>NC_045778.1:72714089-73332661 GCF_008692025.1 Phocoena sinus | reverse complement strand
CCACAAGCCGAGAGGCGTGGCCAAATAAATAAAAATAAAAATATCTTTATTAAAAAAAACAAAGAAGAAGGGAAGCTCCATTGCTTCCTGTCCTCCATTCAGAGCCTAGCATGGTGCCTAGCACATAAGAAGACCTAACTAAATACTGGATTTACGATCCTAGGGAAGATGCAGAAGCCAATCTAGGGCTATCGCCCTCGGAATTCTGCTTGCAGGGATCCCCAAAGCTCTATATTTTAGGAAGACATTTAGAATGCAGAGGCCCACCGTGGAAGAATGAAATTAAAAGCAGACATAGGTCCACTTCTCTGAATACGCCTCTCAAATCCTCGATCCCCTCACAGCCACTCCTGAAATGTTTGTAAGCTGCCCAAAAAAACTAGCAAAAGCACCAGGCACCAGGACGTAAGACAATTAGCCACCCAACAGTTACCAAAACGTAAACTGAGACGTGTCCTTGAAGGGAACCTGAAGACTAACCCTCACCTTAGTCACCCATTGAACCGACGAGGAAATCAGGTTTGTTCTTCTTTAATTTGTATTCTGCTATGTTATAAGAGAATTAAGCTTTAATTCTCAAAAGTCCTCTAATTGGATACTATCCATGGGAAGACATCTGGGGCAAATATCTAGGCCTGGTGCATTCCACCGCAAGCGATGGTTAGTGGTTTGGGGAATGAGTGTGAGGCAGAATAACCAGTGGTTACTAATTATTATATAGCACAGGGTTTGGCATCATCCATAAAGCCCCGTCATGTCGACCCCTTCCTCTTCAGAGAGGATTACAGGATTGACTGTTCAGAAATTTCTTCTCTGAGTTAACATACGTTTTCCTTGTCTTAATTGGATCCAGCCTCTTTGCCCATGAGCAAACAGGCAATTTTTCTATAAAGATTCTATCCTTCAAATGCCAGGTCATCAACCATTGCTGCATCTGGAAGGATCCGTGTTTGGCTTCCTATTTTCTTTCCATTTGCTCAGCCTCGTTCTAGCAGTGATGTGAAAAGCATGTGAAGATTGTGTCCTAAGCTACCTTCAATTTAACCAAAAAAGGTATGAGTGTTATCAGCATGAAACATCTCTGACCCACACAGAGCCTCAGAATTGGGGAGAACTGTTTGCCCCGAATGTTTGGACTAATGCAAACATTTATTTCTTCCAAAACAAGTAAAAACAAACCACTTCCAATTTGGGGGTCAGGATGGGGAAGTCTGCCAGACATTTTTCACAGTTAAGACAAACATTTGGAAAACATTTTCCAATTTGCCCTATACCCTTAGTTAATCTTTCTTAACCATGTTGAATCATCTCCTAATTTACCATCTACTGAGACATCAAGGCCACTTCTTGAGGACCTTAGTTTCTTGGCTCTTCCCCCTCCTCCACAAAACTTAGATATACATCAGTCATTCCCAAATCAAGGTTTGTTGAACACCTACTACGTTCCAGGCACGCACTCGTCTGACTGACAGCCTCCCTAATCTGTGACTGTAGGCTTAGTGGCATCAACCCACTACAGCACTCGGCTTGAGAAAAGTGGGATTTTGAGACATCTTTGCCATTCAAGCCTGCAGCCCAATTCTTTGTCCCCATCCCACCCTATCTGTCCTAGAGCTTGGGGTCCTTCTCGGGGGATGTTATCTAAGCATCCTAACAAGCTGTTCCTCAGCACCCAGACCCTGTTAGGATGGAGCAGACTGTGTTCCTGCGACAGCCATCAGAAAGCCGTTTTTCATGGCCCATTTGTTGACCCTCCTCCAGCTTGTTTCCATTTCACAAGTGGTGCTACGACCTGTGCCAAGATGGAATTCCGTTTTCAAATGAGGTTTCATAAGACCTTTTATCAGATATGCAGACCAATTACACTGGCTGGGTTCTCTCCACCCTGTAGTGGGTCATTCTATCCTTCACCCCCCACTTCCCTTCCTGAATCGGTTAAGTTTGGAGCTTCACCTTCTCTGCAGGAGCAGATCAAAGGCTTGACTCCCTGTCCCCTCATTCGTGCTGCCTCCTCTCCAGCAGGACGTCACAAGTTTGACAGCAACCCCCAAGGAAGAGACTCTCAGCTCCCAAAGATCCTTGAAAAGTAAAGTTCCTAAGTTAATGCAAAATGCACCCACGCATGCATGGTCTGGTTTCTAAATGCAAATACCCACAAGGTTACCCCTGCGACATGGAAAGGGTTAACTCTGAGAGAGCTTTTCTGGGGAAAAAGGCTGCTTCACACATTCTCTTTGGGAGGAAGAGGTTGTGCCCTGCGATGTGGCCGAGAAACCACTCCAGTAGGTAACCCCCATCCCAGCCCCCTACTTTTCTATTAGTAAAGAAAGCTGCAGAGGGCTTCCCTAGTGGCGCAGTGGTTGAGAGTCCGCCTGCCAATGCAGCGGACACGGGTTCGTGCCCCAGTCCGGGAAGATCCCACATGCCGTGGAGCGGCTGGGCCCGTGAGCCATGGCCGCTGAGCCTGCGCGTCCAGAGCCTGTGCTCCGCAATGGGAGAGGCCACAACAGTGAGAGGCCCGCGTGCCGCAAAAAAAAAAAAAAAGAAAGCTGCAGAGACATGAGCATATACCTAAGGTGCATGAGGCAGAGCTGCACAGGGGCAAGGATCTCCCAAGGGGTAGCAAGCACCCAAGGAAGGGGAGCTCGGGCAGACATGACCTGCACGTGGCAAGCCAACATCAGCAGGAACTGGCCTGTCCAGTGCCCATGTCTTGGCTCTGCCAAGGAGAGGGAGCAGGGCTGCCACCGCTGACATGTCCCTACCACCGCCCATCTCGTTTAATCCCCTGTCCCTCAGGGGCAATTCTTTGGCTACTCAGGATTCTCCCCAAGCCCTGCCAGGAAGAAGAAGAATGCCAAGAGGCTGACCTTGCTCTTTGGTTGTGCTGGTATGTGTCAGGGAGGGGGGAACGCAGGTAGAACACAGGTGATGGGGGCTTCAGAACGGATCGCAGCCATGTGCGCACACATGCACAGGTGCAGGCACGTTTGTATATGTCTCCCCCTCGTCAATCACAGATTCAGTCGAGCTGATAAACAGTTCTACTTTTAAAATGGGAACACCCACTCTGAGGACTCACTTTATGGTAGTCATTCATAGCCTAGTAGGAATTACTTTATCCAACTGCTCTCAAACTGGCATTTAGCTGAAGTCAGGGTCTGGAGGGCAATTAGATTCCCATTTTGCCCCTTTTCCCCAGGAAATCTGTCAGAGACCCTCTTTCTCTTCCACAAGTGCAACCTCAGGGCATTTACATTTAGAAACCATACCGCCCAGAGAAATGGGTTTGGTTTTTTGGTTTTCGGTTTTTGTGGGAGTTTGGGGCTTATGTTATTACAGGGGAGGGGAAAGATTTCTTTTGGAACGTTAAAGGATTTTGAAGGGCTTCTCTAGAAAAGTCTGCAATTCAAGTAATCTTGGACAAGTGACTCCCTTTCTTTCCTCTCACTTTTCCTCATCTGAAAAGCAGGGGTGACCTCTATTCTGGAAAGTGGAGAACAGATCAGTAGACCCACCGAGAAGCCTTGGGGCAGCCCAGGCCCTGGCCGTCCCGTGGACCTCTGCTGCTTCTCAACCTATGAATGTTCTTATCTGTTTATCTCCGTTTCTTTTACTTTCTGCACAGGCCCCAGAAGTTCTCCTTTAAGGTTTATTTCATCATTGCCTTTTAAAAAAATACTGATACTCCACCGACCACAAATTCCTAGAGACAAAACAGGCCCTATGGAAATGAGCCTAATTTATTGCTGACTTCTGCCAGGAGGAGGTTACCAGTCGACTCCCTGGCACAACTTCAGACAGAGTTCTGTGCTTCCGACCCCAAAGAACAGCAGCGCACTGTTTCATTGTTTCAAATAATCATGTTGCTTTCTAAGTGTGTTCTAACTGGGTTATCGTTAAAAGGTTTCAAATCACACAGGAAACAGTTTTTAAAGAGAAATCATTTTAAACCGGGTGCAGGAATAGTGTGTTCTTGACATCCTTCTCCATGATCTTCTTTCAATGTGGCGTGTTCAAAAGAAAACGGAAACCCTTAAAATTGTTTTACCTAACTTCCCGCTCATTTTAGACTGTCTTTTTGAAATCCATAGAAAGAGGCTTTGTTTTTTTTTCCTTCTTTCTGCGGATTTACTGTACACACGACTTTTTGTTTTTATTAATAAAATGATGGTTTTAAAATATCCTCACCTCAGGAGTTTCGAGAAGGAACATGGGGCCCTGTGCACATCTATAACATGCACTTAATTTAAATCATGGGGCTTCCCTGGTGGCGCAGTGGTTGACTCTGCCTGCCGATGCAGGGGACGCGGGTTCGTGCCCCGGTACGGGAGGGTCCCACATGCCGTGGAGCGGCTGGGCCCGTCGGCCATGGCCACTGAGCCTGCGTGTCCGGAGCCTGTGCTCCACAACGGGAGAGGCCACAACAGTGAGGGGCCCGCGTACCGCAAAAAAAAAAAAAAAAAAAATTTAAATCAGGACAGTAAGTTGCTCAATCTAGGCAAATTTCCCAACAAGATATGAAAAAAAACGAGGGAGGGGGAGGAATATGGGTGGCTTACTATCTCCACCAACATCTATGATTGTCCTTGAACTGCATTTTTCTCTGAAGTGACTCAGTCCTAATCCCTGATCCCCCACCCCCCAGCCTCTCCTGTTTCTCCCCCTCCTTCCCCTCCCTTACCTTCTCCCAGTTTTCATGTCAGAAGTTATGGGGTTAGCACACTCATTTAATTCAAGGTGTAGAACTCTAGAGAAGCTCTGTCCAAGTGAACTTTCTGCAGTGCTGGGAATGTTCTACATCTGTACCATCCAACAGGGTAGCCACTAGCCACACGTGACTGGTGAGCACTTGAAACATGGTTGGCTTCAGGAATGGAGTGTTTCCCTTTAATTAACTTAAACGTAAATAGCCACATGCAGCTAGTAGCTACCATGTTGGACAGCACATCTTTAGAGGACTAGACAGACGCCTTTAACACTTTCAGGTCATTCCAGGCTCCACCAGAGGACATGCTCAAGCCAATTCCAAGAAAAAGCCAGAAAGGAAGGCGGCCTCCACCATCTTTACCCCTGAGCTGCAGCCCATCAGCCCTGCCCAGGCTGCTGCCCTAGGAAGACCACCAAGGTCCCACCTGGAAGGCACCTCCGCACACCACTTTCCTCTTGGATCTTCTCATTCCTCAACCAAAGGGTCCTCTTGCTATTGTTTTGAGTGGTTTCCATTTGTAGGAACTGACTGTCATAAAAACACAGTATCTTGGAAAATCAGCAGTTGTCTTCCAGATTCGGGCCTATCCCTCAAGTATGACTTCTGAATTATCCTTAAATCGTGTTTTGGTCCCTCAGGCTAGTGTTCAAGTTCTAGGCACAGCAGAGTCAACAGACAGTTCCCAGCTAAGCGGGTCACACAACAGACAGCTTCAGCTCTTCAGGGGAAAAATCGGGTTCTACTCAGATCTGATTTATCAGTTTAAAAGCCTAAGAAGATAATGATGATGCCCAATTCCATCTCTTCACCCACCTCCAGCTGCATCTCATCAAGGCTGAACATCCAAAATGTCACCTCCAACAGGGCCCTTCAACAATCAAATGCTGAATGAATGAATGATTTTTACCCTTGTAAGAACCTCAGAGGACAATTTAAGAATGGTTAACCCAAAAAAAAAAAAGAATGGTTAACCCAAAATGAGAAACTGGGGGAGGGGGCAAGGTCTAGTCAGGACATAACTGCTTTCTCTTTAAAAGGCAGCACAATTTATACCAAATGGGGTGTTTCCTCCAGTGTCTGAATGGTACCAGATGGAACAATATTGTCTTTACCCCCAAAAGATAAAATTTTAAGTTTTACTTATGGATTAAAATCTTTTCAATGTTTAGGATATTTTTAAATAAAAATTTTCACTGAAATGTAATAGGATGTGTTTCAAAGTAGAAATCACTCCTATTATTTAAGCCCACATAATCTATTTTAATCATTTAAAATCACATCTTAAAACCCTTTATCTTCACTATTCTATTTTGAAGTGAGGTGTAGGGGCTAGGGGTTGTAAGACTGAAGAAATTCCTGATTTCCTTTTCTATGTGTCACCTGTTTTTAAGTCACTTTCTATTGTTTTCTCAAATTTCATCTCTGAATTGCATGCTCTCCTGTAGTGAAATCTTTTTGTAACCATAAGCCTTTTTTATTTCAAAAATGACTAGATACTATAATACTTTACCTTGAGCTACAAATACACTGGCAACAAATATTAACGTTAAGTATTACCTGCAGTCCTGGAACCACTTCACTAGAACACTGTAAATTCCCAGGTCTGGGTTGAATGGCCCTTGGTAAAGGTGAATTTGGTCCTATACTGAGCTCTTTCCTGAAATTCACTTGGATGTTACCAAAGTCTTCGGCCCACACCCGAAGGGTATCATTTGGCAAACCACTACAAGAATTATGGCTGGGATTCCCTGGTGGCGCAGTGGTTGAGAGTCCACCTGCTGATGCAGGGGACACAGCTTCGTGCCCCAGTCCAGGAGGATCCCACATGCCGCGGAGCGGCTGGGCCCGTGAGCCATGGCCGCTGAGCCTGCGCGTCCGGAGCCTGTGCTCTGCAACGGGAGAGGCCACAGCAGTGAGAGGCCGGCGCAACGCAAAAAAAAAAAAAAAAAAAAAGAATTATGGCTGCTGAAGATATAATTTAAACAAGGATTAGTTTGGGGACTGGAAGAATCAAGCGTTTTGGAGTGTAGAATCTGACAAGAAGCGGCTAAGCTACCGAAAGACGAGAGTCTTGTGGGCATTTATCTGATGGTTTTAAAAACAGGCAGCTAGATTAGGTAAAATCATCACTGGAAATCTTTCTGTAGGAAAGCAATGCCTCTGAAAACAATTGCTTTTGGTTTCTCCACCTCCAAGTTGTCAGTACTGAAAAGAAACTCAGAAAAAGTAAAAGGCAGTTTCATTTCATGACAGCTTTGTACTTAATAGGTCCAGCAGCTTTTACACACGCTGAGCAGCCTGCACCCAGGATGCAAAGCTGCCGCTCTTCTGTGCGGGAAGATTGAAGCGAGAAGCCACGGGGTGGATTAAGTACGCCTGCCGACAGCAGTAGAAGGGCTGCGGGCTTCAGAGACATCCCAATGTTCTAATAACGGAATACACTGATGTTTTGGTTCTGTCATCGTGAACTAGGGTGCAAGGGGAAGAGGGAAGAGGGGCAACAAGGGCTTTCAGCCCCGCTGTGGAATGCTGAGTCTGTCTAGGCAGAGCCTGCCCCTTGCCGGCTGCATGCGGGTCCCCTCTCCTCTCCAGCCCTCCCCAGCCTCTGCTGTCACCCTTCCCCAGGTCCCCAATCTTAATCATCAGGAAGAGCCGGGCCAACAAATTTACAGAGATATCTGAGTCAAAGGCTCTTGCATATTCTGGTTTTTGACATCCAAGGGCAAAGTCATTATGTTTTTGACTTCTCAGTTCCTGTACTCAGTGCCTGCTAGTATTACACTCAGGAAAATGTGATCAATACTCCCTCTCTGTCGTCTTTATTGATCAACTATGGCTACTGCTGGCCTGTGAAGAAAGGAAAGGTGGGCCTTTACAAAATTTCTGCTCCACACCGTTCACTCAGGAGTGAGGCAACAGATCTAGAATATGACAAAAACACAAAAACCTTTACTGCAACAATAAAACCAAAAGGAAACACACAAAAGGCCCTCTGCAACACTCTTTCTCACTACTATTATTTCAGCACTAGCACGCTTGCCAATTTTCTGAGATTCTGAAATGTAAATAGATAGACAGATAAAGTTAGTCTGGGTCTCTTTTCATTAAATGCTTAATCACTTAGCTCATTTCCATAAATTGGCATGAATTCAGTCTCAACTTCTTTCTTTTTTTTTTTTTTTTTTTTTTTTTTTGGTGGTACACGGGCCTCTCACTGCTGTGGCCTCTCCCGTTGTGGAGCACAGGCTCCAGACGCGCAGGCTTAGGGGCCATGGCTCACAGGCCCAGCCGCTCCGCGGCATGTGGGATCTTCCCGGACCAGGGCACGAACCCGCGTCCCCTGCATCGGCAGGCAGACGCTCAACCACTGCGCCACCAGGGAAGCCCTCAACTTCTTTCTTTTTTTCCCTAACCACCCACTTTTTAGGAGAGTAAGCTGAAGTTCCTAAGGGTGATCAAGCTGATGTTTTCTCATGAGACCAGAACAAAATACATTTGGGCGGTTTAAAATTTTGAACCCAGATCTCTATCTTATTTCAAAACAACTGTCACAAAGGTGCAATCTGCCTTCCTATGTTTTCTAATTACTAACGATGAATCATTTTTACTCTAATTCACTTATAGATTTTCTATCTTATTGCTATATTCATTTCTCCACTTTACACATGTATTATTATGGTAAGAACTTACAATGCATTTAGAAGACATCTGCCTTTAAGAATGCGTAACAATAACAAAAGATAGGCCCCAAAATTACCCACCAACATGGACAACTACAAATTCCTTCATAGCATTTGCAAAGTATGTCTGTCTTTCTTCAAGGCCTGTTTCTCTATTGTTTGGGACAAATGTGACTTTTACTTGAAAGCCACATTTTAAATTGTTTACAGTGTATTTTGTTAAGTGAACTACATTATATTTCGTATTTACCAATCATATTTCTCATCTATAACCATTCACAAGAATCTGCAAGAAGTGATTTTAAACATTCTAAACAACTCAGATTTTTAAAGATACTATAAATTTTATGTTAGATCTTTCACTAAACTGACTAGAACTTTCATTTCTGAATATTTGGGTAATACGATTATTAGGAAAATTACTTAATTGAAAAGAATGACTTCAACTACATGAGAATCGTGAAGAGAAAAACTAATTGCTTTTATTTCTAAAAGCTTCTACATTAATTAGAATATATGTACTCAAATCTTTAATAAAGACCCAGCAAGAAGAAAGTGGAAGCACTTAAAATCATGGATTCTCTTTAGACATATGAGAGAAAGGGGGGGAGAAACGCAAATTTCAAAACGAAGTTTCCATGTAAGCGATTAATTTTTCTCATTCACGTGTCAGTTTCTCTGTATCCTTAGAGGCAAGGCCCCCTCCATTTCAAAGGCGCCACCAGGAGCCTATTTTCTCACCATGAGATGACTACCAAACTCTCAAAGAGAAACTGAAAAGACTTTAAAAGGAAAAGGAAGTGAAAGGCACATTCTTGGGAACTTTTAATCACTGTAATTCGGTCATTCCATATAAGCCTCCAGACTGTAGCCCTCTTTCCTAAGGCTCTGAAAAAAACAATTTGTTAAAAAAAAAAAAAAATGTGTTAACCTGACAGACAAAATTATCAAGTGGTGAATTCATTTTGGTGAAAAAAAAAAAATGGGGAGATCAAACTGGGGGAGAAAATTGATAATACTTTGCCCACTCCAAGCAAAACATTTTAAAAGAAGCAACCAAATGCTGAGAGAAGAAAAAAAGCAAGCTCCAGGCAAACGAATGTGTAGAGCAGCAAATCTAGGCAGCCCAATTCCCCAGGCAACAGGAGAAACCAGTGAAACTTGCGAAGCCTCCAGTACCATCATATCCAATGATTTCCCAGGAAAAAATTTCAGAATGGAGAGAGGGTGAAAACTTTCCCAGCCCCCGAACCCTGAGATGTACAACCATATTCCACCACTAGGTGGCGGCTGCTAAGGCTGGGAGCGGGGGAGGGGGGCTGTTTTGTCCGCTTTTCCCCCTACAGGACTCACTGCCCCGTTCAGGAGAGAGCCCACCAGCCCCTACCTTGATCCAATTTGCTACAATGTCCCGTTAGGAAAACAGAAAACATTCATGCTTTAGAACCTGAAGTCACCAAGTAACAGCCTCTCTTAAAAGTCTGTTCACACCAAAGCTGAGCAATGGGAGGGACAGACCTGCACATTTTCAACTCTGCTGGAGTTTTCAAAGCAAATCTTCCAGGCTGCTGCTTTAGAGACAAGTGACACCGAAATTACGACTTGAGTTCCTGAGCTGTGCATCACCTACTCATACAGCGTGTACAGTGCCACAAGGTGATGGAACCGTCTGGATAAACATGAATCGTTTTATTGTTGGCCAGAAAGTCTTCCTTCATTCATTAACGTGGGTGAATGAAAATATTAAGAAGTAAATAAGGCGTTTTCGTGGGCTGCTCCCCAAGTATCCTTCTGAAGTCAAGACCTTACGTAGACTGCCTACTACCTTGGGTGTCAAATAAAGCCTCCTCCCACGAAAGGGAAAACCACTTCCCCTTTCATAAAAAGGCTGCACCCAGAGCTCAAATCCTGGCAAAAGAGATGTTACATAAATTCCAGGTGTTCCCAAATATGTATGTTTACACGCACGCAATCATTTTAGGAAGCATGTAAGTTTCTGGGCCACTTTCTCTCTTTTTCTTTTCTTTCTTTCTTTTTTTTTTTTTTCATCTCAAGGAAGAGTCAGAAAGTGTGTTTATAGTGTCGACTTAGGTTCTTACCCACTCCATTTAGACGATATTTCCTGATAGCCTAATGCAGAAAAATCTAATGATTTCCATCCAAAACGCATCTAAACACTTGGCACACTTACCTTTCTTTCCTTAATTGAGCCCAAAACCAAAAAATTCACTTACCTCTCCTCCTCCCCAAAAGTGGGGGGCGGGGAACCCACCCCTGAAATCCTGAATTATTTTCTAGGTGAGTTGTACAGCCATCCTCTCGTTACTCTACGAACAGGCTAATTCCTCAACATCTTACTTTGCCTTTAAAAGGCTTCCTTCCACACGACGGGATTTCCCTAAGAAACATTCCCAGCGGATGGTTTCCAGCAATAGCCTATATCAACTCAGCCTGCGCAAGCAAAGACTGGCTTCTAATAATTCCCCCCTAACCCCCGCCCCCCCCCCCGAATTCACTCACAGAACCATCCCGGGCCGACTCGGAAAAGCTATTTTATTTGCATGTTTGCCCATCTCTTCCTGAATGAAAGCCTTTCCAACTGACCTTTCAACAGCTGCCGAGATGGCACGATATATAAGGTTAGAGCTGGCTGGAAACTAAGGGATATTTTAGCATCCTAATCCCTGCAACCTCCACGTTTCTCCTTCTCTGCCCAAGTCCAGATTCCCTGAGCACAAGGGCAGGAACCCTGAAACGTTTGCAGAGCAGCTCTCCGAGGTGTCCTGCTCCCGACCAACTCACTGCGGGCATCCTGCACACGCACAGCCCCAGCCCACACGCCGCCCGACACCGGCACCCCGGCCCGCGGCGAATGCGCCAGGCTCGCACCAGCCCTGCCTCTTACCTTCCCTGGCTTTCAGCAAGACCGTGTTGGCCACGATGTTTTCCAGCTCCATTGACAGTCGGCGGTCAGCGAGGGAGCCGGCCGGCGGGGCTGTCAGCGCCTGAGGTGCTGCCGCTGCTGCTGCCGCTGCTCGGGCTGCTGCCGCTGCTGCCGCTGCTGCCGGAGCCGGGAGCGAGCAGCCCGCCTAGCCTACCGCATTATTCCTGCTCTTATCCCTCGGAGTTTCCACCTCTGCAAAGAGGAGCCGCCGCCGCCGCTTCTTCCTCCCTCTGTGTCCCCCCTCCCCCCTCCCTCAACAGTCTCCCCCCCACCCCCCACCCTCCGTGTTTCTCTGTCACTCCATTCTCCTCCCCTTGGGCTCCCTCGGATGCTTTAATGCCTCGGATGCTTCTGCCTCCCCTCGGTCCCTCCCGGGGGTGTGGTACTAGCAGGCTCGGGCGGCCGCACTGCGCAGGCGTCAGGCCGGGCCGCGCCTCCCGCTTCGGCGCTCGCGGCGCGGGGCCTGCTGGGACTTGTAGTACTCCCAGCGCCCTGCCCTGGGGCCGGGCTGGCGCTTAGCTACCAGAGTCCAAGAGCCGTTACGGGACGTGCCCTCGGAGTGAAGGCGGGGGTGCCCCAGGGCTGCTAGGGGCGGCGGGCGAATCAAAGGCGGCTCGGCCGAGCCGAAGCCCCCAGCCCTGGGGCCCGGACTCGCACGTCCACGCCTGGGGCTCCCGCTCGCCCGCTTCCCGCCCTGCCGAAAACCCAGAAATAGAAGTGCACAGGCCACGGCGGCGGCGGGCGAAGCGCCGCGGCCGGGCAGGAGTCGGTGCGGGTTCTGGCCTCCCCTCGTGGCCTGCTCGGGGTGGGCGGTCAGGCCGGCCCGACCGCGCGCCGCAGCCCGCTTCCTCTGGGGCACGCCGGGCCCACGCAGGGGCTGCCGCCCAGAGGCGGCGAGGCGCGCCCGCGGGCCCCGCACGCGGCGGCCGGCCACTGTGCGCCGTAGCACACGCACACGCGCTCGGTGGCTGACAAAGGTGTACTTTGTTTCCTCCGAGGGCGCGAAGGGGTCTGCGAGTCGGTAGGGACCCGGCGCTGGCGGCCGCGTCGGTGGCCGCGCAGTCTGAGCGCCCCCCGGCGGCCGCGGAGTGGAGGCGCGGCGGCGGGTCCACGCGGACGACGGCCCCACCCCCCGACCCCCTCTGCGCCCGGGACGCCCGGCTGAGACTCTGGGGATCCGGGCGTGGGAAGCGGCTGGTTTTGCACATAACCTGCCTTCCAGCACGCGGGGCCCGCAAATCAACGATCCTCATTACCACCAGACTCATTCAGATTAATAAAAATGCAGACGGAATCGCCGGAGTCAGGAACGTTAATAAGTAACAGCACCCAGTGTTGGAAATTCGTTTTCAAATTCCGGGATTATTTATCTTGGAGCTCTTAGTGCCTTTCCACTGTACCCTCAGAACATCAGACCCCAGATCTGCACTCAGCGTTGCTCCCTTGCTTCCTCTGAAGGCTCCACTCCTGGGAAATGGGCCCTGGGACACCCAGGGTCTGCGACAAGTGTCCTCCGATCTGGGGGAGGGGCGGGCTGACCCCAAGGAACAATGAGGCCTTTGCCTCATGCGCATCTTGCTTGCCGGATATCCGTTCAGAAGCCGGCTCTGGGCCTTCTCTGTCCGAAAGGAGGAAACCTTCCATCCCTAGGGCTGACAGGAAGTGGCAGGGAGGTGCCGAGAGAAACGGAGAACAATTATTATGCATTGGAGAATATAAAGAAATGAATAGACTTTCCAGGCCTTGGAAACCAGGATGGTCGCCTATTCTAACAGCACAGGATTGTCGTTTTCTGATGGAATGTATCCATCACCACCATTTCTAGTGTCTGGATTTGGATCAGTGGATCTCCCTGTGCCTCACTTATCTTGTATGCAAAGTGGAGAGGAACAGTAACAATTTACCTGTCAGAAGGCAGAGAGCTGAGCAGATGATTTCTTAGGCATCTTCCACTCCAGGAATTACTATTCTAAGCATCCCGGGCTTGGTTTGGGCTGCATATCCAACTGCCCAGAGCCCTAACTTACAATGAAAGAGTCTAGAGAGATGGAGAATCCTAGAGCTGGCAGCATCTCAGAGCTCAGCAGCTATGGTGGGCCCTTGGCACTTGCTGTCAGCCTAAGGCCTGATGCAGCCCAAAGTTTACTTATTTGACTGACAAAAACAAAAACAAAAAACTAAAATTGAACGCCTTTAGATGGCTTGTGCTCCACAACAGCCTTCTCAAGCTTTCATGTGCACACAGATCACCTAAGGGATCTTGTTAAAATACAGGTTCTGTTTTGCTTGGGCTGAGGAGGATCCTGCGAGTCAGCTATTTCTAACCAACTCCAAGGTTCTGTCAACCCTGCTGGTCCGTGGACCACAGTTTGAGTAACTAAACTCTACAATTAACCGTAATCCCCACCATTCTTCATTGTCTTATACTCAGCCCAAGTCACCACTGATTTTACCTATCTGGCCTCTACAGACTATTGAGTTTGCAATCCTGGAAAATTCCTGCCATTCCTTCCCCCCTCCTCACTTTACAGTTGCAAAACAGACCCTTAGAGAATAAGTGGGTTCAGCATGGTCATTCAGCAAGTGAAAGTCTATCTACTACTCTCTCTGCTACAAGGCAATATGTCCTGCCTACAAAATAAATAGCTGTACTTCAAGTACCTGTGCCTCTATGAAGAAATTAGGACATTCCAATGCAAGAATGAAACGATAATGGCTAGCTTTACTGGATACCAGCTGTGGGTCAGGTGCTGTGCTAAGTGCTTTATGATTAATTTCGGTAAACACAACATCCAAATGAGGTAGAGAACACAGCTCCATTTTATAAATAAAGTCACCAGCTTAGGAGAGGTTTTTTGTTTTTTTTTTTTTTTTTTTTTTTTTTTAGGAGAGGTTTTATAACGTGCCTAAGGTCACACAGCTGATAAGCAGAAGACCTAAGATTTGAACCTAGCAGTTGGACTCAGAGTCTATGCACTTAATTTCTGGCTAGCAGGCTGGCTGGCAGAGCTGGGTTGCAATTGTTCTGTTTGGCTGCCAGAGTGAATTTAAATTGTACTGTAAGAGGCAAAGCAGGCAGTTGGCTAAATGATTAAGACTTAAGTGGTGGTGGGGGGGGTCCATTCCAGTCCATAACACCACCATTATTGCTTCATTCCTTTCCATGAACTGCACTAATGACTCACAGTCCTCTTGAAAAACGGGTTTGATTCAGGAAGGTTTAAATATCAATAGGTAAACTGGGAATCTTGCTGGCTGAGAGGAAGAAGAGAAATCCAAATGGAGGGTGGGTGAGTTCGAGAGGGATGGGAATATGCCATAGACTGATGCTGACTTCCCAATCCATTCAAGGTCAGCTGAGCTGGAAATGCCAAAGAAACAGGGTATCTTCTTGTTCTTCTGTCAGCACCTGTATTGCGTGGATAAAGCTGCTCTGTCAGAGTTCTTGTAAATAGAAAGCAACTATTCTGAAAGTCACAAACCTATCTTTGTCCCCAAATATGGATTGCTTTGCTTGAATAATCAAACTGGCTTTTCCAATAGTGCTGCAGCTGGAGTTTCCATCCCTTTCCTTGCCTCACAGCTTTCTAATCATCAGGAAACAGCTGGAGAGACAGTGCTTTCATTCTCCCACTTCTCTCCATCTTCCAAGTTCACCTTTATGTACCAAGCACTGCGGGGAATACAAAGCTGATTTCCCAGGAGAGCTCACACTAGGAGAGCAAGCAAACTGGGAGGAAAAGCACTGAGATAAACTGGAATAAGAGCCACTGTGGACACAGACACAAAGGACTTTGGAAACAGAGAGGAAGCGATTTCAGGCACCTAGGAAGGTTCTAGGAGAGGAGAAATGAGAGCTGACCGTGGGATTGGAGGCACGGGGTTTCCTGTTATGTTCCCTCCCCTCTGAGAAGTCCCTTCATCCATGGACCCAGTGGTGACCAAATTTGACATTAAAAACTTTGCAAAAAAAAAAAAAAAAGAAAAGAAAAAAAAACTTTGCAATGCTGTAGACCACCTACTCTTCTCTTTACTTAATATTTTTCTTTAAAGTCAAGTTGCTTTTAAAAAATTTTTTTTATTATCCTAACCCAAACCATTTTTGAAATGTGAGTAGTAGTAGAAATATCACACTTTGGAAAAAACTAAACTCGAAGCAACTCATGGGACCATAGCAGCCTTTGGTTTCAAGATAAACTGGCTGATCGTATTAAGTCTGCTGGGAGGCTTCACCCAGATAATTATGATCTATAGACATCTAAATGCCCAACTTGGTAACAAGACTTTACAGGGTCATCAGTGGGGCTCTCAACTGCAAGTTCAGAAAAAAGATTCCAGCCACACGTGACCTCTGTGCTCCTGACACTATAGCAGTTTAACATGATCTTCTTTAGTGAGAAGGAAAGGCCTCTTTCCTGGTGCTATGTTCTGTTAGGAGGGTCCCCACAGTAGACTTACTTGGGCCCTGAGTTGTTACAAAGTTGTTGCCTCCACTGCATGGAAAGGAAACTGAGCCTGGGAGAATTAGGTCAGTTGATAAGTGGATGGCAAGGCTAGTTTTTTAGGTAAGTGTCTGCCTTCCCTACTCAAAGGCCTGAAATGTGTCTTTTTCATCTTTTGATTCCATTCTCTGTAGAACCTAGTAAGTACCTTATGCACAGGTTTTGGCAATGTTTGCTGACTCAGAGCACATACGCCATGACACAGCCCCACCTAGGCCTCTGGGGTGCTAGTTATTCTGTACTAGTTAACTATCAAAATTCCTACATCACTGCCAGATCAGAGATTAAAAGGGAAAAGTAGGGGAGACTGGCCTCCTGGTATCAGAGGTCAACATCTTAGAAAGCCATGACACTCAGTCCCTGGAATGATTCCATCCGTCTGACTGTACCTCCATCCTCAAATCCAGCTGTCTCCTGCAATCAGCCCAGTAGTTAAGCCAATCACACAATTTTAAGGAAAACTAAGCAGACAAATTTCAACTCACTTTTCAGACTTGAATAGAACACAAGCTATTTACCCCCAAAATGACAGGTGGAGAGCTGGGTATTTTTGTTTGGTTCAGTGCCGAGCAATCAGATAGATTTAGATGGCGGAAAAATGCTCAAATTGGTAAGGAAATTACACAACAAAAGCATACAAATTAATTCAGAGTGGGAGGAGGAAAACCAGACTCTTATCTAGTAATCTACTTAAAAGCCAATGATTTTCTGTTAATATGGATAAGCAAAGAATCCATGCCATCACTGATGGTCTTTATATGACTAGCATCTGTCAGGCAATGACATGACCGAAGCCAGGTTCATTTGTTTGAGCGTGGTAGCCTGCAGTGAAAATGTGGATAAAATCTTGACAACAAAGGTAGAATTGCTTCTTAAAGAGAAAAAGGAGGTGAGCTGAGTTAAATGCAATGTTAGGAGCCTTTAAAAGCAGATGACTTACAGGTGAGAGGGCTCCAGCAATTTCGACATTAATGCTGCAATAACAAACTTTCTCTTGCTCCAGAGACTCTGAGCCTAATTATCTTTGAGACCTTAATATGAAGCTTCTACTGTCCTAAGATAGGCCACTGTGGGTAGGTGAATATTTAATTGACCCAATAAAAGGAGGGCATACTTGCTCCTTCCTTGAAGTCTTAGCTAGTCAGTTGTATGATAAATGGAATCTAACAAACACTCGGAGTTTAAAAAATGTAATGCTTTGCGCAGATCTTTTTTTTAATATATACTTTTTAAAAAATTTTATTTTGGCTGCATTGAGTCTTCATTGCGGGCTCTTTATTGCAGCAAGTGTGCTTCTCTAGTTGCAGTGCGAGGGCTTAGTTGCGGTGGGTGGGATCTTAGTTCCCTAACTAGGAATCGAACCCAGGCCCCCTGCATTGGGAGCATGGAGTCTTAACCACTGGACCACCAGGGAGGTCCCCAGATCACTTTTTTGACAATTACATAAAATAGAATATAGTATCTAATTTGGAGCAGCTTAATCCCCTCCTGTAGGAGCAAAGGCGTGGGTTCCCTGCCATAGAAATGAGCTTGGGCGGGAACCTGACAGTTTGGAGCACTCATTCCGCTTAGCTGTCATTGTCTCCTCCATAGAGAGAGGATGCCATCTAGCATGAACTCTGGAGAGCTGCAGCCAGCCCCCACATGGAAAAAGTAAGCCTCAGGTTCCACATTTATGGGCTAAAATGAGGCCATGAGTGTGCTAGGCCACTCAATGCAACGCAAACAGTCCCCACGTGCTGCAAAGGGAATTCTGCTCATGAAGTGGTTATTGGGTCATAGAACGTTTCTATTACTTATATCTCAAGCTCCACAACCCTCATGTGCTCCAGGATCCAACTGGGATTCCAAAGAATTCCCTTCTGTCCTGGCTGAATCTGGTCTCTCTGTGTTTTGGGGGGGCGGGGCAGGGAGGACGGTTCGCTTGTTTTTTTTGTTTTTTGGGGGGTTTTTTGCGGTACGCGGGCCTCTCACTGTTGAGGCCTCTCCCGTTGCGGAGCACAGGCTCCGGAAACGCAGGCTCAGCGGCCATGGCTCACAGGCCCAGCCGCTCCGCAGCATGTGGGATCCTCCCGGACCGGGGCACGAACCCGTGTCCCCTGCATCGGCAGGTGGACTCAACCACTGCGCCACCAGGGAAGCCCGTTCGCTTGTTTTTATTAAGGACTCAGGATATTCATTCCATTAAATGGCTGGACTGTAACTCCTTTAACTAGTTGTTCACTGATGAACATTTTTTATTATTACCAATCTTTTGCCATAACAAGATGATTTTTTTTAAGTTGATGAGTATCTTTTTTCCTTTTGTCATCTACCTTTTAAATTTACATACAGTAAAATAAAATTCACTCTTTTTGGTGTTTAGTTCTATGAATTTAGACAAATGCATATACTTGTGTAACACCAACACAGCCAAAATATAGAACAGTTCCATCACTCCTGATTTTTTTTTAAAGGAGTAAAGTACTGATACATACATAATTACATAGATTAACTTTATTTTTTTATTATTTATTTTATTTATTTATTTTTGGCTGTGTTGGGTCTTCATTGCTGTGCGTGGGCTTTCTCTAGTTGTGGCGAGCGGAGGCTACTCTTCATTGCAGTGCGCGGGCTTCTCATTGCGGTGGCTTCTCTTGTTGTGGAGCACAGGCTCTAGGCGCGCAGGCTTCAGTAGTTGCAGCACATGGGCTCAGTAGTTGCAGCTCACGGACTCTAGAGCAGAGGCTCAGCAGTTGTGGTGCATGGGCTCAGTTGCTCCACGGCATGTGGGATCTTCCCGGACCAGGGATCAAACCCGTGACCCCTGCGTTGGCAGGTGGATTCTCAACCACTGCACCACCAGGGAAGCCCCAAGCCCCACTCCTGATTTTTTTTTTCTGATTTTTTTAATGTTCTTTTTTTCTTTCCTAAAAAAAAAAAAAAAAACTGAGTTCCTGAAAAAGTTAAACAGAATTAACACATGATCCAGCAATTCCACTCATAGGTATATACCCCAAGAACTGAAAACTTGTACACAAACGTTTGTAACAGCACTATCACAACAGTCAAAAGGTGGAAACAGGGGACTTCCCTGGCAGTCCAGTGGTTAAGACTCTGTGCTTCCACTGCAGGGGGCACAGGTTCGACCCCTGTCGGGGATCTAAGAGCTCACATGACTCAAGGTCAAAAAAAAATGTGGAAACAATTCAGAAGTCCATTAACAGATTAATGGATAAGCAAATTGCGGTGTATCCATACAATGGAATATTATTCAGCCACAAAAAGCAATGAAATAGTGATACATGTTACAAAGTAGATGAACCTTGAAAACATTTTGCTAAGTGAAAGGAGCCAGACATAAAAGGACAAATGTTTTGTGATTCCATTTATATGAAATATTCATAATTCATAGACACAGGAACATAGATTGGTTATCAAGGGCTGGGATAGGGTGAATGGAGGAGGAACTGCTTAATGGGTCTGGGGGTTTATTTTGGGGTGATGAAAATGTTTTGGAACTAAAGGCGGTAGTTCCCCAACATTGTGAATGTCCTAAATGTCACTGACCCATTCCCTTTAAAACGGTTAATTTTATGTTGTGTTAATTTTATCTCAATAAAAATATAATTTTTAAATTCAAGTAATAGTTGAGGAATACTTGGATTAGACCTAGTGATTAATAATATTAATATGCTAAACAACAAACTACAGTTTACAAAGTGCTTTCACCTACCTAACGAGTAGGTAGGTATTATAATTCCAACTTTATAAACAAGGAAATTAAAGAGATATAAAAGGCTGTTGAAATAAAGGATGCATAACCAGAAAGTTGTAGGATTGGGACTCCAAGACCAGTCCCTGGTTCTACGTGCAGCGTTGTTTCCATTCTACTGCATGATCTTCTAGAATGATAGGAAAGTTGCAGCATTTTTACCATGTGCACTGATCTTGCAGGAAAGAGAGGATATTGGCAGGAGACCAAGAGTCCAGAGAATAGTTGAATGGACAGAGGGAGCGGCAGAGGAGAGGAGGAAGAAATTAACAAAGAGAGGACCAGAACATTGGTGTGCTGAACAAAATTACAAGGGGTGGTAGGCAACAGGCAGGCTGTCTCATGTCGGGGTGGAGTGTGACTCCTCTGAAAGAAGGAGGCTTTGAGCCGTGATAAGCACTCCCGGTTAGGAAATTGCAGATTAGGAGCTTCACTACCCTGCTAGCCTGGAGGGGCTGCTCCACTGCTCCCCTCCACTACCCCTCTCATCCTCCCTCCTCTCTGAGACGTCAGTTTCCCATTTGGGGAAGACCAGAGACGAGACAAAAACAAAAGCATCTTTATTTTCAGCACAACCTCTTGTCCCACCTCTACTCAACCTCTCCCTCTCTGGCCCCCAGCATTCCAAACCCTCGGGGAAATTAAAAGCAGCTTCTCCTTGCACAAGACTTGGAGCCCCTCCCCTAAGTAGCCATAACAGAGCAGGGAATTGGAGCCCATAATAATGCTTTGAAACCGGTGAGGTTGTGTGTAAATGTTCCATGATTCATGACATGGCACCAATATTTCTGAAATGATGATGACTAAAGGCAGTCACAGACTATTTAGGCGAACAGTGTTTTGTTGTGGTTGTGGTAGAGGTGGAGGGAAAATTCATCTGAAAGGGAAGAAGGCTCTTTTATTTTGGGAAAACACTTTCAGCGGCTTTTAGTTATTTTGAAAATCAAGCCACTTCCCACTCTGGAATGGGAATACAGAGGAGTTGAACTGTGCTGCATATTCTAAAAAGATGTCTTCACCAGGGGAGGCTGATCACTGGGGATTCTTTCTGAGAGAAGCCAAGGTGAGGGTGGGGGAGGGCTGGCATGGAAAAAAGAGGCAAGATCAAGGGTGCTCCATACGATACTCTCCCAAGTGAGCAGGTCCCTGAAACATGGGGGAAGAAGGGGTATTGCAAAGGAGAAAATCGTCCCTCAGGGGTGCCTAAGGAGCTGGGAAGGTGACAGAGTGTATGAACAGGATAGCTCACACCCTGCTTTATGTTTGCCTTGTCTGCATTGTAATTCCCGTCTGTTATCCCCAAGCCTTCAATTTAAAATGATCGCTCATCTCTGCTGGCACCCAGGAATTGAGAAAAAGGCATGTGACCACCCTGGGACCCAGAAGTATGTACAGGAAGACCGGCAGCAGTCCAGAGAAGCTTCTGGAGCAAGGGCAAGAGGGGAGCTGAGAAACCCAGAGCAGTTGTTGCAGTGCTGGTACATGAGGTGAAGAGCACACGTGGGGTCAAAATGGACAAGATGTAAAGATTCTTTGGGACTCCCAAGAGGTCCTGGGAATAGGGACTGGTAAAAAGCTGGACTGCTTTCTAATCTAGGCTAGTAGGGACTCTGCTTGTTAAACTCTGAGATGCTAATGTTAATGACATTTTTATTAACCCAACATGTCAGAACAGAATCTAACCATCATATAAGGTGTCAAAATTATCATTTGTTACTTCCTTCCTTTGACATTTATTGATCCACTGTTAAGTAGGAAGCATAGTTAGGCACCATGGGATGAACAAGACCACAAAGATGAGTAAGGCACACAAGCCCTACCTTTAAACAGCTTCTAGGTGCTTTGCACCAACCAGTCGTATGCAAGAAACTGGAGTAGAAGATAGACCAACGTGAGAAGTACAGACTGCTGCAGGAAGGATGCTTTAAACTGTTTGGATTCAGTGTTGGCAAAACGTCCTAGAAACTGCCACTTTCACTCATTGTGGAGGGAGTGTAAACTGGCACAGCCCATCTAGAAGGCAATTTGGCAACACGTAACAAAAATTATAAACACACACACGACCCTTAAAGCAGTTCCACTTCCAGAAATATACTCTAAAGAAATAAGTAAGAATGTGTGCAAAGATTTGGCTACAATGATATATAAAGATCATAATATTAGTTATAATATGAAGAAAATTTTGAAACAACACAAATCTCCAACAATATCAGTTTGGTTAAGTAAATTATGGATCAACACTTCAGTGGTCTTCCTGTCAAAAATGTTTAACCTGACTTGAATGATGAGGAAATATCAAACAAGTGAACTGAGGGACATTCTACAAAAGAGCTAGCCAGTGTCTCTTAAAACGGTGAAGGTCAAGGAAGATCAAGAAAGACTGAGGAACTATTCCAGCCTAAAGGAGGCTAAAAAAACAAGACAACTAAATGTGATGTGATGATTTTTTCTTTTTTTTCTTTTGTTTTTACTTTTGGCTGCTCTGGTTCTTTGTTGCTGGCCTTCTCTAGTTGCGGCGAGTGGGGTTACTCCTCATTGCAGTGCGCGGGCTTCTCATTAGTTGCAGTGGCCTCTTCCGTTGCAGAGCACGGGCTCTAGGCACGTGGGCTTCAGCAGTTGTGGCATGTGGGCCCAGTAGTTGTGGCTCGCGGGCTCTAGAGCGCAGGCTCAGTAGTCGTCGCGCATGGGCCTAGATGCTCTGCAGCATGCGGGATCTCCCTGGACCAGGGCTCGAGCCCGTGTCCCCCATACCGGCAGGTGGATTCTCAACCACTGCTCCACCAGGGAAGCCCAACACCCCTGATTTTGATCGTTGTAATATGGTTATTGTATAACAGAATGTCCTTATTATTAGAAAATATACCCTCAAGTATTGAGGGGTTTTTATTTATTCATTTATCTTATTTTTTCAAAAATTTTTTCTCTTTATTAATTTTATTTATTTATTTATTTTGGTCGTGTTTGGTCTTCGTTGCTGCGTGCGGGCTTTCTCTAGTTGCGGCGAGCCGGGGCTACTCTTTGTTGTGGTGCGTAGGCTTCTGATTGCGGTGGCTTCTTTTGTTGTGGAGCATGGGCTCTAGGAGCACGAGCTTCAATAGTTGCAGCACACGGGCTCAGTAGTTGTGGCACATGGGCTTAGTTGCTCCGCGGCATGTGAGATCTTCCCGGACCAGTACTCGAACCCCGGTCCCCTACATTGGCAGGAGGATTCTTAACCACTGCGCCACCAGGGAAGCCCTTGAGGGGCTTTTAAAAAGTGAATTAGCCAGTAATTCAAGCTGCAAACCAGGAGAGCCACTAGAAATGATTAAGAAAGGAAACATTAGTCAAGTAACAGTTCAAGGTAACAGTAGAAGGCTTGTGATAAAACACAGAGGATTGATCGCCAAGAGAATTATGTTGATGATAACTGTCAAAGGCATTCAGGGAAAGGAGATGTCAGCTGGGATGGGAGGATGTGTAATCAGAAGTGGCTGCATATGGTGAGTTTTTAGCTAGATCTTCAGCCAGATTCATCTACATTGGCCAGGAGCCTGTCATGTGCCAGGCACGTGCTGGGGTCTGGGCATGTAACAGTGAGCAAGATGGGCATGGTCCTTGCCCTATTGGGGCTTTTATCTTGGGAGGGAACCCAAAAAATACCCAGTAAACAGACAAAGTAATTGTAATTTCCAATCAAAGGAAACAGACAAGGGCCAAGCCGGTAATAAGAGACAAGGTCATTAGGGGAGTCCTCTTGGTGAGGACCACAGCTAAGCCACAACCTAATTAGGGAGGAGGAGGTAGCCAGACCTGAGCGGAGAGCAGTCCAGTCAAAGAGCACGGCAGGTGCCAAGGTGCGCACTGGGTGTTGGGGAAGGAGCAGTAAGCCAGTGTGGCTGGAGCAGGGATGGGGTGGGATGGGCCCCAGATGAGTGGTCTGGGAGGAGGCAGGGGCACAGACTGTCTAGTGCCCTCTATGAATTGGGGTTTTACTCTAATGAAACGGGAAGCTACTGAAGAGTTTTATGTAGGAGATGAAATGACCTGGTTGGGGTTTGAAGAAGAACCACGGCTGCTGCTGAGGATGAACTGGAAGGAGGCGGTGAAAGCAGAGAGACAAGGTAGGAAGCTGCAGGGCCCATCACGGGAGGGGGAGGGGAAGCAGGCAGGCCAGGTGTAAAGGGGTGGGCCTCGAGCCTGTACTTTTGCAACGTCTTCAAATAGAGTTCTATGGGCCACGCGTGGAGTGAATTACGAATAAATATTTCTACCTAAATCCTGTAATCAGCCTGTGGATAGCATTCTGTATTACAGTTTTTGTAGTGCTGTGTCTGAGTTTGGGTTCTCCTAGACCTTGAGACTAGGATTCAATGCAAGGAGCTTGTCTGGGAGGTGCCGGAAGTGCAGGAGAGGTGGGGGAAGTCATACGGGAAAGCAGCCAGTAAAGGTGTGTTAAGAAACCTCCATGGGTGACCAGCTTAATCCCTGTGGAAACTCTGGGAACTCACCTCAGCTTGTCTACCCAGGAGCAGGGGAGCTGGGCTATTTTTACACCAACTCTCTCCACCTGGCCACTGTGAGGGCTGCTGGGCAGGGGTTAATTCTCCTAAATTTCTGTCTTTCCATAGGGATGGGTGGTCCGGCCTTCCCCAGTTCTGAAAGGCCTCAACACAGAGATGCAGGTAAGGGCAGTTGGGAATCTCCAGAGTCCAAAGAAGTAGCAGGGCCTGAGGGACACAGAGACATGGGACAGAATTGTGTGGACTTTGTGTTGGGTTTTCTTTCCCTTTTAAAATAGACCTCACATCATGGAAGTGACCTAAGCCTTTTTGATCACCAAGAGGCCCTAAGAAGCTGTGAAAATTCCAGGGGAGAAATGACGGTGGCCTGGGCTGAGGTGGTGGCAGTGGAGGTGGAGAGAAGACTGTGTATCCTTTGGGTGCTGGTCGGCTGGGATGGTGGGGAGAGCGCCGTGAGGCATAGGTTTGAGGAGAGAAAGCAAGAGTTTGGTCTTGTGTTTGGTAAGTCTGGGCTGAGTAAGAGCTATCTGAGTGAGGATGTTGGCAGGCTGGACGGGAGACACAGCTCTAAGAAGGGGATAGGTAGCCGAGGGTATGGGGAGGGAGAGATGACTGGGGGGGCACAGAGGATTTTTAGGGCAGTGGACTATTCTGTATGATGCTATAGTAGTGGATACACGTCACCACATTTGTCCAGACTTGTAGGATGTACAACACCAGAGTGAACCCTAATGTAAACTAAGGATGACAATGACATTATCAATGTAGGTTCATGGACTATAACAAATGCATCACCGTGGTGTGGGATGTAGATATGGGAGAGGCCGTGCAGGAGCGGGAACAGGGAGGAAACGGGAAGTCTCCTGTACTTCCACTAAATTTTGCTGTGAACCTGCAACTGCTCTAAAAAATATGATCTACTGAATAAAGAGCGGGGGGAGAGGGAATAGGCGGGGAATAGGCAATAAAGACAGGAGGGGAAAGGCTCAGAAGGAAGCTGAGGTGTGTCGGGGTGGCAGGAAGGGAGCTGCCCTGTGAGTAAACATGAAGTGACCAGGAGCCTACAGTGGGCAGGCCCTCCCAACCCAGCCTCACAAGAAGCTTCACAAGAAGCCTGTGAGGTGAGTGTTCCTGCATGGAGACTCTCAGACTTGGGAAGGTGAAACAATCTGTGGGTCCATGGGGTTTTTGTTTTGGCTACATCACGTGGCTTGCAGGATCTTAGTTCCCAGACCAGGGATCAAACCCACAGAGTCCTAACCACTGGACCGCCAGGGAATTCCCCATGGGTTTTTTTTTTTTTTTTTTTTTTTTTTTTTTGCGGTACACGGGCCTCTCACTGTTGTGGCCTCTCCCGTTGCGGAGCACAGGCTCCGGACGCGCAGGCTCAGCGGCCATGGCTCACGGGTCCAGCCGCTCCGCGGCATGTGGGATCTTCCCGGACCGGGGCACGAACCCGTGTCCCCTGCATCGGCAGGCGGACTCTCAACCACTGCGCCACCAGGGAAGCCCTCCCCATGGGGTTTTGAACTGAGGACAAGTTGACTCCACCCGCTACTCCGCTGCCTGCCCTTGAGGAGCTCACCGTGGAGCAGCACGAGGCCATGCAGTGGGAATCCAGGAGATAATGTTCTCAGGAGAGGCCTTTGCTAGCAGACATGGCTCAGTGTTGAGACTGCATCTTCCCTGAACCCAGGGGCCCTTGTCAATGGGAAAAGAAGGGGAAAAAAATGAATGCTTTTTGCCGTGGAAAGAGGAAGAACTCAGCAAAACCCAGAGTAATGTTTGTCATCTCTAATTGTAGCCCTAGTTACTAGAATATTAACTTGTGGTTCCAGGGAGGTATTTTCCTAATCATCATAAAAAGTAGCATATATCTTTTTATTTGCCTTTCCCTCGACTAGGTCCAAAAATTCTTCTCCCAAACTCAAAAGCAAGAATTTCAGTTATTTTCTACGCTTTTGGTAATGAGGACAAGTTCAGTTTGTCTTTTTTCTTCAGGGGAATAATCTGTGTCCTTGTTGTGACAGCTAGAGAAAACTGAATAAAGAGATGTCTTTTCCAGAATGAATGTGGAAAGAACGTTTTGGCCACCATGTCAGCCACTGCTTATTCATTCATTTGACAAATTTTTCTGAGCAGTTGCTATGAGCCAGGCACTAGCCTAGCCATGGGGACCACAGAGCTGAGTAAGACATGAGCTCTACCCTCATGAAGTTCACAATATGGTTAAGATCTAGAGAAGACTAGAAAATCCAATGTGATGTGGCAAGAGCAATGAGAATGAGAAAAACGTGAGAAATGAGAATGAGAAAAGCTTTCTAGGTACCTGCAAGGTTTCTCTCACCCAGACCCATGGGGGAGGTAGTCAGGAAAGGCTTAGCAGAACAGTGCTCAAATACAAATACTAATTAAGATTATCTGTTCTTGGAATGAACAAGTGGAGGACTCTGCTTATCCTCCCAGGGGAAGTCCTTGGCTGTAGCCTGAGATTTAGCTGAAGGCCACTCACTTTGCAATTCTGAACAGGCTTGAAAGGCTCTGGTATGAAATTCCTTCTGGGCCTCTGGGCCTGAGATTCTAGGTTATTTCATTCCTTTTAGGACATAGGAGATAAGCTTTAGACAGATATCAGCAGACCAACGTGTCCAATGAAGAGTTCTCAGTTCTAATTGTCCCCTTGCCAATGAATCCCTGTGTGACTTGAGGCAAGCTGTTGAACCACATGCAATTGCTTCAGCTTTCTGTTTAGAAAAGCGATAAGCAGTGAAACGTCCTCTCCAGTGGCCAAAAGATCTGGGAATTGGGCTGCTGTCTTGGGCCTGTAAGTAGATAAGGTGGGGGGTCCTTGGAGAAAGAGAACCAGGCATGGCTTTCTTGACCTAACAGAAGCCATTTTTGGCCTAAGCTATTTTGTGATCTAAGCCTGACCACAGAACTTGCCCTTGAACAGGTCTCAGTAATTAATGATCTAAAGGGAACAATAGAATGCAGAAACAAATTACTTGATCAGGCAAGAGAAGAAACCATAGCAAGATAATACATCAGTTGCAAAGACTTCCAGGTCTGTTTCAATGTTTAAGATTGGCCTGAAGCATTCAACCACCAGATCAACTGGAACTTAAAGCTTGGACTTGGGGACTTCCCTGGTGGCGCAGTGGTTAAGAATCCACCTGCCAATGCAGGAGACACAGGTTTGATCCTTGGTCCGGGAAGATCCCACATGCCACGGAGCAACTAAGCCCATGTGCCTCAACTACTGAGCCTGCACTCTAGAGCCCACGAGCCACAACTACTGAGCCCGTGTGCCACAACTACTGAAGCCCACATGCTTAGAGCCCATGCTCCGCAATAAGAGAAGCCACTGCAATGAGAAGCCTGTGCACCGCAATGAAGAGTAGCCCCTGCTTGCCTCAACTAGAGAAAAGCCCGCATGCAGCAATGAAGACCCAACACAAGCCAAAAATAAATATAAAAAAATAATAAATTAATAAATAAATTTTAAAAAAACCTTGGACTCTTTCTACCACCCAAGCCCCTTCATGAATATGCATGTACCCTTAGCTTAAAACTTCCCCAGTTTTCCTGTTTGAGGAGATACTACTTTGGGAAAGATCCCTGGTGTTCTCCTCACTTGCTGCAAGTAATAAATCCTTCCTCCTCCGGATTTTGCCTGGGTTGTGTCTTTTGGCTCCACACCCAACAAGAGGCGAACCTGGTTTTTCAGGGTAACAGGCCTGGTGTTTGAAAAATACTCACTTAGAATCTACATTTTGTCACACTTACTGTAGGACCACTGTATGATTTTTATCATGTTTGATGAATTTGCTTCAAAGTACCCTGCTCACCACTGAGAACTTGGCTTTACTCATCAACAGAAAACAAATTTTAGATATGTCCTAATTCTCCCAATTTTGGCAAAAGAAGCCAAAATGGAAGCCCATGCATCATCCTAAAGGTTTTGAGGACAACACAAACCTTGATGTGCCTGACCCACTCATCTTATTAACGGACTAAAATTGCATTAATAATTTTTTTTTTTTTTGGCCACGCCATGCAGCATGCTAGATGTTAGTTCTCCGACCAGGGATCACAACCTGCGCCCCTTGCATTGGGAGCTCAGAGTCTTAACCACTGGACCGCCAGGGAAGTCCCTGCATTAATAATTAATTCCATTTCATCCAGAAGCCACAAGGCTACACCTCTGGCTGAAATAGGAAAGGGATTCTTTTACAGAAACAGTAATCCACAGGTTCACAAAAAGTAGCAAATATGGAAATATCTATCTTCCCACCTGGATTAGACCTTTTTAGGTTGGGGCGACAAATAGAAATAAAGTGTCGCTTTCCCAAGCATGCAGCTACTTAGAAGCTTTAACAGGAATTAGCCCTGTATGAATTGGGTCAAGGGACCCGACCACAGGGACGTTTACACGCGGAGGATCCCCAGAAGGCTAGGAGGATGCAGCTCTTCCCCGCCGCGGCTCCGGCCGGGCCCCGCCCCCGCCTACCTAGACTCCGCCCCTGGCCCCGCCCTCCCTGTAGACCCCGCCTCCTCTGCTTCTCCGTCTGCCCCGTGGGTGCCGTGCACCCTGAAGATGGCGGCCGTGGCGGGAAGGTTGCTCCGGACTTCGGTGAGTGGCTGGCGGCGGGGCACAGGCGCGGAGACACTGTGGTGGCTCCGAGAACGTGCTTCCCAGATGGGATCCCGCTCCCCTGCGGCCTTGGGGCCTTTCACCCTTCTTGGAGTGTATCGGAGGGTAACGGACCAGAGGCCTCCTCCTCTACGGAAGGCTCCATGCGCCTGCGCAGAGCCGCCCTTCCCCCCACCCACCCTTCTTGTGGTCCCCTGCCCAAATCCCTTTCGCTCCAGGTCGTGGGTCCCCGGTCCCCTCTCCACCTAAGTATCTGGCTCTCGATGCAGGCGACCTGGCCCCTGGTTCCGGTTCTGTAACCGACTCTGTGACCTTGGACAAGTGACTTTTCCTTTCCGAACCTCAGTTAACTTTCCTCACCTTAACAAAGAAAGAATGATGTTTCCGTGAGCAGCCACTTAAATGCTGGATGAAAACCAAAATGCCAAAGTAACCAAAATGCTTACGTGCAAAAGGCGCTTTTCTCCTCCCCACCCAGGGCGGTCCCAGGGCCGTTTTCTCCAGGCAAAGCGTAGTACCCTCTTGCTACCCGCCCTCCCTTTCTCGTGGTGGGGTTCGGCGCAGCCTCTTTCTTCTTCCTGAGTCATGCTGGACCCTGAAATTGAGCAAACGTTTCCCTTGAGCCCTGTCCAAACTTTCCCAGAGGCTGACCTTTGCTCTGCTTGTTTGCTTCTCTGTGGAGCTGGAAGGCCCTTGTCTTTTCTAGGGAAAACCTTGACCATGGTAGAACATGCTCAGCAGATCTGCTGGTAAAGGGCTTAATACACAGGGCCTGGCCAAGTTTCCCGGTTTCTGAATCCTCTGGGTTGCTCTTAAAAGCATGGAGTCTTTATGTTCTTATAATTCTCTGCCTTGCAGTCTTTTTTTTTTTTCCATTCATTAATTTATATATTTTTTAAATAAAAATTATATACTTGAGGTGTGCATCATGATTTGATATACGTAATGAAATGATTACTACAGTCAAACCAATTGACATATCCCTTCACATAGTTACTTCGTTGTGTGTGATGAGTACACCTGAAATCTACTCTTAGCATATTGCCAGCTTCAATACAGTATTATTAAGTATAGTCAATATGCTTGTACATTAGATCTCCAGACTTATCCTACATAACTGCAACTTTGTACCCTTTGACCAACATCTCCCTTTCCTCCTCCCCTACCCCCTTTACAATCTTGAAGGATAAGGAAGCAGAAGGGAATTTTAAGAACATGGAGACTCAATCCATGCTCTTAGAGTTTGGAGTTTGGTATTTTTGTTCACAGGAATAAGGACAGCCGAGGCCACTACTGGCCTGATGCCCTCTCAGCAGGGATTCAGCCACCATTCTGGGAATACTTCCTAATTTAAAGTGTTTCTCTTTTTAGCTTGTCCGACAAGTGAGTGCCATTCCTTGGGGCATTTCTGCCTCTGCAGCCCTGAGGCCTGCTGCTTCTCGAAGAACGTGCTTGACAAATGCACTGTGGTCTGGCTCTGCTCAAGCAAAATTCGGCTATAGCACCAGTAAGTGTTGTTATGCTTTGGTTTGAACCAGAAAATGGCAACATGTGTCATCTCTGTACAGGGGCTCTGAACCCTGGCAGTGTATTAGACTCCCCTGGGGAGCTTTTGCAAACATACCACTGCCCCAGTCCCACCCCAAACAAAATGAGTCAGTCTCTGGGGTGAGACCAGAACATCAGTATTTTTCAAAAGCTCACCAAGTGATTCTGGTGTGCAGCCAAGGGTTGAGAATCACTGAGGCAATCTGCCCTTGTGTCGCATTTCCTTGTTGGTTCCAGAGGTTTTAATCCTGTGTTGGGGAACTTGAAGTGGGGTGAGAACACTCAGAGGCCTCTGGGCCTGCTGTGTGTGAAGGGTGTGAGCTGACTGGGGACTGACAGTGCAGCTCCTCTAAAGGCATTTGCATTCAAACTTGTGGGCTGGCTCCACTTGGCCATGTTAGGCCAGTCTAATGGACTGCACCATGATCTGAGTGACACACAGCTGTTTCTTGAGATTTACACTCCATTATCTAGAATATGAGGTTTGCTAAGTACAGCCTCAGATATCTGGAAATGCCTCCTTTAGATCTATCGCACCTTTTAAAAAGAGTGTATTTAACATGTAATGGTTTCGGGGGATATACTTTAGCATACCCTCTGTGGGTGAAATGTTCTGAAAAATTTTACAATTTTACTTCCCCAGAGCTTTAAGAAATTTCTGGTAGCGATTTGATGCCACAGGTTTAAACCTTTCCTTGTCACTTGTCCCAAACCCCCCTCCCAACAGCTCCTCCTGTTTCTGAAGCCAGGCATCTTGATCCTTGGCCTCCTTTGTTCCGCCTTCCCAGGTAGAAGCATGTCTTCTCCAATTCTGACACAGCTCTTACATCCTTTCCTTTCTTTCTGTTCCTTCTGCCGTACCCTTTCTCTCCACACCCCTCACTTAGATGCCTGCAGTCACCTCCTAACATCAGGCTCCCCCCTCCCTGTTCCTCTTACTGTCCCCTGCAGACTGATCTTCCTGAGAACAGCTGACGCATCATCCATCTCCTACATGAAAGCCTCCAGTGATTCCTGTATCTCTTCTTTTAAGAACAGATTCATCGGCCTGATATATAAGGGCCCTTGCAGCATGGCCTTCACCAGCCTTGCTTTGTCTCCTACACGCCTTCGCTCCGTGCACACCTGCTCTCTGTATCAAGCTCTGCCACGGGCCGTTCCCCACACCTGCCCTGTTCTTTTGTGCCATTAGCCCCGGTTTTGGCAAAATCCGAACCATACTTAGAATCCACCTCGAGGGTCATGTTGTCCTTAATTCTATGTTCATTCCATCCCTACTATCTCCTGTCTTTTTAGTTTCCACAGCACTTTGAATTTGTGTACAGTCTAGAACTATGAAAAGAGAAAAAATTACCTAAGATGTACAATTGAACTGAACTTTTAATTATACTATTAATTAATTACTGTGAGAGGATTAAATAAAATCAAATAAGTGCTTGGCTTAACACATGAACTATATATGTGTGTGCTATGTTTTGTTTTCAGGTTCCTCACGCCATGCCCCTGCCGTCACCCAGCATGCGCCCTATTTTAAGGGTACAGCTGTTGTCAATGGAGAGTTCAAAGAAATAAGCCTTGATGACTTTAAGGGGAAATATTTAGTGCTCTTCTTCTATCCTTTGGATTTGTAAGTGTATTTTCTGTGATGCTTTAATGTCATCCTGAGAGCAAGCAGAGATCCCTGCCTCCCCGCTGACATTGCCTGTCTCTAGTTACCCTTGTCAAGGGGAGGGTTGCTGCTGACCCTTTATCACTGATGGTCTGTTGATACAGTTTCCATCTGTAGCTAATTTACAAGTGATAAATATAGGGGGTGAAGTGGCATTCCTCTTAATGGGGCAGGGGTTTAATGTACGGACTCTGGAGTAGTGGTTCCTGTAAGCCAGTCTGTGAGGTAGTTTTCACTGGTTCAGGGGGAAAATGAGAAAAGTAAGGATAAAATGAATTTTCTCATGAAGCTACTTTATTTAGATAAAATTTTGTCTTCTTGGAATATGCCTCCCCACCCCCATTTTTTTAATATGATTCTTAAATAGAAAGGTGATAAATCTTTTTTTTTTTTTTCTTTTTTTTTTAATTGGAGTATCATTGTGACCAGGAGTCCAGTGAGGATGGTTAACCATTTTGCCTTTCTCACCTTTAAGCAAACTGAACTAGTTTTTTTTTAATTAATCATTTATTTTATTTTTGGCTGCGTTGGATCTTCATTGCTGCGCGCGGACTTTCTCTGGTTGCGGCGAGTGGGCTTCTCACTGCGGTGGTTTCTCTTGTTGTGGAGCACGGGCTTTAGGCTCGCGGGCTTCAGTAGTTGCAGCACACAGACTCAGTAGTTGTGGCTCATGGGCTCTAGAGCACAGGCTCAGTAGTTGTGGCACATGGGCTTAGTTGCTCTGTGGCATGTGGGATCTTCCTGGCCCAGGGCTCGAACCCGTGTCCCCTGTATTGGCAGGCGGATTCTTAACCACTGTGCCACCAGGGAAGTCCCTGAACTAGTTTTTAGACACCTATTGTTCAGATTTTAAAGCCTTGTTTTTCAATTCTCTGATGAAAATTTCTACCCTTTTTTCCTAGCACCTTTGTGTGTCCTACAGAAATTATTGCTTTCAGTGACAAAGCCAATGAATTTCACGATGTGAACTGTGAAGTTGTTGCAGTGTCAGTGGATTCCCACTTCACCCACCTGGCCTGGATAAACACACCAAGGAAGGTATAAACATCATTCATGCTGTGTCTGCACTTGTGATCTTAAAAACTCAAATGATCCCATTAAAGACCAACGTAGAAGTTGTTAAAGCGTGACTAGTCTGAAATGGGCTATTTGTCAGGCCTAACCTACTGGCAAATTCTGTTAAACTCTACCCACCGATATCTCCTTTAACATTGCACGTATTTACTCCCCACTACACTTGTATTTTCCAGAGTACAAACAGTAACAGAGAACAGACTCTGCAGGGCAGGGGAACAGCTGGGGTTCATTGCCTCCCCTCTCATGTGTACCCTGTAGGTCCCCGGGACCATGCGAGCCATGTGGGACAGTGATTAAGTTTTCTGATTTCACTGCTCTCCACGGTCAGTATTCTTGCCCAGAAACTTGCTTGGGAGAATCAAAATTTCTAGCTATGCTGCTGGACTATCAATCAAATTATTCGAAGTATTCTTTTTTTTTTAAACTGTTCCATTTTTATGCTTCAGAAATTAATCTTCAACCAAAAGGATACTGTAAGAATTAGAAAAAGAAAGGTCTGTAGTATCAGCTGGGTTTAAATCCTGCCTCTGCCCCTTTCTAGCTGTGACCTGGAGCAAGTTAATTAACCTTTGTGTGTCTCAGTTTTCTCATCTGTACGGTGGTGGTGATGATAGTAGCTACTCCAGGATGCTTAGAGGAGGAAGTGAGACAACAGAAAGAGCTTAGAGCAGCGCTCGGCCCATTGTTGGTGCTTGGTTACCACAGTCCGTTGCCACCGTCAGTCAGACATCGTGTTGCCTGGCCGAGGATGCTGCGGGAGCCACAGTATAACAACCGGCCCTGTTTGCATTTTTACTAGAATGGCGGTTTGGGCCACATGCACATCACACTCTTGTCAGATTTGACTAAACAGATTTCCCGAGACTACGGTGTGCTGTTAGAAGGTCCCGGCCTTGCACTACGGTAAGATCTGTTTCTTATGAACATAAAATTGGTTTTCATGTTTAGCATCATCCTACTTCACAGGGGATTTATAGACACCTTGGTAGGGAATTTTTAGAACCCCAAATCCTTAATTTGTCTTTTAATAAGCACTGATGGATGCCTCCTGCAAGGGTTGGCAGTCTTTCAGAAATGGCTGAGACATGTGTGCCCCCTGCGTCACCCTGGGCCTGTTTCTGAAGAAGGATATCATGTCTTGATGGTCACACTGCTCCACTCTCCCTGACTGTCTGGGAGCCACTCCTGGTGATAAAGCCATCAGACTGTTTGGAGATGAGCGGGGGGTGGGGGGTTGGCCAGCAAGGGTAGGAGTCCATTTTCTGGAATGGTTAGGATCTTGTACAAGCACTGGAACCAGACTGGAGTTTGAATTTATTTAAACTCAGCTACTTAATAGCTGTATGACTTTGAGCAAGATATTTAACCTCTTGGAGTCGCATTTTTCCTGTAACTAAAATGAGAATGTACCTCCCAGGTTGGTTGTGAGGATTAAATAAGGTGAGGCAGCTACAGAGTTTTTGGCACAGGTTCTAGTACCTGTCCCAGCCTGTCAACCTTGCCGGGAGGGATGAGAACTTGGGCCTTAGAACTGGCGTCTTGATGGCTGCTGAATGAAGGAGGGATTGGGCAAAACTTTACCTCCAGGAAGGAAGCGAGAACCCCACTTGGATGCGCCTCACAGTTTTGCTGGGGGCTGGCTTGAACCCGCTCACCTGCTTGCTCTTGTAGCTGACGTCTGGCCTGCTTGGGTTACACCTGAAATTTTAGCTCCGGGAGCCACCTTGGAGCTTGGGCCTTTTTGACTCCAAGGGGATTACGCTCTTCCGTTAATAAACTAAAGCCTAGCTTTGACAGAGGCGGCAAGGGAAGAGTCCTTCCCCGTAGAGTCCTGCTAATTTTGCAGTTACCTCCCTACTGGTTTCACTATCAGGATTGACAAAGGGAGAGGAGTCAAGTCTGACTTGTAAGATAAGGCTTTCTTTCTGGAGTCTGTGGGCCCTGATCCATCCTAGCCCTGTGTCTGCATCTAAATGGTGGACTCCACCTTGGCTGCACCCTGCAGGGGCATGCACCAGGACCCCTTAGCCTCAAAGCCTAGACCCCCAAAGGCCAGGCCCAGGGAGGGGGAACCACCTTTTCATCTTCTGAGTTTTCTCTAACTTGTCTTTTTCCTGAGTGATTAACACTTGGAATGCCACACCCTTTTAAAGATGGACTGTTAAAAGCCTAGGAGTTTTATGACATCTGCATATGTCATAGTAACACCAACACTCATATGGAAGATGAGCACAGACCCCAGGGTGGGTCACCTCATTACATTGCTGCCAAGTGACAAAGAGTGATGGGCTTGGACAATCTGACAAAGTAATAACTAGAAGTGATTGAAACACATCAAATATTTAAATCGATGATTTGAAGAGTTCCAGGGAACCAATTCATTATTTTGAAAACTATTAATAATGGAATAGTACTAAGCACTCATTCTGTTTTTCCTGTACCAACTGTACCTCAGGGTAACCAAAATAAATAAAAGTGATGGCTTCGCTTTTCCTTTAGATTTCTGCTCTGCATAGCCTCAAGGCCAGTAAATTTTCCCATGGGATTTCCCCCTCTACGCAGGAATTCACTCATTTCATAAGTACTTACTGAATACAGATAAAATACATCTCTGTCCCTTCCCAGTTGCCTATGGTTTCTTGCCAAGATTTGATGCAGCAGCCCAAAGAATGCTTACTACATCTCTAATAAGAAGGCTTTGCTCTCTGTAGTTCAGTGACTTACAGATTCTGCGACATATGGGTCACATTTGTAAATGTGACCGTACTGCCTGTTTTCCATGGTGGCCTTGTCCAGTCCTGTCATCAATAAGAGATGATAAGCTGTTTGTATAGCAAGGAAAACCCCATTTTTAAGCATATGATAGAGTTTATTAATAAGTGCTCTATCAAGGATAATTAAAGACAAAAAGGGGTAGAAGTTAGAGTCTTTCTAGCTCTGGTAATGTTGAAATACTGATGATGATAAATTCTGATGCAGAGGTCTCTTCATAATTGACCCCAACGGAGTCATCAAGCATTTGAGCGTCAATGATCTCCCAGTGGGCCGAAGCGTGGAAGAGACCCTCCGCTTGGTGAAGGCATTCCAGTTTGTAGAAACCCATGGAGAAGTCTGCCCAGCCAACTGGACACCAGATTCTCCTACAGTAGGTTTATTTTCCAAAAGCAATGGGACCCCAGCAGAGGGTCCCAGGTCCTCACTGCCTCAAGGGCTGCTGGCCTGGAATATCCACGAAAGAAGCCCACCCTTGGAGCAAGGGTGTAGATTGTGTGCAAATGGGTGAAGCTGGTGCAGGTGGGGGTGGGACCAGGCACCAGGCAGGCTGTTAATGTAAGTTTCATCCAGGTATTTTGAAGGAAACAGACCAATCTTTAAAAAGTTAAAGAACTTTAGATTAAAAATTGATGGCTTTCAACTCACTTTTTTTTTTTTTTTTTTTTCAACTCACTTTTGAGATCATAAAGTCACTTACCCAGTGAAATGTTTTTGTATTTTCAGATCAAGCCCCATCCGACTGCTTCCAAAGAATATTTTGAGAAGGTAAATCAGTAGACCATCCCATATGCACCTGCAGCTTCCCACACCAGAAAAGAACCACAGCTGGAACTCACTTTTAGCATTTCAAAGATTATTATTTATAGAAGGCAAGAAAACAATTATGCTTGGATTCGTAAATATTACTCTAAATGTTTTGCTTTTGTAACATTGGCCAAGGCTTTTAAAATGTGGTTAGTTACTAATGTAAGGAGTCCTTTATTAGCAGTGTATGGATGGGTGGCTAGTTGGTATAGAATGTGCAGTTCCCCTATTTCTTGGATCATGTCTTCAAAGGGAAAAGGAAACAACTCTTCTTTATCAGCCTTACTTGAACCTTTGTGTACACTAGCGTAGTATGACAGGCATCAAAAGCTTCTGATCAAGGGTCCTGAAATTTTCTTCTTGAGTTTCTTTTTTTAAACTGAATTTTCTTTTAAGATCATAGTTTTAAGTTGTTAGCATCAATGGTCTAATTTAGCACTTGCAGGACTTCCCTGGTGGTCCAGTGGTTAAGACTCTGTGCTCGCAATGCAGGGGGCATGGGTTCGATCCCTGGTCAGGGAACTAAGATCCCACATACCATGCAGTGTGGCCAGGGAAAAAAAAAAAAAAAAACACCTACAATGAATGTGTATGTGACTGAAGCAGATGTGAATCATGTTTTTTAAAAAACCACCTACAGTGGCCAAGTGACTTAACTGACCATGCATGTTCCCCAGTCCAGAGATTTATACCTTATATAATTATTTTACTTATTTTGTTAGCTGACTTAGTGCCTACATACATTTCTGATATTTATTGGGCATAATCATAAAGGATAATTACTGAATCCAGGGATTGCATTTTGAATTTGAATCACTGTAACTATTTTATTTCCTGAAGTGTTCAGTGTAAAAAAATACAAAATAAACATTTTAAAATACTCGCATTTTTTTTTTTTTAATACTTGCACTTTTAACACCATTAATTTATTGGTTCAGCTTATGCTGTGGGACTCTAGTTTTCCTTCTCTGATTATATCAACAAACATTTATTGAACATTGAACTCAGTGGCTACAAAGATGAATAAGATGCTGGCTCCACATCCAAGGAACTCAGTTTAGGGGGCAAAAGAAACATGGAAGCATTTGTTAATTTTAATAAATCCTGGAGTGCCTACCATATGCTGCGTACTATTTTGGAGGCAAGAGAGTGAACACAAAGGACACACCCCTTCCCTTATGCACTTAAATTCTAGAGGGAATAAACATAATAAAAATACATAGGGGGACTTCCCTGGCGGTCCAGTGGTTAAGACTCCACGCTTCCACTGCAGAGGGCGCGGGTTCAGTCCCTGGTGGGGGAAACTAACATCCCACATGTCTTGTGGCATGGCCAAAAAAAATACATAGGATGTTTGGAAGGACAATAAAGTGGAGCAAGGGACTAGAGAAGAGTGTTGTAGGTGTGTTCTAAAAGGGTTTCAGGGAGTCAGTCTCTCCAGGTCTGTTTTCTCATCTGTAAAATGAGGACTGTAATTGTACCTATCTTAGGGTTTTGATGATCAAATGAGATAAAACATGTAGGTGAGGGAGTAAGGAGGATAAGAAGGTTCTAGGCAAAGGGCATGGCAGGTGCAGAGGCCCTGAGGCAAGGGTGGACTTGGGGTGGGTGAAGAATTGAAGGGCCATGTGACCAGAGCTGTGAAGGAGAAGCATGGTAATGGGGAGCCCGGAGTGCTTTATGGGCAAGCTAAGGACTTTGGATTCTATTGAGATGGGAAATGTCAGGAATGTTCTTGAGAAGAGTTACATCAACTTGTTCTAAGAGGATCACTCTGGCTCCTTTGCTAAGGCTAGACAGTCCAGAGAGGGAAGCAGGTCAGGTGGGCTGGATCTGTGACATACTTGCAGGGAGAGCCAGCAGGATAATACAGGTGTGCTAAACTGTGGTACAACAGATACATTCCTGGGGCATAGAACACTGGGGAACAGTGAGGAGGGGGCACCTTACCCAGCTATGGGCATCAAGGAAGTCTTCCTGGAGGACAAGATGAAGTCTTGAAGCCTAAGGAAAAGTGAGCCAAGTGAGCTGAGCAGAAGTGGGAGCTGAGAGGCCACATGGGCCTCTGATAAACTGGTTTCATGTTCCCAGAGGGGAAGGCAAAGCAAGGGAGGGCAAAGGCCAGCTGCCTGTAAGTGGCCCAGACTGAGCCAGCACTGTTAGGGCTTTTACATGTTTTATCTCATTGGATCCACAACAAAAACAAAATAGGTACAATTACTGTCATCATTTTACAGATGAGAAGGTAGATTTGGAGATGCTGATTTGACCAGGGTCACACAACCAAGTAGTGGATGGTGCTGTGTCCCCAGCCCAGGACTCCTGAGGAGCCCCCTGCACACCCTAAACATCCACACGTCTTCCACAAACACACACACACACACACCCCAGTGCTGGGGGATGGGGTGGAAGGCGGAAAGAAGTCACGTTTTTCTCTGCAGATGGTCCCTACCTCATCTGGTATCCAACAGAAGGAGCTGGATTTGCCCCGGCGCTGGGGAAAAACCCTTGGGCAGAGACAGAGATAGTGCACTCAAATCAGGGCCAGTTTCACGGGCTGGCGGCAGGGCCCGACACTTAACTTAGAGGGGCCCCGGGGTTTCGGTTTAATGCTCTGATATCGACTTTTGAAAATTCGGTCTTTTTTTAATAAGGGGCGCCACGTTTTCATTTTTCACTGGGCCACGCAAATTATTTAGCGAGTCCTGACTACCCTGATCCCGTGTACGCTGGACTTTAGGTGCAAATGAAGGGATTTTCGAGGGTGATATCGAAAAGCCTGTGCTGGGGTTGGCGGGGGCGGAGGGGGGGGGTGGTTGGACGCTGCAGGAGCGCAGGGCGAGGCTGTGGAAGGCGCCACACGCCACCTGATCGGGTCTTCGCGGTAGGTACCGTGATCTGGGGGTTCCATAGGTGACCCCTCTAGGCCTGGAGGCGACCAGGCTACCCGAAAGGGCGGAGCAAGGGCGGGAGGCCTTGACCTGTGGGAGAGGTGGGCTCACGGCAACAGCAGGAGCGCGCGGGCCGGGGCGCCGGAACAGCAGGCGCGTAATGCCGAGGAGCGGCGGGCGCGCGGCCCCGGAAGCGGGGAAAGGGGACGCGCGCGCGCCCGGGGCGGGGCTCGACGCCCGGCTCCTCCTCCGCGCCGGGCCAGGCGGCCGCGGCCTTTCCCGGCAGCTCGTAGGTCTCAGGAAAAGGAGCAGCTGGAGGAAGAAGCGCGGGGGCTGGGCGGCTCCTAGGGTGCAGCAGCGCCACAGCCCGCATGGAGCCCAACGTGCGCTTCTGGATCACCGAACGCCAAGTACGGCCCGGGCCTGGCGCGTCTGGGGACGGGGAGGGCGTGGGCCGCGCGGCGTGGAGTCGCCGCTGGCCGCGGTGACCTTGGGCAGGCCACGTGGTCGCAGCACCCGCCTTCCCATTTCAGACCCCGGGAGGGGACGAAGGAAACCCAAGCGTGCCGGATGCCGACGGCCATGGCTGTTACCGTGCGTGGCCTCTGCCCCAGGCCTCGCAAGCGAGGGTCGCACAGTATCCCCCTGCAGATCGCACGAACTGAGGAGTCACTCCCCACCACTCAGGGGTCTGCCTTCCGCTGCCTAAGCTGTTGCTGGGCATCAGGTTGGAGAGGAACAGGTCCTCCCAGGAGGCCCCAGCTTCCCCGAGTCTGTAGGCTCAGCCACCGGACAGTGAGACTCGGGGCTGCGGGAAGCCGCCATGGCCGGAAAGTAACCTGGGCCCCATCTCAGAGTGGGGCTGGGCGGCGCTGTCCAGTAGAAATAGGATGGGAGATGCAAAGGTAATTCCAAATTTCCTAGCAGCCACGTTAAAAAACGTGGCTTTTAAAATTTTAATTTTAATAATATATTGCATTTAGCCCAACAGATATAAATATTAACATTTCAACATGTCGATATAGAAAATTATGAATGAGGTATTTTACCTCCTTTTCTGTAGGAAGTCTTCGAAATCCCGTGTATGTTTTTACACATACAGCACATCTCAATTTGGCCTGGCCACATGTGGCTAATTGGACAGCACAGTTCTAGAGTGTTCTCTCTCAGCCTTTACCTAAAGTAGAGTCTAGCCTGGTTCTCTTAGGTGGGGATGTTGAGGAAGGACAGGGTACTCAAGGTGTCCTGGCAGAGCCAGGCCTCAAAGCTGAAACCACTGCAAAATGTGGGGACTTTTAGGAGCAAACCATGCCTGCTTTCTCCATATGTGAACTTCCTTTATTGAGCCTTCACTGGGGTGTCTGGTTCTTTATGACTAGAGTTAAGCCTTATAACCACCGCAGGAGGGTGAAGAAACAGATTCTGAGACCTTTCTAGGTAGTGCTTCAAGGTCATATGTGGGGTGTCAACATAAGCCCATTTGACCCCAAAGGCTGGGCTTTTAACCCTCAAGAGCACTTTGATATTGGAGTGGTTAAGAGCACAGGCCATTGGGTCATTTCCTGGTTGGGTTTCCTTGAATCCATTCGTGAGTCCTTGGAAGCCTCAGTTGCCTCACCTGTAAGATAGGGTTGTTGTGAGGATTCCAGGAGATGCTGCAAGAGGAAGGCCCTATTAGGTTCTCAAAAATAATGTCGACTGCTCTTATTACCATGTATCTTGGTTTTTCTGCTGCCATTAACCTCTCTGGTGCTCTTGCCCCTCTTAAGTCTTTTATTCAAAGATTTCTTCAGTGGACAGAATTATTGGATCCTACAAATTTGGTCGTTTCAATTGTAAGTATTTTCTTGTTTTCAGAGATAGTGAATTTCACATTTTATTCTGAAACGTGAAGACTGTGTGTCCCTTTTGAAAGCAGCTGAGATAACAGAATCCATGTATATTATCATGTTTTTATTCCTTGCGAATGAGCTTGTTGGATTGGAAGGGTGGTGCATAAAAGCAGACGTCTATTTAACAGGTAGTAACAAAGGGGATCCAGACAAACCTCCCTGGTAATGGAGGACAGACTGGCAAAGCTAGTTGCAGACCTTGACCTAGGGTTCTGAGGGCAAAAGGTATAGCAAGGAATTGGGGGAGGTTGTTTAGAGAAGGCAGGGAGGGAGGGAGGGAGAGCCAGGGAGGAAATGTCAGGAAGAGCGGACGGTAAGCAAAATGGGAGAGGGGGGGCCAGGTGGGCCAGGTCACCCAGTTTCTAGGGTTTTGTTTTCTTTTTTTCTGCTGCGCTGCACAGCATGTGAGGTCTTAGTTCCCTGACCAGGGATCGAACCCGTATCCCCTGCAGTGGAAGCGTGGAGTCTTGGCCACTGGACTGTCACGGAAGTCCTACTGGGGCTTTTATTTTAATTCAGGTGAACCAGGCACTTCTTGAAGGTCCTTGTGTGTCATTCAGACGAGGGGGGTTTGTACCTAGCCAGGTGGTGAGTAACCAGAAGGGACCAGACTGAGAGCAGTTCCGGGGATGGATGGCTCAGCTGTCCAAGTAAAAGATGAGAGTTTGAACCAGCTGTGGCTGAGGGATGAGGAGGAGGAGAGACCCTGTCACCAGCAGTGACCCTCGGGGCCAGATCCACAGGGATGCTCCTGTCCTTGTGCTCAAATGTTCCATATAGTCTTGTTTATAATAGAGAAAAACAAGAAACAAGCTGAATGCTCATCGGTAGGGAAATAGAGAAATACAATGTAGTATATTCACGCAGTGGAACTCTGGTTAGCTGTTAAAAATGATCTGGTGATCGACCTATGATATGAAGTGAGAACATACGATATGTGTGATGTTAAATGGAAAAGCATGGTATCCCTGATGTTTTGTAAAGAAAGCAAGATGCATCTCGTACAGCATTTATGCAAATTACAACATAAAAAACCAAAACTACATATTTGTTTTATGGATACATGTATTCATGTATGTACAAATATAAACAATGGGCTGGAAGTTTATACCTTGAATTCATAATAGTGGTTACCTCTGATAGAATGGAGGGGAAATTGAGACTGGGGGTGATGGATCTTTTGGGGGAAAAAATTAGAAACAAATATAACCGAATGTTCACAGTTGTTAATTCTGGGTGAAGGGATTGTATGTAATCATTTTTTAAATTTCCTTGTTTAATTTTTTTTCTCAGATTAAGTAAAAAAGAAGAGAGGAAATAAGACTGAACTGATTAGATGTGGGTATGAGAGAGAGAGAAGGGACTTCCAGGTTTCTGACCTGTGTAGCCAGGAGGATGGTGACAGTCAAGAGGAACCGGTGGATGGGATGGGGCAGGTGGCAGCAGCAGTGGGGTAAGCCGCTGGAGCTGTCTAAGAAGCAGGGTGGGGGACTTCCCTGGTGGTCCAGTGGTTAAGGAGCTTCCAGTGCAGGGGGTACGGGTTCAGTCCCTGGTTGGGGAACTAAGATCCCACGTGCCGCGAGGTGTGGCCAAAAAATAAATAAATAAAAATTAAAAAAAAAAAAGCTGGGTGGTCTGAATCTGAATGACACACAGGGCTATCTAATGGAAACTCAGGGAGTACAGAGGCTTAGCTCCACGTTGCTTTAAAATTAAAATCAGGTGTGAGTGAACATGTGCTTCTTAAATCTGTGGATAACTCGGAACAGTGTTGAGATCATTGCTTGATTTCCTTATCTCCGATTATAGGAAAAAATAGAAAAATCAAGGCAGCTATTGTTAACACACGAAGATGCATCCGGAAGTGACCTGGAGGACAAAAGGGTATGGCTCTTATTCCCAGGTGTGCCTGGCTCAAGGCTGAGTGGGGTTGCCTTTAGGTGATTTTACTTGCATGGTCTGAAATCAGGTGGGATTTTGCCATTGTAAACACTGCCCAGTTGGGTTAGCTTTTTAAATGTAGGTAGGATTCCTTCTCGTAAACCAGATTAATATTAGTTACTAGTGTTAGGAACTGGTATTAAGAAGAAAAGGCATAGGGTTCCTCCTGTGTAACAGATATCTGCAGTTGCTATATCTGTTGTGAGGATTCTCTGTAGCTGATTCCTGGAGCCCCACGGCAAATTCCAGAATTCAGGCAGGCCTCCAGAGTCAGAACCTACTTCCTACTAGAGGCAGCGAGGTTATAGTCCTGCCCAAAGACTCAAACCAAGTGTTTGTTATCTACCTTGCAGTGTACGGGGCTTTCCGGAGGCCACAGACATCAGTCCCTCAAGGCAGCCTGCGGAAAGCGCACACATTTTTTTTTTTTTTTTTTGCGGTATGAGGGCCTCTCACCGTTGTGGCCTCTCCCGTTGCAGAGCACAGGCTCCGGACGCACAGGCTTAGCGGCCATGGCTCACGGGCCCAGCCGCTCCGCGGCATGTGGGATCCTCCCGGACTGGAGCACGAACCCATGTCCCCTGCATCGGCAGGCGGACATCTCAACCACTGCACCACCAGGGAAGCCCAAGCTCACACATTTAACTTGGTTTTTCTGAGAACTTGTTGGGGCCTCTGAGCTCGCAGCCTGGCTCTGTTAAAAGTGACTTGGCTAATGGCGTGGTCTGTACACAGTTCACTCTGCTCTGAGCCAGGGGAGGCTCGCTGCGCTCAGGGACTCACCCGAGGGACGAGTTAGGTGTTGGCCTCTCCTAGGTTAGAGACTTGGGGCTTTTTAATGTTTTGGTCATTTTCATGTGGATCTTCTCTTTGCTTCCTGTCAGTTCATTCGTTTGATTCATCTGATTCACTTGTTTTGATTTGTTCAGTCCGTGTGGTTGTTGCCCTCTAGTCTGTGAAAGGTGGAGCAAAGATGGCACCAGAAATGAGACTGTAGAGGAGATCGGCTGCTAAGCCACCTTTGAAAGCTATTGCTTGGTTTTTCTCTTTTTAGGTACAAGAAGCTTGGAAGAGAAGTCTCGTAAGTTTCAGCCCCATCCTAATTTTTAGCCTAAGGTAACAAAACCAAACATCAGACTCACCTCTGTGTTCACCCTTCTGAAGTCCACAGTGCATCCTGACAGTAGCAAGCTGATCCCTGGTCCTTTTCGACCTGCAGGTGAGTTGATTCTCATTTTCAGAGTGGTTTGCAACCTTTAGAAAACCTTGCCTCCCTCTAGTCAAGTGTTTGGTTCCCCTGGCAAGCAGCCCCCTTCCTTAGGTGCTTTCCCAGGGTCACTGCATTGACATTATCTCAGGTGTGGTTGAAAGGGGCTTGTTATGAAGAATAAGAGACACTCCTTTCACCTTTATCGGCCTCCTCACTTAGGAAATTTCAAGAATTTTAGGCTGTGTGCCAGGAGCAGGGATGAAGAGCAAGTATGTGTCTTAGTCTAAGTCCCAGTGTCACAGATGTATTGAATTCATGTGGAAGGGTGAACAAGGACTTGGAATAAGGGACCACGTACCTTCATTGGGCAGGAGCCTGGTCAGATCTAGCTCTGCTGTACTGATTTAAAGTTCTGCCACGTGCACAGCTATTATTTTTATTAGGAACAAAACAGCATGTGTAAAAAATACCCTTTGATGTCCATGCCTTCGTTCGGCCTGAGAAGAGGTTTTTGGGTGGGTGGTTTTCCACCCACTCTGCTGTCACTGACCCTCTTGTCTTTTTTGCCAGCTCTCCTGCCTTTCACGGCGCCCATGGTGAGTAAGCTGCTGCTCACCGCTCTGAAGCTGGGGGCTTAGGAAGATGTCCCCCCATCTCCTAAGCTCAGTGGCTGGTGTCCTCCAGCTCTGGACCTCTGTCCCGTGACTGCCTGATAGATGGTTAGGAGCCTGCACCTCCGATCCTTGTCCACTCCCCACCCCACTCCCACATATCCCCCCGGGCACCAGGGCCTCTTGAGGGTCCACAGTGTCATAAGGTAATCCTTTCTTTGAACACCTAGCGTGTGCAAAGCGCTATGGAGCAGATTGATGAGTTAAGATGTGCTCCCTGGCACAAGCCCGTGTCACTGGCTGTCACCTTCTCCCCGCAAGCCCTCCCCTTCATTCAGGCCCTCCCCTGGAAACCGGAATCGCCCCCAGCGAGGCCGTCCACCTTGGCTCTCATGAGGTGCTCTCACCAAGTGACAGCACCCCTCTGCCCCTGCAGGTGCTGCTTCTTAGCTGCCCTGCTCAATTGCCTGGAGATGGGGACCACTGTGAGGCACCCAGGGGCTCCCAGTGCCCGTGGGTGCCCATCCAACATCACCTGTCCACTGCCCACTAGCCCCCTGCATCGCACCTTCCTCTACTTTCCCTGCTCCTGGGGTCTCAGGTCTGCATCTCCCTGGGCAAGTTCTTTGCTCCACAAGCCCTCCCTCCCCCCAGACACTCACAACTCTGCTTTATTTTCTTTTTTATTTATTTATTTAATTGGAGTATAGTTGATTTACAGTGTTTCAGGTTTACAGCAAAGTGATTCAGTTATACATATATACCTATTCTTTTTCAGATTCTTTTCCATTGTAGGTTATTACAGGATATAGAATCTAGTTCCCTGTGCTACACAGTAGGTCCTTGTTTATCTGTTTATTTTATAATGTATATAGTAGTCTGTATCTGCTTTATTTTCTTTACAGGTATTTCTGTCAATGCTGCCAGTAAAAAGTCTAAAGTCCATGATTTTACCTCAGGTAGCAACTCTTTCTATTTCATAATTATTGAATGTTTTGTGCTTGAAACCAGAATGTGACATGTTAGCCTCTGTCTTCCTGCAGGTTTCCTTCTACACGTACAGTACAGTCTTCAACATTGTCAATGGAAATGCAAGTTATGTGAGTATTATGAGGCCCAGAGGGTATGCAAGTTCATATTGTTTCTTTTGGCGATTTTGTGTGTTTAATTATCTTTCCTGGGTAAAACTCTGGTACTTGCTAAATATGAACTTTTGTTTTTCCCTAGGATCGTCGCCCCCATGAGAGTATCTTAGTAGGAGCAGGAGTGATTGCTTCGTCCACCTTTTTTGGAGTGTGTATTTTAGAAATCTGTCGAATCTCTTTTATTGCTCAGAATCAGAATTTTACGTTCTAACTTAATTTAGAAAGTGTGATTAAGACACAAGAAAATAAAAGTCGTCTGTAATCCTATCGCCCCAAAATTGTGTGATTATGTTCCAGGTTTCTAGGCATGGGCTCAGTACTGTTATCTTTAAAAACAAATTATTTCAGGGGACTTCCCTGGTGGGCCAGTGGTTAAGACTCTGCGCTTCCACTACAGGAGCTGTGGGTTCGATTCCTGGTCAGGAAACTAAGATCCTACACGCAGCGCAGCACGGCCAAAAAAAAAAAAATTTATTCATGTTTATAAACATGTTACACAAATTGTGTATTGCTTTAGATGTCAGGATACTAATAGGAGAAAATGTCGATTTCAGAGTCCAGTAAGCCTGGGTTCACATCTTGGCTCAAATTCTTAATGGCTTAGTGACTCTGGACAAGTTCTGTTACCTCTCTTAAGTCTCCAAGAGTTCCTCTGATGATCAGGGAGAACATGTCAGTGTTGCAGGAATTAAAACAAGAAATAATGGAGAGCACTTGGCAGGGGTCTGACCTGTAACAGGAAGTAAGTTGACACTAGCTCTCTGCTGGTCCCGTGCAGTAATGATTTTTCTCTCCTATTTTCTAGTTATTCCCTCGTTTGCTCCAAGTAAGATTTTCACTGAATAGCATTTTTAGCAGAAGCGTCATTCCTGTCATCATTCTCGGTAAGCAGGGAGGCTCCCTCCATCTTCGGGGATACCCAAGTCCCTGGGCCACACTGTAGCTGATGAGGGCCGCTGTTTGCATCTTGCCAGTGCCCCCAGGCCCAAATTAGGTCTTTGGTTTGAGAGGTGACACTCTCTCTGTAGATACCCCTTCAGTTGTCCAAGGGTGAACACAAACCTGGAAACACAAATTACATTTGAAAGACTCTGTACAAGCCCTGTCCATGTATTATTTCATTTAATCTTGACAACAACTTAGGGGTAGGTAATGTTATTATTCCCATTTACAGATGAGGAGACTGAGTCAGGGGGAGGTTAGGGAACTTTTCTGGGGTTTCACAGGGAGAAAGTGCTGGTCTAGGGGATTCCAACCCAGTGGTCTGACTCCAAGGGAGTGACGGAGATATTAACCAATTGTTTTAAGTTTGCCAGCCAGCAAGTTCACTAGTTCACGCTCCACATTTGGGTTTGGGAATCATAGCAGCTTGAAGAGTTAGCAGAATTATGTCAGTGGTAAACTTTGGGAAATTATGTTACAGAAACTTGGTCAAACCAGCTTCACTAGGGACTTCCGCAGTGGTCCAGTGGTTAAGACTGCGCTTCCACTGCAGGGGGCACAGGTTCGATCCCTGGTCAGGGAACTAAGATCCCACTTTCCACGTGGCATGGCCAAAGAAACATTAAAAAAAAAAAACAACCAGCTTCAGCAAAGCAGGTAGGTGTATTTCAAGGACCCCAGGGTTTCTCCTGGTATCCTGTCAGGGGTGTCAGAACCCGGTTCTAGTTTGTGGTCAGGATCCAAGACTGAGAGCCCAGCAATTCTGACCCTACCCCACAGCCCAGAGGAGAGCTTGGTTGGCCCAGTACCACCCGAGGATCAGGAAGTGCAACCATCAAAGAAACAGGCATGACACCTGAAAAGTTGTTGCTTTATTGGACCGACACTTATCTCTCTGTTGTGTGTTTTCTTCTTTACATCCACAGCCCAACTCAGTGGAATGAATGTGGTTGCATCGAGAAGTTTGGAGCCCCTGCGAGGAATTGAGGTCATGGACAAGGAAGGCAGTGTCATAGGCTATTCCAGAAAAGCTGGGACAAAGGTAGGGGGACACACCAGATGGAGCTGTAAGCTGCTTGCCTTTTGGGCAACGAATTGAATTGCCTGTTTGAGAGCTGGTAACAAATTCATGTCTCCCTTCAACCTTTTCTTATCTGTCTTTTCTTAGGATGCTGAGAGAGAGAATTTACATTTTGTACTCTGATGTTTATTTTTTTAATATAAAAAAATTTTAATCTGTTCTCTGCAGTAAGATCTTTTTCTTTTTATAAATTTATTTTATTTATTTTTGGCTGTGTTGGGTCTTCGTTGCTGTGCGCGGACTTTCTCTAGTTGTGGTGAGCGGGGGCTACTCTTCTCTGTGGTGCGCAGGCTTCTCATTGCGGTGGCTTTTCTTGTGGAGCACGGGCTCTAGGTGTGTGGACTTCAGTAGCTGTGGCATGAGGGCTCATTAGTTGTGGCTCGCGGGCTCTAGAGCGCAGGCTTAGTAGTTGTGGCGTACAGGCTTAGTTGCTCCGCGGCATGTGGGATCTTTCTGGACCAGGGCTCGAACCCGTGTCCCCTCCATTGGCAAGCGGATTCTTAACCACTGTGCCACTAGGGAAGCCCCACCCTGATGTTTAAAAGGTGATGCATTAGTCTGGGTTCTCCAGAGAAACAGAACCAATAGGATATCTGCCTATCCGTCTATCACCTATCTATATATATAGTAAGACATTTATTTTAAATAATTGGCTTGTGCAGTTTTTGTGCTGGGGAATGTGTAGGGCAGGCCTGAACGCTGGAAAGTCAGGAGCTGATGCTGCGGTCTTGAGGCAGAATTTCTTCTTTGGGAAACCTCACATTTTGCTCTGAAGGCTTTCCAACTGATTGCATGAGGTCCATCCACCCTATGGAGGGTAATCAATCTCCTTTACTTAAAGTCAACTGATTGTAGATGTTAATCACATCTACAAAACACCCCCACGGCAACATCTCGGTTGTGTTTGATTAAATACCTGGGAACTACATCCCAGCCAAACTGACCTCTAAGATGGGTCACAGATGGACGTCCACCAAACGTTTGGCCCCTGTCTGAAGGTGAGATCTTGTCCTCCAAGCTCAGCATCTGCCCTCCCAGCCTGCTCTGTACTCGGGGAAGTCAGTGGACATGTCTCTGGGTTTAAGAGAAGCCCTCCATGTCCACCTCCCAGTGGATTTTCTTAGAGTCTTCATCTTTAAGGACCAGTCTGCTCTCAAGAATGGCCTGAGGAAATCCAATGCTCTGACCTAAAATTCCTCTAAAAGGCCTCCATTTCTAAGACTTCTTATTGTTAAATAGTTTACTCTTTTGCTCAATCCAACACAGTAGCTTCTGTCTGCATTCAGCTCAAAGAACCTGCAGTAGTCTATGGTTTCATTTGGGGTATAGACTTTAAAAAAAAAAACGACCTTTCAGGAAGTGAGATCTTTTTTGATCTCAGTGAAGTGACTTTAGCTAAAGAACTGTAACGTGAGGCAGTTGCTCACAAAGCAAAGAGAGTAGCTGGGCCTCTCACAGTGTCTGCGTTCAAGGGGGCTCCCTGAGCCAGCTGGACCTCCTTCCGCCCAGAATGCTGGTGGGAGAGGAGGTTAGATAAGATGGCCTCTCAGTTGATCAGTAAATACATCATTATTTGGCTCATGAAACATGTTACTCTAAATCCTGTCACCGATTTACAGAGCTGAATTGTAAACTGGATACGTGCTGCAGTATTCCCACCAGCCCGTCTTAATAGTAGGTCTGGAAATAGTGGCCGCCTTTCTAAATGAGTTACAACAGGGACATCATAATTGCAAATAACAGGAGAGAAGTTGCTGTCAGAAATAAAATACCTTGTTTTGGAAATGAAGGTTCTATGTTTAAGAATCCACCCTAAAGGGTCCACCAGAGGGCAGACAGCAGAAGCAAGAAGAACTACAGTTCTGCAGCCTGTGGAAGGAAAACCACATTCACAGAAATATAGACAAAATGAAAAGGCAGAGGACTTGGTACCAGATGAAGGAGCAAGATAAAACCCCAGAAAAACAACTAAATGAAGTGGAGATAGGCAACCTTCCAGAAAACGAATTCAGAATAATGATAGTGAAGATGATCCAGGACCTCGGAAAAAGAATGGAGGCAAAGATGGAGAAGATGCAAGAGGTGTTTAACAAAGACCTAGAAGAATTAAAGAACAAACACCTAGAAGAATTAGAGAACAAACAAGCAGAGACGAACAATACAATAACTGAAATGAAAACTACACTAGAAGGAATCAATAGCAGAATAACTGAGGCAGAAGAAGGGATAAGTGACCTGGAAGACAGAATGGTGGAATTCACTGCTGCGGAACAGAATAAAGAAAAAAGAATGAAAAGAAATGAGGACAGCCTAAGAGACCTCTGGGACAACATTAAACGCAACAACATTCGCATGATAGGGGTCACAGAAGGAGAAGAGAGAGAGAAAGGACCTGAGAAAATATTTGAAGAGATTATAGTTGAAAACTTCCCTAATATGGGAAAGGAAATAGCCACTCACATCCAGGAAGCGCAGAGAGTCCCAGGCAGGAGAAACCCAAGGAGAAACACACCAAGACACATAGTAATCAAATTGACAAAAATTAAAGAAAAATTATTGAAAGCAACAAGGGAAAAACGACAAATAACATACAGAGGAACTCCCATAAGGTTAACAGCTGATTTCTCAGCAGAAACTGTACAAGCCAGAAGGAAGTGGCATGATATACTTAAAGTGATGAAAGGGAAGAACCTACAACCAAGATTATTCTACCCGGCAAGGATCTCATTCAGATTCAATGGAGAAATCAAAAGCTTTACAGACAAGCAAAAGCTAAGACAATTCAGCACCACCAAACCAGCTCTACAACAAATGCTAAAGGAAATTCTCTAAGTAGGAACACAAGAGAAGAAAAGGACCTACAAAAATAAACCCATAACAATTAAGAAAATGGTAATAGGAACATACATATCAATAATTACCTTCAGGGCTTCCCTGGTGGCGCAGTGGTTGAGAGTCCGCCTGCCGATGCAGGGGACACGGGTTCATGCCCCAGTCCGGGAAGATCCCACATGCCGCGGAGCAGCTGGGCCCGTGAGCCATGGCCGCTGAGCTGAGCCTGCGCGTCCAGAGCCTGTGCTCCACAATGGGAGAGGCCACAACAGTGAGAGGCCCGCGTACTGCAAAAAAATAAATAAATAAATAAATAATTACCTTCAATGTGAATGGATTAAGTGCTCCAACCAAAAGACACAGGCTTGCTGAACAAATACAAAAAAAAAAAGACCCGTATATATGCTGTCTATGAGAGACCCACTTCAGACATAGGGACACATACAGACTGAAAGTGAGGGGATGGAAAAAGATATTCCATGCAAATGGAAATCAGAAGAAAGCTGGAGTAGCAGTGCTCATATAAGATAAAGTAGACTTTAAACTAAAGAATGTTAGAAGAGACAGGGAAGGACACTACATAATGATCAAGGGATCAACCCAAGAAGAAGATATAACAATTATATATGCACCCAACATAGGAGCACCTCGATACGTAAGGCAACTGCTAACAGCTATAAAAGAGGAAATCAAGAGTAACACAATAATAGTGGGGGACTTTAACACCTCACTTACACCAGTGGACAGATCATTCAGACAGAAAATTAATGAGGAAGCACAAGCTTTAAATGATACAATAGACCAGATAGATTTAATTGATATTTATAGGACATTCCATCCAAAAACAGCAGATTACACTTTCTTCTCAAGTGCACACGGAACATTCTCCAGGATAGGTCACATCTTGGATCACAAATCAAGCCTAGGTAAATTTAAGAAAATTGAAATCATATCAAGCATCTTTTCCGGCCACAACGCTATGAGATTAGAAATCAGTTACAGGCTACAAACAACAAATGCTGGAGAGGGTGTGGAGAAAAGGGAACCCTCTTGCACTGTTGGTGGGAATGTAAATTGATACAGCCACGATGGAGAACAGTATGGAGGTTCCTTAAAAAACTAAAAATTGAATTACCATATGATCCAGCAATCCCACTACCGGGCATATACCCAGAGAAAACCATAATTGAAAAAGACACATGCACCCCAGTGTTCATTGCAGCACTATTTACAATAGCCAGGACATGGAAGTAACCTAAATGCGCATCAAGAGATGAATGGATGAAGAAGATGTGGTACATATATACAATGGAATATTACTCAGCCATAAAAAGGAACGAAATTGGGTCATTTGTAGAGACGTGGATGGACTTGGAGACTGTCATACAGAGTAAGTCAGAAAGAGAAAAACAAATATTGTATGTTAACGCATATATGTGGGATCTAGAAAAATGGTACAGGTGGACCAGTTTGCAGGGCAGAAATAGAGACACAGATGTAGAGCACAAACGTATGGACACCAAGGGGGGAAAGTGGTGGTGGTGGGATAGTGGTGGGATGAATTGGGAGATAGGGATTGACATGTATACACTAATATGTATAAAATAGATAACTAATAACCTGCTGTATAAAAAATAAATAAAATAAAATTCAAAACAAAAAAAGAATCACCCTAAAGAGACATATTTAAATAGCTTTATTGAGGAGGAATTTACATAGTATAAAATTCATTGTAAGAGTACAGAGTAAAATTTCATGAATTTTAGTAAATTCAAACAGTTGTGCAACCATCACCACAGTCCAATTTTAGATTTCCATCACCCTAAAAACTTTTCATGTGCCCATGTACCATCACTCCCCCTCCCAGACCCAACCCCAGGAAAACACTGATCTGCTTTAAAATTTATTTATTTATTTGCTTTTGGCTGCGTTGGGTCTTCGTTGCTGCACGCGGGCTTTCTCTAGTTGCGGCGAGTGGGGGCTGCTCTCTGTTGCGGTGCGTGGGCTTCTCATTGCGGCGGCTTCTCTTGTTGCAGAGCGCGGGCTCTAGGCACGCGGGCTTCAGTAGTTGTGGCTCATGGGCTCAGTAGTTGTGGCTCACGGGCTCTCAAGTGCAGGCTCAGTAGTTGTGGCGCACGGGCTTAGTTGCTCCATGGCACGAGGGATCTTTCCAGACCAGGGCTCGAACCTGTGTCCCCTGCATTGGCAGGCGGATTCTTAACCACTGTGCCACCAGGGAAGTCCCCTGATCTGCCTTATATCGTCACAGTTTTACCTTTTCTAGAAGTTTCATACAAGTGAATCATACAGTATTTTTGTGTAGGGGTTCTTTGACTTTTGAGGTCCGTCCAACTTTTAAGGCATCAGTAGTGTGTGGCTTTTTATTGCTGAGCAGTGTTCCATTGTATGGCTGTACCACGTTTTGCTTGTCCATTCCCCAGGCAATAGATACTGGGATTGTGTCCAGTTTTTGGCTATTACATGTGATGCCGCCCTGACCATTTATGTACGACTCTTCGTGTGGATATATGTTTGCATTTCTCTTCAACTCAAATTTAAGTGCAGGGCATGGGTATCGTTGTGAACTGTTCACAGAGCTGGAGAGAAAAGTGACAGCAAATGTTTAATCTACAAGTTGTTCCTCAGCACCTCCTCCCTGCGGGGCGCTGTGCTGGGCTCTGGAGACCCACACCCTCACCAGTCAGCATCCCTCCTCTCCAGGGGCTGGGGGCGGAGAGGCAGCCTCGGGCCCTGCTAGCTACCCACTTATCTAGCCCAGCTCATCGAGAGAAACTTCCTTTTTTGCATGAAGGCCAATTTGGGGTAAAAGAAAGGTTTGATGGTCTGCTCTTTTTTAAGTGTTTATCTTTCTCTTAAGAATAAAGTGTCTGCGACCGTGCGTAAGCATTCTTTTATCACTTCCCTGTCACTGAAAGGTTTATTTTCTTTGGCTAAAATTTCAGAAACTGCGTAACCAGCAATATCTGATTGTAATAGGGCACCTTTGATCAGATTTCAGGAGCCTAGTCTGTGCTGTTTTCCTTGGCCTGGCCTTGTCAGCTACTCAGTTGCAAGCTGTCACGCGTCTTGCAGTGTCTCCTCATGACCGGTGTCTGGTTTGGAATGTCTTCTCTTCCACACGAGACAAATGGAGTGAGGCTGGCCTCGCCTCACTGACGTCGAAACACAGCATGCTCAGCAGCCACTTTTCTCCTCCTGGAGTCAAACAACTTTATCTTGTATTCCTGAAAGTTTATTTAAAAAGCCACCCTTCTTGGCGCCCTCTGTCCTCGTGGGGGAAGGACATTCCCGCAGAGGATTGGGTGAGCTGAGCGTTAGTGTCCTAAGCAGAGAACAGGCGTGCTGGGTACAGCAGAGGAGCCCAGACAGTAGCCCCAGGGTCACAGGGTCATGGGGTTATGAGAGGACAGAAGTGCACAGAACAGAGTTCAGGGGAGGGAGTGGTGGGGAGAGTGCCTGTCCATCTTACGCTGAGCGGTGCTGTGTGTGGAGCTGTGTCTTATCCAGGGCTTAGGTTCTGAAGTTCACACGCAAGTGTCATCTATAGTCAAAAATTTCCCTTGAAAATCTCTGACATTGCTCTTGAGTACACATGATTTTGTGCATATAACCCATACACTCAATCATATGTTTAAATGTTCAATATAGAGAGTAACGTGTATTCTAGAAAAGATGACAACATGGTAGGAAATATACGTACGTGTTTACGCAAAATAAAATTTTATAGCACGTTGTTAATTACACGAGCAAAAGATGGGTGCATACAGGAAGACATATTCATGTTACACGTGGGTGTGATGCCACACCAGTGCACTCGGAGCCGGCCTTCCTCCACTGGAAGGGGTGGGAATAACTTGGGGGGCCTGTTCAGGAGAGGAAGGCCAGTGGCAGAGTCCTGGACTGGAAGGAAAACATGGAGCGGTCCTCAGTGGCAAGTCCAGTCCAGCATTTCCATAAAACGGACTGCCATCTGGTTCTAAGTAAGGATTTGTCCGTAAGTTGCCTTTGCTTGTGCTTGGTATTTTATTTGGGGTGGTTTGGGGGAGTGATGGAGACCACTGTGGAGTCAGGGAGGTAAATCCCGTCTCCGGTTCCTCTGGCACCAACCCCAGGCATCCTTTGTACGTGTGCACGTCAGGCGCTGCCTTCACCTTTTGCACGTGCATTGTTTTTCTAAGAGAGAAGGGAGAGCTGCTGTTTGCCGGCCTCTGTTGTGAGTTGCAAGATGCCTGGAAACTGTCTCACTCCATGTGCTAAGCTGCTTTCTTTTCATTTCCACTAGGCCGTTAAAGACACAGCAACATCCAGAGTTGTGCTGTTTGGGACCTCAGCTTTTATCCCTGAAGTCTTCTCATACTTTTTTAAAAGGTAAGAGGTACGCTCATCTCCCCGGGTAGGAATAAACAATCAAAATTGTATAAAACTTGTCAAGTACTGAACCTGGTTGGAGAGGTGGGAATAAGTTGCTTCAGGAATCTTCCTTCTAAACACGCTTCATCACAGTTAAGACAGTAGGATTGATTTAGGGCAGATGTGCAAATCCCGATGTGCACATTCCAGCAAACCTGGAATCTCGCCCAGGCCCTGTCCTCAGTTACATCTGCTCCTTGGGCATATCCCGGCACCTGCTGAGGCTCAATTCCTCGCTTCTAGAATGATGAGTGTGGATGATTTGCGGGTTCTCCCAGCTCTGATATGCTATGACTATTGCTCAAGCCTCTTTTTCCCCCTTCATTCCAAGCATGTGTTAAATTAGCTTAAGTGGCCCAGAATCAGTAGACTGCCATCCCTTTTGAGAGGCGAGGCATGGCCTGTTAGGAGGAGAGCCTGGGATCAGCCAGTATGAGAGGCCCCACTTGCAGTGAGTAGCTTAGGGCAGAAGGGAGATGCGTTGGTTTAGATATTGGGTACGGTCAGGGTACGTTGCCTGTGGCAGCTGATCAGAAGCTCTGGTGCAGGACGGTCCTCTCTTCTCCTTCGTGGGTGTTGTCTTCCTTCTCTCCCACCACACACTGGCTTCTTCATGTTGAGGGATGTGACTGCAGCCACCTCCCAGCTCTTATCCTTGCAGTGTCCTGATGAGAGAGAAGAATACAGCAAACCCTGGGGGTTTGGGGGCAGGGAATGTCTTCCACTCAGTTCACAAACTCCCAAGGAAGGATTCTGTTGGCCCAAGAGGGGTCACCTGTCTGGTGCTGAACCAGTCTGCTCTGTCCAGGTGGTAAGCTCGGAAGTCCCTGCTAGGACCACACAAGGAGCACATTCAGGAAGTAGCAGTGTCCTGGGCAGAGCCAACTGTTACTTCCCGTGGTTGATCCAGCTAGGTGGGTGTGGGGACTTCTGTTGGGTTGGGGTCTTCCTGAACCTCTCTGGCTGGCCTCAGAGTGGGGGCTTCTGGAAAAGCTGGGGTCCTGCGGTTCGTCCCCTGAGGCCTGCACAGTGGCACCCGCTGTCTGGTGAGGAGAGATGGTCCTCATTTCCCAGTGGGCCTTGGGTGCCTGGAAGGACCTCATGTCATCCCACAGCTATGATGGTGTCCAAGCTGGAGTGACCACCTTGGCTCTTCCGACTCAACCCTTTCATTTTGCATATGAAAAAACCCAAGGCTCAGAAGGGGAAAGTGACTTGCCCAAGAGCACACAGTCTGTCAGTAGCCGAGCCCCAGCCGGACCCCAGGACCCCAGGTCTCTGACTCCCAGGCTGGGCTTCTTGCACCTTCTTACCACACTCTCAAAGGTCATGGTCAGAATGTCACATCTGTCTCAGTGTAGCCCAGGGGAGAGCACAGGCTCTAGAATCTGACCTCTCACTTTTAAGAATTTGGAGATTTTTTTTTTTTTTTTTTTTTTTTTTGCGTTACGCGGGCCTCTCAATGCTGTGGCCTCTCCCGCCGCGGAGCACAGGCTCCGGACGCGCAGGCCCAGCGGCCATGGCTCACGGGCCCAGCCGCTCCGCGGCATGTGGGATCTTCCCGGACCGGGGCACGAACCCGCGTCCCCTGCATTGGCAGGCGGACTCTCAACCACTGCGCCACCAGGGAAGCCCGAATTTGGAGATTTTTGACAAGGGACTTACACGGTCTGTGGCTGCAGCCTCTTGTTCGTGTGAAGGGTATGATGATAACACAAACCTCACAGGGTCATGGGAGGATCTGATGAGCAAATGCGTGTGAAGTGCTTGACCCGGGCCTGACGTGTAGTGAGTGCTCTGCGGGTGCAGCTGCTAGTATCGCCTGTTTGTGGGGCAAGTGGGAACCAAGTCTGGGCCTGCAGCTGCTGGCAAGACAATTGGACACCATTCGAGCAGAGGGTCGACCTCTAAAAAAAGCCCTGGTACCTTGTCTCTTACAGGACCCAGTTTTTCCTGCAGTGTCCGTGGTCACTGTGGACCCTAAAGCTTTCTTGTACTATCCTTGTCATGGGACTGATGGTGCCAGTTTCTTTTAGTGTATTCCCACAGATTGGACGGGTAAGTGTCCCCCTTCGACTTCCTCTAAGAATATATATCTCTTTCTTCCCCTCGTTATCAGAGTGAAATAAATTATTCTCCAAAAAAAATCTGCGAAATTTACAAAAGTATAAAACAAAGTAACATTATTTCTGCATAATCCCATCTCCCAGGTCGCTTGTACAGTTTTGGATTCTGTGTTTCTTAACTGTATATCTGAAGCATTTTTCTGGGACGTTAAAAAAAAACCTTTGAGATATTTTAAATACTTCATAATATACTATAGCGACACCCCACCCAATGGAACTTTCCGCAGTGATGGAAATGTTTTATATCTGTGTTGTCCAGTGTGTGTAGCCGCTTATCACATGCGGCTGTTGAGCGCTTGAAACGTGGCTAGTGTGACTAAAGAACTGAAATTTTAATCTAGTTTAATCTTACGTGCTCACATGCAGCTAGTGGCTGCTGTTCTGTAGACCATGATGATCTATGGTGCGTCAGACTGCCTGGACTCAGATTCCCAGCTCTTCCATGACCCTGGTCAATCTGCTTAAACTCTCTGAGGCTTAGTTTCTATTAAAGACAGATGATGATCATAGTACCTCTGCAGAGCCTTGTTGCTGGTATCAAGGACGTTATTGATGTAGTAGATATCAATTTCTAGCATTTCTTGGCTGAACATTTCAAATGCTTGTTGCTGTCACCCCCCCCGTCCCCAAACCCCGCCAAGCAAGTCTTGGCATTTGCTGGACTTTTAAAATACCTTGTTGGTCCAAGGTGGGCATGACGTAGCTGAATGGTGGTCCTGTCCTGCCTAGGGTGGTTTGCAGAGAGAGCCCAAGGATAAGAGGGATTCTGCCAGGCCCCTACCCAGGGCACCTCCTTGGACATTACATGGGCCACAGCATTTGTTTATATTTGAAATTTTCCATAAGAAAGTTTTTAAGAAGTTAGGTTAATGTTTCTTTGTTATAGATTAGACATCACTGAAAAGGTTATATGAAATAGATGCTTTCTGAAATTGTGTTGTTTTTTTTTTTAAACTTGGCTTCTAAGGCAAGAAGACGTCTTAATGTGAATATTAAGAATTTAACTTTGTGTTTTAGATACAGTGCAGTGAGCTTGAAAAGGAAATTCAGTCTGCAACAGAAGAAACAGAACTCTTCTATAACAGAGGGGTGTAGGGGTGAGTTTTAGGTGAATTTGTTTGGTACCTGCGTGAAAACCTTCCTCCAAGGTTTCAGTTTGGACAACCCTGCCAGGAGTGTCCTGGAACCCCCAGAGGTGTCTGCACCAACAGGATGGCTTCCGATTACGCATGCCAAGACTGTTTTGAGGCTGATCATGCCTAGGGTTAAACAAGCTTGGGTGGAAGGAGAGAAACGGGGGCTGTCCTGTCTAACCCACCACATGGGGTTGCTGAGGGGATGAATGTGTGACATAAGATTCAGTTTTCTATTCGTCAGCCTGTGAAAGGATACTGTGAACTTACTAATAAACTTTTCTAAAGTTGAGTATTGGAAAACAAAGGAGAAAGGTCCACCAACGCCCACGTGCCCAAGGCACAGGCATTAAACTGATGGCCCATCTCAAGGTGTACATGTGGGGAGCCAATGAAGGCCTCCAACCCCCAAAGCAATCCTGTGTCCCTTCTCAGCTTAGTCCTGTTAGACAGCTGCCTAAAATCTTTGCCAGCTGCTGCCCAGCTGCTTCTTTCTCCTCACTGGCAGGTGACCCTGTCTCCTCCTGCACTGTGAAAGCCAAGGCTATTGGCCTCCTGGCTCCAAACCTGCTGACCTCCCTCCACACACGCCGGCCTCCCCTCCTCCGTGCAAAGTCAGCTGTGCTCTGGGCTTGAGCCCGACCCTTCCTGTTTGCTCAGGGCCTTTGCTCTGCGGCCTCCTCCGCCCCTCTGGCTCCAGCCTTCCCGCTCTCCTCCTTCTCCGTAGCATTTCAACTGCTTGAGTCACCTGCCTCATGCAAAAAGCAAAACCCCCCTTTGTAGCCGGACTTTTTCAGAGTTTTCTACCCTCACTGTTTCCACCCCCACCCTCCACTGCTGAGACTGCCGTCATCCGTGCCCCCACAGATGCTGGCCATACTGCCACTGCCCCCTGTGCGGGCCTGTCGTGGGGCTTGCTCTCCCCTGCCCAACAGGCCCACGTCCCGTGGCCCCCTGCGCTTCGCCATCTGGATGTCCACTTGAGACCATCTTCCCCTCCCAACCTCAGGGAATGGCACCACCGCGTACCAGTTTCGTCAGACAGGATCACTGGCCTCGGCCTTACTCCCCCATCGCCCCACCCCATTCAGCACTATTGGGCTGAGTCTGTTAAGTCTCTAGAACTCACCCCTCCGTGTCCACTGCCCAGCCCAACAGCATATCCCCTGCTGGTGTCGCTCATCAGTCCATCTCCAGCCCGCTCTTTGAAACCACACCTGCGTAAAAGCCTTAAATGGCTTCCCAGTACATCAGGATCAAGTCCAGATTCCTCGCCATGGCAGGCGGGAGCCTTTACCTTATTCATCTCTTGCCACTCCCTCTCCTCACTCTGGACTGACATCCAGTTCCTCAGATGTGCTGTGGTCTCTCTTCTCTGGCCTTCCCACCAGCTGTTCCCTCTGTTCTGGGCTAACTCCTCCCTGTGCTTCAGGTCTGACTTGGACGTCAATCACTCTTCTCCAGGAAGCCTTCCAGGATTCACAGAACTGAACTAGGTGCCCTTCCAATGTGCTCCCATAGTGCTCGTATCATGCCTAGCACTTGCCACACCACGTGCAATCCCGTTTGCTGAAGCTATGTGCCCATAGACTGTGCACCTTGACAGCAGGAACTGTTGTCTTGGGCATCAAGGAAGCCCCAGGATACGCAGTCAACGGTGTAGAGTAGGTACCCAAACGTATGTGTACTGGATGGAGGGCTGTTACCAACACACCCTGCCCCAAGTCATCTAAGAATGCACCTGTGGCTTTCAGTTTTCCCTAGGCCACAATGATGGTTATCTCCAAATTGGGTAAAAGATGTTTCACAACAGCCTAAAAGGACAAAATCAGTAAAAGTGATCAGTCAGCTCCATGTAGCCACAGGCTTATACTAAACAAACTTAACGAAATGTGCAACGGCTCCAAGTGGAGGTTCAGCCACTGACAGATAACTGAGTAGTAATGTGAGAGCATCTTTTCAGAGAAGGCACTTGGACCTTACAGTCAGCTCCAGGAAGTGCGGGGTGGAGGAGGGCCGGGCAGAGAGAGAAGGGCTGAGCCCGTGGTGGAAGGAACCAGACTGCCTAACTTTCAAATCGGTCTTTGGATAATTCCCCGGTGGGTTTGCAGTTGACTTTTTAAAAAGGGTTTTTTCTTTTGTTTGTTTGGGGTGGGGAGAATTAGAAAAAGAGGGCACAATTTTTCATATGCCTAAAACTGCCGAGTATCAAAATATTTCATTTTATTTCTATATCATAAACTTGTCATTTTAACAACTTTGATCATTAGCTAATAGAGTAATACAAAAAAAAACACGGGCAAAAATGATATTAGTATTCATTCTCATAAAGTGCAGATTTAATTTTCAGTTGTTGGCCTCAGTAAACATCATCTCATTTCAAATCCTCCCCTGCCCCCCACCCAAGGAGGGGCTATTTTAAAAATTTTTTCCCTAACAAATATCTAACACCAGGAATAAATGGAAGATCCAATAAAGACAAGCTTTTTTGCAAACATTTTTCTGGGTAAGATTTCTAAGGACAACAGTACTGAGTGAAAAATAACGCTTTCATAATGAATATGAATACATATAATAAGAAGAACATAATTTAGACCCCCCATGCTTATTTTGCAATTTTTAGGTCTCCAATTATGAAAAAGTTACCTAACTAAACAAAGAACGGTTATCTTCATACGTGGCCAAATTATTTTTACTGATGTTGTTTGAAGACATTCTCTGGTTTTGGCCTTTACAAGAAAATTCTCACACTCTCCCCAATTACATAAGGCTGCTGTTTCAGCCACAGAGACATTTATATTCCAAATGGGCTTTCTTCTTTTACTCTACTACATAAGGACTGGCATCTTGTTCAAAAGAATATTGCTAGCAACTGGGTTAATTAAAGAGTACTAATGGCTTAAGTTTGCCAAATGCTTACCTCTGCAACAGTATAAATGTGGATTATTAAGTTGTCTACTCCAGTATAAGATCTATGCAGAACCCTCATACTATAGGCAAAATGTTCAAAGGCTAAGGAAAAAAAATTCTTTTACAAGAAAGTGCAACTGCAGGGTCTTTTGAATGATCTTCTAGACGGTTCTGCAGAAAACCTAGTAGTTTGGCTCAAAGTCGAGTTCCTCATGAGGAATTAAAGTTCTTCCTAGAAGAATACAAAGCACGATTTCAGGCAGCTTTCTGAAAATAAACCATTAGTTTGTGGTTACACACTGAGACAAACTGGAACTTATCATCATGCTTTCCGATTTGCTGTGATTTGCAGGAGAACTTGACAGCTGTTCTGCTCCTACTCCAGGACATCAGGCTGTTTTATAATGTTATATATATAGGTGGTTACAGCACTTTGTAAACATTGAGAGTAGGCATGAAATTAATCAGATAGGAGGAAATCGGAAGTGTTTTCGTATGTGTTTCAGTGCTTTTTCAGGTCAAATTGCAATGCTTTCAAATAAATCATTAAAAATACAACATTTTCTCTGTTATTTCCAGTATTTTACACAGTTAATGGATAATCGTGGTGCTAGGGCTTTAGATCAGTTATCAGTAGTGATACATTCTGTCCCACCATCAGATTTTCAGCATTTGTTCCGCGGCTGCTAGGTGGTAGAGGAAGTTTTCTGTTGCTGGTGGAAATCGTCTTTGCTTTAGTGCCTCATAATTGAGCACTCGCTTTTCTCCATCATCCGAAACTTCTGAAAATGGAGCCAGGTTGGTGAAGATTTCTTTTGTTTTCAGGGAAATATCCTTTAATAGAACAGGAAGACACGCAATATGTTAGTATCAAAAAAATCTGAGTTCTCCAGAATTCTTCCTGCCATTCTTTTTTAAGTTTATCAGACTAACTTTATAAATTATAAAAAACGAAACATTTAAAACAACAAAAAATACATGTCATGGTTAATTTTGAGCAGCGGTGGCGGTAGGATCGGTGGGGGCGGGGTTAACCATTTTTAAAGTATGTGCAACTCAGTGGCGTCTCAAGTGCGTTCACAGTTTTGTGCAACCATCGCCACTATCCATCCCAGAACTTCTCCATCATCCCAAACCAAAACTCCATACCCATTAAACAGCAACGCCCCACTGGCCTCTCCCCAGCCCCTGGCGATGCCCATTGTGCTTTCTGACTCTCTGAATTGGTCTATTCTAGGTACTTCATATGAATGGAATCACGATATTTGTCCTTTTTGACTGGCTTATTTCACTTCACATGTTTTCAAGGTTCATATACGTGGTAGCACATGTCAGAACTTCATTCTAAGGCTGAGTAATATTCCACCACGTGTATGTACTACATGTTGTCCATTCATCCGCTGATGGACATCTGGGTTGTCTTCACCTTTTGGCCATTGTGAATAATGCTGCTGTGGGACACGGGTGCACAAATATCTATTTGAGTTCCTGCTTGCAGTTTTTGATATATACCCAGAAGTAGAATTACCAAATCTATTTTAATGCTATGTGTAACTTTTTGAGGAACTGCTATTGTTTTTAGAACAAATCTCTCCCCAAAGTCCCCTCCTGCCTGGGATGAGTGACCCAGCACCTGTCACACGGGCTTTATTCCCCTTCACTGACTGACATTCCCCTCGGGTGGCTGAGGACTCAGCAGAGCTCGCATTAAAGTCATGTCTTTCTCCTGGTTTGCTGACATCATTAACTTATTCAAACACTGTGAACCTGTACAACATGGTAGGCACTCTCATCATACATTATACTGAGTCATCTGTGTATCCCTTTTAGTCCATGAAAAACAGAAATACAAAACTCAAATTTACACATTTCACTAACATTGTTTTCCCTCTAATGTTGACAGGGTAATGGGTGGGCAATGACCATCTGTCCGGTAAGACAGTCTCAGTGTTTGGGTTCTCGGGAAAAAACCTGCCCACTCCTCCCAGCCACAGCACCGAAGAGGAAGGACAGTGCTCCTGGCGGGTCCCCGCCAAACCCTATGGCCCCTCTCACCGCTTGGCAATCACATCTTTCACTATAAACGCTTGGCTTTGGCACCAACGCCCTCTGTCCATCTCTCCCTGGAGCCTGATAACTGATTGGCTCATCTTCGCCAGGGCCAATCCTGCAGACCTCATCTCAGCAGCTGCCCACTGGCCTCTCCAGTCACTTCACTCTGTGCCCGTGAACAGCAGATAACCAGCCGCTGCCCAGCGATGCCGTTTCGAGACTCAGTCAGTGGGAAGATTAAGGCATTACCTGTATAACTTGACTGTCTGATTTCTCTGGATCTTCTGCCGACTGGACAATTAACTGACCGATTTCTTTATGTAGTTTGCCCATTGTCATGGCCTCTGGTGAGATCGAGAAGAATATGTTGTGTGAATATTTAGATGTTTACATAATGAAAAGTAATCATCTATCTGGAAACTTGAACGATCACACAGAGGGAATTTTCAAAAAGCAACTGACAACCCCCCATTTCCGTCTTATTACTACACACAAATATGGTGACACAATAGGAGGTAAGGCATGATCATGATTTATATGCTTCATGTCCAAAATAAAAATACACCACCACCAAACCAAAATTCTGATAAGAATTATTTTTCTTTCTAGACAAAACCTAATGAAATCTGACTGCCTATGGGTTGTGATTGTAAGCCAACAAACAGCCTGACTTTCCTGTCCAGGTCTTCACAGTTGAGAATTCACGTTTATCTTTCCGGCAGGGATATTGTGAAAGCAGCACTTCCTGTCAGTTCTGCAGAAGCAGCTCAACATTCACTGTGTAAAGGCCCTTAGAAACGAGCTAAGTTACATTAATTATATACACTGCTATTTTCTGCAGCCAGAAGGTTAACAGAAATTTCTCTTTGATACTCCTGAGGGACAAACTCCACTGGGATGAGCCCGTTTTATAGACTCAGAGCAGCAGAGGGCAGCAGGGAGTTGCCAGGCTTTCCAGTCCTAACGCTTCAGCAGTTTCAGTGGCCCCGGCTACAGCTAGTTTTCTATCACTCCGGCTTTACAGAAGGCAATATCCCCTAAAGACCTGATACTATATTTTGAATTTTCCACCATGAATATTTATTACATTTGTAATTTCAAAGCGAAAACAAGTTCTGGTTCTACTAATTTGAGGTTGCTAGATAAAACCTCACATTATCAGAACCTAGCTAACAAAAATCCCTAATTGGCTGGCATTCAACTGCTCCCACTTTTAGGAGAAAGATAAATGACACTACAAAAGCTGTTATCTGTAATTCCTGTCTAAAACCAATACCTCATAGTGTCCTAGGCTCAAAACGTATTTAACCCAATCTTTGCTACTCTGTGCGGCTGTAATTTAGGATAACTTACAGTTGCCAGAGATGACCCTATGACACTAGAACACCCTTTCTTGGTCATTAGCCCCAAGAATACTCTCATTCCCTGCTGCTTACTGAGACATCCTTCAAAAAGATTTTCCACACGGGAGTCATGTTCAACCCTCGTGTAGTGACAAATGTCTGCACACTCTTTGATACTCCTTCCTTTATTATAAGGTGGAGTCTAATTCTTCTCCCTTAATGACTTGCTTTAACAAATAGAATATGGAGGAAGTGATCATGTATGACTTCCTAGACTAGGTCACAGAAGGCACTGTGGTCCCCCCTCTCTTGAATTGCTCACTGTTGGGGAGACCAGCAGACGCGTGGTGAGAACACTCAAGCTGCCCTATGGAAAGGCCCATGTGGTGAGGCCTCCTGTCAACAGCCATGTGAGTCAGCTTGGAAATGGATTCTCTAGCCCCAGTTGAGCCTCATTTGACTGCAGCCCTGGCAATATCTTGATTAAAACCTCATGAGAGACCCTGAATGAGAACCTCCTAGCTAAGTCACTCATAAATTCCTGCCCACCAAAACTGTGAGATAAGTATTTGCTATTTTAAATCACTAAGTTTAGAAGTCATCTCTTATGCAGCAATAGATAACAAATACACCTTGTTTGAATATGAAACTGAAGAAACAAAACAAACAGACCATTTATCTTATTAACATATAACCGACAGCGTAAGCACTCAGATGTATCCCTAAAAGGGTCAGGTCTATTAAAATGAATGCTGTGTTCTAGAAACAGAAAAATCCCTCCAGCACAACAGGTGAAGCAGGCCTCAAAAATACAACTGCTTGGCTTACATCTTGTGTCAACAACAGAACAGAACAGAGAACTAACCTTTTGCAAGCGGGGCAATGGTAATCTCACCATCTGCCAGATTCACAAACACATCATACAGGTCAGATCTATTGCTCACCTCCGAGTCTACAAATCCAGCGACGTAACCTGCATTACAGAGAGGACCAGCGTTACTAGAGTAGGAAGAAATCACATTGTGAACATACCAAGAAAGGAGTGAGTCTAAAAGCTCATCAGCTGCTTTTCTTCTCTGCTTTATTTATCCAGGGCATTTTAGCTACATCCCGTGGCATTTATTAAGGTGACATTTTTGCCAATTGCCTGAAGAAACTCAAGCAACTCAAAATGTTCCAAAACTAGGTTTCAGTGTCAAGGAGGAAGGCTGAAGCAAAGCATCTGCTTTTCAGTCATCGTGATTTGGGTCAGGAATGACAGAGGAGGCAGCAGGCAGCAGGGATTCTCCTGACCACTGTCCCCCCAGGTCTCTGTCAACAGGAAAGTCATAGCCAAACGCTCGGGTTCCTCAGGGATAGCATGGTGGAAACAGCATCATCTTCCCCAATTTCAGATCTGATACAATAAATGCTAAAGGAATCAGGGCAACTCAAGAATGAGCAGACTTCTGGAATTGGTGTTAAGACAATGGTTCCCAGACTTTGGATTTCACACAGCAGTATGATTAAAAAAAAAAAATTTTTTTTTTTTTTTGAGGACCAATTTTTTACTTCACCAAGTGACAACATTTAAGAAACAACAGCAGCGGACTTTCCTGGCGGCGCAGTGGTTAAGAATCTACCTGCCAATGCAGGGAACACAGGTTCAAGCCCTAGTCCCTGAAAATCCCACATGCCGCGTAGCAACTAAGCCCGTGAGCCACAACTACTGAGCCCGCATGCCACAACTACTGAAGCCAGCGTGCCTAGAGCCCGTGCTCTGCAACGAGAAGCCACCTTAATGAGAAGCCCGTGCACCGCAACAAAGAGTAGCCCCTGCTCGCCGCAACTAGAGAGAAAGCCCACGTGCAGCAACAAAGACCCAACAGAGCCAAAAATAATAAATAAATAAATTTATGTATTTTTTAAACAGCAGCAGCAACAAAATCAAAAACCTGGAGCTCAAGATGGCAGCGGTGGGCTGTGTGCAGAGAGACTGCGGCCCGGCACTGCCACCTAGAGCGTGAGCCCTGCGGGCAACTTGCGAGAGCTCTGCTGTCCCACCCACAAAACGAGATCCCTATAAAACAGCCCCGACCCCGGTTTGCGGGGGAGAGCGTGGATGCACCAGCTGCGACCTCTCCATTCTTTGATCAAAGGATGAAGCTTTCCTTTGCTTCTGAAACGAAAACTCATTCTATTGGCTTGAATAGCACTGGGCAGAAGGACCCTTGCTGGAGACGGACTCCAGAGGCGGGGAAGAAGCTGAAAATGGCCGAAGCCAATTTGGATCTTCACAGAAGATACCTGTAGTCTCCTGCAGTTAGAGGTGGTGACCTGGCTGCTCCTCCCTTGATTTGCAACTGTTCGAATCTGCCCTTTGGAACTCAGGGAAAGTCATGGAGGCTGGAGTCTTGTCTACAAAAAATGGGGGACAAAAAGGCCTCCGTGCCTGGGAGGCCCATAGGGCCCCGCTCAGTTTCAATTTCTTCTTGCCAATTGGATCATAAAATCACTGAGGAAAAGCGTCTTGTCTTATATAATACGGCAACTTGCCAAGACCTCAGCATATACTAGGTGCTTAACAAATGTTTATTGCATGATGACTCGCTTCCTTGACTAATACACACCATAATTCTTCCATCATTTGGGAAATAAAGGGGCTGTAATATTGTGATATAATAAGAAATGTATATTTGGTTATCCAGGCTCCTGGCCAGAGCTCCTACAACACATGTAATTTCCTAAGTGATAAGAGTTAAAGGAGCACCTTTTGTTATAATACCTGGATTTTGTCCGCAGTTCCTGAAATAGTTCCAGAGTGTTAAAGGTGAAAGGAGGGTCTTTTATTATTTATAACAAGCCCCCTTTCAACCACACCAGAGTTTATGTTAATGAAGTGACAGAAAAAGCCCCTAAGAATGGGGGGTGCTGATGCTTCCCTGGTGGTGCAGTGGTTAAGGATCCGCCTGCCAATGCAGCGGACTCGGGTTCAATCCCTGATCTGGGAAGATCCTACATGCCGCGGAGCAACTAAGCCCGTGTGCCACAAGAACAAGCCTGCGCTCTAGAGTCTGTGCTCCACAACAAGAGAAGCCACCGCAATGAGAAGCCCGCGCACCACAACGAAGAGCAGCCCCCGCTCGCGGCAACTAGAGAAAGCCCGCGCAGCAACAAAGACCCAACACAGCCATAAATCAGTCAATCAATCAATCAATGAAATGAAATGATACTGCAGATTCCTGGAGAGGGGACACTATTCTATAAGTGTTCCTGAGCCAAGTTGCTATCCAAATGGAAAAAAATGGAACCAGATCCCAAACCCACACCCTACAAAAAATAGTAATGCCAGGCAGATTAAAGACTTAAATGGGGATGAAAAAGCTTTAAAAATTTTTACTAGAATATATAGGAGAATACCTTTCTACTGTTGGGATAGAACTTTTCTTAAACAAAATATAAAAAATAAAATCATAAAAGCCTAAAAAATCCCAACACATTAAAATTAAGATTTCTAGGGGGGCTTCCCTGGTGGCGCAGTGGTTGAGAATCTGCCTGCCAATGCAGGGGACATGGGTTTGAGCCCTGGTCTGGGAAGATCCCACATGCTGCAGAGCAACTGGGCCCGTGAGCCATAACTACTGAGCCTGCGCGTCTGGAGCCTGTGCTCCGCAGCAAGAGAGGCCGCGACAGTGAGAGGCCCGCGCACTGCGATGAAGAGTGGCCCCCGCTTGCCACAACTAGAGAAAGCCCTCGCACAGAAACGAAGACCCAACACAGCCATAAATAAATAAATAAATAAATAAATAAATAAATAAATAAATAAATAAATAAATAAATAAATAAAAGATTTCTAGGGACTTCCCTGGTGGTCTAGTGGTTAAGAATCTGCCTTCCAGTGCAGGGGACGTGGGTTCGATCCCTGACCGGGGAACTAAGATCCCATAAGCCATGAGGCATGGCCAAAAAAAAAAAAGGGTAACTTTTATGTGATGTGTATTTTACCACAATTTTTTTTGTACTTTGTAATTTTTATTGCAGTATAGTTGATTTAGAATGTTGTGTTGGTTTCAGGTGCACAATTTTTTTTTAATTAAAAAAACTTTTAAAAATTAATTTAATTTAATTAAAAAAACTTTTTAAGGGAAAAAAAAAACGGTTGCATTTACCAAAAAAAAAATGATCAGTATGCCCCTTAGGAATGCACTTAAAAAAAAAAAAATCCCCCAAAACAAACAACCCTGGTAAAGCTGAGCTTCTCATCCCCTGGGAGCCTGCTGTTTACCTGGGCACATCTGCAGGGCTTCCAGCTCATCGGCGTCCAGGTGCACGTAGGAGTGAAGTATGGTCCAGTCCTGTCGATGCCACACCAGGGCAGGCAGAGTCCTGGGGTCAAGGTGAGAACACAGATGATTGCCAGCCCACACCTGAGACTCAGCCCATCCTCTTCCCTCTTCTTCTGGGGGAGGAAACTGGCTACCAGATGCAGAGGGAGAACAAGCCCTAAACATGCCAACACCTCCTCCAGGCTTCAAAGTAAAGTAATGCAATGTTTTAAACACCGACTGTTGGGTCAGATTGGCTACAAAAAGCTCAAGGTAAAGTTTCAAAAGATCTCCATGGTGGCAAGGAAGGATGCTTCTGAAGTGTTCCTCCCAACGCCCACTCTGCAGACTGCCATGGAGGGAGCCTGAGGGTAAAATCCAAAGTGGGCCCTGCGAGCAAGAAATTTTTTTGAAGTCTCGCATTTCGTATTTAAAATTCCAGCCAAACTTGCAAACTACTTTGTGTTTGTTTTTATACAAAAGTAAGTTTTCTTAAAGAAACTTCCAATGAAACAGCTACTTCATTCAGGAAGAAGTATGTGCTGAATCGATCTGTGGTTTTGTGAGCCCCTGGTGGCCTGCTGCATATCTCAGAAGCTGTGGACACTCCAGTGTCAGAAGCATAAATGGAGAGGAAAAGGGTAATTGGGTGGGAAAATACAAGGTTTGGGAGTCAGAGCCGGGCAAAAACTCTGGTCCTGTTACCTAAGATCTAAGGCAATCACAATCATAATAACAATGATCGTCTCTAGAGTGCCCACTATGGACAAGGTCCATGCTGAGCACGATACACAAATTATTTCCAATCCTGAAACCAAGCTAACGAGGCAGGTATTATCATCTTCATTTTACGGATAAAGAAACTGAGGCGTAGAAACATTACATACACTTTATGTGGTCACAAGGCTAAGAAGTTGCCTCCCAGGACTTTAACCCAGGTCCTTCTGACTAGCAAGTCTTTCTTCTTCTCAATATCTAACCCTTAGCCTCCATCTTCTCATCTATAAACAGGGCAGTAACACTTCCTCCCAGGGTTCTTGTCATGAGTAAAGTTAATAATTTAAGGTGACTTATACAATGCCTGGCATAAGGTAAACAGCATAAATACTAGTTCCCCTGCTTTTAAAGAAGAATCTAAGTTCGATTTGGCAAGGAAAACAAAACAAACTATATTTATTATATAAATAATACAGTCTGTAATAAAATTGAATGGAAGAAACAACTTACCTAAAACAGGGGTCAGGCAACTATGGCCCATGGGTCGGCGGCCCGTCTTTGCACATAAGATTTTACTGGAACATAGCTGAGCTCATTCATTTACGTATGTACTGTCCATGGCTGCTTTTTTTTTTTGTTTGTTTTGTTTTTTTTTTTTTGCGGTACGCGGGCCTCTCACTGTCGTGGCCTCTGCCGTTGCGGAGCAGAGGCTCCGGACGCGCAGGCTCAGCGGCCATGGCTCACGGGCCCAGCCGCTCCGCGGCATGTGGGATCTTCCCGGACCGGGGCACGAACCCGCGTTCTCTGCATTGGCAGGCGGACTCTCAGCCACTGCGCCACCAGGGAAGCCCCATGGCTGCTTTTATGCAACCTGTGGCAGTTAAGGAGTCGGGACAGAGAGCGTATGGCTACAAGCCTAAGATATTTACTCTCTGGCAAGGGAAAGTTTGCAAACTCTCCGCTCTAAAATATTCATATTTCAAAATTTAAAGAAGAATCTGTTCAAATTCAGTAACCTTGAACTACTCAATCTAAACTAAAACATTACACCAAAATGGTATTTCACCCCCAACCTAACTCAGCCTGTTTATACCAGTGTGCAAAGGAACAGGGTACACAGTGACACAGAGGGCCCCAAAGTGGCTACCAACAAAGTTTACACTTTTTGGGCTTCCCTGGTGGCGCAGTGGTTGAGAGTCCACCTGCCGATGCAGGGGACACGGGTTCGTAACCCGGTCTGGGAAGTTTCCCCATGCCGCGGAGCCTGTGCTCCGCAACAGGAGAGGCCACAACAGTGAGAGGCCCACGTACCGCAAAAAAAAAAAAAAAAAAGGGTTACACTTTTTAATGATAAGAGACCATACCTGGTAAACTCCTGGACAGCTTCTATTTTGGGGTGATAGATGACAATTCTTTTCTTTAGCATCAGTGCTGTGTGTAAGATAACAGTTTCCATTCCAAACTGAGATACAATGTCTTAAAACAAAAATAATGTTACTGCATTAAACATTATACAAGGAAATCAGGTTTTTACTGGAAATTATTCTTGTATGAATGCAAAATTATTTTCAACACAATAAATCTAGGTAAATGTTATAAGTACAGAAGCACCTTATTTGGTGGATGGGCATATCAATTCATACATCTGCTCCCCAGGATGGGCGTTACAGCAGCTACACCTGCTCCCTCAAGGGACAGTATGCTGGATGCACAGATGAAGCCAGACTCACAAGAAAGTGGAATTATATGAAGGGAATCACCATCCTGGGTGTCGTGCAAACTTAAATTTTAAAAAATGTTCACTGACCCCCCCCAAACCCACATACACATCATTGCATAAGTCCTTGTGAGACAGTTGGACAAACACCTAACACCTCAACAGGGATGCTTAGAAACCGTATAAAACAGTAGGATCAAGAGTGGAGACAGGGCTTCCCCGGTGGCGCAGTGGGTAAGAATCCACCTGCCAATGCAGGGGACACAGGTTCGAGCCCTGGTCCGGGAAGATCCCACATGCCGCAGAGCAACTAAGCCCGTGAGCCACAACTACTGAGCCTGTGCTCTAGAGCCCGCGAGCCACAACTACTGAAGCCCGCATGCCTAGAGCCCATGCTCCGCAACAAGAGAAGCCACTGCAACGAGAAGCCTGCGCACCTCAACAAAGTGTAGCCCCCGCTGGCCACAACTAAAGAAAAGCCCGCACGCAGCAATGAAGATCCAACACAGTCAAAAAAAAAAAAAAGAGTGAAGACAGGTGCTGTGGGAGGATGAGAAAGAAGGCCAGCATCGCCTTTGGAGTTCCCCTCTCTTCCCTTTTAAGGACCTGATGTCTCGGTTTAGCTCTAGGCTGGAATTTCCAGCGAGGAGAGAGGGATGGGGAGTTAGAATGGGAACTCTGGGGCAGGGGCTTGAGCTCCCCAGGTGGAACAGGTCACTGCTAAGATCTAAGGGAAGGAAAATGATGGAAGTCAGTGGAGACCTTGACCCGTGAACTTTAGCTCACTGGTGAAAGTACATTTCTGTCTTAACAGCTGCAATCATATAGAAAGAAACACCGCAGAAGTCTGCTTTCCTGACAGAGTTCTAACCACATAAGGAAATGTAGAAGTTGAAATACCCTCCTGCATAGGAAACAAATATGTAGATGAAAATGTATGGAAAGATGAAATAACAGAGTCTAATGATAGATTGTCCTTGGCTTGGGGATTTTGTTGTTGCTGGGATGGACTCATCTGGGATGGGTTTTTGTTTCTTTTTTGCTTCTTCTTCTTTATTTATTTTTTACCTTTGATGGAGCCTGCAAGGTATGCCTTTCGGGCATCAAAATCCTTGCTAAGGAAAGAGCCATTTTCTTCACTCTGGCATATCCCCTTTGTGAGAACCGCGATGTAACTCTCCATCATCTTAACTGGGCTCCCATGTTTTAGGTACATTCTGTGAGAAAGGACAAAAAGCAAGCGTGCTACTAGTTAGCATGAACCACCTGGAGAAACGCACCGAGGCCAGGCATGGGTACGTTCTAAAGAATCTAAGCCAACTTGCTAATACACCTCTGAATGCCTGAATCTTTTCATGATGTGGTTACTTCTATAAATTTAATTAGAAAATCTATTAGAAAAACAAAACAACCACTTGAACAACCTTCAACAATTCTGTGAAGTCAGCTCTCTTGTTATATCTGGGGAGGCCTGCTGTGGTCCACTTAGGCAGGAGAATGAACTATGGACTTTCTGCGGCCCTGCTGTTCTCAAGAACATTGTATCCTTATCTCTTTTTATGTCTTACATTCACAACTGTTTTTGTTAGTCATAACAACTGTTTTATTGCTGGATATCCTCTGACAAGAAAGGAGTTTTATGCATGGTTCACAAAGAAGGCAGTAATTAGGTGTAGAACCTATATTTATTATCAGAGTTCTCAGAGGTAGCTGTATTTAGATAATTAAGAAATCAAACTCCTTTAAGTTTCCGATGATAAATGCACACTAGACACATTCATCAAGTTAAAACTTCCAGAAAATGCTGACAGGAAACTGGCTACATTTATAGCTCACATGTGAAATCAGCCCTTTCCCCTGAAATATCTTCCTATAAGTAAGTAAATGTAAATTCTTCTGGAGAAGCAGGACTGGGTCTACTTGAGCATTTTAGTAGCTGAAGGGATAGAAAATTGGGACGAAAATAAAATAATTGTTTAAGAAAGATCACTTGAAAACTATATTTACTGTAGACTAAGTGAGAAAAGCATGTGATTTAACTGCTTACTAAATTTTGTCAGTCATCAGTGTTCTAAAATTATTTCAATACATAAATTGGGGAAAAAAGGCAAAGAACAATGAATATGGTAAACTATCATATATATAGAACAGTCAACCCCATATACATGCTTATATATGAAGAAAATATCTCCAGTAAGATATAGAGAAGGGAAGCCCAGGAGCTGCCTTGGGGTGGGGAGTCGGTAGGTAGAATTAGAGATGGGGAAGAGGGGAAGGAAGGGACTTAGGGTTCACTGTATACTCTTCGGCATTATTTGCATTTTTTTTACGATGTGCTTACATTACCACCACCAAAACAAAGCAGGAAACCAAAAAACACCATTCAAATTATTAAATTTTTTAAAAATAAAATAAAATTTATTTTTAAAAATTAAAAATTATAGAACGGGGTCATGGATCTGGACCCAGATCCCACAGGGGGAATGAACCCCTCCATGCGGGTTTCCATGGCCACGTGAGCAGCGTACTGTGGAGGGCACCTCTCACCAGAAACGGGAGGGAGCACCTCACCACCATCAAAAAGTGTGAGTCTAGGGCTTCCCTGGTGGCACAGTGGTTGAGAGTCCGCCTGCCGATGCAAGGGACACGGGTTAGTACCCCGGTCCGGGAAGATCCCACATGCCGCGGAGCGGCTAAGCCCGTGAGCCGTGGCCGCTGAGCCTGCGCGTCCGGAGCCTGTTGCTCTGCAACAGGAGAGGCCACAACAGTGAGAGGCCCCCGCGTACCGCAAAAAAAACAAAAAACAAAGAAAAGTGTGAGTCTAACTAATACAATTTTGTAAATCAACTATACCTCAATAAAAGTAAAACAGAAAATAAAGGGAAAGTGAAAAAAAAAAACAGCGCTTGTGTGTGTGTGTGAACAGGCACACGTGCACACGGGGAGAGTGAGTGTGTGTGCACATGGGCACGTGAGCGTGGACAGGCGCTAGGGCAAGCACTCAAGTGCGGTAAGGGGGGCGGTCAGAGCGGGTGGCTGGCAATAGCTTGAGCCCTCATTTCTCTTGTAACTGTGACAGAGAAGAGAATCCGGAATGTGACAAAGCCACAGCTCTGCACAAGCAGAGACACCCTCTGGGCTTCCTCCTGGGCAGGAAGTGGGGTCTAAAGCAACCTCGCCTTCTGGGCCCCAGAACATTTCCCAGTGAATTCAGTTGAGTAACCTAACCCTGACTCAATCAAATGACATGGGAGTCCAACGTTTGTTCAAAAACAACTTTGCAGTGTTTTTAGTTCACGGCTTCTGGATGGAGCCCCTTCTAACAATAATAATCTCCCTTTGTGTCAGTGCCGCATTTGCAGAAAACTGTTTGTATTCCACAGCGAGCCATACACCTGGAACTTATCTCACTGAAAGCAAGAAGCCTTTCTTATCACAGCTGACTGCAAAAACAATAAAACATTTTGTCAAAATACAACCTAACCGAAACACTTAGGTGATAAGATTGTATCCTTGCGCTGCGTGCGCACCCATGCGTGCACGTGCACGTGGTCATACACAGAAATTGCAAATAAGACAACCATATATTAGACTTATGGTGAGAAAAACAGAAACAACTCCCCTTATCCCCCCCCAAAAAAACCCTACTTATTGGGCATAAACCTGAGGGCTGAGAGTAATACATAACACTGAGAATTATAATTCTATCTAGTAACAATATTAGAAAAAAAACAAAACCCCAAACCCTGAAAAAGTCTTGATTAAAGAAAAAGCCAATAACCCTACCGTATAAGACAGATTTCATTAATTCCACCAGATATACTTATCAAGGCAAAAAAGCAGACTGTATATTTTAGTTAAATTTTTTCAACGGCTGGGATGAAACTGAAGGTGTCTATCCTTCAGTTTAACGATTAACCAAAAAATCAGTTTCTCAGCTCCTCAGCATTCCAGCTAAGAAATATTTTCCTGTGCTTTAGCATAATTCAAAATGCCCATTAAACTTTCCCCAAATGACTCCCACACACAGACCTTGCCACAAATGAACCAGCTTACCACTTCCATCCTAAGGAAAGTTCCAGATTGGAAATGAGCAGAAGTAACAGACCAAAAGTGGCAAGTGACTCAAAGCACCCAGAAATTACAATAGTTGTGCAAACTGCCTCTTCTCCTCCCCTCTACCATTTTCCCTAATAAGAGGAGCAGTACCATGGAAGCAGAAGGCAAAGTTCCTCTTTATAAAACAGTGTCCGTAGGGCCAGTAAAGGTTAAGTTGGGGAAACAGAAGGCTGAAATATGCTTCCTCAGTGTAGAAATCTGCTGTATTACTATTGAGTAAGATCTTCATTTTTGTATATTAGCATTTAATACAGTTTTCATACAGACCTACACAATATCCTAGTGAAGGCGGCATATTTCTCTGGATTAAAATCTTTGGCGGTCAGAACAATAGAAAAATGAGTCACCTGTCCAAAACAAACAAAAAAAGTACACTCTTTAAAGACACTTTAATAGAATTAATCTTTATTACTATATCCTAACAAGCCTCTTATATAAGACATACCAGCATTAAAAAGAAAAGACCAAAAGGTACCAAGTCCTCACTTGCCTCTTTATACTTTTACGTACATATACACACATAAAAAAAATTATATATACATATATATTTAATTTTTTAGAGTTATTTCCTCAAAAACATAAAAATATTTCAAAAATATCAGAAATGTGACTTTTTATTTAAGCTCCCTACCCTCAACAAAGCAGAACTAAGAATGCTGTATCAGACCTACCACATAGTGACGGTTTTTCACTAATGAAATAGAAGGATGGAAAACAACAAAAATACGCTTCAGTAAAATTCATACAGTAAAAATCATACAGTTCCCAAAATAGTCAATTCTCTGTAAAATGCTATATAGGCTAAAGGGCATTGTTATAATAACCTTCATTTATTTATATGCCTCTATTTTATACGTATAAATTTCTGATAATCATATACCTATTATTCCCATTAATGAGTATCTTTCTGCAATTTACATTTTCTAATTACTAATCTCTGTTTTATCTTAAACCTCTTACAGTTTCTAAATTGTTGCCTTCCTGTTATTTTAAATGGAATTCCTTACATTTAAACTGGACATGCTGCATACTGTCTGGTGATTGACTATAAAATCAGCCCTGAAATTGTAAGAGAAGTCCCCACCCAGAAACCGGCCAGGAGCTCAGCCACTTCTTTCCCATATTCTTTCCTCTGAAAAAGCCACTGGCTGTGTGGGACTAGGAAAGTGCACAACAACCACATACTTACTGGTTTTCAGTCTGTCACCTGATGGCGTTCATATGAGATGACACACACACACACACAGTCTACAGAACACATGGATTTCCTCAATTATCCTTTCTATTCTTAACATATCCTTATCATCCATAAACAAATGAAAAGGTTTTCTTAACTAGGATAATTGTAACCTTTAAAATAGTTTTTAATTATAGAATAGTTAAAATTATGGAATTTTAAGTATGGAAAAATACTTCTTCCCACTTTTAATCACAGTCCAGGCTTTGAAAATACTTCTACATTTCTACTCCATCCAAGTATAACCTGGGAAAGGCTTTGCTATACCAACCCTAGGTCAGTCAAATAATATACACCAATAAATATAATGAATGAGAGTGAAATGTGAAAGAGAACATTCCCAATTAAAGTCATATATTTAATATTTTTCCAAAGCGTATTGTGAATGATGAAGTCTAAAGCTAAGGGTTATTGGAATCTTATATCACTTAAAATATTTTTTGTTTTTTGACCCTAATACAGTCATACCTTTTTCAAAACGGAAGAATCTGGAACTTCAACTGTTGTGATATAAAACCATGTTCTTCTGTACTGACCAAAGACGAAGGGATGGAGAAGTTTGTTTTCCTCTGTAAGGCAGCATTTTCTCAGCAGTAGGTTCCTTAAAGTAGCTGTCGTGGAAGGATAACACCACACCCACAGAACTTCTCCATTTGTGTCCTTTTCTACGGTGGAAAGATGGTCACTGTGAGAATGTCAAACAGCAGCAAGGAAGTGAATTGATTGGTTACTCAGAAGCACTTCGTGGAATCAGTTTTAACACCCCATTTTACAAAGCAACCCAGAGCACGTGAGAACCCCCAATTCTCACCTACCTCTCCTGGTTACATTAGCTAGCTCTCCTGATCTTGAATTTTAGGCCACCTGAGCAAAAAGCTTTTCTAACAAATCATGAATGAAAATGTAGCCTTAGAGGTTTGCTAGGGGTCTTCCCTATCTCCTCCTACACTTTACCTTTTAATCTAGTTGGAAGGATCTTTAATAAATACATAGAATGGATGGGTTTGTTGAAAACTGGAAATTAAGAAAATGGTGAAATCTCTGTCATATGCTATGTACTGACAGTATGCATTCTATATTTAAAATTTTAATAATAATGGTTAAACCGTCATATATGTAGTTTCACCAAAGTCAACACCTCAGTAACAAAATAGGAACAATTTGCTAATAATTACTCCAGGCAAAAATAGCCTAAACTTTAGAGAAACAGTAACTGAACATATAGCAGTAAAAATCCAGTTTTTGATCTACAGACTTAAAAACAAACCCTTTTATTATGGAAAATAGCAAGTATTAAAAAAAGTAGAATGGTAAAATGAGCCTCCATCACACAGCTTCAGCAGGTATCAACACCTGGCACTCCTTGGTTCATAAGGGTAAGGAGTTCCCACCCCCAATTATTTTTAAGCAAATCCCTTTTAAATTCATGTCGACATGAAAAATAAAAAAAACTGAATTGAAAATACGATAAGCCATCTTTTTCTTTGCTGTACCAGATAAAGTCAGAGTTTAATTCAGCCTTAATTCCGAGGTACCTTCAAGAAGGACTAAGATGCCTGAGGTACTTAGGTTTTGCTTTGAAACAGTTTTAAAAAATCACATTACAGATGAGCACAGGAAGCCATTCCCAGATAAACGCACTCCTTTGATACAGTGAAAATAATCAGCAACATTTCGCCGCATTTCGGCCAGTTTTGCTAGATCCAAGCAATGTGCTTGTGTACTAGGGTTTAGGGGTATATAAAAACCTCAGGGGAATACTTTTTCAAAGAACAATGGCACTCAGGGAACCGACAGAAGTTCATTCAAGCAACCCCATGCTCACCGTCGCTGTCGGATGAATGGTTGCTTCAAACACTCTGCACCAGGTTCAGGCACACACTCCAGACTGCCCAAAGATCCCAACGCACTTCCATATCCATTAATTCCTCAAAACGATTCCACCCACTGTGATTATGTAGACACCTGTGTCATATGCACGACCTCTGTCTTAGGATGCAGTTCTCCACTGGTATGAGTTGGGGTTCTGGGGCTAGACTGCAAGGGTCCCCCATCCTGGGTCTGCCACTTCCTAATGTGCGTTCTTGCACAAATGACACCCTGGGCCGCCACCTGCTGCGTAAAGTGGGCATCAAACATTACCCAGATCCCCTGGAGCCGAGGTGAGAGTCCAACGGGAAATAATCCATGGATAACGTGCAGCACCCCGGGCTGGCAGTTGGCCACCGCGTCTGGAATCGCTCGATCACATGACCGGGGCCAGCCGGGCGCCGGGCTGGCAGTCACGCGTGGCTCTCCCTCGTTCGGAGGGACCCCGGCCCTGCAGCCTCACAAACGCGCGGCCTGCAAGCTCCTCTCTGCATGACCGGCGGCTCGCCTACGCGGCTCGGTCACCTCTGTAGCCCGGGGCGTCCAGGAGGAGCTCCCTCCCAGAGCCTAGGAGGCCTCCAGGGTACCCGGCCCCGCCTCCCGGCCCGGCAGGCCCCACACAAGGCCGCGGGCGCCCGGGCCCAGGGCGGCAGGCCGGGGTCCTGCGCCGAGAAGGCCGGGCCCTGCAGCCCCTAGCCCAGGCCCAACATGGAGGGGGCCGCGCCTCCCCACCGCGGGCGGTGCCGGAGACCTCGGGAGCAGGGGCAGTCCCGGGCCCAGGCGAAGTCAGAACTGGGTGCGGGCCTGCGGGGCAGGACGCCTTTCTCCTTACCGATCAGCCCGACTCCGAGCATCAGCAAAGGGTCCGAAGCCTCAGTTGCAGCCATCTTCCGCCGCCGCAGCCGCAGAGCACCGCTCCCAGCTCTCTGCTCATAAGCTCCGCCTATCTTCCGGACCCGCCCGCCCGCAGGCCCCCGCCCCGCAGGCCCCCGCCCCGCAGGCTCCCGCCCGCAGGCCCTCCCTCCCTCCAGGCCCCGCCCCCTCACTGGAGGCCCGCGCCTCTGCCGCGCTCTGCCAGGGGTGTGCCCCTTCGTTCACCTTCACCGCACGCTCCTCACCCTCAGAGATCTCCCTCATTTCTATGCTCCAGATCTTCATTCCGCTCCCTCCTCAGCCCACTCCGATCTTCGCTCTTCTCTTCAGGCTTTCCTCATTCTACCTCTGCCCTCCAGTCTGGCTCAAAAGAGGCGTCCTGAGGATGAAGGAATGGACTCCATTCATTCAGTCCCTTATTCATCCAGTCATCCAAAACAAAAAAAATAATTGAGGATTTAAAATGGCTTTAGGACTTCTCTGGTGGTGCAGTGGTTAAGAGTCCGCCTGCCAATGCAGGGGACATGGGTTCCAGTCCAGGAAGATCCCACATGCCGCGGAGCAACTAAGCCCGTGCGCCACAACTACTGAGCCTGCGCTCTGGAGGCCACGAGCCATAACTACTGAGTCCGTATGCCACAGCTACTGAAGCCCGCATGCCTAGAGCCCATGCTCCGCACCAAGAGAAGGCACCGTAATGAGAAGCCCGTGCACTGCAACGAAGAGTAGCCCCCGCTTGCCGCAACTACAGAAAGCCCGTGCGCAGCGACGAAGACCCAACGCAGCCATAAATAAATTAATTTAAAAAATAAAAATAAAATGGCTTTAGAAATACAGTATTGACTGAGACAGAGCATTCCAATGGGGAACTTACTAAAACAGCCCAGAGGGATAAGCCTATTCAATAAAATAGTGCCGTTTGTTAGAGAGTGGATAGCGGTGCGCTGATCTGAAATGGGTGTTAAGAAGGCTTCCCTCAGGAAGGGATATTTGAACCAAGATCTGAATGATGGGAAGGAGCCAGACAGTTTGGGTGGCTGCAGGATCTTTTCTTCCAGATTCTCTGTGCCTCTAAACCCAAATCACACAAAACTAATCAGGGAAATATCTTTGGAGTCTATAGGAATACAATCCCACCCTCATCTCATTTGATCTTTAAAAAATTTTTTTATTTTTAATATGACATATTTCATACACACATACCAATCTAAGAAAAACATATGGTTACCACCCAGCTTAAGAAATAAAGTATTACAAGGACGTCCCTGGCAGTCCAGTAGTTAGGACCCCGTGCTTCCACTTCAGGGGCAGCAGGTTGGATCTCAGGGAACTAAGATCCCCATGCATCAAGGAGGGGTAAAAACTAAAAGTAATAAAGTAAAAAGAAACATAGTATTACAAATGTAGTTGAAGCACTCTCCTTCTCTTCCTTAATCTCTTAAACTTCCCTCTCCTACAGAGGTAACCATTATTCTAAATTTGTTAATTGTTGTTTTCCTGTATGTTTTTAAACTTTGCTATATGTGTATGTATCACTCAACAAAATATTACACTCCTTCTAAAACTTTATACCATTGCAACAATAGTTAACATTTATTGGGTGGCAGGCATTGTTCTCCGTGCCTTACTTGTATTACTTCCATAAATCCTCACAGTACCCCTGCCTGTAAGTCCTATTATGATCCCCAATTTACAGGTGAGAAAGCTGAAAGGAGATGCAACTTGCTCAGGATAACAAGTGGCAGTGCCAGGATGTGACACCAGGCGGTGGGATTCTAGCCACACACCAGGTCACCATGCTACACAGCCTCCCATGGTACGGCGTGCTGTTTGTATTCGTTTGTAAAGTGCTTTTCTTTTTTCCTTCTATTTTTCTGGCTCAGCGTTATGATTTATCCAAGTTAATATTTATAGCTCTGGTTCAGTAATTTTAACTGTTGAGTGATATTTTGCGTGTGAAAATATGATTATTTCCATTGTCTGTTGATGGACATTAAGTTTGTTTCCTGTTTTTTACTGTATCATTCAGTGCTGTTATATTTTAAAAGTCTCCTCATTCTACCTGCTCTTGACTTTGAGAAATTCTTCATCATCAAGTCTCAAGTATGATTTCTTCCCTAAACCCAGGCAAAGCTACACTGTCTCTCTTCCAAAGCCTAATAGTATTTGGCCGTAGAGCTAGGATTGGTGTATATTTAGGTGTGTATATGGCTCTTCTGTTTCTCCCATTAGACTGAACTCCTGGAGGGCATGCACTTTTGGATTCCCTGTGCTCACTATTGTAGTAAATAGTTGTTAATATTTCTAGTTCCCACAGAAAATACGCAAGTATTGGGGGCTGAGGAGTGGGATGCAGAGTCAGAATCAGTTTGTAAGCCAAGCAGACATTTGCACTCCTGTTTCATTGGCCTTTGAAATGTCTAGTGGGGTTCTACAGAAAAAGTGTTTACAAGGAAAACAGATCCTCTTGTGGATTCCCTTTAACAGGCTCAATAATACATCAGCCTGCATCAATCATCTGTGCCTTAAGTACCTGCTTTTAGTGAAGGCCACTGCCACCCAGTCAACTAGGATAACTATATAAAATCACATATAGCAGCTACTGATATGAGCTGAAATTACCCATTGTTATATAGCATGGTCCTAACCCCCATTACCTTGGAATGTGACTTATTTGGAGATAGGGCCTTTAAAGAAGTGATTAAGTTAAAATGAGGCTGTTAGTGTGGGTTCTAATGCAATCTGACCTGTGTCCTTTTAAGAGGAAATTTGGACACACAAGAAGATACCAGGGATGAGCTCACATAGAGAAAAAGCCACGCGAGGACCAGATAGGCGGCTGTGCAAGCCAAGGAGAGAGGCCTCAGGAGAAACCAAACCTGCTGACACCTTTTTCCTGGACTTCTAGCCTCCAGAATGGTGAAAAATTAAATTTCTGTTGTTTAAGCCACCCAGTCTGTGGTACTTTGTTATGGCAGCCCTAGCAAACTAATATAGCTACTCTTAGGCAATTAGTTTTAGATACATATGGAGTGCTCTGCTGGATATTATATTTCTGTAGGGCTTTCCCCCTGTTCTCTTACAACAGAGAAGTTTGAGAAAATTACCTTTGAGTCATTATCTCTGCAGTAAACGGGTAGGGCCATTGAGTTCACCTAGATAGTCTTCCTTGGATGGGCAATAGTTCCCACATCTGTGATTAAGACATATAGTCACCTCCTTTTGTGTTTGGGAGTTTAAGAGGAAATGTGCCAGACACCTGAAGGGATCCCAACACCTCCAAGGAGAGAAAGTGACACGGGGTCTGTGTGCATGGGGTGATGGACCCTGAAACCAGCCCTACTAACCTGCTGCTCCTGAGGCAACTGGTTCCCCTGAGGAGCCAGAGCAAGAGTTCCTCAGAGATTCAGTGTCCCCCACAAAAATCAGCACAAGGATCCATGCCCTGAGGAATATCACAAGATCCAGTACTATAGTGGATGCTGCAGGCTTAGTCTTTCAACAGTGATCTGTGGGGCTGTGAAAACCACAGTCACATGTGGAACACCCAGAACTAGTTCACAAACTCCCTGGATTTGTTTGCTGGGCATCTGGGACAACTGGAAAGAAACCCTTAATAAGGCAGCTGCATACTCTAGAATTTCATACGAAAGATAAAAGCAACATGAACATAATTGTTATTAGAGTTTGCGGTAGTTCATTCTAATTTAACTAGGAAATACCATTTTGTTTAATATGGGTTTAAAGTATTTAAAGAAAAAATGTTAATGAAGCCTTTTTTTAAAAAAATTAATTAATTAATTTATTTTTGGCAGTGTTGGGTCTTCGTTTCTGTGCAAGGGCTTTCTCTAGTTGCGGCAAGCAGGGGCCACTCTTCATCGTGGTGCGTGGGCCTCTCACTATCGCGGCCTCTCTTGTTGGGAGCACAGGCTCCAGACGCACAGGCTCAGTAGTTGTGGCTCATGGGCCTAGTTGCTAAGTGGCATGTGGGATCTTCCCAGACCAGGGCTCGAACCTGTGTCCCCTGCACTGGCAGGCAGATTCTCAACCACTGTGTGATCAGGGAAGCCCTAATGAAGCCCTTTTAAGAGGCAGTTTGGCAGTATCTATCAAAATGGAAAAGTGCATACCCAGCAATTTACTTTTAGGACATACTTACACATGGACACAAATATGCATGTGCAAGGATCTTCATACAGCGCTACTAGTAATAGTGAAAATGTGAGAAGAAGAATTACAATCCTGCAGCCTGTGGAACAAAAACCACATTCACAGAAAGATAGACAAGATGAAAAGGCACAGGGCTATGTACCAGATGAAGGAACAAGATAAAACCCCAGAAAAACAACTAAATGAAGTGGAGATAGCAACCTTCCAGAAAAATAATTCAGAATAATGAAAGTGAAGATGATCCATGACCTCGGAAAAAGAATGGAGGCAAAGATGGAGAACATGCAAGAAATGTTTAACAAAGACGTAGAAGAATTAAACAACAAACAAACAGAGATGAACAACACAATAACTGAAATGAAAAATACACTAGAAGGAATCAATAGCAGAATAACTGAGGCAGAAGAACGGATAAGTGACCTGCAAGACAGAATGGTGGAATTCACTACTGTGGAACAGAATAAAGAAAAAAGAATGAAAAGAAATGAAGACAGCCTAAGAGACCTCTGGGACAACATTAAATGCAACAATATTCGCATTATAGGGGTCCCAGAAGGAGAAGAGAGAGAGAAAGGACCCGAGAAAATATTTGAAGAGATTATAGTCGAAAACTTCCCTAACATGTGACAGGAAATAGCCACCCAAGTCCAGGAAGCACAGAGAGTCCCATACAGGTTAAACCCAAGGAGAAACATGCTGAGACACATAGAAATCAAACTGGCAAAAATTAAAGACAAAGAAAAATTATTGAAAGCAACAAGGGAAAAATAACATACAAGGGAACTCCCATAAGGTTAACAGCTGGTTTCTCAGCAGAAACTCTACAAGCCAGAAGGGAGTGGCATGATATACTTAAAGTGATGAAAGGGAAGAACCTACAACCAAGATTACTCTACCCAGCAAGGATCTCATTCAGATTCGATGGAAAAATCAAAAGCTTTACAGACAAGCAAAAGCTAAGAGAATTCGACACCACCAAACCAGCTCTACAACAAGTGCTAAAGGAACTTCTCTAGGCAGGAAACACAAGAGAAGAAAAGGACCTACAAAAACAAACCCAAAACAGTTAAGAAAATGGTCATAGGAAGATACATATGGATAATTACCTTAAACGTGAATGGATTAAATGCTTCAACCAAAAGACACAGGCTTGCTGAATGAATACAAAAACAAGACCCTTCTATATGCTGTCTACAAGAGACCCACTTCACACCTAGGGACACATACAGACTGAAAGTGAGGGGGTGGAAAAAGATATTCCATGGAAATGGAAATCAAAAGAAAGCTGGAGTAGCAATACTCATATCAAGACTTTAAAATAAAGAATGTTACAAGAGATAAGGAAGGACACTACATAATGATCAAGGGATCAATCCAAGAAGAAGATATAACAATTATAAATATATATGCACCCAACATGGGAGCACCTCAATACATAAGGTAACTGCTAACAGCTATAAAAGAGGAAATCAACAATAAGAGTGGGGGACTTAAACACCTCACTTACACCAATGGAGAGATCATTCAAACAGTAAATCAATAAGGAAACACAACCTTTAAATGACACAATAGACCAGATAGATTTAATTGATATTTATAGGACATTCCATCCAAAAACAGCAGATTACACTTTCTTCTCAACTGCACACAGAACATTCTCCAGGGTAGATCACATCTTGGGTCACAAATCAAACCTCAGTAAATTTAAGAAAATTGAAATCATATCAAGCATCTTTTCCGGCCACAATGTTATGAGATTAGAAATCAATTACAGGGAAAAAACCGTAAAAAACACAAACATATGGAGGCTAAACAATACGTTAGTAAATAACCAAGAGATCACTGAAGAAATCAAAGAGGAAATCAAAAAATACCTAGAGACAAATGACAATGAAAACACGATGATCCAAAATCTATAGGATGCAGCAAAAGCAGTTCTAAGAGGGAAGTTTACAAGCCTACCTCAAGAAACAAGAAAAATCTCAAAAAACAATCTAACCTTACACCTAAAGGAACCAGAGAAAGAAGAACACACAAAACCCAAAGTTAGCAGAAGGAAAGAAATCATAAAGATCAGAGCAGAAATAAATGAAATAGAAACAAGAAAACAATAGCAAGGATCAATAAAACTAAAAGCTTGTTTTTTGAGAAGATAAACAAAATTGATAAACCATTAGCCAGATTCATCAAGAAAAACAGGGAGAGAACTCAAATCAATAAAATTAGAAATGAAAATGGAAAAGTTACAACAGACACTGCAGAAATACAAGGCATCCTAAGAGAATACTACAAGCAACTCTATGCCAATAAAATGGACAACCTGGAAGAAATGGAGAAATTCCTAGAAAGGTACAACCTCCCAAGACTGAACCAGGAAGAAATAGAAAATATGAACAGACCAATCACAAGTAATGAAATTGAAACTGTGATTAAAAATCTTCCAACGAACAAAAGTCCAGGACCAGATGGTTTCACAGGTGAATTCTATCAAACATTTAAAAAAGAGCTAACACCCATCTTTCTTAAACTCTTCCAAAAAATTGCAGGGGAAGGAACACTCCCAAACTCATTCTATGAGGCCATCATTACCCTGATACCAAAACTGGACAAAGATACTACAAAAAAGGAAAATTACAGACCAATATCACTGATGAATATAGATGTAAATATCCTCAACAAAATACTAGGAAACAGAATCCAACAACACATTAAAAGGATCATACACCATGATCAAGTCATATTTATCCCAGGGATGCAAGGATTCTTCAATATACGCAAATCAATCAATGTGATACACCATATTAACAAACTGAAGAATAAAAACCATATGATCATCTCAATAGATGCAGAAAAAGCTTTTGACAAAATTCAACACCCATTTATGATAAAAACTCTCCAGAAAGTGGCCATAGAGGGAACCTAACTCAACATAATAAAGGCCATATATGACAAACCCACAGCAAACATTCTCAATGGTGAAAAACTGAAAGCATTTCCTCTAAGATCAGGAACAAGACAAGGATGTCCACTCTCGCCACTATTATTCAGCATAGTTTTGGAAGTCCTAGCCACGGCAATCAGAGAAAAATAAGAAATAAAAGGAATACAAATTGGAAAAGAAGAAGTAAAACTGTCACTGTTTGCAGATGACATGATACTATACATAGAGAATCCCAAAGATGCTACCAGAAAACTACTAGAGCTAATCAATGAATTTGGTAAAGTTGCAGGATACAAAATTAATGCACAGAAATCTCTTACATTCCTATACACTAATGATGAAAATCTGAAAGAGAAGTTAAGGAATCCCTCCCATTTACCACTGCAACAAAAAGAATAAAATACCCAGGAATATACCTACCTAGGGAGACAAAAGACCTGTATGCAGAAAACTATAAGACACTGTTGAAAGAACTTAAAGATGATACCAACAGATGGAGAGATATACCATGTTCTTGGATTGGAAGAATCAATATTGTGAAAATGACTCTACTACCCAAAGCAATCTACAGAATCAATGCAATCCCTATCAAATTACCAGTGACATTTTTTACAGAACTAGAACAAAAAATCTTAAAATTTGTATGGAGACACAAAAGGCGCCGAATAGCCAAAGCAGTCTTGAGGGAAAAAAACGGAGCAGGAGGAATCGGACTCCCTGACTTCAGACTATACTACAGAGCTACAGTAATCAAGACAACATGGTGCTGGCACAAAAACAGAAATATAGATCAATGGAACAGGATAGAAAGCCCAGAGATAAACCCACACACCTATGGTCAACTAGTCTATGACAAAGGAGGCAAGGATATACGGTGGAGAAAAGATAGTCACTTCAATAAGTGGTGCTGGGGGCTTCCCTGGTGGCTCAGTGGTTGAGAGTCTGCCTGCCAATGCAGGGGACATGGATTCGTGCCCCAGTCCAGGAGGATCCCACATGCCACGGAGTGGCTGGGCCCGTGAGCCATGGCCGCTGAGCCTGTGCGTCCGGAGCCTGTGCTCCACAACGGGAGAGGCCACAACAGTGAGAGGTCTGCGTATCGCAAAAAAAAAAAAAAAAGTGGTGCTGGGAAAACTGGACAGCTATATGTAAAAGAATGAAATTAGAACACTCCCTAACACCATACACAAAAATAAACTCAAAATGGATTAGAGACCTAAATGTAAGACCAGACACCAAAAAACACTTAGAGAAAACATAGGAAGAACACTCTTTGACATAAATCACAGCAATATCTTTTCTGAGCCACCTCCTAGAGTAATGGAAATAAAAACAAAAATAAACAAATGGGACAAAATGAAACTTAAAAGCTTTTGCAAAGCAAAGGAAACTACAAACAAGACAAAAAGACAACCCTCAGAATGAGAGAAAATATTTGCAAACGAATCAACGGACCAAGGATTAATCACCCAAATATATAAACAGCTCATTCAGCTCAATATTAAAAAAATAAACAACCCAATCAAAAATGGGCAGAAGGGGCTTCCCTGGTGGCACAGTGGTTGAGAGTCCGCCTGCCGATGCAGGGGACGCGGGTTCGTGCCCCGGTCCAGGAAGATCCCACATGACGCGGAGCGGCTGGGCCCATGAGCCATGGCCGCTGAGCCTGCACATCCGGAGCCTGCACATCCGGAGCCTGTGCTCTGCAACAGGAGAGGTCACAACAGTGAGAGGCCCGCGTACCGAAAAAAAAAAAAAAAAAAGAAAAAAGCTGTTTTTCTTTGCATCCAATAGTCCAAATTTTTAAATCTCTGAAATTGGGATGCATCCTAAAATTATAATTGGGAGTGCTTTTTTTTTCTCAAAAATGATGTGTTTAATCACTGATGGCATTTCTAGATTTGAAGAAACATGGTAGACAGAAAAAATAAGAAAATATGTTAAATTCATAGACCCCCAGATATCCTGTCTTTTCAACTTCACTAAGGTCATTTGCTGAATCTTAAAAGAGACACATTTAGCCCAAAATACTTTATAATTTTATGTATTTGGGCTTGGGTAATCATCTTCCATTAAATTAGCAAGAATGTAGAATCAGTCAGACTTGATTTCATTTGCTCAGTGTGCTAGCATCTGCAAAACACACTGTGACATGGGATAAAGGCTGGGGAGAGGGTACAGACATAAGCACAGCAGAGTTCTTTCCTGTGACCACCTTACAACAGGTGGGAAAACAGAAAAGAGGAGAGGGAACGCATGACCAGATCTATTGTTTCTGGGATTTCAGACCTAGAGATCCACACTTGCGGAAAGAGAAAAAGGCGAGAAGTCTCAGAGGTGGAACAGGATGAGAGCCTCCGAGTCATTGCCTCTCCTTGCCCTGTTTGGGTGGCTCTGCTGGGTGTGGGGACCTAAGGTGGGCACTCTAAGTACTTCCTCTAAGAGTAAGTTAGGGACAGCCCCCTGTGGCCAAGGCCCATTGGTGTCACCTTAGTCTCTGGCACATTCTGGAGGCATTCAGAAAATAAATGAGGATGAAGATGATGACCGATAGATACTAAAACAAAGGATTTGAGGGAGATGGTGGTGGGTACTGGGAGGGAAGGATAAAGAAGGCTGTGGCCAGGCTCAGATGGAGTGGGACAGAGGGTAGGGCTGGAGAGGTTATCTCTGGGAAGGTGGGAGGATGACTGGAACTGACGCCTTCCCCCCTCCCCTTTCACCCCCAAGCCCTGTCAGACCTGCCAGACAGGTTCTCCAGAGTTAAGGGGGAGAAGTAGAGGGTGGAGAGAGGGGAGGCACCCCAACCTTTGGCAATAAGATTGACTGCTGGGTGTGGAAACAGACAAACTTGAGTTCTAATTCCAGCTCTGCCCCTCCTAGCTGTTAAACCAGTCTTCTCTGGGCTTGTTTTCTCAGTGATCAAATGCAGCTAACCATATCTTCCTCTGTGCCCGTCCTAATAAGGGTTGGACCAAGAAAAATCTTTATGCTAATGTTATAGATAAGAGGAGCCTTGTGGAGAGTATGAACTAAACTACGGTGGCCAGAGTCACGGCAGGACAGGCATTTAGAAAGTTTTTCCCCCTCTTTGACCAAGTATTAGTTGAAAAGAGTGCAGCGGAAACTGTAACCAAGAGAGGCATTATGCTTCCAGAAAAATCTCAAGGAACAGTATTGCAAACAACAGTAGTAGTTACCGAACTGGGCTCTAAGGCACCAAAGCAGTTCTAGACAAGGATTATTTCTTACTTAGAGATGGTGACATTCTTGGAAAGTATGTAGACTGAAATAAGTCACTACTGAAATGGCATCACGTGAAGCTGCCCATTCCACTGAGGTATTTCATCATGTAAATAATTTCCATGTTTCTCTTTTATAATAAACTAATGATATCCCCCAAAAAGAAGAATAGCCTGTGTAGGGTGTCCCCAAGACCACCTCCAGATTCAATGATTTGTTCAGGGGATTCACAGGATTCAGCATATAGCTGTATCCATGGCTATAATTTATTACAGCTGGAGGATACAAAGCCAAATAGCAAAGGGGAAAGGCACAGGGGCTGATGTTCAGAGCAAAGTAGGCCCAAGCTTCCAAGAGTCCTCTCCTAGTGGAGTCACAAAGGATGCACTTGATTCCTCCAGCGACAAGTTGTGACAGCACATGTGAAATATTGTTGACCAGGGAAGCTCATTAGAGACTCAAGGTTTTTATTGAAGGTGCCGGTCACGTAGGCAACTTCTGCCCAGCACATACCAAAATTCCAGCCTCTCACAAGGAAACAGGTGTTCAGCATGAACCCCACTGTGTGTATGAATAGTTTAGGCATAGTTGGTCACTCTTATCAATTCTGGGAATGGTGGGAGTGATCCCGAAATCCAAGTTCCTGACACCAGCCAAGGGCCTACCTTCCTGGCAGGCTTTTCTAAGGGTGACAGTCTCTGGCCCGCTATGACTGGTGTGTGCAGCCGGCTCCTTGCTCCCCAGGAAAAGATAAAGAAGTTGTTGGCACTGATGTGGATTTGGAAAATGCCCAAACTGTCTGTGTATGTGGATAAGGGACCCAATATTTTCCACAGATGTTCCAATGCCCAGGCTCCTGTGAGCCAAGTATGGCTCTTCTTTTCATCTGTTTCCATAACTGGATTTAATCAGAGATTAGGCATGTAGTCAGCCAGGAGCTTCTTTGGGGTGGCAGCTCTTTTTTTTTTTTTTTTTTTGCGGTACACAGGCCTCTCACCGCTGTGGCCTCTCCCGTTGCGGAGCACAGGCTCCGGACGCGCAGGCTCAGCGGCCATGGCTCATGGGCCCAGCCGCTCCGCGGCATGTGGGATCTTCCCGGACTGGGGCACGAACCCGCATCCCCTGCATCGGCAGGTGGACTCTCAACCACTGCGCCACCAGGGAAGCCCGGGGTGGCAGCTCTTTTAAGGGATTCCAGGCCTGCCAGGGGACTGGAAAGTCACTTCTGGAAGGGGATTCAGTCAACTGCCCTGACACTCTGTCTTGATGGTTAACTGGCTTCCAGGCTATTCAAGACTTCCAGAACATTCCCAAGAGGAAGTCATCCTTCTTGTGTTCTCCAACATTTTAGGATGCTAATATTGGAACCTGAATAGATCCTAGGCCCCAGGAAGCCCAGCTTTGGAGCCTTAAAAGAAACATTGTTGCATTAAAAGAAACATTTCAGTAAGGAAAATGCAATTAAAATTAATTCCGATCCTTATTTGCATTTTTCAAAGAGCATTAAAGATGACAGAATTCATTACCTACAGTAATATGTCTTAAAATTCCTTTTCTCTCATATTTTTAAACATTTTATTGTATTATTTTTAATTAAAAAATGTGGTACTGAAATCTGGGATAATGTTTTGTTTTAGAACAGTTTTCAATTTACAGAAAAGTTGCAATAATACTGAGAGTTACCATATACTCCCTACCCGATTTCTTCTATTATTAACATCTTACTTCAGTATAGTATATTTGTGGGACTTTTCTAGTGGTCCAGTGGCTAAGACTCCATGCTCCCAATGCAGGGGGCCCAGGTTTGATCTCTGGTCAGGGAACTAAATCCTACATGCTGCAACTAAAAAGATCCCACATGCCGCAACTAAGACCCGGTGCAAGCCAAATGAATAAATAAATATTAAAAAAAATGTATAGTACATTTGTCACAACTATGGAGCCAATGTTGATACATTAGTAACTGAAGTTTATATATTATCCAGACTTCCTTAATTTTTACCTAATGAGTTTTTCTGTTTCAGGTTTCTACTGAGGATGTTTCCTTAGGATCCTCTTGGCTGTGACAGTTTCTCAGACTTTCCTTGTTTTTGATCACCTTGACAGTTTTGAGGAGTAGTGGCCAGGTATGTTATAAACTGTCTTTCAGTTAGGAGTTGTCTGATGTTTTTCTCACGGTTAGATTGGGTTTTGGGCTTCCCTGGTGGCGCAGTGGTTGAGAGTCCGCCTGCCGACGCAGGGGACGCGAGTTCGCGCCCTGGTCCGGGAAGATCCCACATGCCGCGGAGCAGCTGGGCCCGTGAGCCATGGCTGCTGAGCCTGCGCGTCCGGAGCCTGTGCTCCGCAGCGGGAGAGGCTATAACAGTGAGAGGCCCGTGTACCGCAAAAAAAGAAAAAAAGACTGGGTTTTGCATTTAGCAGGAGGAAGACCACAGTGGTCAAGTGCAGTTCTCATCTCATCGTATGACACCTTGATCACCTGGCTGAGGTTGTGTTGGGTTTCTCTCCTGTAAAGTCACTCCCTCTCTCCTTTTTCTATACTGTTCTTCTTGGATAGAAGTCACTATGCACAGCTGACACTTAAGGAGTGGAGGCTTATGTGCTCCACTCTCTTGAGGGCAAAGTATCTATATAAATTATGTGGAATTCTTCTCCATGGGAAATTTCTCTATTTGCTCAATTTATTTATTCAATCACGTATTTATGTCGGCACAGACTCCCTTGTATTTTTGTAAACTCTCTCTCTCATTCATCTGGCACAGGTTCTCATATCTCTCTCCACTCTCCTTAGAAATAACTCTTTCTGTTACCTTCATCTTCTCTCCTCTTTCCTTTTTTCCCCCATTAGCCTTTTTTCCCACCCCTCTATTATCCCTCTGTCTCTCATCTAAGCCCCTTCCTACTTGAATCTCCTACCCAACTTCTCCAGCTGTCCTCCTGACTGATTACTTCCTGTCCCGAATACAGGATGTGGAAAACAGGGGGAAGGAAATGGGGAAACGCTCATTAGTCATCATCAGAATAGTTTAGCAGTTGAGGGGGCAGAAAGAGCCTGTGAATATTTCAAGCATTGATTATTTTATCCGTCTTGCATATACGTGGAAATGATTTCTAGAGAGCTTGTGTCAGGGATGGTGCTAAGAACGATACACATAGTATCTCACTCAACCTCACAACAACCTCATCATGCTTACTCCGCAGTTGATAAAACTGAGGCTCAGAGAGATTACTTGCCAAATGTCAAGTAAAATGGCAAAGCTGTGGTTTGAAGCCACAACTAACTCCAAAACTGGCGTGCTCATAGGAATAACTGAGATGTATTCATAATCCTAGCTCCCTAGGAAATGTAACATGCCCCTAGTTCTAAAAATACCAATGTGGAGTATGGTAACTTGTTCATAGTCTCAGAGAGTCTCAAAGCTCTCATGAGGCTTTCGCTAGACCTGTCTGAATTTTTATAGTTACACCTTACACAGTCTTGCCCTTTTCCTCCATTGAGTTGTACCTTGGTTTTCACTTCCTGCAAAGCGAAGACTCCATAGTGTTTCATTCTTTTTTCTCTGTGAGTTAATACGGAGAAAACTGTTAAGTTCTCTGTATTAGTTTTCTCTTGCTATGTAACAGGTTACCACCAGCAGTGGCTTAAAACAACACCCATTTATTAGCTCCCAGTTCTGTAGATTTGTGTGGCTGGGTCTCTGTTCAGGGTCTTGCCAGGCTGCATTCCTTTCTGGAGGCTCTGGGGAAGAATCTGTTTCCAAGCTCATCCAAGTTGTTGATAGAATTCAGTTCCTTGCAGTTATAGGACTGAGGCCTCCATTCACTGGTTGGCTTTTGGCTGGGGGACTGCTCTCAGCTCCTAGAGGCTGCCCGCAGTTTTTTGCTCTGTGGCTCCCTCCGTATACTTTCTCATGCTTTGAATCTCTTACTTCCTCTGCCTCTGACCTCTACACCCAGATTTAAAGGGCTCATGTGATTGGTTAGGCCCACCCAGATGATGTCCCCCTCCCTTTTTTGGGGGGGATGTGGGATCTTAGTTCCTCAACCAGGTGGAGTCTTAACCACTGGACCACCAGGGAAGCCCCAATCTCCCCTTCTTAAAGTCAACTGTGACATATAACGAACCTACTCACAGAAGTAATACACCATCACACTTACAGTTCCAGACATTAAACAGGATGTGTACACCACTGAGAAAGAGTCTTGGAAGTCTGTCTACCACAGTCTCCATTCCTTCATTTATTCACACATCTCATACTTATGGAATGCCTGCCCTGTGCTGGGCAATAGTTCCAGGAGTTGGAGATACAGCAGTGAACAAGATGAACTTGGCTTCTTAGAGCTTACCATCTAGTATGTTAAGACAGACAGTAACCAAGGAAACAAAGAAAACTCCCAGTTAGTGCTGACTGCTCCTCTGAGAATTAAAACAGGCTGGTCTTTAGATTAGATTGGGTGGTCAGGAAAGGGTTCTCTGAGGAGGGGCTATTTTAGCTGCTCCCTGAGAAGAGAGCACAATGAAAAGGTCCATGTGAAGACAGTCTAACATCCACAAACCCAGGATGAAAGCCCACACGTTCTAGGGTTCCTTCTAATCATGTTTAACACATTTCACAGAGAAGCCCCGTTTCAAACCACACCCAAAACCACTATGCACAGTATCTTACTCATTCTGCTTCCTTGGCTGTAGTTGGGTTGTGTAGCTTTGGGCATAATCTCCTCAATTCCCAAGCAGGAGCTGGGCTTCATGGCGTGCCAACAATGGCACGTGTGAGCACGTGTGCCAATTCCCACAAACAAGCCCCTCTTTCTTCTTCCCTCAGCCTTCTTCTAGAGGCAAGCAGAATATTAATTGAAGGCTCCTGAGAGTAAGATGCATTTTACCCAACAAATAACAGTATATTGCCAGGACAGGTTTCTGCTAAAAAGTATACTCAACTGAATTTGCATTCCAACTTCCTGCTTTAAATGTGCAGAACCCAAAGGCTCAGTGAGAACTGTCTGGCACAAGCACAGTGTACCCCACGTTTGCCTTTGGCACCCCACTGCCTAAAAGCTTTCCAACCCCGGTTAGACACTTTCATGGTTAGGAATTCAAGGCTGTGAGGTTTTGGACCTAGTTTGTTATCGTGCAGCTGGAACCACCAAGGTGCTTGGGTGTGACCGTGAGCCAGGCACTGTCCAGACACAAAGATTAATGGTCCCAATCATTACCTTCAAAGGACTTCCAGGGTCACAGAGGAGACCAACATGCGGACGGGCAATTCTAATATAGGAGGCTTGCTTTAACCAATTGTCATTTCTTCGACGAAGATTTATCAAGTGCTTACTCTGTGCAGGGCACTCTTACTGGTGCTGCAGATATAGCATTTGAACAAAACAGACAAATCCCTGCCCTCATCAAGCTTATATTCTAGAGGAGTAGACAATAAAGAAAGAAACTCATAAAATATATCAGGGATCAAATGATGATAAAGAAATAAATGCTACGGAGGAAAATAAAGAAGAGAAGCGTGCTAGGAAGTGCTGTATGGGAAGAAGGGAGGCTATTATTACTTTAAAGAGGTGAGGGAAGACAGCACTGAAAAGGTGACACTGGCGTCGCATGGGAGGGACAAGGGAAAGGAAGGGATTGTGTAGGGCCTTGTAGGCCATTATAAGGACTGACTTTCACAGGGTGATCTGGGGGCCACAAGAGGGTCTTCGTTAGGAGACTGACATGATCACCTCACTTTTGTGTTAAAAGGATCCCCTTCCTTGCTAAGTGGAGAAAAAAGAGAAGGGGAGCCAGGTGAAAAGAGAAAGACAAGCTAGCAGGTTCTTATACACTCCAGATGAGAAATGATGGTCACTTGGATCAGCGTGATAGCTGTGGAGGTAGCACATGTGGGATTTGTTGATGGGTTGACTGGACGTGGGGATATGACAGAAAAAGTGGAGTCGAGGATGTCTCCAACACTTTTGTGGCTTAAGCAACCAGAAGAAAGGGGTTGTAATGGTTCACTGGGGGACGATGGCAGGAGGCACAGGTTGGAGCCAGAAGAGACCCAGAGTCTGGTTTGGGACAGGCTGGGTGTACGTTGTGTGTCAAACATTTAATGGATGTGAGACGGGCTTTCAGGGGAGAGATCAAGTGCTGATGATACAATTTTGTAACTTATAAGCACAGATGTGATTTCTAAAGCTATGAGCTAGCGTGTTGGGTACCTTTGCCATAAACAAGCATTTCCACTGCATAACTAATTGGCCGTAAGACAATTTTGTTATGAAGGATATAATAACTGGTTGACAGTTTGGTTTCAACTGGTTGAAATGTATTAGCATTTCTTCCGGTTAGTGATATTATGGATGTCTTTATTGAGCTGACAGATGAGGTCCCTCTTTTACTTTTCGTTATTTTATCTTTTAGGGCAAAATTGCCTAAGGCCAATTAGTTATGTGGCAAAAAACATTTGGAGCCAAAACACTTGCAGCAAAGATGCCTATGGCAAAGATGCATACTGCGAAAGTACCTAGAAGCACGAGCTAGAACCAAGAGATGAAAGTAGTTAGAGGAGGGAAGAGGTCCAGCAGCTGAGCCCTGGAACTTTTCAACCTTAGAGGTCAGAGAGATAAGGAGCAGACAGAGAGGTAGGAAGAAAATCAGGAAAGGGTGATCCTGGAAGCCAAATGAAGACAGTGTTTCAAGGAGGATGCAGTGATCATCTGTGTGTGTGAGAGGAGATGGAATCCAACGTATTGGTAGGTAGGGGCTGGCTCTAGATAGGATAGTGGATGGAGAGTAACAGGAGGGAAGGCAGAGGGTCTGAGCACAGATGAAGATGGGTGGTATATGGCGGAGTGCCAAAGTTCTCTAATTTTTCCACTGTTTTGGCCATCGGCTGAGAGTAGAGAAAGGACGTACTGGATAATTAGAGAGGGGAAAAAGTATGAACTAGTCCTCTGGGAGAGTGGGAGTGTGGCCCAGAGAAGTGGAGTAGGGTGGCTGAACAGCAACACAGTGCTTGCTGAGGCTGGTGGTCGTGAACTTAAAGTGAGACTTGTCAACATGGCTGTGCATTCTTCTCCAGTCACATTAGGTTCTAGGCAAGGAGTGGGTGGAGTGTTGGGTTGGCCAGGGTTTGGGGTAGAATAAAGGGAGAACTGAGCAAGAAAATAACTAAATGATGGAGTCCAAGTTGTGTCTGGAGGAAACAGAGGACAAGAGGGATGAGAGCAGCGAAAAGGAAGTACAGTTGATGAATGGATTGCAGGTCCCAGTCAGGCAGTAGGGTTGTTCAAGTTGTGATCTGATAGAATTAACCATAGGTGGTGGTGGCCAGAAAATAAGATGTTTGAAAACAAGATTTGGGAACTGAGACGGTTAGTGTGACAAGGTCTGGGTTAGGGGTCAGCAAACTATGGCCTGTGGGTTAAATTTGGCCTGCTGCCTGTTTTTATACAGCCTTGAGCTAAGAATGCTTTCTCACATTTTAAAATACATTTAAAAAAAAGACTATTATCCTTTTAGTAAGAACAGTTGCTCCAATAATTGAAGACATTGCTTCCTGGCCTGCAAAGCCTAAAATAATTACTACCTGGCCCTTTATAGAAAAAGTGTGCTGACTCTTGGTCTAGACTCTAGGGTATCACCATGTGTGAGTGGCTGAGCTCAGGTAGAGGACACGTAGTGAAGGCCAGGTGGCCAGGATCATTTACTGATACAAGGGTATAGAGCCCACGAATCATTACGATGGTGGTGTTGGAGAGAGTGACAGGGAGCCAGAACTAAGAGCCAAGGAATGAGGGAATGTGACCTGGGTTCTGAAGATGCCTGTAGAGGACTGCAGTGCGGAGGAATCACATGTGGCCTAGACTGATGGCATGAATGTCAAAACTCAGAATTTAAGGGAGGAGAGAGAAAGAGAGAGAGCACGCTCTGGAAGTAGCTAGTGGGAAGAGCTAGTCGGTCACTGGTTACCTCCAGGCACCAGTGGTTTGATGGAGGAACACAGCCACCCCTTGACAAGGTGGCAGGGGCAGCAGAGTGCTCAGGGCTGGCCCCAGTGACGGAGTTAACGGTGGCCTGAACAAAGAGCACAGGCAAAGGGGAAGTTGGGTAGGGCCCCCGCTGGCAGAAAAGGCTTTGCAGAGGAAGCCTTTGGGCTGAAGCTTGAAGTACTAGCAGGAGTTAGTCAGGTAACAGTGCGGGGGGGGGTTGGGGAGGGGCGGTATATATATGTGCAGGAAAGCATGGTATCTTTGAGCACTGACCTCAGAAAATCATGAGTGAACTTTGGCACAACTGGAGGTTCAGAATCAGTGCCATTAGGAGCTTTGGGTGAAGAACATTCTTGTTTCTTCTTTACTATTTGCATGCTGAGGCTTAGGGATATCGACCGCTCCGTGTAGATGGGCAGATGCTCTATGAATGAAGCGTGACACACATTGGCCTTTAAACTTGTTACCTCCCCATGTGTAAGGTAGGAAAATGTATTATATAAATATTTATGTAAGGATTTATTCATTTCTCTCTCCAGCATTTTTTGAGAGTATCTTGTCTACCTGATGCCTTGCCAGGCATTGGGGATACAGTGGTGAACAACACAAATATGGTCCTTCCCCTCTCTGAACTTACAGTCTGCAAGTAATTACACTGAAGTATGGTCAGTGTTAAGAGAGGATGTTACTGGCGCTCAATGCCTTGGCACCTAAACTTATCTGGGGGCCAGGGAAGAATCCTGGCAGAAGTGACGTGTATAGGTGATTGTTGCCAGAGCAAGGAATGGGCAGTGGTGAATTTCCAAGTGAAGTGATGGCATGCGCTGGGTTGGAGGTAGGAGACGGCTGTTTCGGGCACTGAAAAGACACTGAGTGTGCGGAGAGATGGGCCTAGAGAGACGATGGGGGCCTGGACTGGAGTGGTGTCTCCGTTTCCACGTGGCTTCTTTTTTTTTTTTCAGCCTTGTGGGATCTTAGTTCCCTGACCGGGGACTGAACCCAGGCCCTGGGTGGTGAAAGCACGGAGTCCTAACCACTGTACTGCCAAGGAATTCCCTCCACGGAGCTTCCGATGAGCGTTCAAATCTTCCTCTCTCTAGACTGCAAAGTATGAGAAGGCAGGAACCAAGTCTGTCCTGCTCAACTGCTGTGTACCTACCTATGGGGTATTTACCTCCTCAGCCTGGCACATAGTAATGGTTTGTTAATATGACGTAGTTTGTTGAACGAATGTATAAATGTGAACCTTGGTTTACCCCTGAAATTTATTATGTTCGTCATTATAAATACCTTCATTACAGCATTCTTGTAAACAAAACAATGAATGTGAAAGCATTTCAGTAAACTGTAAAACGTTATACTTGTTTTAAAACTGTAAGACATTATGTTGCAAATATGTATAATGTAGTACTTCAGTTGTGCCCTTAACAACTGTTTTTTTTTTTTTTTTTTTTTTTGCGGTACGCGGGCCTCTCACTGTTGTGGCCTCCCCCGTTGCGGAGCACAGGCTCTGGACGCGCAGGCTCAGCGGCCACGGCTCACGGGGCCCAGGCGCTCCGCGGCACGTGGGATCTTCCCAGACCAGGGCACGAACCCGTGTCCCCTGCATCGGCAGGCGGACTCTCAACCACTGCGCCACCAGGGAAGCCCAACAACTGTTTTTTTGAGAATCATATTTATTCCACTCAAGTCAGAAAAGCCCTCCAAAACACTGTATTAGAGAAATTATCCAGTCATATATAGTACAAAAGTAGCTTGATTAGGGAAAAAACCTTTATCACCCTGATTACTTCCGTTTGCCACTTCCTGAGTGGCTTTTAGTATACTTAGGTTGCTTGTTTTCTACTGAGCATTAATCAACAGCAAGTATTTATGCTTTTCTCCAGGCCCAGAAAAGATCCTATCTTGACCCTCATTGTGTACTCATCTATCTCTGAGGGCCCAGGCAATCTCTGTGTCCCCAATTTTAAAATTTTACCTAGATATGAAATAAGCTTGCTTATTTGTTTAAGTTACTTATTACAACCCTCCTCCCCATACTAGTCCGGGCTGTGACAGGTCACCACTATCTCCAGTGGTGAACATCGCTGGCCCTAACGATACCTGCTCAAAGCATCTGTGTTAAATGAATAAATTCGGCATTTTAACTCAGTCAAGCCAGGACATTCTCTAGGCGGATGGGACCTGACAGTTAACTTTGTATGACTCCGCACAAGTCATGTTAAAAGAAGAATCTGTGCCTTCCCGCCAGACAGAAGCTCTGACCCAAATCTCACCTTTCCCACCCAGATTGTCGCTCGAAGAGTGAGGTGGCGGAGAACCGGCTCTCTAACATTTCCCCGCGGAGTCCCCAGGTGCAGCCAGAGAGCTAGGAAGACTTCGGCCGGCGCCACGTCAGCCGGCAGGCGTGCGGCCAACGCGCCTGCGCGCGAGGAGGGGCGGTGCGCGGGCGAAGGCCCGCCCCTACATCCGGGGCCTAGGCGGCGGCGGTGCCGCCGCGCGGGGGTCACGTGGCCCTTTCCTTTCCGTCTCTGGCCGGCTGGGCGCGGGTTACTGCTGGCGAGGCGCGTGGAGCCTTGCGCTGCTACCCCTTCGTCTCCTCTCCTAGCCCGGGCCCCTAAGGAGTTCGCTGACGCCGGGTGAGCTGAGCCTGCCGCCAAGATGCCGGCCTATTTCCAGAGGCCGGAAAATGCCCTCAAACGCGCCAACGGTGAGTAGGGGATCAGGGCGCGCCGGACTGGGCGGCCCGAGGCCTCGGAAGTCGAGGCGCCCGGGCCAGCTTCTCGCTGCTTCGCCGCTCAGCTGCGGCTGCACAGGAGGCCGATGCGGCTTGCCCGCCGCCGACTCAGGCCGTGGTTGGGCATGGTGTCCCTTCTCACTCCAACCGACGGGGGGGTGGGAGGCGCGGAGCAGGGAACCGTCGCTCGAGGGCCCGTCCCTCCCGCCGCCGCCGCCGCCGGGTGGGTCTCGGGGCTGCGGCTCCCGAGACAGGCCTACCCGGGCCCGAGCTTCTCCCTCCCGCCCGCCTCCGCTTGGTCCTCCAGACCACGGGGCTTTCAGCTTCGGCCCCGCGCCCCCGGCCGCCATCTGGGAGTGCCGGGGAGGAGGAAACATGGCTCCCTCCCGGGGACAATGCACGCCAGAACCTCGGCTCCACCTCCCGCCGGGCCCGGAGCCGGGCAGTCCCACCTCCGGCCCTCCCGCAGACAGCTCGGCACCCCCCGAATCCAGCCCCGCGCTTTGCGGGGTCACGGTCCACTTACCCTCTCCTCTGACCACTATCTCCGCTTCGGGGACTCTGACCTATTTAACCCGTTTCCTATTTTTTCTGGCGTTGATTATTGGCAGCTCAGAAGCCTACTCCGAATCACAGGAAGTTGGAACAGAGTTAATACTGTAAGAGGGAGTTCAAGTTCTCTATCAAAGATAACGAAAGTGAGGCCTAGGGAGTCTGGTTTGCCCAAGGTCACTCTGGGAGTTAGTTGTTGAGCTAGGAGCCTAAAACTAAGGTCTCTTCCAGATCAGTCGATTTTTTCACTACGGCGCTGCTACTTGCGATTTTTATTTACGTGTACTTATGGGAAAACTTATGGCGCTTCTGGGAAACATTGTGCTTGTACCGGTCTATTCAGGAGGCTTTTATTACGTTGGCATTATGGGGGTGCAAATGTATTATACGTGCCTCTGGTCTTTAAACACTTTTTTATTTAGGGTTTGTAAGTGTTAAGGGCGTTCATTGCTCTTAGTTTCACCCTTCTTCCATCCAAACAAGTTTTGGATCTTATCCATGTTGTAGGTCGGTATGCCGTGTCTGTTAAGCTTTTATGCTTGTGAAGCTTATTTTGTTAGTTTGTTTGAAAATCCTCTTAGGAAAAGGTCAATATCAGTCAGTACATACAATTGATACTACTGATAATCTGTCGCGACCAGAGGTCTGTTTGTCACGTGCTTGTTATTTTAACTAGAAGTAAGAATTTCGGGGAGAAGTAACAGTCTGTGAAATAGGATAGTGCCATATTCTGTGGAATAGAGTAATTGTTTTAAAAACAATTGAAACTACAACTTTGATCTGATCACCCATTTTAATTCTCCATCTAATAGTCAGAACAGGCAAGTTTACAGATGTTGATTAATTTATAGGAAAGAAAATAGATTGAGGTGGAAATTTAACCCTACAAAATGAGCTAGCAAAGTTAGGGGAAAAAAATTTTTTTTTTGATGTTTTGAAACTTAGAGAATTATATTGTGGCATACCAAATGACTTGGGTGAAATTACTGCTGTAATTGCTTCTGCAGATCTGTTTTACAGTCCTTTGAATGCTTGACCAACAGACATTTTCCCCCCATGTTAATTGGCTAAAGCCCTGTAATCTCAATGGCCTAAATATTACACATTTGATGTGTTCAGGCCTGTTTCCTTTGCTCCTCCCTTCTGAATCTTTTTATGAACTTAATATGTCAGTAATTTTTTTAAATTAGAAGGGATATATGATATGTAACAAATCTTAAATCTTTTCTCACAATTTCTAAGTTGAAATAGATTTGATTCATGGAGGGCAATATGGGGAAAATGTCAGAAATTAAAGTAGGCAGGATGAGAAAGGGACACTGAGATGGAGGTGGAAACTTGAATTTTGTTAATGTAGTTTTTCAAAAAGGCCCCTTTAAACTGTAGGATGAGCGTAGGATGGTAGAGATGCCTTACCTCTCAAGTAGTAATTTCTGTACCTTTGATCTGTGAACAGAGAGATCCTGTCTTTTAGTGTCAAAGAGCAGAATGTGGATGGCAAATGACACTGCTTACAAAACTTTAAATAGGATGATCAAAGCACATTTTATTTTAATGGAAATAATCTCATTTATCTATAACATTGGTAATCTCAATCACATCTGGACCTCATCCATTATGTTATTCTAATAAAACATGAATAAATTTAAGTGTAGAATAGTTTATCAGAGCAATATTTTTGGAAACAATTGGAAAACAATCATCCAGGAAAATGAGAACTTGGCCCAGCAGTTACAGGCAAGAAATTCATTCCCCAGAATCATTTGGAAAAAGCCCTTTTCCGGTTTATATTGTTAAGTAGTGCCAAATCAGTTGCTTCTGACCCTGTAACAGCTTTTTAACTTACACTCTACAACCAATGACTTAAAAATGAAGTTGTTAATAAACCTACAAATTGTGTAACATTATAGCTTATCTACTTGGTCCGGTGCACAAATAAACTAGTAAAATTGAAGGGTTGACCTAAAGTTTTTCTTTATAGGTAGACACATAGTTTCATTCATGGTGTCTTAAAGGTAAACTCAGAATGCCCACCCTCCTAGTAATAGTTGGTAATTCCAGATTTTAATTTTTATTTCAAAAATATCAATCTGGAAATGAACATTTCTGTAAATTTTGCAGTAGAGGTTTTAGTGTGTGATAGTTTTTTCCAGCCTCAAAAACTTTTTTTCCCCTTCATTAGATGATTCAGAGGATCATCTAAACTATATCCTCAGATATCAGTTAGGATAAAGACAGGAACTCACCATCATGGATCATCATGAGAAACTTCTTTCCATTTCATTGTTTTCTTTTAAAAACATCCTTGCCTGGTATCCATGTTTTCCTTTTTTTCTTGGTGGTGGTGATGGTCCTATGAAAAATTATTTTTTAATGCATTTGCTTTGGCTTTTATGAAACTATTGTTTCGGAGTTTGAAAGTATTGAATTTGGAATCCTAAATTTTGACTGGCTGTTGAGGAAATGAAAAGTACTTTTAGTTGTATCACTGAACAAGACTTTGTTTTTTTTAAATGACATTAAGATACCACACGAATTTAAAAATAAGATATTGGGAAAGTGAATTATTTTTTGACAGTTTAATATTTTATCACCACATCATGCGTTGACGGTGTTAAAAATAAGATATTGGGAAAGTAAATCATTTTTTGACAGTTTAATATTTTGTCACCACATCTGTATTGCGTTGGCGGTATTTATCTATGGTAGTATAGGATTTAAATCCTCAGCATAAGTTTGGGAATTGGATATAATAGGTTATAATAGGTCATTTTGGTGTGCTGCTGTGATATTCTTAATGTAAAGGATAAATTAAAAAACATTTACTCCCCAATTTTTGGCTGATAGAAACTGTGTATGTCAGTTTTGAAAAGCATTTAAAGTACTGTTGGGTTTTAAAATAATCTGTGCATGCTCCAGGAAGAAGATGGGTAGGTCCTCCCCTTAAAATAGAAAAGGCTTATTTCAACAAAGTATCTAGTTGTATTACATCTTTGTTTAATTTTGTAGGATTTATTTGGGGGGAGGTAATAAAATTGACTCAACTGAAAATGGCCTTTCTGTCATATTGGCAGGTTTGATGTTGAGACTGTTGAAGTATTGAAGAGGGGTTTATATTCATTTGCCTGTAAGGAATATGATTTGATATAATATGGGATGATGTAGGATATTGTGTTAAAGATACTAAGTTCAGTATGTTTTGTGATTTATCCTGTGCAAGCTTTTTAATATACTAGAGTTGGAATATTGTTTGTAGTTTTCTGGGAGGAAGGAATGTTTAGAAACAGCATTCCTGAAAGATGTGATAATTGGGAGAAGAAATAACAGAGTTACTCACTAAATCTGTAGATCTAGTAAATCCTCCAAATAAGAGACATTTTTATCTGTTTGCCTAGCACAGTTAATGTTAGATAATGTTATACATTGTTAGGTTAACACTTAAAAGAATTTCTTGTCAAGGATTTTTTTTTTCCTTAGGAGGAAGGTAAACATGATTTTAAAAAACAGATGTTTTAAGTTTTTTATAGTGTAAACTAGTGTTTAGTTCTGCCAAATTATTTTTCAAATGTTCAGTGGAGAGATTTTTCTGTGTGTGAAATTTGCCAGTTACTGAGTTTTAAGTTGAACATAACCAGAAAAATACCACCCCCTAGTCTATTAAGTGTACAAAAGAAAATAAGATGAGAAAAAATATAAATTTTAACCTTGGTCAGAAATAATGTGATAGAGGAGACTTTGCTTTTGATTGAGTTTCAAAACGAGCAACATACCTAAGATTGGAACTGATTTTGAAATATTGCCATGTACATGCCTTCAGGTTTAGGTGGTGAATTTTAAGAGTATACATTTCTTTGCTCTACGTTCTATTTTTCTTTCCCAATTAAAAAATAAACTTAATTTTAGAAATTTGAGATTTACAGAATTATCGTATAGTACAAAGGGATCCCATATACACCACACACAGATTCTCCTATTAATGAATATCTTACATCTGTGTGGTATATTTTTCACAATTAATGAATCAATGCTGTTACATTGTTATTAAGGAAAGTCCATACTTTGTTCATATTTCCTCAGCTTTTCCTAATGTCCCTTTTGTATTCCAGGATCCCATCTAGGATACCACATTACATTTAGTTGTCTCCTTAGGCTCCTCTTGGTTGTGACAGTTTCTTAGGTTTGTTGATGGCCTTGATGGTTTTGAGCAGTATTGGTCAGGTATTTTCTCTCTCAGCTGGGATTTGTCTCAATATGTTTCTCAGGTTTAGACTGGGATAAATAAGTGGAGTGATATTCTGTGCTCATAGATTGGAAGAGTAAATACTGTTGTCAGTTTTTCCAAACTTGTTATATAGATTCAGTGAGATCCCAGTGAGCTTTCTATTTTTTTTTTTAAACTTATTTATTTTATTTATTTGGCTGGGTCTTAGTTGCAGCATGTGGGATCTTTCCTTGCAGCATGTGGACTTCTCTCTCACTGTGGTGCGTGGGCTCCAGAGCGTGCAGCCTCAGTAGTTGCAGCGCTCAGGTTTAGTTGCCCTGTGGTGTGTGGGATCTTAGTTCCTGAACCAGGGGTCAAACCCACGTCCCTTGCATTGGAAGGTGGATTCTTAACCACTGGGCCACGAGGGAAGTCCCCATGAGCTGTTCTGTAGGTATCTACAAGCTAATTCTGAAGTTTATGTGGAAAGGCAAAAGGTGTTGTATAGCCAACACAATACTGAAGAACAAAGTTGGAGTACTCACCCTACTTGATTTGAAGACTTTTCTATATGGCTACAGTAATCAAGACAGTGAGGTATTGGCAAAAGACTAGACAGATCAATAGAGAATGATAACTATAGAGCCCAGAAATAGACCCACACAGTCAATAGATTGTAAAGGAAAAAAGTCAATCTAACTTGTTTTTTCTGCCTCAAGTCTTAACATAAACTAACAAAAATTTCATCAGCCAGATCATTGTGACCGAAGTTATACTTGATTTTTCTGCATGTACAAGGGGGAGATTGTTTTCCCTCATGACTTGAATTTCTGGAACTTTAAAATATCTTAGAAAGATATAATTGGTACAGAGGAATTGAGTGAAATCTAGTTTTACCTGTAGGTCATATTTGAGATAGTATTAATTTTTCATTGTTTTACCTTGGATAATTTTGGCATAGCTTTAGAAGTCAAAAATAAATTTGAGCCATCATCAAAAAATCTAGAAACAATAAATGCTGGAGAGGGTGTGGAGAAAAGGGAACCTTCTTGCACTGTTGGTGGGAATGTGAATTGGTACAGCCACTATGGAGAACAGTATGGAGGTTCCTTAAAAAACTACAAATAGAACTACCATATGACCCAGCAATCCCACTACTGGGCATATACCCTGAGAAAACCATAATTCAAAAAGAGTCATGTACCAAAATGTTCATTGCAGCTCTATTTACAATAGCCCGGAGATGGAAACAACCTAAGTGTCCATCATCGGCTGAATGGATAAAGAAGATGTGGCACATATATACAATGGAATATTACTCAGCCATAAAAAGAAACAGAATTGAGCTATTTGTAATGAGATGGATGGACCTAGGGTCTGTCATACAGAGTGAAGTAAGTCAGAAAGAGAAAGACAAATACCGTATGCTAACACATATATATGGAATTTAAGAAGAAAAAAAAATGTCATGAAGAACCTAGGGGTAAGACAGGAATAAAGACACAGACCTACTAGAGAATGGACTTGAGGATATGGGGAGGGGGAAGGGTAAGCTGTGACAAAGCGAGAGAGTAGCATGGACATATATACACTACCAAACGTAAAATAGATAGCTAGTGGGAAGCAGCCACATAGCACAGGGAGATCAGCTCAGTGCTTTGTGACCGCCTGGAGGGGTGGGATAGGGAGGGTGGGAGGGAGGGAAACACAAGAGGGAAGAGATATGGGAACATATGTATATGTATAACTGATTCACTTTGTTATAAAGCAGAAACTAACACACCATTGTAAAGCAGTTATATTCCAATAAAGATGTAAAAAATAAATAAATAAAATAAATTTAACCTCAAAAGAGATGGTAATAGGTTCAGAAATTAAAACAGCCAAATTAAAAAGCAAGATTTAGGCATTTATATAGTATACATAACTGATTTTAATTCTCCTGAATTACTTTTCCAGAATTTCTTGAAGTTGGCAAAAAGCAGCCTGCTTTGGACGTTCTTTACGATGTTATGAAAAGTAAGAAACATAGAACATGGCAAAAGATACACGAGCCAATTATGTTGAAATACTTGGAACTTTGTGTGGATCTTCGCAAGAGCCACTTGGCTAAAGAAGGCTTATATCAGTATAAGAACATTTGTCAACAGGTATGAACAGCTGGGTTTTTATGTTTTCCTAAGTGCTTTTAGTAATTTTCAGAGGAGTTTGCCTCTGAAAGTTATTATGTTTTATATCATAAAGTTTGCTTTTAAAATATTTTATGGTTTGTTGGGGAAAGTTTTATTTATTTATTTTGTCTAGGTGAACATCAAATCTCTGGAGGATGTTGTTAGGGCATACTTGAAATTGGCAGAGGAGAAAACTGAAGCTGCTAAAGAAGAATCCCAGCAGATGGTCTTAGACATAGAAGATCTGGATAATATTCAAACTCCTGAGAGGTGTGTGGGTTAAATTGCTAAGTAAATTTTTCTCACTGTTTTTCTTTACATGTGTCTCCATCATACCCATTTGAAGTAGATGTTTGCTAGAAAGAATGCTTATCTTTGAAGTTTTAAATGTATGGTGTCCTTAAGAAGTCATGTACTATTCAAAGTTCATAAAGGTGGAAAATTACAACCATCAGATAGGAGGGTGTATACTAATTTAAATGGCTGTAATACAGGTTGGGAATTCAAATACTTTGGCACTAAGTGATAGCTTTACAGTGTGTCCAGAGTTGTAGTAAACATTTAAACTATTTTATAATGATCAATTTTGGTTTTGGTTTTTTAATCATATGGCAAAGTAGGAAACCATGTCTAAAATTGTTTTCAATGTTTTTAAATATTTTTGTAGTGTTCTCCTAAGTGCTGTAAGTGGTGAAGACACTCAGGATCGTACAGACAGATTACTTTTAACTCCATGGGTTAAATTCCTGTGGGAATCATACAGACAGTGTTTGGACCTTCTTCGAAACAATTCTAGAGTAGAGCGTCTCTACCATGATATTGCCCAACAAGGTAAAACAAGAACTGATTTGAAAGTTGACTTAAGGATAGGTTTTGCAAAAGATTAACTGTTAAAGTTAACCTCCTTTTCTCTGTAGTACTTATTTTACATAGTTTTTATTGTTGTAGATGATTAGCATTCATTTGAATATTATATAAATGATTATAAGAAACTTGTTTCATTAGTCAAGGTATTTCTCTATATTCCACTGATGTCTGAAACACCTTTTAAAGTCATTTTGGAATTTTCCAAGTGACTGAAAAGATAAACTTAACTTTTTGATTGCTTTCTGGCAAACTTGAGTTCTACTTTTGACTCTACAGCATATTCTTTGGCAAGCTACTTAACCATGTACTGGGTTTCTGAAGTCTTTTTAAGGTCCAGAAGACTTACATGATTCTATGAAAAACTATATATTTTTCCTTTCTTAAACAGTGTTACTGAATATAGAACTTAAACCTTGATGACTCGGGATCATCATAAAAAGTATCTAGTAGTTAATACTGCATGCACTTTTAATCTGAAGAACTGTGTTAAGTCTGTTTTCCTAATCTTGTCTTTTTGCCTTACTGTCAATGCAGCCTTTTAACTGTAAGTGACTTGAGAGTGGCTCTTGGCTTTTTCTTACTTTGGCCTTAGGCACAAGCAGGTGTTGCCATTCTTTTTAATATGGGGCTGATTGGCTGATCTGTTTCGTTATGGCTAGCATATGTGAATTTTCATTTAACACAAGCTAGGGCTCTTTGATAACAGTTGAGATAAATATTAACTTGTGGTTAAACTGCATCCTTTGAAATAGAAAATACTCTTTTTTAGGGGAAGGACAAATGTTATTTTAGCATAGCTTTTTTTTTTTTTGTGGTACACGGGCCTCTCACTGTTGTGGCCTCCCCCATTGCGGAGTGTGCTCCGGACGCACAGCCTCAGCGGCCATGGCTCACGGGCCCAGCCGCTCCACGGCATGTGGGATCTTCCCGGACCGGGGCACAAACCCTGCATCGGCAGGCGGACTCTCAACCACTGCGCCACCAGGGAAGCCCAGTATTGCATTTTTGACAGTAGAAAATGGCTATGTATTTTAATGGTGGAGCAAGTACTTCATTTGCACATCTGTGTACACAGTTGAAATTAGGTTACCACACACCCCCAATTTGTATTATTTAGTTTTAATTAGTGCAAAAGCTTGTTTTCTAGTAACATAGATAGGAAAGTTCATTGTATTTCAGACCAGAATTTTTTTGCTCTTTTAGGGTTTGAAGTGTTTGAAAGGTGAGTCCCTCCTAGACCTAAATTTTGAATCGCTTCCTTTTGTAAACTCTCCCAGAACCGTATTTTAGTCCTAGACCAGGACTGATGATTATGTCTAAAAGGTGGTCAGGGCACATGAAGTGAGTTATGACTCTGATCACTTATAAAGACTGATGGTGAGTTTGGTAAATCTTGTTAAAATAACTGACCTTAGTATATGAAATAAAACCTATTCAAATACTTAAGTTGATGGTGGAAAGTACCTAATATATTTTACACTTATGCTTATAGCTTTCAAATTCTGCCTCCAATATACCCGTAAGGCTGAATTCCGTAAGCTATGTGACAATTTGAGAATGCACTTGTCTCAGATTCAACGCCACCATAACCAAAGTACAGCAATCAATCTTAATAATCCAGAGAGCCAGTCCATGCATTTGGAAACCAGGCTCGTTCAGTTGGACAGTGCTATCAGCATGGAATTGTGGCAGGTATGTTGTGAACTGTTAGCTTTTCTTTGTAGTAATAACAGCCCATATTACCTTTTTTTTCTTAATGAGTATCTGCATCTTGATAATCTGTTGGTTAATTTCAATAGATAGGTGACAAATTTAAGGTTGTCTAATGGAGTAGGAAGAGTTCTGGACAGGAAGTCGCAGATATTTTGGTTTTTGATGCCTGCTGTCAGTTCTGAGCCAAATCATGTAATCTTTTTCAGACCTCAGTGCTCAAAGTATGGCTTAATGCTTGGAGGATATGCATTTACAAAATTTTTAAAAGAAGTTTCATGGTAGTTTTGTGTCTGTTTACTCTGATTAAAAAAAAGTCTAAGTTCATCTTTCCATCTTATTTTTGTAGTAATTTTATTGTATTTTATAAAAGTATTGGTGGCAACAGGTTAGAAATGACAAAGATGAACTTGTCCTCTACCGCAGAGAGCTACAGAAGCACTGCACTAGATTATCTCCTAGATATTTCAGTGCTGCCCTGACTTAGTAAGCTATGCACAGTGAATATCATACATTGGAGATCCCAGTGATGTTGGGAATCTTGTCCTCAGCATGGCCTTTTTACTCTAAGAATTCTGCAAAGACATTTTCACATGAATTGTTTTTATATATTTGATTCCCCCACCAAATCTAATTGAAATTGCAGAGGAAGAAACTAAAAATTGGTAGTTTTTCAGCCAAGTGGAAATGTGATTTCCCGCTCTCTCCCCATATTTTCCTTTTCTGTAGGGTACACCCTTGGAATACTGTCTGATGAACTAAAGAGGAAAAAAAGTTCAATAGAAGACAAGTAAACACGCTTAGTATAGGAAAAATAGATAAGTAAAAGGGAGAAAACATCCATTATCTTTATCACTCAAATAACCTCTATATTGTGTTTTATATCCTTTGAGATTAAAATATATATTCCCTCAAGCAGTATGATAATATGCATATTTTTTTAAAAAGTTTGGGCAATCTACTTTAAGCAGTTTAAGGATTTAGTGTTTTTGTAATTGTGATGTTTTTCTGAAATATATCAGATATTGAATTATAGACGAATAAAGAGAACCAGCCACACATGAAGACATTTTATTTGCCATTTTTATTCTTGTGTTCTGTATTTTAAGTTTCATAAAGAGATTTGAGCTAGATTTGTTTGTTTGTTTAGAATGCAATGACTGTAATTTGTACCACTAATTTTAGGAAGCATTCAAAGCTGTGGAAGATATTCATGGGCTATTCTCCTTGTCTAAAAAACCGCCCAAACCTCAGTTGATGGCAAATTATTATAACAAAGTCTCAACTGTGTTTTGGAAATCTGGAAATGCTCTTTTTCATGCATCTACACTCCATCGTCTTTATCATTTATCTAGAGAAATGAGAAAGAATCTTACACAAGAAGAGATGCAAAGGTAAGAGTCTTATTATCAGATAGTATTGAAATTATGAAAGAAATAACTTCTAAATGGCATGATAGTGTTTGATGAGGGTTTCTCAGCTTCTGCACTGTTGACATTTGGGGCTGGTTCATTCTTTGTTGTGGAGGGGACTGCATTCAGGATCTTCAGCAGCATCCCTGGTTTACCCACTGGGTGCCAGTAGCAGTCCTTCCAGTTGTAGCTACCAAAAATATCTTGACGTGGTTCTTCTTGGGCAGTATTCTTTTTTTTTTTTTTGCGGTACGCTGGCCTCTCACTGCTGTGGCCTCTCCCGTTACGGAGCACAGGCTCCGGACGCGCAGGCTCAGCGGCCATGGCTCACGGGCCCAGCTGCTCTGCGGCATGTGGGATCTTCCCGGACCGGGGCGCGAACCCGTGTCCCCTGCATCGGCAGGCGGACTCTCAACCACTGCGCCACCAGGGAAGCCCTTGGGCAGTATTCTTGGTCTTCAGTAGCTATCTTTTATCTGATAACTCTCCAACTGAGAAAATGGAATATTAGGAAAGTCAGTGTTAACGTATGAGCTTTCTCTCCGTGTATGGGTATTTAGAATCTAGGAACTAATTAGACAAAACAAATGAGTACTTCTATCAAGTAACTTTTTCCCAACTATAAAACATTAACTGTATAGAATATTTGGTGTGTGTATTTTTATGTAGATAGATAGTCTATAACCTAACAATCTAAAGACCATTTTATTTTTTTAACATATATACTTTTCTTTCAGTCATGTTTGGTTTTTATTGTACATTTCAGTTGGGCTCAGGCAACTCACATACCGTATCTTATTGGTAGACCATGTTATTTTGGCCTCTAGTAGAAATATATACACCAGATTGTTTTCCTTTTAGCTTTTAAAGCAATACATGGAACCAAATAAATGAATTTTTTTAGTATGTATTTTTTAAAAATGACTCTTGAGGATAGTGTTCATTATGTCATTCACTGTCCTGTACGTAATCCATGTCTGTTTGGGATAAGAAAACCTGATTTTCCTTTGTTGTTTCTATACTCTCCCATTAGAAAATACTGTAAGAGTACTGTCATAATCATTAAGCTGTCTTGCTCTGTATGTTATTTTCCTTAATCCTCACAACAGCCTTGTGACTCAGAAAATGAAGTATTTTGCCTAAGGTTCCAGTCTTGGGAATCGTGAAGCTGAGATTCCAACTCTAGACTCTTGTGCTCCAGAGCACACAATCCTTAGTGTCCTACGGTGCTCTGAATTCAACCCGACTTTCCTTTTGTGTTTTAAGGAAGCTTTAGCTTTTGACCCCCACTTTCCATAATTATGTTCACTTATGGTCCTTGTAATTTTTTCCTTTTTCTTATTGTCATTTTTCCCTTCGTTTTAAAAGCTGCCTTAAATGTTTTTATAAGGAAGTATGGGGTACATGCAAATGTGTCTGTTCTGCCGTCACTGCTAGAAGACATTGACGGTAGTAAGCGGGTGAATGAAGTTCTGCTTCTCCAAGTGTTCATTTTAGCATAGTCCATTTCTCTTTTAGTTAATCCCATGCTTTGACGAATACTTATGAGTACAGTTTACCATGGTGGTGTACATATTCTATCAGTGGCATATTTTACTAGAGGATTAAAGAGAAGTGTCTTTCTGCTTATCAAGTAACATTTGCATATTTAACAGATTGTAACTTTGTTCTCCAGAATGTCTACTAGAGTCCTTTTGGCCACTCTTTCCATCCCCATTACCCCTGAGCGTACTGATATTGCTCGACTTCTGGATATGGACGGCATTATAGTTGAGAAACAGCGTCGCCTTGCAACACTGCTAGGCCTGCAAGCCCCACCAACGCGAATTGGCCTTATTAACGATATGGTTGGTATAAGTTTTAGCACTCTTATGGCTTTGAACAGAAAGCTATATGGTCAGGTTTTATAATTTATGATTATTAAATGCTGGGAATTCTGATGCATGGACAAGTTTGAGAACCACTGGTGTAAGTCAACACTGTTCATTTGAGGTGTTTTGTCTTGAGTGAGCTGGGGTTAAATTTGATGTAGCAGACAAGACTTGGACTAGCTTCAAGGAATAATATGGGCCACTTGGTAAGAGAAGTGATGATGGGCAGGAATGTTCAGGGGCAATAGAAAAAAATCAACCTGATAGGTGTTAGAAATATGATAATGAGGCTAGGAAAGAATGTGAGTTAGATTAGGCCCAATTCTGGACAGTTAAAATGTTTCCAACTTTTTTCTTTTAAACTTTCATTGTATGTTACTAAGGCAGTGATACTTAATCAGGGCTATGCACTGAAATTTTGTGAAGTACTTTTTAAAATGCAGATTTCTAGGTTTCACCCACTGCATTCACTAAATCAGTTTCAGAATATGGAGCCTAAGAGTTTGTATCTTCACAGTGTTTTACATTGGAATCTTTAATTCAGTGGAAATTTATCATGTGAGTGTCTGTTACATGCCAGGCAAGTGATGCTTAAATGGATTTGCACTCTTAGAGGAGTTTAGATTTTAGAGATTCTGATTAACAGTAATAGTCTGACTTAGTGGTTATTGTGGTACACCTCCAGCAAATTACTTTGGGACAAGAGAAAAAAGAGGGACAGGTATTAGAGAATAGGCCTTACTTTACTGGCAGTCAATTAATTTAGATAAAAATTAACACAATTTTTATATGGCAACAGTTTTCTCTTGTAACATACTGCTTTGTATAGTAGCAAGGCAAATTCCCTTTGTGGTCAACTTTTATAAAAAAACTTAATATCTAAAACAGTATTTCTCTGTCTTTGTATGCCTCCATGTTTTATTCTGCTTCCACTTGCAAAAATCAGCTTTGTGTTTTGGAAAGTTTTTATGGGACTGAATTAAATTATAAAACAACAGCATTGTGTTTAGGAAGAGGTCTTACTAGCAAAAAATTTTTTAAATACTGAAAAATGTGCCAAACTGGAAGTATAATCCATATCTCGTTGAGCCCATGTCTGTACATAGCACACCTTGATGTTAAAGATACTTATTCAGGAGTGAGTATTGGTGGGATCAGGGTCAGTAGCCAGGACATCCAGATCTGGGTCCTCATTGTACCCATAGATAAATGTTTAAAAGAAAGGTACTGGTTGGTGCCAGATGAATAGAATAGCTAACTTGAGTTCACCATATGTGCAAGGTCGAGACCTGAGTTTTGGGCTCATATAACTAAATTCATAATCACCAAGAGAATGATTCTAATATCTCAGGAACAGACTCAAATTAATCAAGTTCATAAGGTATTGTTAGGTCAGAAAGCCAATTATTAATTTTAGAGAGAAATGTACTTTAATAGATTATGGTAGCCTGTCTAGCACATTCCCTATTTGGAGGGGGTGCTAAATGGAAAATCTAGAATAATTATTTATTTATTTATTTTAAATCGAATTGTAGTTGGTTTACAGTGTTGTGTTAATTTTTGCTGTACAGCAAAGTGATTCAGTTATACATGTATGTACATTTTTAAAATATTCTTTTCCATTATGGCCTATCTCAGGATACTGAATATAGTTCCCTGTGCTGTATAGTAGGACCTTGTTGTTTATTCTGTATGGAAGAGTTTGCATCTGCTAACCCCAAACTCCCAGTCCGTCTCTATACCCCGCACCCCCAGCAGCCGCCAGTCTATGCTCTGTGGGTCTGTTTCTGTTTCATAGATAGGTTCATTCGTGTCATATTTTAGATTCCACATATAAGTGATATCATATGGTGTTTGTCTTTCTCTTTTTGAATTCACTTAGTATGATAATCTGGTTGCATCCATGTTGCTGCAAACGGCATTATGTTTTTTGTATGGCTGAGTAGTATTCCAGTGTGTGTGTGTGTGTGTGTGTGTATTACGTCGTCTTTGTCCATTCATCTGTTGATGGAAATTTAGGTTGTTTCCGTGTCCTGGCTATTGTGGATAGTGCAGCTGTGAACATAGGGGTGATGTATCGTTTTTAATTATAGTTTTGCCCAGATATATGCCCAGGAGTGGGATTGATGGGTCATATGGTAATTCTAATTTTAGTTTTCTGAGGAACCTCCATACTGTTCTCCATAGTGGCTACCCCGATTACATTCCCACCAGCAGTGTAGGAGGGTTCCTTTTTCTCCACACCTTCTGCAGGATTTATTTGTAGACTTTTTGATGATGGCTATAGAATAATTTCTTGATAGGAATGAAATCAGGACTGGGGGAATTTTATTTGAATGCTTGTATCACATCTTATTCCTATAAACATACAAGGGCACTTACAAGGGAAGTATTCAAATGCTGTGGGACATCAGTCATGCACGCATTTTGCACTGGAGATAAACCTAGAGTGCTCGAGAGTGTGGACATCCTCCTGTCTTGGAGATGGGATCTGCCAACAGTTGCCTCAGTTTGGAACCTAGTCTGTAGGGGTACGTGCTCCTGTGCTTTGGGGGTCTTGGTTTGTTGGCTGCAGTTGTTCTCTCTTTGGGTTAGCAGTTTCCAACAAGTAAAGGATAAAGGTCACATGCACTGCATGTAGTTAGAGCACAGGTAAGATAGGATTTGGTAATGGGCAGTTTTGGAGTTTATAAAATTATACCACTTTTTTGTCTCCTTTGTGAGGGCGGTTTATGCAAGCAGCATCTTTATTGTGAAAGGAAGTTGAGTTCTATTCAAATATAAACTTAAAATGTATTAAACTGTAACTTTTTTTAAAGTACAAATCATAAATGTAATTGGCATAAATTCTCAAAAGATTTTTCCAGTCAACACTCTCCCATTTCCCCCAAGAAGAACCACTGTCCTGATTTATAACACCACAGATTAATTTTCCCTGTTTGTATATTTTATATGAAATGTAAATTTCACATAAATGGAATAATAAGTGAAATTCTTTTCCTCACCATCTGGGAGATTTATTCATGTATTGAATGTAGCTGTGCTTGCTTTGACCGTTTCTGTATATTATGTGAACCTATCCCTTTTTGTCCTGAGTTTTTTTTTGAGTTTGTGGCTATCAGGAGTGACGCTGCTGTAATAACTTTTGTGTGATAAAGTTGTTTGTAAACTGGTATTTTACTTGTTATTGATAATAAATGAGTCGATGTTGGCCACACAGATTGTCTTTGTAAATATTTTGATTGTTGATGAGTTTTCATTTCCCTTGTAAATTCTTCTGGGGTTTCACTGTAGAGAGCTGCATAATTTGGGGCAGGAGACTCAGAGTAGTGGTCCTGGATTTCTTTTTCAGAAATTTCAAGGAGGTGAGGTTGAGGCTAGATAATCTTAGAGTCATATCCCAGATTTCCAATCGTATATTTTTCTTTAATTTATAATCATTTCAGAATCCCAGTTGAAAACACCTTCAGCATTTAAACCTTTTGTTTTGCTTACTGTAGGTCAGATTCAATGTGCTGCAGTATGTTGTCCCAGAAGTAAAAGACCTTTACAATTGGCTAGAAGTCGAATTTAACCCACTAAAACTCTGTGACAGAGTCACAAAGGTAAGCTTTGGTTACATTACCACGTAGCCAGCCCTGTTGCAGTTTTAGGTTGTATTTTTATTTGTTAAGAGAGAAGTGTTGTCCTGTGTGTTTGAATTTGGTGCACATTTCATTGTCTTTTTTTTTTTTTATGTCAAGAGAAAAGATATTTCTGATACGCTAAATAAACCTTTGGAGGTAAATTAGCAGCACGACTAATTTAGCCATTGCTGTCAGTCACCTTCAGACAACAGTCAATAGCTGCATATTACCTTTTGTATTTCTTTGCATTGTGTGGTGGTTTTGTATGTTAAGAAAATTGCAAAAAAGTATCTCAGGTCTTTTAGTATTTGTCGTGTAGAAAATATAACTCTTTTCCAATTTAATGGATTTTATAGGTTTTAAATTGGGTAAGGGAGCAACCTGAAAAGGAGCCAGAGTTACAACAGTACGTCCCACAGCTGCAAAACAACACCATACTCCGGCTTCTCCAGCAGGTAAAGATGAAAAAAATGAATGTTTTATGGACGAGCTGTAATTTCTCCCTTGATTGTTTTGATCACAAAACTAAAAAATGTAGGAATAGCCTAGAAAATGAAAGCCTCCCCAAATTCTACCCTCCACCAAAGTTAGTTTTATTATTTATCTGTTTGATTTGAAAAAACAATTATGTGATTCATAACGGCTTTTGTCTCTTTTTGTTGACCACTGTCTTCGTACATTTTTCCTTGTTAGCCGTTTATGTCTTATTCCTTTTAATACCTACGTAGTTTTTCATTGTCTAAAGGTACCATGATTTATTTATTCAGAGTCTATTGATGGAATTTTTCTTTTCTTTCTTTTCTTTTCTTTTTTTTTTTTTTTGTGGTATGTGGGCCTCTCACTGTTGTGGCATCTCCCGTTGCGGAGCACAGGCTCCAGACATGCAGGTTCAGTGGCCATGGCTCATGGGTCCAGCCGCTCCGCGGCATGTGGGATCTTCCCAGACCAGGGCACGAACTCACGTCCCCTGCATCGGCAGGCAGACTCTCAACCACTGCGCCACCAGGGAAGCCCTGATGGAAATTTTTTAGTTTTTTTGCTGTCATAAAATGTTGCAGTAGTGAGCATCTTCTGTACTTGTATCTTTGCATTCTTCTGTGATTTCCTGTAGCTAAGAAGTGGAATTAGTCATGGTCTACACATTTAAAGCTTTAATAGATCCTCAAAGATTGGATTCATGGGCCCTCCCACCAGTAGTGAACAAGAAATAGAAAGCCTTTTTTCCTGCTAACACTAAGTATTATCAGTCTATTTTTTTTTTGGCTGCACTGCACGGCCTATGGGATCTTAGTTCCCTAACCAGGGATAGAACCCATGCTCCTTGTGTTGGAAGCACAGAGTCTAAACCACTGGACCGCCAGGGAAGTCCCAGTATTGTCAGTCTTTTAACGTATTTTAGCCCACCTTTGTACTTAAGTTTGAATATTATGGTTTCTAATATGGCTTTAATGATCCTGTTTTGTCTTCCATTTGTTTCATTTGGGGGGCGCTTTTACTATATGTTCACTTTCATATTTGTGCACATTTCATTGACCTGCTTTCTCTCCTGTATGTGAGCAGTGTTATTTCTTATGTGCTATACAAATAATTGAAGGTTAATTAGCAGTATAACTAAGTAGTAATACTGCCAGTCTCCTTCAGACAAATAAACAATTTTATTAAGTGTTCAGATGAATTAGGTAAGTAGCAGGTCTCTATCTACAAATATGTGACCATTTAGGTGTTTGGTTTTTTTTAATGAAACTAGGATATGAAAGGATTATGTGATGGTTCAAAATATAACATAATCCTTTGAAATAGCCTTGGATTGTAATTCCAGCTCCAGCAATGTACTGTTAACATACTCTGAGCTTCAGTTTTCTTTTCTTTGAAAAATAGGCTAAATTTCTACTTTCCATGGTTGTCATGAGACTCCACATAAAAATTGCTGAATAAATGATAGCTATTATTACTAACCTTGTGTTTTTTATGCAGGTGGCACAAATTTATCAGAGCATTGAGTTTTCTCGTTTGACTTCTCTGGTTCCTTTTGTTGATGCTTTCCAACTGGAACGGGCCATAGTAGATGCAGCTAGGCACTGCGACCTTCAGGTAGGTGCTGCAAGGGGACTCTGAGGTTGGAGACCTTTGAGGACGAAAAAACGCACACTCTTTGTTTCTCAGCTTTTGGTACAGTGGCACCGTTGTAAAGCTTTATTGAATTAATCTTCTAGCTTTTATATTTGACATTCTTCAGTTAATTTTTTATTTGAAATTTTAATCAAGTTATTCATTTGTAGAATGACTGTATTTGCATGTAGATTTAACTGTTGATAATACCATTTAATTTTCAAAGGTTCGTATTGACCACACATCTCGGACCCTTAGTTTTGGATCTGATTTGAATTATGCTACTCGAGAAGATGCTCCAATTGGTCCTCATCTGCAGAGCATGCCTTCAGAACAGATCAGAAATCAGCTGACAGCCATGTCCTCAGTACTTGCAAAAGCCCTTGAAGTCATTAAGCCAGCTCATATACTGGTATGTATCTTTGGGGAAATGGACTACAGAATTTTTGAGGGGCCCTTATGTCTTTCACAAAAAGGTTTGAGACGATGTTTGAGAGAATGGATTTATTATATATTTCCTATTGATATTTAGTTGTATTTGATAGTTTTGGTATTTTATCAAATATCTTTATCAGATATACAGATCTTTGAGCTTCCTTCCATGGGATAAAATGATAACACTACTCTGGTAATGTGATAAACGGAGTACTGTTAAACCGTACAATAACAGACCACATGTGATGACCCTCCAAATAGGGGAGTACTATGATTGGGCTTTTCCTTTCTGCTTCAGTTGTTTCTTGTTTGTGAGCTCTGTTAGTATTCCACCTTGGCTTGAACACTTTAAAGTAGATCTGGTTCAGGGAAAAGTCAACCTAGCAGATACGTTCTTCAGCTATGTCATTACTGTTAAAGACTTCAAGTAGGAGTAGCGCCATAGTATTTGGTACTGGGAACCAGTAGCTTGAATGATGTTATCGTCTGTTATTAACTGCAGATGCATGTAAGGATAATATATTAGGATTATGTAATATTTTTGATGTCTGATACCATGGTATGTCGCTTACATTTTTTTTAATGCATTTGTTTTTGAAGCAAGAGAAAGAAGAACAGCATCAGTTGGCTGTTACTGCATACCTTAAAAATTCACGGAAAGAGCATCAGCGTATCCTGGCTCGCCGGCAGACAATTGAGGAAAGGAAAGAGCGGCTTGAGAGTCTGAATATTCAGCGTGAGAAAGAAGAGCTGGAGCAGAGGGAAGCTGAACTCCAGAAAGTACGGAAGGCTGAAGAAGAGAGGCTGCGACAGGAGGCAAAGGAGAGAGAGAAGGAGCGTATCTTACAGGAACATGAACAAATCAAGAAGAAAACTGTTCGTGAGCGTTTGGAGCAGATCAAGAAGACAGAACTGGGAGCTAAAGCGTTCAAAGATATTGACATTGAAGTATGTAGCATATTATGCATTAAAAACTTCAGTTTTATTCGGGTCTCTTAGAAGCACAGTTCTTTTTTTGCGGTACGCAGGCCTCTCACTGTTGTGGCCTCTGCCGTCGCGGAGCATAGGTTCCGGACGCGCACGCTCAGCGGCCATGGCTCACGGGCCCACCCGCTCCGCGGCATGTGGGATCTTCCCAGACCGGGGCACAAACCCGTGTCCCCTGCATTGGCAGGCGGACTCTCAACCACTGCGCCACCAGGGAAGCCCAGAAGCACAGTTTTTTACCATTTATTGGTTTATTTTGGGTTATTTGGTTATTTCACTCATTTTGATACAGCTAGTTCATTAATCTCTGAAGTAAGCATTTGTTTTTAGTGATGCTACAGTTTTTAGCCGTTGTTGAAATGGAGTTTGGATACGGTAGCATGGAGGAATAAGAAATAGATGTTAAGATTACATTGTTTTTCCCTACAGTCAAGTGGAAATAAGGCTGTTTTAAAACATTTTTATATTGCCTGAATTTACCCATTGCAAACATTTGCCCATTATAAAGAAAGTAATTTAGCATATGTTTCTAGAAAGAAATGGTGCTCCATATTGACTGCTATGCACTTCTTTTATACTCTTATTAATTATGGTGCGTTTGTATTACTTTCCAGGACCTTGAAGAATTGGATCCCGATTTCATCATGGCTAAACAGGTTGAACAACTGGAGAAAGAAAAGAAGGAACTTCAGGAACGCTTAAAGAATCAAGAAAAAAAGGTAAATGAAAGAACTGGTGAACTTTAACATGCCAAGTTTAAAAGAATTTTTTTTTTTTTTTAAACAACACTTGTTTTCATGACATTCAGATTGACTACTTTGAAAGAGCTAAACGTTTGGAAGAAATCCCTTTGATAAAGAGTGCTTATGAAGAACAGAGAATTAAAGACATGGATCTGTGGGAACAACAAGAAGAAGAAAGAGTAAGGTTTTCATTTAATTATATTTTCAGACTGTAAGCTATAATGAAGTCCTCTGCCAGTAATGGGAACAGGGTTTCAAATTGATTTTTGTATTCTTTTGCCAGATACAGTGCTTTCATGTCTGCATGCCAACAGATTGGTAGACAGACACATTTTCAGAATAGAGATTAAAAAATGAAACTTGTAAAATACAAAGGATAGCTGAAAATTTTATTTAAAAAAAAACAGCAATTCACATGCCACGTATTTCACCAATTTAAAGTGTGCAGTTGATGGTTTTAGTGTATTTGCAGGATTGTGCAACCTAATTTTAGAACATACCCCAAAAGAAACTTCATACCTTAGCAGTCACTCCGCTTTCTCTCTGCTCCCTCAGCAGCCACTAGTCTCCTTCCTGTCTCTAGACTTGCCTGCTTTGGATATTTCTTCTAGATGGAGTCATACAGTCTGTTTTTTTGTGACTAAACAGCTCCTTCTATAGTTTTGTTAGTCTGTATTGTATGTATTTACCTAACGATACAAAAGCAACATTTGCAAATGCTTGTAGCGGCCACATTTGTAGTAAAAACGAGTGACCTCATTCCGGTTAAGAAAATAACCACAGGCAGGAGACAACACACAGCTATGGAGGCTGCCTCTCCTTCTTGGTTCCATTGGATTGTTGTCATTCTGGGCCTAGTGTTGCCAGTTCTTTTAGAAGTTGTAATTTGTATGGTAATTCTTTAAATGTATGAAATTAGAAAAAGAAAAGTGTTACAGACCAGCTAAAATGCTTAAGAGGATTTGCTCCATGTGCCCTGAAACCTTTTATTGTTTCACTTGGAGCACAAAGGAAAAGCTTTCCTATATGAGTAATTCATCGTGCCTTAACCTCCAGTTTTTGTTTTTTTTTTTTTTTGGCGGTACGCGGGCCTCTCACTGCTGTGGCCTCTCCCGTTGCGGAGCACAGGCTCCGGATGCGCAGGCTCAGCGGCATGGCCCACGGGCCTAGCCGCTCCGCGGCATGTGGGATCTTCCCGGACATGTGGGATCTTCCCGGACCGGGGCACGAACCCGTGTCCCCTGCATCGGCAGGCGGACTCTTAACCACTGCGCCACCAGGGAAGCCCTCCAGTTGTTTTTAAGGAAGAAAATGCGTTAAATAATAAAGCCATAGTGCCTATTATACCATGAGGTATTTGTTATTTTGTTTTACTATATACATTTCAGTTTTTCCTCTATAAATGTTGTGGTACCATGGGGTTAAAACTGTTTCTTACAGATGCTCCAAGTTGTCTTTATCCATCTTCTGTCCCTGATTGTCTTCCTAGGGATGTGTTACCCTTCCATTTTTATGGCAGAATGGAAGGGGTGAAGGAACTTCCTGTAATTCTTCAAGAATATCTGTCAGGAATTGGGGATAAATTAGTAAGTAGATAATGAATACTTTGAAATTTAACTTTGTATCATATATTTGCAGATTACTACAATGCAGCTAGAACGGGAAAAGGCTCTTGAACATAAGAACCGAATGTCACGGATGCTTGAAGACAGAGATTTATTTGTAATGCGGCTCAAGGCAGCACGACAGTCTGTTTATGAGGTGAACTTACTGGTTTCAGGGAAACATCTATTCATGAGCTTTTGGGTTTTACCTTAAGGATTCTTCTTTAACCTGCTGGTACATTCTGTCTTGAGCTAACATTGATAATCGTCATTCAAGTAATACTTTAATAGAGGTATCTTGAAATTATTTTATAGGCCAAGTAACCATCACTATGAACAAATTTTTCTGAAGGTGAAAGTGGACTGCATAAAATTTGCTTTTGATACAAGCTTTTGTTTATTCTTTGATTCAGAAAGGAAAAAACTAGATCAAAGTGTCCTGCTCTTAGTTTCTGACTTAATCATTTGATTTATTGTATAAAAATAAACCCACTGGGTATAGATAATATTGTCAGTTAAAAATTTTAAAAATTCGACATGTGAGAACTTCAGTCATTTGGAAATTTGGTTTTTATACTTAATGGTTGCTTTCTGTGGTTCCACGAAACTTGCAATGATTTTGTAAACTTAAAACTTACTGCCAGTTTGTAGCCCTTGAAAATTTGATTGTTTTTTATTTTTTGGTAACCATTCAATTACAGGAAAAACTTAAACAGTTTGAAGAGCGATTAGCAGAAGAAAGACATAATCGTTTGGAAGAACGTAAAAGACAACGTAAAGAAGAACGAAGAATAACCTATTATAGAGAAAAGGAAGAGGAGGAGCAGAGGAGGGCAGAAGAAAAAATGCTGAAAGGTAAAACTATATAGACAGACTGGAGGTATATGGGAAGGCTGGTGGTAGGTCCAGTTTATACAGTCTTACTTAGAAAATAGAGGAATGTGGAACCAAGATGATTGGCTTCTTTTCTTTTTTTTCTTTTTTTTTTGCGGTACGCGGGCCTCTCACTGTTGTTGCCTCTCCTGTTGCGGAGCACAGGCTCCGGATGCGCAGGCTCAGTGGCCATGGCTCACGGGCCCAGCCACTCTGCGGCATGTGGGATCCTCCCAGACCGGGGCATGAACCTGTGTCCCCTGCATCGGCAGGCGGACACCCAACCACTGCGCCACCAGGGAAGCCCGATGATTGGCTTCTTAACTGCAGCTAACTAGTTCTCAGGTTCTGACAACCCAGCTTGTAGTTTTCTGCAGTTTGTTATCTGTGAGGGTGTTAGGTCCTCTGCCAGCTTATTTCCACATTTTTGGTGTTCTTTTGAAAATTCTGCCTTTTTATTTTTTATCACTATAGTCTATATAGTGTTAACATTTATTGAGCAACACATGCCAGATGAAGTCTCTCAGCTGATCCTTTATCTGGCATCCCAGATGCTCAGGAGTTGGGGGAGGGCTGCTCCTTTAGTTGTGTTGAGCGGCATAATACTTGTGTTCTTGAATATTTCTGATATTCAAGTTTAACTGATTGTAAACTCTTTTAAAATTCTTAAAAAGAATTTCCTTCTACATTATGCTGCCTCTTTAATACCAGAGAAGTAGACCTAGCACTGGGGGAAACGTGCAGGTAGGAGGCGCACTTTATAACCTGATACGTTGTACAGAGCGGGAAGAGAGAGAGCGTGCTGAACGGGCGAAACGTGAGGAGGAGCTTCGAGAATATCAGGAGCGGGTAAAGAAATTAGAAGAGGTTGAAAGGAAAAAACGCCAAAGGGAGTTGGAAATTGAAGAAAGGGAACGTCGTAGAGAGGAGGAGAGAAGACTTGGTGATGATCCACTTTCTAGAAAGGTAAGTATAGACATCACTCTGTTTTTATGTGATATGTGTTTATCAGCCAGGTCTCTTGCATGATGCGTTTGGTCAATGTCAGTGTCTGGGCTTGGTGTTTTAAATCACATTATTCACGTTTCTTTTTAAGTCTGGTATTGCTTTGTCTTCCCAAAGACAGAAGGTTCCTAGGGGCAGTGGGGAGGGGATTAGAGTTGTCTTAGCAAAGTTTGGATTTTATAATAGGCTTCAGTTTAGAATACTTAATTCAGTAAGAACTAATCCCGTGAAACTAAGTATTTGACACAAAGTAACACAGTCGTATGGAAGAGGGACTGTTTTGGTTCCTTGAAAGGAGTTACTGTGAATTAGGAGGATGATGTGAGGGTACTCAAAGATGAATCTGGGGGACCAGCAGTATTCACCATCCCTTTAGGAGCTTGGTAGAAATGCAGAATCTCAGGCCCAATGCCAAATCTTCTGATTCAGAGTCTGCATTTTAACAAGAGTACCAAGTGATTCAAATGCTGGTCTAAATGTTTATTTTTAATATGCATTCATGTCCAAAACTGACCTGTGTTTCTCATTTTATCTTGTGTAAAGGGGGGGGTATATCTCTTTAATCCCCTCTTCTGGTGGTGACATTGTACCTACTTAACCACAGTGTTTTGAATCCCTCCCTCTCCATTCTGTCCCTATGCTCCTGCCTTAATTCAGATTGTTTCTTTTGCCTGTATTACTTACTGGTCTTAACTATTTTCCCTGATCGTAATCTTCCCCAGCTTCACATCTTCCTCTATACAGTGGCCTGCTTGGTTTTTCATAATGCATATTTGATTGTTAGCCCTGCTCTTGGTTTCAAACCTTCCTTTGAGTGGTACTCATTGCTTAGAGCCAAAGGTAAAAAACATTCCTTAGCAGTCAGGGCCTTTTATGTTTATTGCTTTTTTCATTAGCTTCATCTATCACCATATTCTTCTTAGTCACCTATACGTTAGCTATTCTGAGCTAGTTTTAGGCTTTATCGTGTCTGTGACATCTGCCTGCATGCTCTTTGTTTTTCCTGGGATGTGTCCATGCTACCCTTTAAGTAAAATACTGCTTATTTTTTAAGGTTAGAGATGAGTAGCTGGAGGTATGTGTGCCACACTTGTATCAAATGCTTAACTTTACTGGAGGACCTGCTACTAGTTATCTTTGTAGCCTTCAATTTGTTTTATAATATATAGATAAATTTTTAGTTTTGTTACTCTTGTTGCTAATTTCTGTGAGTATTCTTTTTCTGTTGGGCACAAAGTGCTGTATGTGTGAAATCAGAGTTACAGTGTTTGATTTGCTACATCCTGTTAATTTGCTTCATCTTCTGAAGTAGATGAGGTAAATCACCCGTGGTTATGGGTTTCTAATTCTTTTCATTAGTTTTTTTTTTTTTTTTTTTTTTGTTTGTTTTTTTTTTTTTTTTTTCATTAGTTTTTGAAATTCTGTGTTCATCCTTTTTTTTTGTTGTTTCTGTTTGTGGGCCCCCCTCTTCCCTTTCAGTTGGAGAGTCTTTAGTTATCTGTTAATGTTTAACATGGTAACTAGTATATGCGGCTTTATTCCTGACATTTGGTTTGGTGTTTTTTATTTGCTTCCATGTCCCTGCCACTCACCTCTTCCTTTCTTTAAGCCAAACTTCAGAAGTTTTCTCAGCTCATTTGTTGTGCTTTTCTCTATTCTTTTAGTGATTACCATCTGCTCTTTTCAAAGTCTAAACTTGCAGTGTGTAAATTTTGAGAACTCTTCCCTCTCTTCAGAACAGAACAAAATTTTGAGCACACCTTAAGTTTTATTGCCTCCAGTGCATTAAAACAATGCTAATCTCTCTATTTAGAAATCATTTAACAGTTTTACAACCTTGTTGGCAACATGATTTAGTTTAAAATATGTTTACACTGTTTATCACCTTTTCCCCTTTGCAGATAAGTTGTTTTGTAGAGTGTATATTTTATCAAGTATTTTTGTGTATGTCTCAAAAGAGGATTCGTTTTTCTCTCTCAGTTGAATAATGGTTCATTGGTTTGGCCAGTTCAAAGTCATCCTCCTCCAGAAGTTTAGAGACCTGTGCTCACTGTCCTAGTATATAATGGGAGGAGGGTTCTCGATAATAGTCTTGGTCTTGTTACTTTTGTAGATACTCTGCTTTATTCCTTGGAAGCTCTGAGCATATGGTCTGTTATTCACCCGTTTTGGCATGTGTGCCCTGTCAGTCAGGATTCAATTTACTTAGAGTAGATAGAATTTCCTTAACTTAGGGAAATTTTTTCTCCTTTTCTTCTGGCCTTTCATAGTCCATCTCTTTTAACGTTTCACTTATTCTTTTCATCTCTTTGTCCTTTTGTTACTGGCTCTTTGAGATTCCTGTTCAGTTTATATGTTGATCAGTAGTGTTGCTAATGTAGTGCCTCTCATTACCTTTGCTCAATGTAGGACCCTCGTTGGGGTGATAGAGATGCAGAAGGCACATGGAGAAAAGTACCTGAAATAGATTCTGAGTGGAGAAGAGGCCCACCAGAGAAGTAAGTAGAGTTAAGGAAAGTAGTACCAGCAAATCATAGATCCTGTTAATATCTTATCAGTGTTTTTCTCATTTGGTTTATTTTGTAGGGGTGGGGAAAAGGGAGTCATGAAGTATTGTACACATGTCTGTTACTGAAATGTTTGCTTCAGTGCTGCTGTAATTACTGACTTATAAATATCTTGGGAAATACGTGCTTCAGTTTTTTTTTTTCTAATTCCCTAAACTAATAGTATTGAGGTTAGAGTAAGAATGAACAGTTCCATAACATTTTTCTCATCGTTTTGAAAGCTTGTAGTAATAGATTTAGAAATTGCTACGGTATTCCTCATAAAGTGCAGATAACCTTTTTTTTTAAGGCACTTGTCTGCTTATTGGCTTAATTCATTGTTGATGTAAGATTTTGGATTCATGTTGTTTTTTTAGTGGAACATACTCTTTTAGGAGTAGGATTAATGAATTTAGACTGAGGTGATTTTTAGAAGTGAGTAACATCACTCCCAGAAAGATCACCTGCTTTTAAGAAAATTTACTCTTAAAGATGTTTGGCTTGTTACTCTGTAGGGAGTGGAGACGTGGAGAAGGGCGGGATGAAGAGAGGCCTCAAAGAAGAGATGAAGATCGACCAAAGCGTTTGGGGGATGATGAAGAGAGAGAGTCCTCTCTTAGACCAGACGATGATCGGGTTCCCCGGCGTGGCATGGATGACGACAGAGGCCCAAGACGTGGTCCTGATGAAGATCGGTTCTCTCGCCGAGGGGCAGACGATGACCGGCCTTTTTGGCGTAATGCAGATGACGAAAGGCCTCCCAGACGAATTGGCGATGAAGACAGGGCTAGCTGGCGTCAGGCGGATGATGACAGACCACCTAGACGAGGACTGGATGAGGACAGAGGCAGCTGGCGAACAGCTGATGAGGACAGAGGACCTAGGCGTGGGATGGATGAGGACCGGGGGCTGCGCCGAGGAGGTGCGGATGAGGAGAGGTCATCCTGGCGGAACGCTGATGACGACCGTCCCAGGCGGGGCGTGGATGATGACCGGGGTCCCAGGCGTGGGCTGGATGACGATCGAGGACCTTGGCGGAATACCGACGATGACAGATTTTCCAGGCGCGGTGCAGATGATGACAGGGGGCCTTGGAGAAACACGGATGATGATCGGATCTCAAGACGGGCTGATGACGATCGGATTCCCAGAAGGGGTGATGACTCAAGACCTGGTCCCTGGAGACCATTTGTCAAACCAGGTAAAATTCTGGTATTCAAGAAACCAGATTGGATGCTTTATAGATGTAATCTGCTTGATTTGTTTGCAAATACAACGGGAAATTCTACACCAGCTAATCTCCACTGTTCTGTAGAGGATAGCAAGTTATTTCAAACAAGGAGATCAGATCTCAGGTGACAAATTAACAGTTCGATTGTTAAGTAAGAAGTGTTCTTTTTCAAATGCAAAAAGTGAAATTTTAACAGACTTATGACAGAGGTTGGGCCATGTTACTACGATTTTTAGATAAACTGGTCTTTTATCTTTCCTTGAATATTTCTGCAGTGACATTTATGTCAAAAGCTTGCCTCTGAGATCTTTCACACCAAAACAACTAGCTTCACCCCCTTTTCTGCTTTAGTGATATATGCACTTTGTTTTCCTTCTTCCTTGTTGACTGCTTCTTTGAGGGCCCTTCCTTCTGTACCTGTCCCTGAGTATCGGTGTTCTTCAGGTTCTGTCCTGGACTAGCCTCCTCATATAAATAATGAAAAACAAAATATACTTAACTAGACATTTGTTTGTACTCTTGCTAACCATGGGATTATGTTCATGAGAGGAGCCCATTTCTTTGTCAGTCTTAGGCCCGCTCATCCTTTCATACTTTTTATTATTCTTGAGTAATGTATACAGGTCTGTGACTTCTGCTACTGTCTTCTCCAGATGACTTCTCCCCTTACCTTCAGACCTGTGTTTCCAACTTTATATTGCACCTGTAAGTGTTACTGACACTTCCAACTCAACCCATCAAAACTGAACCCCCGCCTTCTCCAAGACACACACACACACTTCAGGGGCACCACTGCCATCTAATTGTATAAGATGGGAGTTCTTTGCTCTTTCATCCTTTTTCTTACATCTTTTCAGTAACCATTGTAATTTGTTCTAAATGCAAATTTGAGCAGCTTCCTGCCCTTTATCCTTAGTGGTTTCTGTGGCATACTTGTGTTTCTTCTCACTTCATTCCACTGTGAAGCTTTGTGACTTTGAGAAAGCCACCTAACTTTTCTGTGCCTTGTGTAAAATGGGGATAACAGTATAGTAGATTCTCATTAATTCGTGATAGTTAATGTAATATAAAGTCAGTGAATACTGAACCATTGCTCTTAAGGGAAGCACCAGGTTAGGTTTCTGTGAGCCCTCTGGTCAGTTTTTCAAGCAGTCAACACATAACCTTGTTTTATTTTTCTGTTTAAAGACACTTTATTTAACGTATGTTATTGATTCATTAGCATTGAACTTATGGCCAACAGCACTGTAACTCATTCCTGAAAGCTTATCTAACACATTTACTTTTTCCCTAAGGCATATCCATTGCCTTCTTGTGCTTGGGACTGCTGGGGCGTAGGGCTGGTGGTGCACTTAAAAACTGAAATCACCAACAGAAAGCACAAAAATGTGAAAACGTGGCACTAACTATATCACCAAAAGGCTACTTGTTTAAAGTAGGAGAGCTGCAGCAAGAAGACAGCATTGTTTTGTTTGACCTCAGCTGAGAACAGGCCCGTCAGGCGACTCAAATATTTCACCACTCTGTATGTGTCTGCGAGTGACTTGTAAAAGTGCTAGAGTATTAATTTGGGGATCATAGATTTTAGCAAGTAGCAAATTAGCAAGTATGGAATAATCTACTTAGCTCAGCACTATGGGTAGGATTGAATGAGCTAATACAGGCAGAGGCGTTAGGCTAGTTCTGTGGCACACAGTAATATAAATGTTAGTGACAATAATAATTATTAGCCTTGCAGCTGTGATACATTTTCATTGAAATCTCTGCTTCCTTTGGTTTCTTTTTGTGCGTGCGTGCATACACGTATATATTGTTTCTGGATTTGGACATCCCATGGCTAAGTGTGAGATATTGAGCAGGGCCAAAGGATTTATCCTTTTTTCAGGACTTTTTATGGGTGGTAAATGGTGGGGGGCATGAATGTGAAAGGAGGAAAGAGTCTTTAGTTAGAAAGGTTTTGAAAATGTTGCAAGGTATAAATGAACTAGTAATTGGGGTTCTGCCTCTCAGAGATCTAGATCCTACCCCTCACCCTTTGAGTTTTCTGCTTAAATGACTTGTCTTTACCGTCAGAACAGATTTTTATACCTGAAATCTCTGCATATGGAACATTTAACCCAGGCTATAGAAGTTCCTATATGTTATATGTTAGAAAAACAATAATAGGTAGTCATAAATAGGAGTTGGTGGTTCCATGAAATGAGGTAAATGAATTTAGTTGGTTTTTTAAAAATGAGGTAGAGTGTCTTAATTAGCATTTGTAATGGTGATGGATTAACATCAAGATTTATGGCTGCCAGTCTGTTTCTTGAGTGGAAATTTTTTTTTTCTTTTTTTAAAAACGTAGGTGGATGGAGAGAGAAAGAAAAAGCCAGAGAAGAGAGTTGGGGTCCACCTCGAGAATCGAGACCATCAGAAGACCGTGAATGGGATAGGGAAAAAGAGAGAGACCGAGATAATCAAGATCGTGATGAGAACGACAGGGATCCGGAGAGAGAAAGAGACAGAGAGAGAGATGGGGATCGAGAGGACCGCTTCAGACGGCCGAGGTTTGATATTCTAATTAAAAAAAAAGTGTCTGTGGCATTACAGTTAGGATTCTTTTAACGCTCTCTTATGCATTCCCAACTATTTTTGAAAAATGGTGCTCATCCCCTTCATTTCCCCCAATTTATCTAGTAGAATCATAGTGTAGATTTTTAAAAAATTAGAGGTCATCTTAATTGAACCAGTTCCCTCTCTACAGAGTGAGGACATGGAGGCTGGAGCTGTGTGGCTGGCTGTGGGCTGTGTAGCTCTATGGCAGTGGAACCAGTCGAGGTTCTTCACTGCCAGTTGCTTTTCCCTTGTGGTTGAGGTCAGTTTATTGCCTTTAAATTATTAAAAGCCTCTTTACTTTTATTAGTAGTAAGAATTCTAGCTTACTTCCTCTGGTCAAAGTGGCTTTGTACTAATCTAGACCAGTACAGTTCAGTACAGTTTCCTGCAAGGATGAAAATGTCCTGTATATGTAATGTTTGTCTGGTAGCCAGCAGTCACGTTTGACTGTTGAGCATTTGGAGTGAGTAATGACTGCTGTGTTGGACAGTGCAGAGCCAGGTGTTCTCATTTGACCTCCATGCCTGAGGCATCAGTTGGAGGTCCAGTCACGAGTTTAAACTATTCCTGTTACTATTTGCTAACTTGGATGTGATATACTCACTTAAAATTAACCCGTAGAGTCTAATGACAGAACTTAACGTGTCATTTTGAATGGCTACAGGGATGAAGCTGGCTGGAGAAGAGGACCAGCTGAGGAATCTTCAAGCTGGAGAGATGCAAGTCGTCGTGACGACAGGGAGCGGGATGACCGCCGTCGAGAGAGGGATGAGCGCCGTGATCTGAGAGAGAGGCGAGATGACAGAGACCGAAGAGGACCTCCTCTCAGACCAGAGCGTGAGGAAGGTAGAGATGTTCTTTCTGTATGACCGCTGAACCCTGGAGAGCCATAATATATGAGGGAATTTGGGGTTTTGCTATGTCTTAAATTTGTATGAACACCAAAAACAAGATGGACACGTAGATCTTTTATTTCATTTAGAGTTCAAGGTTCTCACAAACTTACTCACTGGTTGCTTTGTGAAGTTTAGCTCATCTTTAAATTTAAAGTATAGTAGTAGACTAATTCAATGGTGTAGTAAGCAATACCTATATTGATTTTACAAAAAGAGTTTATTTTATGTAAAGAAGGAAAGAAGTAAGGTCCTGGTAGATAAGCACAAAGTATAAAACATTCTTTCTCTGGAATTGTAACAATGGAAGCTTTAGTAAAAAATGCTTTGTTTAAAATGACCGTAGCACTTAAGTAGTTGCCTCACAAGCTTTTACTATTTGGTTTGTTACAAACCAGATTGTAAGGGTATTTCTTCTTTGATAGCCGTAATGGAATATATTGTTTCATTTATTTGCTGTTAAATCTTCTTCAACAGGAGCCAAAAATCCTTTAAAAATTTTTTATTCAGCCAGATTTTTGTCACCTTATCCTAAATTAAAAAAAAAATTAGGACACTTCCTAGGCCGGTGATTTCTTCTTGCTTGCAAACTTATATTTCTAAGTCTGTATATTGTTTTGAAGGTTTTTCAGAAATTGTATCAAAATGATTAAAGTGTATTTATTTAGCTTTTATTGTTTTGTTTTGTTTTTTTAAATGATTCTCTATCACTATCTTCAGTACAGGATTTCCGAGTAATTTGAGGCATTCCTTTTGCTTCAGTTCTGTTTAGTCTGAGCTAATAGCATACAGTACAGATTTATTCTCTCTCCTTTTTTTTTAAATTAAAAGTAAGTTCTTGGAGACGCGCTGATGACAGGAAAGATGACCGGGCAGAAGAGCGGGATGCCCCTCGTCGTGTTCCTCCTGCAGCTCTTTCAAGAGATCGAGAAAGAGATCGAGACCGAGACAGAGAGGGTGAAAAAGAGAAGACCTCATGGAGAGCTGAGAAAGATAGGGAATCTCTTCGTCGCACTAAAAATGAGACTGATGAAGATGGATGGACCACAGTACGACGTTAAATCTCAAGATAATGGACCCAGACTCATGTCTTCACATAGGTTTGATCACATTCAAGGAATTATTATACTTGTGTTTCAACCAATCTAAATTGGACTCTTTAATGTCTCACCATAACACAAAAAGCATGAACTCGTATTAACCCTACGTAACAGGTTGATCATGCGCCGTGTCCACAGAAGGTTGGAAAACCATGCCATTTTTTGGAATTTGAGGTGTTGCATTGTTTCATCAATCATTTGTTTACAAAAAAGAAAAACTAAAAAATAAATTTAAAATGGGAATTCTTCAGGTATTCAGTAACACCCGTATCTTGGTATAGAACTGATCTTTTTTCTTTTGATTTCGAAATACCTGATATTAATTTGGAATGAAGTAAGATTCTGTTATAGAAAATGTATTTGAAGACGCTAAAGCAGAGAGCTGAAACAATTCTCACACCACTAGCGGCTGAGACGTACCTCTAGGTATTTTGAGGTATTTACTATTCACTAAACTTAGAAAGTTTTTAGGTTTACTGTAAGTGCAGTAAGCATTACACACACCGGATACAGAGGAATTTTCGGTAGATTTTACTTGAGAGAAGGTGAGTATAAACCAATTTGCAGTCATTATTGTAATGACAAGAATACTGCTAAAGTGTGAATCCAGAACAGATACATACAGCTTTTACATTTTAAAGCATTTGGTAAACTGTTGCTGAGTTTTTTTCTGTTGCCAATAGCAAACCGCTTTTCCATTTATGGAGAATTCATGCCTTTCAAGCATTTTAAATATGACAATATTTATAAATGTGTGGTTTGGAGGAATTGTTTAAATTGTTTTTCCTAATTTCCTTTCTCTTCGGGATAGATTCTTTCACCAAGTAATTTGTAGTAATGACTGTGTTGACTTCAATTCTGGAGTGTAGTAGCTATGTTAAAGATTAACTATTTGGTCTTATTGAAGCCAACACAGAACTTGCTGCTGTGTTTTTTCTTCAATGATAAATAAAATACTTAGAGAATTTGTTTTAGTGTTGATTTGTGGTTACAGTCTAAGTGTTTCGTTTATAATGCTGAGCTTGCGTATTCAGTTGAGGCTTTTTTACTTGAGTTTTTACCAGTGCTGTTAAATTTCTCACTGTTGGGTATCAAAGAACATAACCTAAATATAACAGAAAGCAAATGTGGCTAGGATGTTTCCACTAAAACGTCCTCCTCTGTTCCTTGATGAACCCCTTAGTTTCCTTGTAAAGCTGTCCTCTCTGTGAGTATGGTGTGTGTGCAGGACATCTTGGGTTTTCCCCTGAAATTAGAAAAAGCATAATTGGTTTCACAGAATGTTAGTTGCAAATTTATAGTGGCTGTAGGCACTTAACATTCTTCCTGGTGTGAGTAGTGGTGACAATTTCTGTTGGTATAGCCCTAAGGCCAGAAGAGGGAGTATTGATGCTTTTTTAAAACTTAATCAGATGCAGCCTCTCCTTTTTGACGTTAACAATGATAGAAACCACTTTAGACCTGCAGCCTCAGCTGCTAGCCGGGTGGCAGCGGCGCCTCCCCCTCCCCCCCAGGAGACCACCGGATCACCTCTCACCTTGGCCTCGCCATAGCGACCTACGGACAGAACTGCCCGCGGCCAATGTGTATTCCTCCATCATATGCTGACCTTGGCAAAGCTGCCAGAGATATTTTCAACCAAGGATTTGGTTTTGGGTTGGTGAAACTGGATGTGAAAACAAAGTCATGCAGTGGCGTGGAATTCTCAACATCTGGTTCATCTAATGCAGACACTGGTAAAGTTACCGGGACCTTGGAGACCAAATATAAATGGTGTGAGCGTGGTCTGACTTTCACAGAAAAGTGCAACACTGATAATACTCTGAAATCGCTCTTGAAGACCAGATTTGTCAAGGTTTGAAACTGACATTTGATACCACCTTTTCACCAAACACAGGAAAGAAATGTGGTAAGATCAAGTCTTCTTACAAGAGGGAATGTATAAGCCTTGGTTGTGGTGTTGACTTTGCTGGACCTGCAATCCACGGTTCAGCAATCTTTGGTTATGAGGGCTGGCTTGCTGGGTACCAGATGACCTTTGATAGTGCCAAGTCAAAGCTGACAAGGAATAACCTTGCAGTGGGCTACAGGACTGGGGACTTCCAGCTACACACTAAGGTCAATGATGGGATGGAATTTGGAGGATCAGTTTATCAAAAAGTATGTGAAGATCTTGACACTTAAGTAAACCTTGCTTGGACATCAGGAACCAACTGCACTCGCTTTGGCATTGCAGCCAAATATCTTTTGGATCTCACTGCCTCCATTTCTGCAAAAGTCAACAACTCTAGTTCAGTTGGAATGGGCTACACTCAGACTCTGAGGCCTGGTGTGAAACTTAACTGTCTGCTCTGGTAGATGGGAAGAGCATTAATGCTGGGGGCCACAACCTTGGGCTTGCCCTGGAGCTGGAGGCTTTAATCCAGCTGAAAGAAACCTCTGGGAATGGATATCAGAAGACATGGCCTTAATATATTTCCAGTGTCACCAGCAGGCTTCCCCCGCCTCCACCCAGGAAGGTGATCAAAACAAAGGATGATCTGAAGAGCTGTGTTTTATAAATACTTAGGCAGTTACTTGTTAGCTGGTTTCTAGTTGAATTGGTTATCTAGTTACCAATGCTGCAGTCGTGCAGTCACCTCTACATTATTTAAATGTATTTAACTGTTAAATGCGCTACCCACCAATAATGAAATAGACCTTTATGAAAACTGAAAAAAAAAACACTTTAAAAGACATTTTTCTTAATATCTGGATTTCAAACAAGTGAAAGTCTTAAAAGGTCCTCTTTTGTGAGGAGAGGGTCTTTCCTTTTGTAACAAGTGAAAAAACTTGGGGCAGTAACCTGCTCTGTCTTAAGTTACTAGAACAGGACTGTGCCTGGGCCATCAGATAGGCCGCAGCAGACGATTCGTTTACGCTGGTTTGTTTAGATGAGTTACAGATGCGTGTCCCAAGTTCTTTGTCCTGGGTATTGGAATCAGAGCACAGGGTAAAGGCAGAATAGTCTGCAGCTGCTGTGATCCTGCTCTTAGGTTTCCACTCTCAAGGCCTCACCACCTTACCCCCTCCCCCACTGTTTATTCACAGGTGTCAAAGGAAAGCTGAATGACCAACCTACTCACTGTCTTCCATGTTGCCAGTGGTTTCTGCATTTTTATTTTTATTTTTTTTGCGGTATGTGGGCCTCTCACTGTTGTTGTGGCCTCTCCCGTTGCGGAGCACAGGCTCTGGACGTGCAGGCTCAGCGGCCCCGCGGCATGTGGGATCTTCCCGGACCGGGGCACGAACCCGTGTCCCCTGCATCGGCAGGCAGACTCTCAACCACTGCGCCACCAGGGAAGCCTGATTTCTAACTTTTTAGATGGGGATATTATTTGTGTCAATATGGATGGGTCTGAGGGCAGAGACAACGGCCCAAAAAAGACTCGACATCCTAGTAGTTGTCCATAGTGGCTACCAGGAGGAGGTTGGCGCCTATATGGTGTGGCATGATTTGGCTGTAGACTGATTCATGATTTCATAAGTCTATTTGAAATATACAGGAAATTAACGGAATGTTCATGTTGTAGCTAAGAACAGATTAGAAAATTAGGACTAACACTGAAATTCTTCTTTGAAGTACATGTGTATTTGTGGTATAATTTTAAAATATAAAGCAGTCTGTGCCTGCACAGTTGGTGAAGCTCTTTTGAGGATTCCATACTTTTTTTTTTTGGCCAAACATGCAGTCTGTTCTTATGAAAACAACTTCATCACACTATTGTGGATACTTTTTAACACTTCAAAAAATTGGGTTTCTTTTACCCTAAATTTAGCTTTTCAAGTGTTTAAAACATGTTTCAGATCAAGAGTTGCTTTTAAAGGTATTAGCGTGGTTAGTAAACTTTTCATAAGAGATCTCTGCAAAACTGATATTCCCTGTTCATGCGTAAAATACTGGGAGTTAAAGTTAGCTGGAGAACAGGCAAATTTGGGGGGCTGATGTGGTTATAAGTCACCTTAACCATATCTTCTGGTCTGGAGAATGCACCTCTCAGTTAATAATGACTCTTGAAAAGGTATAATTAGAGCAGTGGCAAGAGGTAACAGGAATTCATGTTGACCTGAAAACTCCTTAAAAAGCAAGTCTAATTTAAACTGGTATGTTTTCTAGAAAAACTGAAGAAAATAAGTTAATTTCATGGTTTTATTAAGCTACTTGAGTTTAGGCCTAGTCAAGTGGATTATTTTTTCCTGACCAAGAAATCGTCCTGTCCATCCCCCGCCCATGCCCCTTCCTTTGACCAATAGACGCTCATAGCTATCCCCAGTGTTATTATTTTTTTTTTTTGCGGTACGCCGGCCTCTCACTGTTGTGGCCTCTCCCGTTGCGGAGCACAGGCTCCAGACGCGCGGGCCCAGCGGCCATGGCTCACGGGCCTAGCCGCTCTGCGGCATGTGGAATCTTCCCAAACCGGGGCACGAACCTGTGTCCCCTGCATCGGCAGGCGGACTCTCAACCACTGCGCCACCAGGGAAGCCCCCCCCAGTGTTACAGCAGCTTCAGAGGATGTTCAAATCAGGCAAATTTGCTGTGGAGGAAGTTAGTTGTTTACCATGAAAGCAGTCTAATTTTTAATAACCTAGCTAAGCTCTCCTGGAACCTCTATAAGACTCAATCTCTTGCTGGTATTTTCAGATAGTGATTTTATACATTTCAGGTGACTTCATCTTAATTCATTTCCATTTTTGCCTTCTGTGTCTGTCCTGATGGTAGATACGGCGTGGTGCTCACTACAGTGGATTTGAAAATGAGGGTGGGAGGTTAAAGTAGGAGTCAAGCACCTTTGCTAAGGATTAGATTTAATCTCATTTATGGATAACTGGTGGGATTCCAGAAAGAGAAGGGTAATCTTCCAGTGAGAATGGGAACGTGAGAGAGGCTGTGTTCCTTGTTTCCCGCCCCCCCCACCCCCCCCCCCACCATAGTTCCTTTAATTAGTGCTTATACCAGTTTGAGGACTGCCTCTGATGCTTAAAGCCAACACAGCCCAGAGTGGAACCTTCCTGAACCCAGGTTATTACATTGACCTTCCAGAGCTCAAAGGATTCCATCTTACATTTAGTTTGAGAGGCAACAGCTGGAATGAGCTTTCCGCTATTCAGGAACCCTGAAATTGAGCAATTCAGACAGTGAATTAATACTACTCCCTTTTGATCTGAAGGATGACAAATGTTTTGAAAAACTGGAATGAGGTGGGGGCGTAGACAAAAGGCTAAGTACCAGAGTTAACATACTGTTACTGTATAAATGAATGAATGAATGAACATACTGTTACTGTGTAAATGCACAAGTCTTTAAACAGCACCATTTTCAAGTGTGTACACAACATTATAACTTGGCACGACTTTTAAAGGTGGGAAACACTAGTTGCTCGTTCAGTAATAAAAGATGTGGTACATAAAAGGATAAGGAGCTGTATTCTACCTGCTACATCCAGCTAGGACAGAAACAAGCCACAAGGAGGGAACACCCACCCAAACTAATACTGGAAAGTTTACTAAGCCTTCACTTAATGATGCTACCAGGCAGGGGGGCTTGCTTCGCCTGGAATTATAATAACTGATTAAGGACAACAGAAATATTACTTGTTTCAAACAATAAAAGTCATTTTGCTGACATTCCATAAAATCGCCAGTTAAGTTCACTTAAGAGGCTTTTAAAAAAATACTCTAGACCTAATAAAGTGCCTCCATTCATAAAATTAAACATCCAAGATTAGACTGAGACAATTTCATACTGATGCGCATCTAAAATAGGTCGACGTATAAATAAACAGCGCCTCTAAGTTGCCACATTTCAGTTAGCGGAATACCCAGCCTTCACCGTCTGGATGTGCACAAACCAGAGATAAATCAAGACTTTAGCGTCTACTCTCAACCGCTCTTCGACAGCAAAGTACTCAGTACCGTCGGCTTCCTTTGAGAAAACCAAGACGACATCCCAAGTTGAGCCAACTGCTGAGCTCCATGCTCCCCAGCAGCAAGGGAGAGAGAGTGTGCAGACCAAATACGAGAGTGGGCAGGCGGCGACGCTGGTGGCGTCAGGTGGCAGCAGCAGACCGGAGCCCGGGTCCTCAACGCAGCTTCTTGCCGGACAGGCCGTCCCTGGCGCTGCGCGGCGGCGGGCGGGTGGCGGGCGGCGGTGGCACTTTGGAGAGCGGACAGTACTTGATGGTGTGTGCGTTGTCACCACTGGCGCCGCACAGGGGGCACGTGTAGCGGCGCAGCACGGGGCACAGCACTCGCCCGTCGGGTCCCTTCAGGATGTGGGTGGTGTAGAGCGCCACCGCCTCCTTGTTGTTCCGGCAGAACACACACACCTGCAGCTCGGGCTTGAGCAGCCGGGCGGCGGCCGCCCCGGAGGCGGCGTGCAGCCTGGGCTCAGCCGCCCACGCCGCGGCCCGCTCCTCGCGCGGCGCCACTTCGGCGGTGGCAGCAGCGGCGGGGGCGCAGCCCAGCAGCACGGCGGCGGCGCGACCAGCGAACGGGCTCAGCTCGGCAAAACGCTCCTCCAGCAGCCCGGCCTCGGCGGGGTCCGCGCACAGCTCTAGCGTGCGCAGCTCCAGCGCGCCCCCCAGGTAGCGGCCCCGGGAGCCCGGCTCGTCGCTGTCGTCGTCGTCGTCGTCCTCGTCGTAGTCGGGTGGCCCCAGCGCGGGCCCCAGTGTCCTGGGCCCGGCCCCAGCGTGGGGTGAGCAGCACGACGAGGAAGAAGAGGAGGGCGGGGAACCCTCGCCGCCGCCGTCCCCGCCGCGGGCGCAGCCGAAGCGCGGCTCGCCGTCCACCGCCTTGGTGATGAGCGTGGCGAGCCCCAGGTAGTCATTCCACGAGCTGAAGGGTTGCGGGTGCACTGGGCGCTGGGAGCTCACGTAGCGGGTGCTAGGCACGAGCGCCATGGGCGGGGGTGCACGGCCGCGGCGGGGCGAGCGGGGCGCCCAGGGAAAAGCCTCCATGGGTGGGCTACGGGCCGCCCGCGCCGCCTCCCCGCCGCCGGCGCGGGCCGGACGGAAGGGACGCGCCGAACCTGCCCGCCGGCCTGCCTCGGGGTGGGGCCGCTTCGCCGCCTTTTATTGCGCCCCGCTCCTCCCCGCCCCCGGCTTCGTCGCCTACGACCCTGCCCCCTGCCCTACCCCGCCCCGGCCACCTCGCCCGTGCCCCGGACCGAGGCGGAGCGGAGGCGGACGCGCGGGGGGGCGGGCGGGCAGGCAGGCAGTGAGCGCCCTCTGCTCCGGCCCGCGCGGCTCCCGCGCCCCACGCGCTGCGCCAGCCTCGCCAGCTGCGGGGCGGCTTTCATTCTGGGATTGGGCGGGCGAGGCACCGCCTCGGGCCGCTGCGCTAATTGGCTGCCGACCTGAGCCCCCTGCGCCACGGGCGCCGCTCCGGACTCTGATTGGTGAATCGGGGGAGGGGGCGTGCCCTACCGCGCAGCTGGTAGGGGAGGGGAAAGTAGGGGAGAGGAGTACGGGAGGGGCGGCCGCTGGGGCCCGCCTGAGCCTGAGCCTTGTTCTCTGGGTTTGGAACCGATGACCAGGCCTGGATCTCCCTCGGCCTGGTGGTGAGACCCACCTCCCAGCCTTTAGTGCCCTGGGCTAGCCTTCTGCCTTCTGAGAAACCCCTATCTCTCCTCTCTCCTTCTCACCAGCATCGGCAAGAAAAGACGTGGGGAGGCGAGACTTGGCGCGACCTAAGGATGCAGTTTTTAAGTCAGAGCAGCCCAGCAATCAAGTAACTTCCGTTTGCACAGCGTTTTGGAGAGCTTTCAACTGGGTGAAATCCTCGCACAAACCTCAGAGAGGTTCAGAGAGGTTTTGGTTCTTGCCTAGTAAGTAGTGGAAGGACGCAGGACTTTTCCACAGCACGACGCACCTCCCAACAGGTGTTCCGAGACTAGGTGGCCATTAGCTGGTGACAGGTGGGGATGCGGGCTGGGCCAGATAATCTTCCGGCCTTAGGACAGTGATTGGTGTGTGTGTGTGTGGGTGCCTGTGTATCTCCCCACGCTCCCTGCCCCACCCCCAACCCCGGGGCGGGGGGCTGTATTAAAATCTTAGGTGTATGTGCAATTTGAATAACAGCGTATTCAGCGTCACAGTTGAATACTTTGAAATGAATAAAATTTTTTTCTAAAAACTTGGAAAATAAATCAAGACTTGATTAGGTGGCCGCAAGGTTGTTATGTCCTTCCCAGGAGAAGCGGCAATACATTTTTTAAAAAGATGGAAAGTAGGAAAGGTATTAGCTACTGGGAGGATTCTTGTAGGGTACTGTGGGAAAACACCTCCTCTGGTGGCTGAGCTGGCAGGCAGAGTTGGCTTCATGGGGCAGGGCAGGGTTTTCCTTCCTCTCTCTGGAGGAGCTGTGGCTATTGAAACAAGGACTGGGAGGCTGGTGTTGCAGCCGTCATGAGCGGTCATTAGGCTATGCTGATGGGTCTGGCTGTGCCCAGCAGGTTTAGAATAGCCCAGGAGGGGATGTCCAGAACCTAGCGCTGGCACAGGTTAACATTAGAATGAATGAGTGAGTCAGAATGTTAGCAGTGGAAGGGATCTTTGGAATTATTCACTCCGATCTTACTTTACAGGTGAAGAAAATGAAACCCAGAGAAGAGAAGGGCTCCTTTAAGGTCACGCGGTGAATTTGTCACAGCCAGAACAAGGACTCAGGCCTCTTCATGACTGGCATGGTGGCCTTCCCACTCTATCATGGAACCTGGAGGTATTTCAGACTTTGAGTCTGTGCATGCATCAGCAGAAATCTAGTGTAGCACACAGGGAAAACTGGAAGAAGAGAAGTGAGATGGGCCCTTGTGCCTTTGGCGTGGGCCCCTGCCCTCGGGAGCAATCCAGAGGCCATGTAGCAGGCATGGGGAAGGCCTTGAGGCGGTAACGTGTTGCCTGTTCTGGCCACCTGTCTGCATGTGGGGTGGAAGAAATGTTTTTCAGTCTCTTCCTCACCTACTACTCCCTAACAGTTAAGTCCCCAACCAGGCAGTGATATTCTGTACTTGCCAACCCAGTTCCTTTTCCAAGTTTGTGTTGGCACTCAAGTTAAAAAGCTATTCCTTTATTTCCTCCCGTCTCCCACCAAAAATAAATAAAAGGGCCCAGATGGCGTGGGGCTCCTGCAGAAGTGTGGCGGGTTTGCTGACACTGAACTCCGAGCTCTTACCACGAGAACGCTGGCCCCCAGAGTGGTATGAAGGATATTATTCTATAAATGGAAAATTCCTGCAGCCTGCATACTTTTAAGGTATGCAGGCTTTTCAAGTTCTGAAGACTGGAGCTACCATTCCGAGAAAAACTTCTGCAAGGAAAGTTTAAAACCGCCAGCTGCTGGGCTCAGTCCCCCTTGGTCAGGCCAAAGAGAGGATGGCAAATAAGCGAGGCCTTCTTTCCTCCCTCACATGACTTTTTAGCCCTTGTGGTTTTGCAAGGGGAATAAACACTTTTAAGTGAACATGAATGGGTGGGTGGGTTTTGGTGATTGTCAGATAGATGCCCTGGAGAGAAGTGAAAGGATGCTCATGTGTCCTGGGGCCTGGCTCCGTGCTCTTTCCCTAGGCTGCTCACCTTGTCTGCTGTTGGCCTTGCCCACAGTAGGTGTTTTGCCCTGAAAGAATGTCTGGAAGTGGAGGCCAAGTTCATAAAGGCTTTTTTTTTTTGGCGGGTGACACCCTGGGCCTCAGTACACCATCAGTGACCGCAGAAAGCCTGGAGTGGCTGCCTGGTCCAGCTCTAGGGTAAATCAGGAGTTACTTTTGTCACCAAGCACAGGCCTCAGATGAGCTCTCCAGCTCCCTTTAAGGCAGTGGAACTGACTTCTGAGATGTTCTTAGATGCTCTGATAGATGAAGTCTGACTGCCTTTTTGTTCCCTTTCCAGAAGTCTGGAATGAAACAGAAGGAGTCAGAGTGTGACAGTGTCTTCGAGGGATACCTTCAGATTGATGGAGGCAGGAAGACAGATCAGGACGGGCCTCATCTCAGAGGTTAGACAGCATCGCTCAGTTTCTTCTGGAAGGGGGCCTGTGTGGCACAAGTCGGGCAGGGCAGGGGTGGGGAGGGACGCTTGGGCTCTGAGTTTCCACCTCTCCACGTGGCCCCCAGCCGCCATCCTGGGCCATTTCCTTTGCTGGCAGCAGAACTGAACCATGAGAGGCAACACACAGACCTCAGGCGTCTTGAGGCTCTTCAGAAACATGAGGTCAGCCCTAGGGAATGAGGCAGCTTGGCGGGTGTCCAGGCAGCTACAGAGATGCTGTTTGTCAGGCTCTGGGTTCCCGCTGACCCGCCTGCCAAGCTCTCGCGAGGCACAGGAAGTGCTTTGGCTCCCCCCGCCCTGGGGCCTGGGTATATCAGGGGCTCACTTCTGTAACGGTGTCGACTTTGTGTATGTCATGCCTCTGGCCGAGCTCAGAGGGTCCCGGGGACGGGGCTTCTGCCCTTTGGGGCTTAGAGGCGGCTATAGTGGGTTGAGAAGCCACGTGGTGAAGTGGCGGGAGCTTGCTGGGCCAGGGGTTGGGTTTTTATCTTGGTCCTTCTGCAAAGTCGCCTGTAGCCTTGGACATGGGACTTTACTCTGGGCTCCAGCTCCTTCCTCGATCAGCGAGGGGGCTAATCGTGTAAAGTGACAGCCACTTCCTCCTTCTTGCTTTCTTAATTTTTGTACTGGAACAGTCTCCCTCGCCCTGTGTGGATGAGCTGTGATGGGTGTGAGCCAGCAGAAACAGCCTATTTTCCCTGATTTTACTAGGAGAGGGCTGGTGACCCAGGTCCGGTCCCTGAAATATAAGGGGATGTCTGTTAGGTGGGCTCTGAGAGGGAGTTTGCTCCCTTCTTTAAAAAGAAAAGAAAAAAAAAAAAGATCAGGAACCTCACCTTCTTCTGGTCACTGACAGGTTGTGGAGCTGAGGCAGCCCAGAGGTGACAAAAGTCTTAAGGGAGAAAAAGCTGGCACACTGGTGATGGCTGCCTGGAAAAGCTATATTAAAAAAAAAAAAAAAATGAAGCCTTGGTGACATTTCTGTTGAAGTCTTGTGATTTGTTACACAAGATAATTAAACATCTTTGTTGTTTCAGCCACTACAAGTCAGGTATTCTTTTACTTGCAGCTGAATTCACTCTAATGGAGACGTAGTAACATGAAAAATATGCATTTGGGAATTCTATCAAAAAGGTGGGATACAACATTCTGGCCAGATGGAGGTGACAACCATGTCAGAATTGTGTGTGTGCATAAACGGGGGCAGGAAGAAAATCCAGAGAACTGAGAACAGGGGCTTTGTGGTGGCTCTTCTCTTACCCACCCTGCCTTGCGCTGAAGTCTCCCAGCTGATATTAGTAATGGTAACACCACGACCATCAGACCAGGTGCTTTATAGCATCGTCTTGGTACCACTTACACGACTGCTGCACGCGGCAGATGCTGTGATTGTCCTCGTGTTATCCGTGAGGGGAGGCTGCAGAGCTCACAGTTAAACCTGTGTCCCTCTCCAAAGCTGGGCTGTCCCTACTTGGATGCAGCCGGTCATCCTCTGGCCATGGGGCTTCTGGGGCTCGCCTGGGGGAGGACGGCTAGGAGCACAGGCAGTGGGGGCAGGAGGAGACGGTATAAGGAGCCGCCTGGGGCCAAAGTGGGCCCATCCAGCATGTCAGAGATTGTTCCCAGAGAAAAGCAATTCCACTCAGAAGCGGTGTGGACTTTTCTATCTATTTATCTAATGGGTACTTTGGTATAACGAGTAATCGTTTCTCTTTGTAACACACCCTCCCTCCTTCTAGCCATGTGGTTTGCTTTCAGACATACGTATCATCCCAATTTTGTTTAAAGCAAGATATGCCTGGAAGCTGACAGCCCGAAGGGGCTGATGGGGCTGATAATAATAGAAATAACAGCTCGCACGTCCAGAGCCTTTACAGGCACCAGCATGAGCTCATAGTTTCTTAAATCCTTCCGTCAGTGCTACAATCATACCCTTTTCACAGAAAGGAAAATGAGGTTTTCGGAGGCTAAAAAAGTGTACTCAACATCTCCCCGGTAGGTGGTGGGTGGGCTTTCTCCAAGGCCTGTGCTGGGAGCTACCATATTTCCTCAGCCAGCTCCTGGCCCATAGACATTCAGTTAGAATTCACTACTTCCTGTCTCCCTACGTCCTCACCTTTCTGACTGGGACTCTCAGGCTCATCCTCAACCCCTGCTGTCTGCAAGAGGAAGGGAGTAAAAGCTGGGGCCCCTAGTGGAGGAGTTAGACATGAAACGGTAAACTATGAGGTCAAGGTTGTTTTCCAGTGGGCCTGAGGGCTGAGGTGGAGGAAGATGAGGTCAGTGAAGGGGATGAGACCAGACTGCCTAGCAGGGCTGCTGTGTATGGTTCTGCAGGTTGTGCACTGTGCAAGGGCTTTGCATCTAAGGGGGTGCCTTGTACTTACTTCCTAGACGTGGTAATACATGTATGAGCGAATCTCTGATAGTTTTCTGGCAAATCGGGAGTAAAGTGTCTTTTTCTAATGGAATGGTATATTATGACAACATTCTGACAGATGGAAAAAGATGTCTTGTGGAAGAAGTACCTTTTCCTAATTTGCCCAAAGCTTTGACTCTGGCCAGAAGAGTGAAATGCTAAGATTTTTTTTTTTTTCTTAACATCTTTATTGGCGTATAATTGCCTTACAATGTTGTGTTAGTTTCTGCTGTGAAATAAGATTCTTGAAAGCAGGCCTTCAGTTTGCCATTACCTACATGCCCACGGGTCTTTCTGAAGCTTCAAGTGAAAGTGTCTTTCTAATTGAGCTGGTCAGGTGGGTGCTGGGCACAGTTCTGCCCTAGTAGTTACTGGTGGACCAGGGGCTCCACTGGGATTAACACTTTTAAGATCGCTCAAGTCATTTTAGACATCTTCTCTCGGTCTTACCTGACTTTCCCAGCTGTCGCGAGTTCCCTAGGGTTTCTTGTGCCCTGACAGTGCCTGTCCATGATGGTCAGTTGGCAGTTGTGCCTGTGCTGGGGCTTCTATGGCTTAGGCACCAGAAGGCAGGGTGGTGGCCCAGGCTGGTACAGATGGAGTAGGCTTAAGCAAGTCATTGCCCTTCTCTGGGCCTCAGTTTTCTCTCATGTAAAATAATTAGGTGGCCTAAGTGATTTCTTGGCCCTTTCCAGCTCTCAGGTTTATTTGTTCACCATCAGGGCTTTGGGCTGAGTGTGAATAAGACGTGCCTACTTCTGAGCTCATGGAGCTTATACTCTGATGGGGGTGGACAGACAAGCAAACAGATGATGATACTTTGGTGGGAGACATCTTAGTTTCCTTTTGCTGCTGCAACAAATCATCACCAACATAGTGGCTCAAAACAGGACAAACTTATCTTACCGTTCCGGAGGTCAGAAGCCTGAACTGGGTCTCACTGGGCTAAAATCAAGGTGTCAGCAGGACTGTGTTCTTTTCCAGAGGCTCTAGGGGAGAATCTGTTTTCTTGCCTTTTCCAGTTTCTCGAGCCCGCCTGCATTCCTTTGGCTGTGGCCCCCTTCCTTCTTCAAAGGAGTTTCTCTTCTGCTTCCCTCTTCTACTTTTCAGAATGCTCGTGATCACATTGGGCCCACCTGGATAATCCAGGGTACTCTCCCTATTTTAATGCTCTCTAATTAGCAATCCTAATTCCACCTGGAACCTTAATTCCTTTCTGCCATGGAAAGTAACATAGTCTTCCGGGTCCGGGAATTAGGATGTGGGCATCTTTTGGGGCCATTATTCTGCTTCCCACAGGAAGAGTACAGAGGACTGTGGGACCCCTTGGCAAGGGGCATCCAACCAACACACAGGGGACCCATGTGTCATGGGTCCCTAGACCTTTGAATATCCAGAGGTCAGCTGGGCTGGTGAATTGAGGTTTCCTTTGCCATTTGGGACCTGACCCTGTAGGGTGAGGAAGCCCTACGCAGTGTATGTGTGTCCCTCAGGCAGATGGAAGGTAATTGCCTAGGGTCTGAGTTGCAAGAAGGGATGGTGGGCGAAGGAAGCAGTATATGTGTGGGGTACTCTAAAACATAATAATGATGGCGATGATGTTATTTAATTTGTGGTTAAAACAAACAAACAGCCAAGTACAACAAAAATACCAAACAACAACAGCGTGTGCATCTTTTAAATTTAGTGTATCTGAGATCCTATGTATTTTTCTGCAATTTGCTTTTTTTAATATAAATTTATTTATTTATTTTTGGCTGTGTTGGGTCTTTGTTGCTGCGCACGGGCTTTCTCTAGTTGCGGCTAGCGGGGGCTACTCTTCATTGCCGTGCACGAGATTCTTATTGTGGTCGCTTCCTTTGTTGCGGAGCATGGGCTCTAGGCGTGTGGGCTTCAGTAGTTGTGGCTCGCGGGCTCTAGAGCGCAGGCTCAGTAGCTGTGGCGCACGGGCTTAGTTGCTCTGTGGCATGTGGGATCTTCCCGGACTAGGGCTCGAACCCATGTCCCCTGCACTGGCAGGCGGATTCTTAACCACTGCACCACCAGGGAAGCCCTGCAATTTGCTTTTTTCATTTAATACGTCTTAGGAGCTTTCTAGTTCAGTATATATAGCACCACCTCATTCTTTTTTTTTTTTTTTTTTACCTCATTCTTTTTAGCTGCTCTAAAGATGCACCATGGTTTATTTAAGGGATGGTGTCAAACTCCCTGCCCTCCTCCCTGTGTCTGGCAGGTGAACACATATCTCTTGCTGAATCACTGATTGGGGAAAGTGGTCCCCAAGCTGGAGGAGCCTGTTGATGTTTTAGTTTTCATCAACTATGCAAATCTTTGAGTCTTTTTGGTTTGAATGCGTCAGAGTCTGGTCTGGAAATCTACCCAAGATTATTGTTAGTGTGTTTGGCCAGGGAATCAGCTGCCCTCTGGAAACGCTCCCTCAGGGCCTGTCTGCACGTGCTGCCTCCAGAAGGCGGTCACAAGCTCTTGAAGATACATCTGGGCCTGGGTTGGAAGCTGATGGGAACTTGAGTCCCTGAATCTGAAAGCAGGACCGGTGGTCTCCTGAGACTGGCCACAGCCAACACGTAAGGGACCCCAGGGGATTGATTCCTGGCTCCTTTTCTGGTCCTGCTCAGACTGTCTCCATGATGGTGGTTGCATGCTGATGGGACACTTACACTCTGGCCTCAGCCTCTGCCCAGCCCTCCCTCGGCTCCAAACAAGCTGTGAATGTTCACACCTTTGCACAAGCTGTTTCTTCCGCCAGGGATACCCTTCCTTTTTCCTTTTTTGCATTTAAGGCTCAGCTCAAATGGCCCCTCTTGGGTAAAGCTTCCCCCGCTTCCCATCGGGTACAAGTTGGTCACTCTCTTCTCTGAGTGCCCAGAAGCTCTGTACCTGCTACATCCTGGTCACAAGGTAGGACCAACCACTGCTACCTGTCTGCTCCCCTCACCTGGTGGGGGCTTCTGGAGGCAAGGACCCCCGGTGCCCATCCTAGTGTCTGGCACATCGTGGGACTTTGCAAATGTCCACCGGATGCGAGAAGCTCTGTGATAGCACGATGAAGGCGCTGGGCACAGGCAGGTGAGCAGAGAGGAGTGCTCCATGGAAGAGCAGAGAAGCTGTGAGGTTAGGAGCCATGGGCTTTCCTCAGGGTGGCTTCCTGTCATCAAAGGGGTCCTTTCAGGCTGGAACAAGACACTTAGAGCATCAGAGACTTGAGTTCAACTCAGATGAAATCTTGTCTAATTTCTAAAAAAAAATACTAAAGGCAGATGGCAGTTGTGTCCGTGATATTGATTTTACCTGTATCTGAAAAACAAAGCACCTTGGAGCACCTTGCATGTTGGAAGTCACGTCATCTGAGCATAGTGATGGTCACTTTTCTGGGGTCTGACCCCCACAAACCTCAGCCATCCAGGATGAGGCTGAGAAGTGGGAAGTGAGTAGAAGGGCTTGGGTGATTATCTCGGAGAGTTCTACGAAAGCATTTTTGCTGCGCAGAAAAGAGTCAGCTGCTCTCTGGGAACCTATTAACTCCTACTTTACGTACATTTGTAACAGGCTCCTTTATCTGGTTTCTCGGCTCAGACTGTAAGGTGGTGGTGATGGGGTGGGTGATACCTGTTGAAAGCAATGAAAAGCAGTAGCTGAAAACCAGACATGAGAGAGGGGACCAGTGAACTGTCAAACAGCTGATGTGTGGGACTTCCCTGGTGGCGCAGTGGTTAAGAATTTGCCTGCCAATGCAGGGGACATGTGTTCGAGCCCTGGTCTGGGAAGATCCCACATGCCGCGGAGCAACTAAGCCCGTGCGCCACAACTGCTGAGCCTGCGCTCTGGAGCCTGAGAGCCACAACTACTGAGCCCACATGCCACAACTACTGAAGCCTGCACACCTAGAGCCCGTGCTCCGCAACAAGGGAAGCCACTGCAGTGAGAAGCCCGCACACCACAACGAAGAGTAGCCCCCGCTCACTACAACTAGAGAAAGCGTGCATGCAGCTATGAAGACCCAACGCAGCCAAAAATAAATAAATAAGTAAATAAATTTATTAAAAAAAAAACTTATAAAAAAAAAGCTGATGTGGGCACAATTAGAACAGAGCTACCTTGTACTGGACCATCTAGCACCTGGACAAATAGCCCAACTTGCATCCAGTCACCTCTATAGATATTACTGTATGATGGCAGGATATAATTATTTGGTAATGTTAATTCTGAATTATTAGAAAAATATTAAATTCCAATTACTGTTTAAGAAGGCAGGAAACGTATAGTACAGTTTAGAAAATGATTAGCACATAGTTTGATGTTTGTAGTATCTATCATGTAGACACATATATTTACTTACATGATTTGTCCCCTCTCTCAGAACCACCAGGTAAATAATAACTGTGGTTAATGTGTTCAGCTATGAACTCTACCCTGTTACCTCATTTACTCTTCAACAACCCCGGGGGGGGGGGCTAAGTATTATGGGTAATCCCATTTTATAGATGTGGACAGTGAGACTCAGAGAGGGAATGCAATGCATCCGGTGTCACACAGCCAGCAAAAGCTAGAAGGGACTTTGATCCCAGGTTAATAGACTCCAGAGCCAGCGCTCTTAACCCTTAGGTCCTGACTCTGCTGTGATTTTCCTCTCTTGCCTCAGCAGACTGCAGCCCTGCTGGGTGTGTCTCCTGCTGTCCTTTAATCGCTCCACTTGCCCTGGCTCCCAGGGAGAGGTTCAGAGTGATGGAGTTGCTTCCCAGGAGGCTGGATGCATCGTCAGGGCCCCTGGTGTCCACTGCTGTGACATTTGCTAATGAATAGCTCCCTTCCTGGAGCCAAAGGAAATTCACTCTCTGGCCACAGGAAAAGCACACCGTGTGTCCCCTGACAGCACAAAGATGAATGTTGACTGTCTGGACACGCTCGGGGTGTACCCATGGCCTTTGGCTTCACCGACCACACCTGTTTCTGGGCCAGAGGTAAGGTCTAGGGCCATCCCTCTGCCAAGTGACGGGGCTTGGCTGGAGGGTGGGAGCGAGGCAGGGTCCAGGGTCCTGGCCAGGAAGCCACAGCAGCTGCCCTGCGGGCTGCTGCGAGGTTATGTGAGCCCCAGAATCTCCTGGGGGAGGCCAAGGTAGGATGGCACCACCTCCCCCTAGCTGCTGCCTGCAACCGGAGGCCAGAGCTCCCTGCCCACCCCCATGTTGAACACAAGTGTCACCTTCAGAAGGGAACTCACCACGCAGCAGCGTCACCTGCTGGGAAGGGTCCTACGTGAGCCGGATCTGGGGCGGCTTTCTGACCCACCAGCAACTCGCAAGTGGTTTCCTTCCTCTGGACCTCAGATTCTTCCCCATTAAATAAGAAGACAGGCAGAGGCATGGAACATTGTTCATACCTGTCACTGTTAAACAGGGTCTCAAAACTGTACGAACTCCCCCCTGTTATCTTGTTAAATGAGACATTTGGTAGGTATATTTTCCCTTATATATTTTGTGTGAAAAATATAGAAATATGTAAGAAAATATGTGTACAAGTATATATATATATATATATATATATATATATATATATATATATATGATTGCTAAGAGTGATAATCTGAGAATTCCCTGGCCACTCAGTGGTTAGGATTCCACGCTCTCACTGCCAAGGGCACGGGTTCAAGCCCTGGTCAGGGAACTAAGCTTCCACAAGCTGCATGTTGCAGCCAAAAAAAAAAAAAGAGTGGTCATCTCCAGGCAGTGGAATTAAGGGTGCATAGTTCTATACTTATTTTTTTTTAATACAAAAAATTCAAACCCAGGATGTTAGAGTCCAAATTTTGTGCTCCTGGTTCATTGATGCTGCTGCCTCTGCTATTAAAGCCCAACAGTGGCTGTCTTCCTTGTCCCTGGCAGGGACCAGGTCCACCTGCCAGAAAGGTCTTGGTAGCCACACCTGCCCCTCTGGGTTCCCTGTGTTGCACACCTGAGCATGCTTTCATCTGGGATTTGGTGGTGCCCAAGTCTGTTTTCAAAACAGCACAAGTGGAAGTCTGGGTCCTATATGTTTCTTCACCTCTTACTACTGCACCCATTGCTCCCACCCCTAGATTCAAACATGGTGATGGTCCTGGAGAGGTGGGAATTAGATTAGAGTGAGATAGGTGAGTGGAGTTCTGAGGGGTCTTCTCTGCTTTCCTGTCTTAGCCAGGGCAGCTATAACAGGATACTATAGACTGGGTGGGTTATAAACAATAAAATTTATTTCTCATGGTTCTGGAGCCTGGAAGTCCAAGATCAAGGCGCCAGCAGATTTGCTGTCTGGTGGGGGACTTCTTCCTGGTTCTTGGATGGCTGTCTTCTCACTGTGTCCTCATATAGCCTCTTTTATAAGGGCACTAATCCTGTTCACAAGGGCTGCATCCTCATCACCTAATCACCTCCCAAAGGCCCTACCTCCATATACCTTCACGTTGGGGATTAGGTTTCAACATATGAATCTGGGGGAGGTGGGGAACAAACATTCAGTTTATAGCCCTCTCCCTCTCAGCCATTGTCTAGGGTCACTGCTGTCCCGTACCTGTTCCCTCTGCCCTTCACTCTCCCCTAGTAAATCTCGCCTAGCCATCAGAGCCAGCTCATATGCTGCTCTTCAGTGAAGCCTTTGGCAGTAGATCAGGGAAGTGAGTGCCGTCTGCCCAACATGCTTTCCCACACTCCACCTTTGGGTTCCTCTGAGGAACTCCCTTAGGCCATGTGGGCCTGGTAGGGCTGTCAATCACAGCTCTGCCCCTGCCACAGGGGTCAGCATATGACACAGGCTGGCCAATCAGAGGATCCAACCCCCTGGCCATAGAGATTGGTTCAGTGGTGGGCATGTGACCAAAACAGGACCAATCAGACTCTTCCCTGAGATTGATGTGAGCATGTTGCAGGAGAGAAGTGCTGTTTTCATTGACAGTGTTTACTTGGGATGCTGTGAGTCTGCAGTTGCTGGTGGCTATCTTGTCTGCATAGGAAGAGTACCTCTGTGCAGAAGAAAGCCATATACAGACAGAGCCCAGATGACATAATTGCTTCAGCCTCTGGATCCAACTGTACCTGAAGCTGATACTCCTAAACTTCCCAGTGAGCCGGTAAATCTCCTTTTTGTTCAAGCTGGTTTGATATGGGGCTCTGCTCCTTGACTCTGAAGGAGACCTGATCAGTACAACTCCCTGACACGCCGTCCCGCCATGCACCTCCTTGAAGTTAGTCACTCTTATTTGTACTTCTGTGCTACATTGTCACTGCTTGCTACTGTCCTGCTCCTCATCAGGGCCTCCCTGCTCCTCTTCCGGCCCACAGCTCTGAGACCATAGGTTGTGGTCAGTGAAGGGGGATTGAGTGAACCAGGGAGGGATGAGTGCGGGTACCACCTTGAGACCCCTTCTGCTGCTACTAATGCTTCTACTCAGGGACAGGCTGGCTGGGTCTGAACTTACCTCACAAGGAGACTTTTAAAGAAAACAAAGAGATCTAGCCCTAGCTGCCAACATTCCTACTTCTGGAGTGAGGCTGGGCTTGGGCAGTTCCTTGAAGATTCGGTTCAGGCCAAGAGAACAGACAGAACTGTTGCTTAGGGGATGAGAGAGTCTGAAGACATAGCACCGGCACCTGCCAGGGACAGAGCTGACATTAGGGTTCATCTCAGCCCCTTGGAGGGCGGCCAGGAGCTGGCCAGAAGGTCAGAGGCAGGGTCCCTTGAGGGAGTGGAGGCCACGGTCCAGACAGGGGTCCACTTGAAATGGGTGGAAAGCTGAGTTCCTGCCAGGAATCTTAACCATGCACAGCTTCAACTCCCAGGGAAAAGTTCCGATTTAGTTAGTGTCCCAGTGCCATGCCCCGGGACATGGACATGGTTTTCATTGTGCCTGTGAGAATAAAACTGATGATGGGCTTTTTAGAAAATGGAATCTAATAATCAACATGTTTCCAGGTCTGCAGCTTGTAGAAAGCCTGGCGGACGGTTGAAGAAATGTTTTCTTATAATAAATTAGAAAGTGTTTTACTTTTCCTTCAGCTTATTTCTCATAATAAATTCAGTTGTGCTGTGGTGGGGCAGGATTCTTTTAAATAATTCTTCCCTGAAACATAACATCTGCTGGTCTCAGATTGCCAGAGAGGATCCTTGATAAGTTTGAAATTGATGAAGATAGAATATTCATTTTACAATTGGCCCATATTTTATTTTGATTTGTGGAAGTCGCCTTCTCCTCCTTACTTACGTTGGCTCTCAAGTAAATACCATGATTGTGGCTTAGGTATTCAGCAAGTCCACGGATGGTTGTTTTAGTAGAAGCATGGACAACAGGGAAGGCAAAGCCATATTTATTTAAATTAAAAAATTTTATATTCCAGTATAGTTGATTGACAGTGTTGTCTTAACTCTTGCTGTACAGCAAAGTGACTCAGTTATACATGTATGTTCATTCTTTTTCAGATTCTTTTCCATTATGGTTTATCACAGCGCTGTTGAATACAGTTCCCTGTGCTATACAGTAGGATCTTGTTATTTATCCATCCTATATAAACACTAGTTTGCATCTGCTAATCCCACACTCCCAGTCCATCCCTCCCCAACCCCTCCTCCCCCTTGGCACCACAAGTCTATTCTCTGTGTCTGTAGTCTGTTTCTGTTTCATAGATATGTTCCTTTGTGTCACATTTTAGATTCCACCATAATCATGTGGTATTTGTCTTTCTCTTTCTGACTTACTTCACTTTGTATGATAATCTCTAGGTCCATCCATGTTGCTGCAAATGGCATTATTTCATTCTTTTTTATGGCTGAGTAATATTCCATTCTATGTATGTACCACATCTTCTTTACCCGTCGCCTGTCGATGGAGGCAAGTCCATATTTAGAGATTCAATTCCAGTGAGAAAAAAGTGCTGCCCCTCCTCTGATGGAAGTGATTCAATGTAATCAACTTGCCATCAGATCACTGGCTGGTCCTCTTGGGGGGTGGTGATGTGTCTGTAGCCTTGAGGAGGGGATGTCTATTGCTGAGCCAGGGTGTCGTGGCCACTTTGGTGTAGGTTCAGAGCCAATGCCCAGTAACTCCTAAAATGTATAGATATTTGTCCTATCCAGTGCACAGGAACATGGTCACCTGCTGTGTTGGAGGAGCAGAGTTCTTTCTCAAGGGACTGCAGCAGATCATGTTTTCCAAGCATGGCTGTGTTGAATATGGTCCATCTCGCATGCTCTTTTTATGGTATGATGTTGAGACTTCTCCACTGAGTGGTAGGGTCTGTGCTCTCTTCCCTTGAATATGGTCTGGTCTTAGTTCTAAAACACAGAACATGGCTGTGATCGTTCATATTACGTGTCAGTTTGACTGGGCTAAGGGGTGCCTAGAGAGCTGGTAAAACATTATTTCTGGGTGTGTCTGTGAGGGTGTCTCTGGAAGAGATTAGCATTTGAATTGGTGACCTGAGCAAAGCAGATGGCCCTCCCCAGTGTAGGTGGGTATCATCCAGTCTGCTGAGGGCCTGAATAGAACAAAAAGGCTGAGGAAGGGTGAATTCATTCTGTTTGAGCTGAGATGTCCATCTTCTCTTGCCCTCAGACAACAGTGTTCCTGGTTCTTGGACTTTCAGACTCATATCTGGACTTACACCGTGAGCTCCCCCCTCCTAACCCCCCACCCCAGCCCCGATTCTCAGGCCTTTGGACTGAGGCTGAATTATACCACCAGCTTCCGTGGTTCTCCAGCTTGTGGATGGCAGATCATGGGACTTCTTGGCCTCCATAACTGTGTGATACAATTCCTATAATAAATCTCCTTTTATATCTATCTATCTATATCCTATTGGTTCTGTTTCTCTGGAGAACCCTGACTAATACAATGGCAGTAATGGTGCTACTTGGCATCTGAGCCTAGGCTATAAAAAACGATCCAGTTTCTGTCTGGTGTCCTCTTTCTCTGTCCCTCCCCCCATGTGTCTTGGGAACCCTAAGCCAACATACAAGAAGTCTGGCTACTCTGAAGCTGCCATCCTGGAGAGACCACACATGGAGGCCAAACAAAGATAGAGAGAGGTGGCTGGGGGGCTCCAGCTGTTCCAGTCTCAGGTCTGAGTCCTCTAAGCTTTAATGCCAGACATCTGGATGAGTCTTCAGATGATTCCAGCCCCCAGCCTTTGAGTTGTCCCAGATGACACCAAGTAGAATAGAGATCAGTTGTTCTTACCGAGCCCCACAAAAAATGCAGACTTACGAGCAGAATACACGATGTTGTCTTAAGCACTAAGTTCTGGGATGGCTTGTTAAGCAGCATTATTTATAGGGTCTAGGTCTGTGGACTGGCTCAACTATGGGAATGAGTTGAAGGGCTGTGACTCTTTTGTGCTCATTCAAGGGAAACCTTTGCTCACCTGATCTAGAACATCTCTGTTTATACAAATCAAGTTAGTTGCAGGGTGCCCATCTCTTTCACCATCTCTAGGGTCACCATGATCTTTAGCCAATACCAAAGATCTCTGCTTGTCAGACCAGGAACACTTGGTTCTGTTGCTTATTACAGAAATCATGCCAACCTTGTCTCTGGCAATTAAATACCATCACTTGGCTTCTGCTTCTCTAGGATTTCATCTTCTCTACTGAACTGAGGAAACCCAGTTTGATGCCACTATCATTCCTGATCTGTAGAGAATATCCGCTGTAGAGACCTTCAAAGATGCCATGCAATCCCCACCAAAATATTTCTCAAAGCCTTGGTGAAGGGAGTGTCCTCTGGATCCTCCGAGGGATCACAGTCACCCTCCCAGGGGTGAGTGAGCAAGTCTTACACAGCAGGTCCACGCTGGTATTCCAGCCTCCCGAGCCTTTGACACCTTCCTCTACAGTATCCAGCCTCATTCAACATACACGTATTTGGGTCTAGGATTCAGTCAACCAAGCAAGTCGATGAAAGACTGAAGCCCTGTGCCTATGACACTTTTCAGTGTAGAATCTGAATTTAAATATATGGTAGAGGACTTTCCAAGTTGAGGTATTAATGTAAAATATAGTCCCTCTGGGACACTTTGTGGAAGCAAATATAAGACTTTTAATAGACATTCTTTCATAATTCAGGGTCCATGGGCCCACTGAAGATAAACTCAGAACCCAAAATCACAAATGACGTGAAGAATCATTCTGGGGAAGAGACAGCGTACAGGATTCGTATTTTAAGAACCTGAGAAAATGTGAGCATACTAAAGAAAGAAAAAAAATGAAAAAGAGCATTGAGGATAGAACAGAATATAATAAGAGAAAAAGAAGATTTGGAAAAGAGCTGCATTGAACAATACAGAAGTGAAAAGAAGCCATTGAAATAAAGATACTCAGTGGATAGGTTATTATCTCAAATGTGATACAAAATGATAAAGAGAAGGAAGGAAAGAGAGGTTGGGAGACATGGAAGATAGGACGAGAAAGTCCGACATACATCTAATAGGCCTTCCAGGATGTATAATGCGGGGAGAATAAGAGAGAATATTCACAGGGACAACGGCTGAGCATTTTCTAGTATTGATGAAAGCTAAGAATCTTCATATTATGAGACTGACATGCTGCCTACTGCACTAAGGTAGGAATCCTGCCTAGGTTGGAATCTTCATGTTGAAAATGGACAAGGAGTCCTGTGAAGGTAAAACAAGGAACTCTAATATACAATGAGTAAAATTGTAGACAACCAGAACAAAGAGAAATCTTTCAAGTAACCAGACTTAATTACCTACAAAAGAATTAATTACCTACTTAAAAACCTACAAAAGATCGGGCTGACAGCAGATTTAGTAACAATAGAAACCAGAAGACAATGGAGCTTTATAATAAAGATGCCACTATAAATAATTGTCAGTCAAAAATTCTGTAGCCAACTAAGAGTGAGAGCAAAAAAAACCGAAAAAAAACAAAAAAGAGAGAGACATAATTCAGACAAAGAAAGTCTGAGACTCTTAACACTCATAGACCCTTGCTAAAAGGATGATTACGGAATGTACAGCTGTCCTGTGGTATCTGTGGAGTACTGGTTCCAGGAACCCCTCATGGATACCAGAATCTGCGGGTGCTCGTGTAAAATGGTGCCATATGATGAATACAGTCGGGTCTCTGTACCTGTGGATTACATTAAGGGGTTTAAGCCCAGGAGGGAAAGGTTAGGATGTAGGAAGTGATTGTAAGACAATAAGTTGATAATTACGTACATAAGTCTAAATAAGCCTTGATTGTATAAAAACCAGTAATTAAATAGCAACCAGTTTTGGGGGTTCAGAAACAGGTGGAACAAAAGTACTAGATCACAACAACCTGAAGAAACAGTGGTGAGACTGGAGGCAAAGTGTTCTAAGGTCTTTGTGTCGTTAAGGTGGAGGATACTGATGTGGCTTAACTTGAAACCTTGTTAAGTATTCATATTAAAATATGATAGAAACTAGCTACAATAGTAAAATAACAGGTATGCCTTTGAAATCAGTAGAAAAGGAATCTAAAAAAAAAAAAAGGTGAGGGACTTCCCTGGTGGTGCAGTAGATAAGAATCTGCCCGCCAGTGCGGGGGACACAGGTTCGATCTCTGGTCTGGGAAGATCCCACGTGCCACGGAGCAACTAAGCCCGTGTACCACACGTACTGAGCCTGCGCTCTAGAGTCCGCGAGCCACAACTACTGAGCCCGCGTGCCACAACTACTGAAGCCCACGCACCTAGATCCCGTGTTCCGCCGCGAGGAGAAGCCCGTGCACCGCGAGGAAAAGCAGCCCCCACTCACCGCAACTAGAGAAAAGCCCGTGCGCAGCAGTGAAAACCCAACATAGCCAAAAATAAATTTAAAAAACTAAATCTTTAAAAAAATGTGATTAATCCAATAGAAAGCAGGAAAGGAGGGAAAAGAAGCAAAGAAAAACCAGAGTAAATAGAAAACACAAAATAGGATGACAGTAGGAAATCTTGAGTACTTTAGTCACCACAACACAGGTAAATGGATTGCACTTGACATCTCAAAGAAATTCTCCAACTGGATTAAAATGTAAAACAACAGCTGCTTGAATCTAGCATCTATCAGTGGCGCATCCAAAACGTGTGGAGACTTGAAGGGTAGAAAGAGGTGGAAAAAGACACATCCTACAACTACTAACCCAAAGAAAGCCAGTGTAGCAATGTTATTGTCAGGCAAAATTAATGAAAAAGAGGGCCTTACACCTCATGCAAAAGGGACAATTCACCAGGAAGATATACTTGGATGAGTATCCCCTACCAACATTATTTCCAATATATATAGAAAGTAGACAGAATTATGAGAAGAAATGGAAACCTTTACAGTCTTGGAGATTTTAACACAGCTTTCTGGAAAATGAGAGCTCTGGTAGACAAAACAATTAGTAATGATATAGAAGTTTAGACTAACATCTTTATCAATCTTGATTGGATGAATACATAGAGAACCCTGTATTTATCATTTAAATACATATTTTCATGCAAATATGGAACATTTACAAAAATTGATCACATACTAACCCAAAGTAAATCTCAACAAATACCAAAGAACTACCATCACACAGACCACATTCGCAAGCCACAATCAAGAAAATTACAAATCAATAGTGAAAAGTTAGCCAAAAAAGGAAAAAGATGATTCTCAGGATTTCCAGCCACACTCACAACATCATGACTTCGGGCATGGGAGCTGGGCTGACAGTTACTGCTATGGGCTGATACCCTCTGTCATTACCAGGCAGACCATCCCTCCCTGGGCTGGTGTGTGGGTCCAAGGACAAGGAGTGCGTTGTCAGCGTAACTGAGCAGGCGCATCAGCTGGTGTGCTAGTCTTTGAGGCTGACCCTGCAGCAGCGGCAGCGACTGAGTCAGGGGAGAGACTGGAGATGACACCTCAGGGGTCTTATCTTTGGCTATCTCCCTGGATGCCCACTGACTCCGGACTCATGTCTGGATGAAAAACCCACCTTCAGGCTGGAAGCAGCCCCTGCCCTGAGTGCTATGGGGGCGGCTCTATTTCTACCTTTGTTTGTCTGTGGTCTAGACACTGTCAGTCCTTGAGAATGGGGTGGGGTATTGTTGAATGAGCATCTCACTCCATATGTTGGCTTTAGGGTGGCTTTGGGTTTGGTCCAAAGCTGGGCCCCCAGGTGGAGGAGAAGGTGAGGCAATGTGTCAGATGGAGAACGGTCTAAGAGTCAGGCAGCCTGAGTTCTGGTCTCAGCCCTCTCACTAAGCAGCTCCATAACCTTAAGCATGTCACTGCTGCCTTGAAGCCCAGTATGTGGCTTTTTTTTTTGCGGTATGCGGGCCTCTCACTGTTGTGGCCTCTCCCGTTGCGGAGCACAGGCTCCGGACGCACAGGCTCAGCGGCCATGGCTCACGGGCCCAGCCACTCCGCGGCATGTGGGATCCTCCCGGACCGGGGCACGAACCTGCGTCCCCTGCATCGGCAGGCGGACTCTCAACCACTGCGCCACCAGGGAAGCCTAGTATGTGGCATTGTTAAGGTACTCAGTCAACCAGAAGGAAGTTAGGAATCTGGGAGTTTTATCCAGGACTCTTGGTTGCAAGTGACAGAAGCCCATCTCAGACTGGCTCAAACAAAACGGGGCTTGATTGGCTGATGCACCTGGGACGCTGTCTTCAGATATGGCTGGATCCAGAGCTTCAAACAACAGCGTCAGGACTTTGCCCTTCTCTGCATTGCTCAGCACCGCTGTCCTCTGAGCTGGCTTCAACCTCAGGCACATGCGTCCTGTTCACAGCAGAAATGACCAGCTGCGGATCCGAGCTTCCATCCAATCAGCTTCAGAGCCCCAGTGGGAAGATAATACCTCTTTTGGGACAGTTTCAGCACAGATCCCGGGACTGAAGCACACTGGTCTGACTTAGGTCATGTGCCCATCCCTGAACCAATCACTGTGGCCAGACAGTTGGACACCCTGGTGGACCGGAGCTGGGACATGGGCTCACTGCTGGAGCTGAGGGGTAGTGACTTCCCAAGACTTCCAGGATTTCAGGGAAGCAGCGGGCAGCCCAGAGGTAGGCAGGTGTGCTGCTCCCCTCCCCTCCACACCATTGTTACTGGGCAGCTGGGCTGGGATGCAGACATGAATTTGGATCTTAAATTGCTTGCACTCTAGGCAAAGCAGATAAGTACACAATGAACCATACGTAATAGCAGCCAGACCGTTTCAAAGACTATAATTGCCGCCCACACAAAGGGCTGCCAGAGCCCAAAGGAGGGGTGCCTGGGGGCCTGGGAGGGCTTCTCAGAGGAGGTGACATCAGTTTGTTCTGCATCTCTCCCTTATCTTTACTTTCTGCTTGCACTGTGGGCAGCCGAGACCTCTGGTGACTCTGGGCCGTCCCTGGTGCGGGACACAAGCCTCCCCGCCACTTGAGGGAATTGGCTGCAGCACCACAAGTCTGATTATTGGGAGCCGAGCGGCTTCTAAGCATTCCTTGAGGACCCTGGCTTCGCATGTCTGAATATGGAAATTTAATAACCTTACTTAATATAACCACCCCCCATCTCTGTCTGTACCATTCCAGAGAGAAAATTAATCTTGGTGTTTGCAATTTTACAGACATTAGGGAACTGGTGCAAAAAATACCGGTTCCTGAGTTCACGGGTCTGAGGTGACAGGAGAGCCTGCTTGGGTTGTTGATAGAAACACAGAATGTGAGAGATGGAAGGCCTGAGGGGTGAGTCAGGCCAGGGGTACTTCATGTGGAGTCTGTGAAGTCTCCAAACTTGGAGACAGAATTGTACGTGTGCGTGTGTGTGTGTGTGTGTGTGTGTGTGTGTGTGTGTTCCCTAGGGAAAGGGTTCAGATTCACAGATCTGACCACCAAAAACTGAGAGCTCCCAATTGGGGCCCAGACCCTCATTTGGTGATGGAGGAGAACAGAGCCCTGGGGAGAAAATATATCTGAGAGCCCCTCGGGTCAGTGTCCGAGCTGCTGTTGAAGCTCACATGTCCAGGTCCTGGCCTGGGGATGGAGGAGCTTCCTCCAAACCAGGGATTCCCAAGCTGACTGGGCACCAGAACCTCCAGGAGGGTTGTCAAGCACCCAGTGTCCTGGGCTGGCTCCAGGCCCCCCGAGTAGAGGATGGCTGAGCCCCAGGAAGCTGCGTGCTTAGCAGGCTCCCACGTGGGGCTCCTGCAACCTGCCCAGACCTGGCGCTGCGACAAAGGTCGGGTCCACAGCTTGGGAAGAACAAGCCTCAGATGGGCTGAGGATCAAGGGGACACCTTTGACGGGGAGTGGGTAGCTGGATGGGTCTGGAGTTTCCAAAACCACCCTCAGGTTTGGAGGTTCACGAGGGGGGCTCATAAGGTGTGGCATATAGTCGTACTTGCTTTTTTTTTTTAATATATCTTTATCGGTGTATAATTGCTTTACAATGTTGTGTTACTTTCTGCTGTACAAGAAAGTGAATCAGCTATACGTATACATATATCCCATATCCCCTCCCTCTTGAGCCTCCCTCCCACCCTCTGTATCCCACCCCTCTAGGTGGTCACACAGCACCGAGCTGATCTCCCTGTGTTTTGCGGCTGCTTCCCACTAGCTATCTATTTTACATTTGGTAGTGTGTACATGTCAGTGCTACTCTCTCACTTTGTCCCAGCTTCCCCTTCGCCCCCGTGTCCTCAAGTCCGTTCTCTACGACTGCGTCTTTATTCCCGCCCTGCCACTAAGTTCATCAGTACTGTTTTTTTAGATTCCATATATATGCATTAGCATACAGTATTTGTTTTTCTCTTTCTGACTTGCTTCACTCTGTATGACAGACTCTAGGTCCATCCACCTCACTACAAATAACTCAGTTTCGTTCCTTTTTGTCGTACTCGTGGCTGAGATCTATTACAGCAAAAATATGCAGAGGAGAGCAGCAAAGGGAGTCTCTCCCAGCGGAGTCGCACAGGACACGCTTCACTCCTCCAGCCTCAGATCGTGAGTGCTGTCTACTCGGGACACTTGTCTGAACCTAGGAATCCAGGGTTTTTATTAGGGGTCAGTTATGTGGGCACCCTCTGCCTAGCACGCACCCAAATTCCAAACCTCCAGGAGGAAAGCAGGTGTTCAGCCGACACCACACAGTTTGTACAAACATCGTGTTCATTCCCTAATTATAAGCTGCTAAGCCCCTCTTCTTCTCAGGGAGTCGTGGGAACAGCCAAGGCTTTTGTGAGCGTAGCAGTCTCCTGCACAGTGGGGACACCAGCCAACTTGACCTTGATGAGACACTGTGTCATCGGTGCTCTGGGAGAGGCACCAAAGGGTGACCAGTTGCATCGGCACACCTGTGTCCACGGCAGACAGGCGGTCTCAGCAGCTGTATATTGTGCGGTGTTCCTGTGACCTCACCAGCCTGGATCCTCTGCTTCTAGGCGTCACCAGCCCCCCAGGGAGGCCTCTGTTTGACGGATCCAGGATCGGGATCTGGCATGTTTTGCTTCTGCAGTTGGGGTTAGTCTCTGTGTCTGGTCAAGGCTCCCAGATGCGCGTATCTGCCTGCTCAGGCTGTCGTAACAGGTATCACGGGCTGCATGGCTTAGACAATAGAAAGGAATTTCCTGAGTTCTGGAGGCTGGAAGTTCAAGATCAACGTGTAGGCAGGGATGGATTCTTCTGAGGCCTCTCTCTTGGCTTGTAGATGGCTGTCTTCCCTGTGTGTCTGTGTCCTACTTTCTTCTTACAAGGACACCAGTCAGGTTGGATTAGGACCCACCCTAATTACATTAATCATCATTTTAAAGACCTTCAAATGCAGTCATATTCTGAGGTACTAAGGGGTAGGATTTCAAAATATGAATTTTGGGTGGACACAATTCAGCCCACAAAGCTGTAGGGAATTCCCCAAGTACAGGCAGGAGGTTTGGAAGCTGGGCATCTCTTCCCAAAGGACAGTGCTGGGATTTTAATGTCTGGGGGCCTCTGTGGTCATGAGCTCTTTCCCTTGGTAATGTAAATGTCTTCTCGCTCACTGGAGCTTTTCTATAACCAGCCCTGGTTTACAGAAGGAGAAAATGCAAACTAGTTTCTGTGCAATAAAAACAAACCCATCTTCTAGCCACAGCTGGTCATGAGATTCTGAGCCTGCAAGTCTGTTCTCTGGAGCTGGGTCGGGTGTCAGCCATGGGGAGACTGTGGGAGAAGTCAGTGCCGCTCTAGCCACCAAACTCATTGGCTGGTCCCACGTGTTCCAGGCGCCCTGGGCTCTGACCTGCAGGTAAATGAAGCAGGAGACAGGCAGCTTTCCCAGCCTCCACACAGTGTCGTTTCTTTCTTGGTTTCTTGAAGAAAGTACCCTGTTTCTGTACATGAAGATTCTTGGGGTGAGTTGACAGCTGCAGAGGCATTTTGGGAGCCGTGTCTGGGCTACCACATGGCCTGAGCCCAGGCCAGGAACCTCTGAGAGCCTGTGGCTAAAGAGAGAGAGACGCCATCAGGGTGGACACAGGCCTTCCCCCGGCTCCTCCCAGACTTTGATTCTGTTGTGTCAGAGGTCCCACACTGCCTGCTGTGACTGAGAGACCCTCACCTTCTGGGTAAAGGCAGGACACCTTGGTGTGGCCCTGCAAAGAGGCAGCAGCTTCAGCTACAGTGGGAGATAAGAGGTTCATGAGGTCCCGGGGAGGCCTGCCTGGCCCTGTGTCCTCGAAGTTACATAGTGATGATAGCTTGAGCATCTACCCTCCCCACCCTGACAGGCTAGGTGTCTCCCCTTTACCCGGGGCCCCCAGTCAGCTCAACTGGGCCATGTGGACGTCTCCCTTCCAGAGTGCAACACTGCTGTAGGGGAGGAAAAAACTTTTCCTCTACCCTCTTAGGTTCTGTTCCTGAGGCCTGCAAACTAAACTGACAACTGCTATATGAACAAGAGAGAAGTCATACAAATATCGTTTGATGTTCGTATTTTAATTTTTTTGTGCATGGAGGTCTTTGTAGAAAAATAGATGAAGACCCAAAGAAACAGTTAGACCTGGGGACTTATATACCATTTTATATAAATTGTGTAGAAGATAAACTGTAGGGAGATAGTTTTATGTAAATTGTAGGGAGAAATTATGTAACAAGACAAAGGAAAAGGGGTTTGGGCTTCTAGGGGCAGTAAATTCTGAGAATGAATATATACAGGAGAAATATATATATATGTATATATGAAACAAATGGAAGATGAGGGTTATTTTGGTAAGGTTTGTTTGTGCAGAACCATCTCAGTGCTGACTTTCTGTTTCCAGTGATAAGGCTTGATCTCCTAGTACGGGAGAGGGGAGGGGGAACACCGTCACAAAAGGAAACCTCTGTGCAGCTTTTAGGCAGGATGGGGGAAGGGCAGAGAGTTCTTCCTGTGTTTGCTGCTTAATTGCCTGCAGCTCAAACTACTCTTATGCCAAAGTGGCAAATTTTGGGGTGGCATATTCTAATCCCCTTCACTGCCCACCCCCTCCCACCCCAGGTTCATGTATGTGCCCACACTTATGACTTTAAATGAGGTAATCATGCTCCCAAAGAGCCTCCTGGAAGCTGGGATCCAACGGGCTGCATGAGAGAAGGTGACAGTGCAGTGAGGCAGCAGAGGGGCCTCCCCGGCACCAGGCCTGGGAGCTGGGCTTTGCTGCTCACTTGCTGAGAAGCCTCATTTTCCTTTTACTGAACCGCTGCCTTATCCATAAGGTAGGGGTTGCTCCCCACTGGGCTGGTGTGGGGATAAAGCGAGAGTGTGGGTGAAGGCATTCTGTAAACCGTGGGGTGTGTGGGGCGCAGCAGCCTCTCAGCCTTTCCTCCTAGTTGCCGACCTCTCCAGGAAGTTCTTTCTGTTCTGTCACTCCGCTGCCAGGGACAAGCTAGGATGGGGACAGCAGGGAAGCAAACAGCTGGATTCACTCCAGCCAGAGCTGCTGGCCAGGGCTGGACGCACTGTCTGAAGGGCGCCCCCTGGTGTCCATCAGCGCAGAACAGCGGGCCCTGATTGGGAATGGCCTAGTGATGGTTCCCCCTTCCCTGAGGTTATAACCTTCTCTTTCCCAGATGGAGCTCCAAACTGAAATGTGAAGTGGGGCTGTATCTGCTGAACAATTTCTAGTGCACCACCCTCCCGCTCTGCCTGCGTACTGGGATAGACTATTCGCAGGAGTCAATGGGGAAGTAACACCCACTGCTTGTTCTGAAGTCCAGGAAGCTCACACTTTCTGCATCCTGCTTATGAAATCTTTGCCTACACCAGGGTCATGAAGATATTCTCCTAATTACTTTCTAGAAGATTTTGTTTTACATTCCATGGTCTATATCTAGACTTAAAAAAAACCAACCACTGAAAATTTGCTTAAAGATTGGACATTGGTTGCTGAGGAGTGAAATTCAGTTTGAGGCAAAAATAGGTAATAACACCTAAGCTTTGGTTTCCTTAGCTAGGAAATGAGGATAATAATTCTCCCAGGGTGGTTGTGACATTAAATGAGATAATATATGTCAAATGCTCAGAGTAAGGGGTGGGCACACAGTAAGGAAAACTCAGTGTAGGCTCTGATTATTGTTTTGGGCCCTCCTAGCTGTTTTTATGGCTCTTTGGTATTCTATTGTACTTGACCGTGATGGTCATGGAAGTAATTTCTGGTTTTCCCCTCTTTACAATCCACGCTGCATAAATAATCTTGTAAACAGAGGCACTTATGAGTATTTCTGCCGGACAGATTTTTGATGATTCCTTTTGCCTCCATCCAATGTCCCTACTAAATGACAAAGAGGAAAGGACTACGAAGATTTTCCCACATTCCCACTCTGTCCCCTGGGAGAGGATGGGCGAGGAGCTGTCTGCTGAGAAGCCACTGGAGAAAGAAGACCAATCTAAGATTTGCCCTCAGAAGAGCGGGTGGTTAGGATGCAGGTGTGGAATAAGAGCCATTTGCTACAAACGGTGAGAAAACAGCTTGTGGGAGCCTTTGTTCCTTCAGAGGAGTAATTGCCTTTGATGGGCTGTTAATAGGAGTCATTATGCAGTTATTAAGAAGGGAATGTGATGAGCCCAGCTCTGAATTGTTAAGTTCAGGGGGCTCCTGGTTTAATGTTGTTTTTGCCTCTGCAAATAAGGAGTCACGCTACTTGCCTGGAATCCTCTAGAATCAGGGGTTTTGACCTTTGAACCCAGCAGGTTGGGACAATGCCTGAAGGTGCCAGTTACCTCCTGGGGCAGCTAATGGGAGGGCAGGGGTGGGGAAAGAAAAGGAAAGGAAGAGGTGAGAAGGGAGGTAGGAAGAGACATCGAGAGAGGGATGGAATGATGGAGGGAGATGGGAAGAGAGAAGGCAAGGGAGAGGAAGAGGGAGAGGGACCAGAACAGAGCATCAGTGAGCAGAGGGGGGGGCAGGGGGAGGGGGTAGGTGGGGGGAGAGAAGACAGGGGGAGGAGGAGGGGGGAGAGAAAAGGAAAATGGAAAGAACATTAGCCCATAGGGTAAATTCTAGAGCCTGAATTCTGACCCATCACCAGGGAATGCCTTCCAAATGCTGATTCTCAGGCACACCCAGCCTTGCTGATTTAATTTCTGTATTTAATAAGGTCCCTGGCGATGACTCTGCATGTTCAAGTTTGAGAAGCACTGATTTGGAGCTCACCAGGGACTTCAAATGACCTAACAGGCCCGGGGCCTGGAGTGGGCCATGTCAGGGCCCAGGGGACTCTCCAAGGAGGAGCAAGCTGGGTTGGATCTTGCTGAAAGCTATGTTAGATGGAGCAAAGTGCTCAGGAGAGAAATACAGCAGAAGGGAGTGTGGAGAGGGCTGGGGGCGGTGGTGCGGGGGGACTTTGGGGCAGGTGGTCAGAGGTGTCACCAAGGTGACATCTGCAGGGAGACCTAAAGGAGCTGAGGGAGCCTGGGGGATCTGGAGAAGCCACGCCGCTCTTACAGGGCAGACTCTGTTCTGAGTTCTTCACTGTGTTAGCTCATTTAACCCTGACACGCCCACCCCCTGGGGTGTTTGGCCACGCTGAATTCAGAGCCAGGAGAGACTTGAGCAGTTCTGGCCCTGTTACCCACCGAGCGCGAGTGTGAGTCTCTGGTGCAGATGGAAACAGCCATCTCCGCCCCCTCCTGGTTCTCTCTGTGACGCTTCCCAGCCATCACCTGCGTTGTCAGGGCATCTGCCTGACACCCAGTCCTGGCAAGTCTGGCTTTCTTCCTGAAGCCGGAGACCCTTACACTTCGCCTAAGAGGGTGGCTGAAAATGCAGTTGGTTGGCCTGGGTCGAGGGGCCACTGGCAGGACAGCTAAAGCCTCCTGCACAGCCCCTCCTTTCATGAGCCGTGGCCGGGAGGGGGACCCGCTCAGGGTACCTGAGACTGGTCGGGGTGGGTGAGGCATGCTGATCCCTGGTCCCACAGCCAGAGCCTGAACCATCCAGGGATTCTGGCCAATTGGAGCCCAGAGAGAGCACAGCGGTCCTCTGTCTGGGGATTTGTGATGCCAGGTCCCAGGAGTGGCTCAGGAAGAGCAAACGCAAATGGAGCTGGGATTGGGGGACCAGGTCCTAGTTCCAGCCAATGCCACTGACTAGCTGTGTGACCCTGGGCAAGTCACTTTACCTCTCTAGGCCTCAGATTGCTTATATGTAAGATTGCGAGAATAAAGAGTGTACCTACTTATAGGGTTGTTTGGCGCATAAATGGTATCAGCTGTCAATCATAAAATCAGTAGGAATGCACTTTATCTGTATCATCTCGCTCTTATTACCTCTCTGACTTCCTCTATGTTTGGGTCAGCAGTTCGGTTCAGGGACTTTTTCCTGCCTGTGGAGGAGTCAGGGTTGCGTGAAGAATACCTCACCCAAGTTCGAGGAGTTTGTAGTCACCTTCGGGGCCAGGAGGAGGTTACTGGTCTTCTGTGCAACTTACAAAGCTCCCAGGTGCCTGCCTGGCTAGACTTTTCCATTGGCTGCCCCTGGTGGTGTTTGGAAATGGATGGCAGGTGTCGGGGGTCTTTTGAGAAGCACCTTGTCAAGCCCAGAAGGGACTCTTTACTTCCTTCCCACCTTCCACTTCGGGGCTACGTCAGCATGTGCAGTTGATGGTCAGTGGGGACTGACCCCTGGACACAGTCCCAGACAGCTTTAAATACATTCAGGATGTCATCTTAGACCTGAGCTTGGACCTGGGGATGGTTCAGAGCCTCTGCCACCTGTCGGGGGTTTCTCAGGCCTCCATGGTCCAACTGATACAGGCAAAGTTCAGACTCCTCCTTGTGGTGCCCTTGGCCTTCCAGGACCTCGCCGGCCTGGCCCTCAGACCTCCCTGTCCTGGCCTCAGGGGCCCTCCCTTCCCCCAGCTCACTGCAGCGGCCCCCGAGGCTAGAGTGTACTGTCTGTGTCTCCAAACATTTGGGAGAGCTGGTCTTCCTGCCCAGCAAGCCAGCTCCACTCCCTTGCCCTCCTGGCCGACTACTACTGAGTCCCCCGTGGGGCCCACGACTCTCAGGCACTTCTTCCTGCCCTGTCCCTGCCCTAGTGGGCATCTGCCATCAACTTACTGCCCTCCTCTGAGAGGCTGTGGGCTCCTTGCTGGTTCAGCATCCCTTCTTTCCAGAATATACACGATATCCTCCTCCTCCAAAAGCTAAAGGGCTCCCTCCGATTGTTTTCTAGAATTAAGTCTTTCTCGTTACATTTTCTGCTCCTGCTTTCCACCACAATGTCAGGGAGTTCTCATTTCCACCAGTGAATGAGGAGGAGAGAGGAAATAAAATCTGGTGTTTGTTTTGCACGACTAGCATGAAGCCAAGCTTTATCAGGCCAACCATATCAAAATGAAAAGCTCTGGCTGAAATGCTTTCTCTTTCCGCCCTTTCCCTTCTCCCCTCCCCATCCTCCCAGGGCTGGCTGTTGCACCCCAGACTGAGTGAATCAGAATTTCTGGGGAGGGGGTGGGACCAGGCCTAGGTGTTCTGTGTTTTTTTTTAAGGTGTCCCAGGTGATTCTAATGGCAGCCAGGGCTGAGAACCACTGCTTCAGGGTAAATGTTGTCATTAGGACTAGAAATCCCAAAGGCCAGAGACATGGAAGGGAAACAGCAGTAGCTACAGTGCTATTACTGGAACATGGCTTGTCTCTTTTTCCTTTTTCTTATTGTCCTTCACAGTGGCTCCATTTCAAGCCCTAACCTCAGAGGCACAAGATGGCTGCAGCAACTCCAGGCTTCACATTCCCTTAGTTTCAAGTCCTCAGGAGAAAATGTCCCACTCATGGCCTACTGCATCTCACTGGTGCTTACCCTCTCTCTTCCTGGTTGGCTTGTCTCTGGTTGTTTTCATTTCTACAAATAAGCTTTCTCCAGCAGGTGGACGGGTGCAATTTCAGTTTTGGGGGTGTTTGTGGATATTTATAATGGGGAACCTGTGAGGGGCTGTGGGAGCACAGAGTGGTTACCGGCTGGGAGAGGGGTCAGTATTGTAATAGTTAAGGGGAGGCCTAGAGGAGAGGGTGTTCCCAGCAGAGGAACTAGAATGATTTGTATTAAGAAATACAGTCTTCCTCCTATTCCTGGCACCTCCTAAAACCCTTGGAATTTCTTAAGTGGTAAGAGGATAAAGGTGTCTCTTGTTATTTATAACAAGCCCCTTTCAACCACAGCTGAGTTTATGTTAATGAGGAGCCTTTTGGAAAGCCCCTAAGGATGGGGGGGTCTGGTTGCCAGGGGAACCGACCAGAGGGTTGATTGATCAGAGGGTTGGAATTGAGTCCCTCTGCCACCCCACACCCCCTTCTCCTGGGAGAGAAGAGGGGGCTGGAGTTTGAATCAGTTAACCAGTGGCCAGTGACTTAATCCGTCATGCCTGTGTAATGAAGCCTCCATAAAACTCCTAAAGACAGGGTTCCGAGAACTTCGAGGTTGGTGAACAAGAACACAGCATATGCCAAAGGGTGGCGCACCCCAGACTCCCCTGGGACAGAAGCTGCTGTGTCAGGACCCTTCTGGACCTCACCCTGTGAATCTCTGGCTGTTCATTTGTATCCTTTTTAATAAACCAAGAGTCTGGCAGGTAAAGTGTTTTCCTGAGTTCCGTGAGCCACTCTGGCCTGGGAACCTCCTATTTACAGCTGGTCTGTTAGAAGCACATGTGACACCCTGGACTTGCAAGTGGTTTCTGAAGTGGGGGCAGTCCTATGGGACTGAGCCCTTAACCTGTGGGATCTGAGGCCACGTCCAGGTAGACAGTGTCAGAATTGAGTTAAATTGTAGGACACCCAGCTGGTGTTGCAGGATCGCTTGGAGTGGGAAACCAGCCCCGATATGGTCAGAAGTGTCCCAAGCGTCCTTTGTGTAGAGTGAGAGTAGGCAGAACACAGGGGTGTTTCCTTTGCAGAAGGTAATACATGTACGTGACTTAGAAAGGTAAACGGTTTTAAGAGTTAAACGTTAAACAGTGCCCCGTGAGGCTTCTGCTGTAAAAACTGCAAAACTCTGTTCCCCACCCCCCGATCCTGCTGCTCAGTGGGAACGGTTTTTCTGTTCTTCTAGAAATGTCTTCTGGTTTCTACTTCCATATTTCATTGTTCATGCTGCTCTTTCTTGATTTTTCCATTCTAGATACCGATGACTTCCTACTCTGGCAGTTGGGGTTTTAGTATTCTTACACCTCCCCTGCCCTGGTGGGCTGAATACTGCACCCCCCCCAAATGTCCCTGCCCTAACCCCCCAAACCTGTGAGTGTTACCTTATATGGCAAAAGAGACTTAGCAGATGTGATTAAAGTTAAGAACCTTGAAATGAGGAGATTATCCTGGATTATCTGGGTGGGCTCGATCCAATCACGAGTCCTTAAAAGTGAAAGGCAGTAGTAGAGCAGGTCAGAGACGTGACAAGGGAAGATGAGGCAGGAGAAGGTGGAAGCCCCGTTGCTGGCTGTGAAGGTGGACGAAGGGGGCCACGGGTCAAGGAATGTGGGTGCCTCCAGAAGACGACCAGCCCTCCACTGACGGCCAGCAAGGAAATGGGAGCTTCAGTCCTCCCCACGGCAGGAAACTGAATTCTGCCAACAACCTCAGTGGGCAAGGCGAGGGATTCTCCCTGGAGTCCCCGGAAGGCATGCAGCTCTGCCCACACCTTGACTTTCGCCCAGCGAGACCCACGAGTGTTAAGATAATAGACTTCTGGGGAATACCCTGGTTATTAGGGCTCTGCGCTTTTACTCCTGAGGGTGCAGATTCAGTCCCTGCTCGGGGAACTAAGATCCCACAAGCCGCTCAGCGTGGCCAAAAAAAAAAAGGTGATAAACTTGTTGCCTCAAACCACCAGCTTTGTTCCGCAAATAGCAATAGAAAACACACCTCTCACTCTGACACACGTACTTCCTCATGCCCTTTCCTTCTGATATATTAATAACTATAATTCAAATTTCAGTGTTTATATAAGATGAAGCCCTGTGCCCAGCCAATCCATGTAGTGTACCAGAATTACATTTGTCTCTCTTTTTTGTTTTTCCTGGAGTTAATAATTGCCTTTTTTGTTTAATTTCCTGTATATTTATGAATTCAGACCTAAATATTTGGTAACACTATCCATCAGGTGCTTGGCTGTGAAAAACAGATCGCACTCTAGCTAGAAAAGTTTGTTACAGGATGCTCACTGGCTCCAGAACCTCCAGGGTCAGGCCTGGAGACATCACACCAGGGACAGTGCTCAGACCACAGGGCTGGAGGTCAGAGATGCCAGTCTTCCCCTGCTGTCCCTGAAGGTTAGATGCCTTCCCCTCTACTTGCTCTTGAAAAGCAGGTGTCTGTCATTGACATCTGCTTCTTACATTGTTTTCCCCAGAAAAGAAATCTCAGGTGGATCCACTGATTGGCAGGGCTGAGGTCACATGTCTACACCCTAGCTGCAAGGGAGGCTGGGAAAGCTCCAAGTTCAGCTGGGTGAGTTGCTTCTAGATCTGCTGCATCCTGGAATCTCCCCACAACCTCTTTCTGGATATTTTCCTTGCCTTTCTTCTGTGCTGGACCGTCTCCAGTTGGATGCTCTGATTGAATGAGTGGGCTTGTCAACTGCAGACTTCACTTTTTCAGTGTTTTTCATTTCAGTGGTTTTCAATTTTTGCTGCTCATTAAGAATCACCTGGGGAGCTTTTACAACTAGGCTGCCTGACCCCTCCCTAACTAATTAAATTAATTTCTGGAGGGTGGGGCTCTGGGATTGGTGTGTTTTTAAGGCTCCCCAGGTAATTCTAATTGCAGGTAATCTTGAGAACCCTGCTGCAGGGTGATACCGTTCAGCTGTCTTGAGAAACAGTCATAGAAACGTAAGTAGATTCTGTAAGCTTGTAATCATGCATGTCAAACACTGTATACTATGTTCCCCTCTACAACAGAAACGGTGGGAAATAGTATAGAGTAGGTGCAGGAAGTCGTGTTTTCTCTGGCAGAAGTTAATGCTAAATTAAGTATCCCTGAAAGAAAAGCAGGGAAAACATTTTGGCCTGTCTATCATTTGTCCTTGGAGGACACAAAACAACCGTGTCAGCATCCGGAGCTCTTTTCTCTTGAGTTGGTCAGACTCCCCCATGAAGAACTTTCCATTCTCCTGCCCTTTTTTTGCCAGCATCCTGAGATCTGAGTCGGGAAAGAAGAAGGTGGATCTCGATGTCTGATATGTAAGCTTGGATTTAATTTCCTGTTTTCGGCACGGGTCCTCTCTCCCCAGAGGTCCTTGGTGTCCCCCAGAGTAGAGATCCTGTTTTACTCTCTCCAGAGAATCAGCTTCCAGTCTTCCACTGGGGCAGACGGGGCATTTGGTCAACTACGAGGAGTGGGAGAGGTGATCAGCGTCTACTTCTTAGCTAGACGCTCAGCTAATCATCTTCCCAACTCCACTTCCACCCCTACTGCGCCTGCTGCCAGGGGCTGCTGCTGCCTGGGTGGGGGTCTTCCGTGTAAATCAGGCTGAGTCCAGTGCTCTGCTTGACCCTCTCGGTTCTTCTCTCTCAGTTACAGCTTATCCATCTGCTTCCCATCTTCCAAAATTTTGTTCCTGCTGTTTCTCATTCTTTTTGTTCCTGTGTGCTTATTCCTTTAAAGACTCCCTTTACTACAGTTTTAATGGGGTGGGGGGGGGGAGGAATCACAGGTGAATGTGTCTCATTTATCATCTTTCATCAGAAGTTTTCATCATCACCACAATAAGAATTTACTGTATCACTTTGTGTGGACAGGGGAGTTATTTTAACTTTAGGGAATGGCTAGTTTAATTATTGCAACGTTAACTGTTCAGGTGTAATTTATTTTCCATGAGGCACAGATTTCACTGAACAAAATGACCTGGAACCTTCTGGGGTGATGGGCTGTGTGAGAGGAAAGGCTCTGTGTTGAACACTGATGGGACAAACTTAAAAAATTTTTTTTTCATTGCTTTGGTTCTTCTTTGCTGTGCATGGCTTTCTCTAGTTGCAGCGAGTGGGGGCTACTCTTCGTTGCGGTGTGCGGGCTTCTTATTGCGGTGACTTCTCTCATTTCGGAGCTCGGGCTCTAGGCACATGGACTTCAGTAGTTGTGGCACGTAGGCTCAGTAGTTGTGGCTCGTGGGCTCTAGCGTTCAGGCTCAGTAGTTATGGCGCATGGGCTTAGTTGCTCCATGGCCTGTGGGATCTTCCCGGACCAGGGCTCGAACCCGTGTCCCCTGCATTGGCAAGCGGATTCTTAACCACTGTGCCACCAGGGAAGCCCCAAACTTTTTTTTTTTTAAGAGACAACTTGGTTCCTGTTTTGCACAGAAACGTGGTGGAATGTACCACAGATGCCGCTGAGTGCGAGCTCGGGGATTTATGCCGTACTTCTGGCTTCGTGTGGGTTTCCATTCACGATTGCTGCTGGAATGTGTTCTATGGACTTTCTTTCCCAAGAGCTAGACTTGTGCATTTGATTTTGTTTGGATAGAAACATTTCTGCCTTTGTTGCCAAATGTCAGGATTTGTGAAGTTGAACTCTGAGCTGTAAACTGAAATAAAAGGAGTCAGAGTGCCTGGGTGTTGGATTTCCAGGGAGTTGTCTTGAAAGAGGGATCCATGTCGTTCTATTTTTGACCGAGTAGTTTAGTCAGGAGTTGGAGGTGAGCCGAGGGGTTAGGGGGTCCTTGGGAGAACTGTGGTCTGTGTGGCTCCTGTCTGCTAGCTGGGGAGGAGGGTAGGCACAGCTGTGGCCACGTTGAGGACCAGGTTACTTGAATAAGACCCCAGACAGCAGGTGGGGAAGGAGGTGTCTGGAAATTCGGACTCTCGGCTGCAGGAAGGTTGCCAGCCCCAGCGAACTTTTGACGAACCATTTCAATGTTTTATCCTGCCTAAGGTGGAGGCAGCTCTGGGGAGTAGAAAGAGGCCATATTACAAGGAAGGAACCCAGGCCCTGCTATTTAAGAGAGGCCCCCGCCTCCCACTAACTCTCTACAGGAGTTGGCAAACTTTTCCTGTACAGGGCCAGATAGCAAACATCTTAGGCTTGTGGGATATTTGGTCTCTGTTGTATATTCTTTTTCTTTTCATTTTTTGCCTCTCTTCAAAAATGCCAAACCGTTCTTAGCTTGCTGGCTTACAAAGAGGTGGAGGGTAGGATTTGGCCTGTGGACTGTAGTTTGCAAAGCCCTGAATCACATCACTCTGTTTACTTCTTTCATAAAGCCTCCCACAATTTGACTTATTTTGTTTATATTCTTTTTCCTCTGCTAGTATATGAACTCCACAAGGGCCAAGGCTGTGGCTACTTTATTCTCTGCTCTGTCTTTAAGTCCTAGGGCAGAGCCTGGCACAGAGGGGGTACTCCAATGTTGGTTGAATGATTAAATGCACTGTGAGTTCTGATTTCATCTCTGGTAACTCATCTGTAAAACAAGGATGAGACCTAGCTGGTCTCTGAGGGACCTTCCTGAGTTCAAGTTCTGAGATTCTCATTCACCGGTGAGCGGAGGGGTCAGGGGTCCTTGGGAGAACTGCGGTCTGTGTGGCTCCTGTGCTAGCGGGGGAGGAGGGCATTGTGGGGCTGGGTTCACATTATAGCTGTGTGGATTCTCCAGCCATCTCAGCCTTCTCCTGCGTGCAGGGTAGACGTAAAGCAGTTCGGTCCTAGGAGCCGAGGGCTGACTCTTTCCTCTCACCCGCATCCTTCCGCAACATTGGATCCGTTCTGCCTATGCTCAAAGCCGGATTTCTCTCTGAAAATGATTCTGATCCTATCAGTCCTCTGCTGATAGTTTGCTGCTCCAGCCCTTGTCTAACAGGCATGATAGTCAAATTATGTAACAACTGATAGGATACAAGCACAGGCACTAACCAATCAGGGCAGATGCTGGATGCAAACAATTGGAGCTGCCACGGCAACGAGCACAGCTATTCTCTCTGCCTAATTCCTCAGCCTCCCCCCCCACCCCATGATTCTCCACCTGGGCATGAGCATTCCATGCTGCCCTTCTTTGTTCATGCTTTTTCTTGCACTTGGAATGAACTTCCTGAGCTTTTCTTTTGCCTGGCAAACTCCTATGCATCCTTTATGACCCACCTTGGCTATCAGCTCCTTTGTCCCCAGGCACACTTAATTGCTCCCTTTTCTGCATTCCTGTAGCACTTCTATGGCATTTGTATTTTCATTGGCTTGGGTGTGTCTCTCCTCTGGACTCAGTTCTCAATGCCTGGCTCCTAAAAGCCTCAGAAAATGTTTATTGAAAGGGATTGAAATCAGAAGAATGAAACTCGCATGGCAGATTTCAGATCATGAATCCTCCCCTGGGTTTGGACACTTGGCTTCATTGCTGTTGCCCGTGGGCATTTTTGTGAGGCTCTTGCACGTTTAGAGAATTGGATGGCAGCACTGGGCAGCTGGCCCTTTAAGAACTGGCACTGTCCTAATGGTGCCAGGCCACTGCAGGAGGCAAGCCATCTGCAGGGGGTGGAGCTGTGAGGCTGAGGGCGTGGGTAAGGCCTCTTAGCAGTTGTCCTCTCACTTATCCTCTGAAGGGATTACTAGATGCCCTCTGAGGTCCCTTCTGGAGGTAAAGTGTCAGGGGTTCCATGAAGAAGTGTTGGGTTATCAAATCGGATCCTTTTTTTAAAAAAAGTATTTTTATTTATTTTTGGCTGTGTTGGGTCTTTGTTGCTGTACACAGGCTTTCTCTAGTTGCGGCGAGCGGGGCTACTCTTCATCGCAGTGCATGCACTTCTCATTGCGGTGTCTTTTCTTGTGGAGCACAGGCTCTAGGCGCACAGGCTTCAGTAGTTGCAGCACACGGGCTCAGTAGTTGTGGCTCGTGGGCTGTAGTGTGCAGGCTCAGTAGTTGTGGATCATGGGTTCTAGAGCACAGGCTCAGTGGTTGTGGCGTGTGAGCTCAGTAGTTGTGGCTCGCAGGCTGTAGAGCGCAGTCTCAGTAGTTGTGGTGCACGGGCTTAGTTGCTTCGTGGCATGTGGGATCTTTCTGGGCCGGGGCTCGAACCCGTGTCCCCTGCATTGGCAGGTGGACTCTTAACCACTGCGCCACCAAGGAAGTCCCCAAATCAGATCCTTTATCAGATACGACCTATTCTTTAAATGCCTCCACCTCTGGGAAGTTTCCCAGGCACCAAGTCAGAATCCCTCTACCGTGCAACGTGTGCACAGTGCTGCTGTAATCCTAGATCAAGGCTGTCTGTACAACACCCAAAGGTACCTGATGCCTTCTGCCGCTCAGCCTTCCCACACTCTGTGCCCATTTCGTGGTGAGGCTCAGAGAGACCAAGGGAGCAGTAGAGGTTGTGCTCTGCAGCCCACCCCTGAGGTCACTTACAGACAGTTACTGCACACTGGTGACCTCCTGCCTCTCTCCTGGTCTGGACGTTAGGAAGCCTTGGTTCTCTCCCCAGCTCCGGCCTCTACTGCCGGTGGGGCCCTGGACAGGTGTCCTTTCTCTTTCAGTTTTCTCATCTGCAAAGCCAGGAGTTGGGTAGTGACATCATGTCCCTTTTGGCTCAGACGGCCTGCTTTGCTGTCACCCAGGGTCCCGCTGCTCACATCACAGTGCAGTCCAGTAGCTGAAGCTCAGAGCACCCGAGTCCTCAGCCATCATGAGCTCCTTGCTCTGGCGATCCTGCAGTGCGGGTGTGATGGGCTCCTCACTCACCGGGGGAGACACAACGAGGACCTTTGACCTTCTCTGAGGCCCTTTGGTGAGACAGTGGGAGCCAGGGTCGGAGCCTCTGACAGTAAACCTCACAGAAATTTCACTTCCTCAGACCCCTGCCTGAGCCCGTCCCCTCCCGGGGACCAAAGCATATTACAACCCGACTTGCATGAGTTTTCTGGTGCTGCTGTACAAACCGCCACAAACTTAGTGGTTTAAAACAACACAGATTTGTTTTGTAACAGTTTTGTAGGTCAGAAGTTTGACACGAGTCTCACTGGGCTGAAATCAAGGTGTCTGCAGGCCTGCTTTGCTTCTGGAGGCCCTAGGGGAGCAGCTGTTCCTTTGCCTTTCCAGCTTCTAGAGGTGGCTCGTGACCCCTTCCTCCAGCTGCAAAGCCAGTGGGTTGAATCTCTCTCTCTCTCTCTCTCTCTCTCTCTCTCACACACACACACTTGGTACCTCTTCTGCCACTTCATCCTTTATCACATCTCTGACCCACTCTGCCTCCTCTTCCACTTTTTAAAGGACTCGTGATTAGACTGGGCCCATCTGGACAATGTTCCCATCTAAAGGTCCTTAACCTTATTCACCTCTGTAAATCCTGTGGCCGTTTAAGGTAGCATATTCTCAGGTTCTGGGGATTAGGGCGTAGACATCTTTGTGAGAGTCATCATTCTGACCACCGCTCCACCCCACTCTGAAGCTTGGGGCTTGAGTCATGGCAGTTTTCCTGTGCTGGAGAGGCACCTCTTCCTGGGATCCCTCCCTGACTACACCAGGCAGAGGTGGCCGCTCTGTACACTCCCACAGCCCCAGGTGTGGCAGTGCTCATTCATCGTAGGTCTCCCTCGCTGACTGAGAGTGTGTGGGCAGGGACCTGACCTTCTCTCTGGATCCCTGGTGCCTGGGGGTGGCGAGTAAGCCCATAGGGCTGGCCTGGGGAACAACGTTACATGCTGTTGGGCGGGATGGAAAGCTTCCCCAGCGGTCCGACAGGAGCAGACAGTGCTGCCCTAAGCATACTTCCACTGATCCTTTTCTTCAGTCCTGGGACATCTTGGCGGCAGGTGAAGCATGGATCGTAATCCCCGTTTTACAGGGGCTCTGACAGGTTCAGTGACTGCCCGGGCTCCCAGGGGAAGTGACAGAGCTGAATTCTGACTTGGGCCTCCTCGCCTTTTGTCATTCTCTTGCCCTCATCTCACTCAATTATTCTTTATTCCTCAAACCACCTGTTATGGGTTGAATTGTGGTCCCCACAGATTTAGACGTTCAGGTCCTAATTGCCAGTGTCTCACAACATGACCTTATTTGGGAATAGGATCAATGCAAATATTGTGAGTTAAGATGAGGTCATACTGGGGTTGGGTGGGCCTCTTATCTAGTGGGACTGCGGTCCTTATAAAAGGGGGAAATTTGGAAGAAGACCCACGCACACATGCGCGCGCACACACACACACACACACACACACGGAGAAGGCCATGTGAAGATGAAGGCGGAGGTTGGGATGATGCTTCTACAAGCCAAGGAGGGCTTCCCTGGTGGCGCAGCGGTTGAGAGTCCGCCTGCCGATGCAGGGGACACGGGTTCGTGCCCCGGTCCGGGAAGATCCCACATGCCGCGGAGCGGCTGGGCCCGTGATCCATGGCCGCTGAGCCTGCGCGTCCGGAGCCTGTGCTCCGCAACGGGAGAGGCCACAACAGTGAGAGGCCCGCGTACCGCAAAAACAAAAACAAAAACAAATACAAGCCAAGGAACGCCAAAGATGGCCAGCAAGCCACCAGCAGTCAGGAGAGAGGCCTGGAGCAGATTCTGTCTCACATTTGTCTAGAAGGAACCAAACCTCCTGACATCTTGGTCTCGGACTTCTAGCCCTCAGAACTATGAGTTAATACATTCTTTTGCTGAAGCCACCCAGTGTGCAGTTCTTTGTTTTGGCGGCCCCAGGAATCTATGACACTGCCCACAGACCAGTCCTGAGCGGTGTTATGAAGCGTGGCTGAGCTGGCGCCTCCTGGGCCTCCAGCCTCCTCTCCTGCCCCCTCCCTCCCCTCCGTGAGCTCCAGCCACACTGGCCTTTCATGTGTTCATTTCTTAACAGCTTTATTGGGGTATAATGGACATACAATAGGCTGTATGTAAAGTGTGCCATTTGACAAGTTTTGACATATGTATATTCCTGTGCAACTGTCACCACTATTAGGATAATGAACAGATCAGTCGCCCTTGGCGATCGCTCTGCCTGGCCTCCCCTCCCAGCCCAGGCAACAACTGTCACTATAGATTAGTTTGCATTTTCTAGAATTTTACATAAAGGGAATCTTCCAGTTAGTGTTCTTTTTGTTTTGCACACTGGGCTTTTTCCAGTTTTTTAGAACTCCTGATGCCCTCCTGCCATGTGGTCTGAACTTCCTCTTCCTGTCCTCCCCGCAGTTAATATCCGTCAACTCTCATCAGTTCCTCAGAGCAGCCTTCCCGGAACCTCCCGGACCAGGAGGGCTCCCCATTTAACACACTTTGCTAGCCCTGCATCCGCCCTTGGACACAGCACAGGACCATCTTACATCATCTGTGTGATTGATTCATGCCTGTCTCACCCACCAGTCTCTACAAGGGGCAGGCCTGGGATGGATTCTGCTCACCTTTATCCCTGGCACCTAGTAGCAGGTGATGGCACAGAGGGGGCACCAGAGGGACAGGTGCACACCTGCGATGGGAGCAGCAAAAGCACCGGGCTCAGGAGCTGGGTCTCTGCAGTCAGCTTGCCAGTGATCTCGGGCAAGATTATCAAGCCTTCCTTCCTCGGGCTCCAATTTCCCATCTTTTTTTTTTTTTGGCCGTGCTGTGCGGCTTGTGGGATCTTAGTTCCCCGACCAGGGATTGAACCCAGGCCCTTGGCAGTGAGAGCGCGTAGTCCTAACCACTGGACCGCCAGAGAATTCCCTCCAATTTCCCATCTTTAAAATGGGTGCAATAACAATACCCACCTCCTGCGTTGTCATGAGGTCTGAAGGATGTGATGCATGGAAGGAGTTTCCGAAAGCACCTGACACATAGTTAGCCCTCAGTAGTGATGGTCAGGCATTTTGGGGGCTGCCAAGGAATATGACAGTTCTGTGGCTCCCAGCTGAACTTCTCTTCTTCCAGATGGTGGGCCTGCAAGGCTAGTTCTCCCGCCCACCCCCAACCTCTCTTGCTAACAAGCCCCCTAGTTGCAAGCCTCTTGTTGGATCAGCAGCGCTGGAGAATGAACCGAGTGGGGATAAATCACTGGTGCGAGCCTTGTTCCAGTCTGGTGTTGGGATTTCATTGGCTGCCGACAGTGCTATGCGCTACTCAAGTCCTCTTCCTGGGGACTCAGGATGGATTTATTCAGCACGGATGTTTATGTGGCGGACGCTGAGTAACGGCCCTGTGGGGCCCATTGGAAGGTAGAGCCAGTGGGTGGGCAGGCGATGTGCAGCTGTGGCTGTGAATTTCCCACCAACCCAACGTTAGAAAGCTCTGGAACTCCTCAGTCTTCAAGAGCAGCCCCCGTGGGGTGTCTCCTGGCCTCCACCCGGACCTGGCTTAGTGTAAGAACAGGTTGGGACAGGCTCTCGAGTGAGCCCATCTGTCTAGGCTGCTGTGGCCATGCCCAACTGAAGGAGCCCTGAAGACAGGGGAAGCATCAGGCTCCGTGGAACCGGGGGAGATGCTGGGCCAGGCCTGGGTGAGGTCTGGGCTCAGGGCACAGCTCCAGAAATTACAGTCCACGTGAATGGCGGCCCCTGGGGTTGTGCAGTGTGTATAACCTGCGTGGCCATACATGGCTCCCCTGTCCGGGGTCCTGGTTTGTGGATTAGCCTTTCAAGGCAAGTGCTCAGACCCTTGGGAACATTGAGGAAGGCAGTGAGGAGTGACGGGAAAAGCTGGCGATCTGTGGGCAGAGCAGATGGCACAGAGTCAGCTCTCCACTATAGCTTAGGACCTCAGGCAAAGCACCCTCAGAGCCTCTGCTGTTGCGTCGTTAACACAGGGGTCATCTGACATGCCTCACCACTGCACAGGATTATTGAGGATTATGTGAGCCGGGCGTGCGGAGTCTTTGTAAGCTGCTGAGTAGGATGGGCAAGTTACTGCTTAGCTTTTTGTACCCTGGAGCGCACGCCAGGTGCGGGTTATGGGTCTTCCACGTTATAGCTGTCCCTGGGAGAGGTACTGGGGCGCTCACTGCTCCTGTGTGAGCTTTTGGTTTTCTGAGTCTTCCTGGGGACTGGAGCCAGCATGAGAGACTCAGCTGGGTGGATGTTGAGGGGTTATGGGGGACCCGCAGAGGAGCCACAGAGCAGATCCTTCCACACAGCCCCCTGTCCCCGGGGACTGCGCAGCTGAGGGCAGCCGGGGGAAAGCTGACTGCGGGGGCTCGGAGCAGCCGGGGCTGGGGATCCCATCCGGCATGTGCTTCCTGAGACCCAGGCAGCGTGCTGCGCAGTGTCCCCACGTATTGTCACCACACGCTGGCAGCAGGCCACAGTACTTAGTGTCCAGGGTGGTGTGTTCCTGTCTCCTGTGGTCTCGGGTGGAGGTTAAGAGGGTGGGCTCTTACAGTTCTGTGGCCTTGGGCGAATTGCTTTACTTCCTTGGGCCTCAGTTTCTCTACCTGTAAAGTGGGGATAGTAATAGAACCTCCCTCCTGGAGTCGGCCATGAGAACTCAGTGATCTCAGAGCTGCATGCAGACCTAGCGCTCAGGGGAGGCAAGAGAGAAGAAGCACCAACGGAAATAACCTGCCTGGGGATGGGCGCTAATGGTTTGGTGAAGCCGAGGCCCTGTTATCCACGGGGGTCACCTGTTCCTGACCTCGGAGAACTGGGTGCGGCTCCTTGCGTATCTGGGGCCACCTGTGTGGAGGCATGCTCTCGCCCTTCACGCCTGGGGTGGAGAGCAGGAGTTCCCTTGTCTGCTCACTGCCCCAGGAACTGCTAGGATACTTTTCGGAGGGAAAAGTTGCAGCAATAAAAGTCTCTAGAACAAAACCCAGTAAATCTCAAAGACTCACATAAATGAGGTGGTCCCAGAATACTGACGTGCCTTCACAGACCCCAGGACAGACACACACAGAGAAAGTCCCAGATGCACAGGTCACCTCCACAGCGTCTCCCACTGCATTCCTGGTTCCACGTTTTTCTTCTGAAATCTCAAGGCAGCACCATGGAGGAGAGAGGCGGCATTTCTGTGCAGTGTCACCAGCTGGTCCTGGGGCTCCAGGTTGTTTGGAGAAGTCGCAGGGCAGTGATGTCTCTAAGTCACTTCTGTCTCCCAGGATGAATCGTGTGGCTTGAGGCTGCACCTGGACTCCTGACAGACGAGAGTGGGGTCCAGCCATCCATCAGCATTCTGGAACCTTCCCCCGCTGCCCAGGGCGGTTCGTTCACGGGGGGCTCTGGCCTGGCCAGGAGGCACCTTTCTTAGTAGGAACCTGGAAGCTCATGGCGGGGGGTCAGGCACAGGCTGAGCTGGGTCTCTGTGTGGGGAAGGAGATTAGAGGCCCAGCGCTTGGAGTCTTATGTTTGAGGATTTCCTTCCTGAGATCAAAGAGTCTGAGTAGATTATTTTAATTAATAATAATAGCCCAAAGAAAGATCACTTATTTAGCGCTCACTCTGTCAGACAACAAGCTGGAGGTGCCTCCTACGCGACCTGGTTGTTCCTGGGCCCCGCGTGGCCCAGTCTCCGTGGGGAGCTGCTTTCAGAGAATATTGTGGCCCCTCGGAGGTGATTAGAGGTGGTTCACTTGCTGACTCGTCTCTTGAGGAATATCAAAGGCAGGAAAGAAGCTTCTCCGCACGGAGAGTGGATTACTTTAGAAACACTTTTCTCCACACTTCTCTCCAATGCCTTTCATGTGGTTCTGTCCCCAGAACTCGGCCTCACACTCCATTCTCCACACCAGAGCCTCCTCCCTGAGAACCTGCACACTGCTGCTTTCCCCTCCGCCCTCCCACTTAAATACATGCAGATTCCCTTTCTGCCGTGGTGTCCTCAATATAGTGTGCTGTTTCGGCATCACAAAAAGCCCATGAACCAAGCTGGTGAAGAGAGAATTCTTTGGGGGAATAGGGTGTGGAGAGTGATAACTGCGTATACGTATAATTTAATACCTTTTTATTTTCACATATATTATTCCTAATAACCTTCACCTCACAAGTCAGTGTGGTCAACATTGGTGTCCCCATTTTACAGATGAGGAAACTGAGGCACAAGGAGGCTAGGGAATCAGACACAGGTGTTTCTGAGTCCAGAGCCCAGACACTGCTTGGAACAAAGGGACAGCTTCGCCTAAAAGTGCGTGCGTGGCATATTTCCTTTTGTCTGCCTTTTTTCTTTAAAGGGCTACCTCTTCCAAGAAGCTTCCAGTCTTCAGATTTGCAGGGCTGCACTGTGCTGCCCGGGTGGAGTGGGCGGCAATAAGTGGAGGATCAAGATGTCCTCGGGTTCCCTGGTTTGTATGCTGTGTTAGTCAGCTCCGGCTGCCACAACAGAACACCACAGACTGGGGGACTTCAACAGCAGAGGTTTATTTTCTCAGTTTTTCTGGAAGCTGGAAGTCTGAGATTGAGGTGCGGACTGTCTGTGAGACCCCAGGAAAAGTTGCCCATCCTCACCTTCTGGTGAGGCCTCTCTTCCTGGCTTGTAGGCAGCCACCTTCTTGCGGTGTCCTTAGGTGGACTTCCCTCTGTAGGTTTGCAGAGAGGGAGGGAGTGAAGGAGAGAGAAGGGGAGGGGAGGAGAGTTGGGGAGGGATGGAGAGGAAAGTGGGTAGAGAGAGCAGTGGTGTCTCTTCCTCTTCTTATAAGGACACTAGTCCTATTAGATTAGGGCCCCACCCACGTGATCTCATTTAACTTTAATTATCTCCTGAAAGACCCTGTGTCCAAACACAGTCACATTGAGGGTTAGGGCTTTGACATGTGAATTTGGGTGGGGCGGGGGCTCATAATTCAGTCCATAACATATGCCCAACCAAGGGTGGTGGGCCCTAAAGGGACTGTGATGGGACAAGGCAAAAAAGAAGGAGGAGACCCTTCCAGACCATCAGAACAGGAGAAATCAAGGGCAGGTGCTGCTCAACTGGCTCAGAGAGCGTGCTGGAGAGAATAGGGGGTTTCGGAGGCTATGGGGCATCCCGTGTGTTGGTGCTTGGACCTTTACTAGGCGTGTGGCCCTGTACTTGTGACTCAACCCCTCTGAGCCTCTATTTCGTCATCTGGAAAATGGGAATAATAGTAGTATCTGCTTCATTAAGTGGCATTGAGGATAAATTAGAGGATTTATCTAAAGGGCTTGGCCCTGTCCCTGGCACATTGTGAGACGGGAGTGGCAGTGACGGGTGTTGGGCCCCTTGAGTTCCAGGGTGGGGTGTGAGTTGGGGTGGCAAGCGTCACTCACATAGGAGTTAATCTCAGAGATCAATTAGAGAAGAGCTACTGGGCTAGGCCAGGTGTGCGGGCAGGGCCTGGGTGAGGGGGCTCTGAGGCAGGCAGGAGGGGACAGATGTGACTCGTCCTAGGGCCCCTCAAGGTTGAGGAGAGGCAGGGTCTGGTAGGCAAACGAGGCCGGAGGGCAGTGAGACGTTTCGTTACTGAATGGGACAAATGCCAGCGACAGGAACGAGCCCGGTCGGGGCGTCAGAGGCCAGAGTGAGGGGCCTGGGGACCTAGTCCTCAAGTCCTTCACAGGACACGTCTCACCTTTCAGCTCAGCGTCCCCTCCCTTCCCTTCCGACAGGCGAGGCATGACGCCAAAACGCGGTGCTACTAAATGTAGCTGGCGGCATTCATGAGTCAGCAAGCTGTTTTATTTCATCAACTGAGATTAAACCTTTTCTTCTTTGGCAAAGCGCAAAGTTTCTTCCGTATGATTTCTTGTGATCAGGGTCATTTTAAAGGATGGGTGCTCAGCAGTGGGAGCACCAGAGCATTCTGTAACTCAGAACAATGCATGCTGTCTCCCCGCGGTGGCCGGCGCTTACCTGTGTTAGACCCAAGCGGTCTACGAGGGATTCCAACTCGCCCAAGAACCGCCAAGAGTCGAGAGCCGTTGCAACACGCAAGAGGTTTATTAGGAGCCGATGCACCGGGGTTCCCTGAACCTCACGCAGGAGGCCGATGGGGAACCCCTAAAAGCGGAATCACATACTTTTTATAGGTTTATTTACTCATAGGGCGGGTATATTCTCACAATGATTGGGTAAATGTGGTGACTTTTGAATTCATTGGCTTAGGAACTTTTGTCCCACCTTCTGGCCGTTATAGTTGTCTGTTCATTGTGGCGGTTAGGGCGTATACCTGTTACGGGCAACTGGAAAATTACCCGCTGTCTGGCAAGTCCCCGTCAACTGAAAAACTCCAAGAATTGGTTTCGATAGGGAGAAGGAGTGGCGCACGATAGGGAGAAGAATTGGTTTCGATAGGGAGAAGGAGTGGCGCACGATAGGGAGAAGAATTGGTTTACGGGAACAAGTGAGGGGGTGGAAAGTCCCTAAAGGCCCCACATTCCCCCCTTTTTTTTTTGTAACTAATTTCAATCATGGAATTTCAGTTTCTTTTTGCGAGTTTTGGTATTGTTGCCTTAGCATTAAAACTTGTACCGTACTAATGCGTTCTCTAATAAAGGCTATCAGGCGATTCAGAATGCATGGTCCAAAAGTTAAGAGCAACAATAAAATAATGAGGGGCCCTAACAAGGTGGAAACTAAAGTAGTAAGCCAGGGAGATTTATCAAACCATGATTGAAACCATCCTTTTTGATTTTCCCTTTCCTGTTGTCTTTTGTCCAGGCGCTCCCTAAGTTTGTCCATTGTTTTGGTAATAGCCCCAGAATGATCAATATAAAAACAGCATTCTTCTTTTAGTGCAGCACATAGTTCGCCCTCCTTAAGGAACAGCAGATCTAATCCCCTCCTGTTTTGCATTACCACCTCTGAAAGCGAGGTGAGGGATTCTTTTAACTGAGTTATGGAACTTTCTAACGCCCGGAGGTCAACATCTACAGCTTGTCTTAAGGCATCATAATAGTGGGGTTGTTGAATGAGGGCTGTTGCACCTGTTCTTACCCCGGCTGCCATTCCTAGTCCTAGGAGTACAGCCAGGGTGAGTGTTATGGGTTCCCTCTTAAACCTTCCTCTGCCCTCATATTCATCTAGAAAGGATGAATCTGAATGATAAATGAGTCTGGGGACTAGCTGAACTAACACACAAAAATCGGTTGAAGCTTTAAGGACCTCTAAAGAAATGCAGGGGGTCAATCCTGTGTTACATGCCCACCATCCATCCGGAGGAGGGAGGAGATACCCTGAGCCCTGTGGGAGGCTTAAATTGGCACAAAGATGTCGGTGGGACGAGGGGGGCGTTCCTACACATGTACCGTTTCCTAATACTGAGGCCAGGGTCAATTTACTATTTTCTTCTTGTTTCCATCGACATTGATCTGGAGTGTTAACATTATTATAATTAGAATTATATCCTATAGCATCATAATAAGGGGGAGGAGCAGCATAGCAAAGCCAACATGATTTGGTAGCCTCCGGGTTTGTGGCATTTAAAACCTCAAAAGCCGCCTGGACCAATGAGAGCATTCGGTCCCGGGGGGTCTTGGGCTTGATTGTCATTTCTTTTGGCTCAAAAGTTTGGTTTCTTATCTCTGGTAACGCTGTGGGAGGGGCCAAAGGTAGCAAAGAGTGCCCTATCTCAGGGTTGGGGCCTATAGGAACTGGAGTAGGGGTTTCAATTTTTAGTTTGATGGTCATTAGTAATCCATCATCATATCCTTCTTTATAAAACCTGATTCCCCATGAATGGCCATTTATCCAGTTTTTTATCTTTTTTTCCTGGTTCACTAAAAGAGATCTTAAGGGGATGGCACCATTTAGTACATTCAGGCCTATAAGTTAAGGGGTTGGTTGGGTGTGTATAATTGGCTGTCACCTTAATAAAGTCCCAGCCAGAGGTGGGCTTCCAATAGGTGTCTCCTGTGGTTTCATATCCCCAGCTTTTGCAATAAAAGTTTTCAGTTCCTCCATATTTATAATTAAGGGACCTGTGGCGATGGAACCCGGGGCATATGTAGAAAGCAGGAGCTCTGAGCCCAGTCCTCCGAATCCCGTTTTTGCAACCCTTTCCGGAGGAATCAGCTCTAGTTGATAAAATTTTTGGAACATTATGTTGATCATAATAGTCTTCTAAATCCCAACCGGGAGCCCCTATGGCCAGTTTACAAACATCAGGAAAAAGGTTTGGCCACCAGGTCCATTGGGGAGCGATATTGCTAACAGACATATTACATCTCCAGTTTGGGAAATTACCTGCCAGGTTAAACGCTGGGGCAGGTGAGGACTAAAATTACTCACAGTCAGTAGGGGTAACAAAGTTAAAGTTATAAATCTGATGATCGCAGAAGCTTGAGCTTGAGCGGGTTGCTGGTCTTTTGGGCTCGCCATTCCGATGTTGCAGATGCTGGTGCGGCCTTCACGTGTGAAGCGTGGATCCACGCAGCGATGCCGTCTACCTTTATAGCCGTGGGGGTGGTGAGCAGGACGATGTATGGTCCTTTCCACCGAGGCTCTAGAGTCTGGGTTCGGTGCCGACGGACGTACACGGAATCTCCGACTTGGAAGGGATGAGCCTCTGCTGGTGTTCCTGGTCGGTAAGCCTCTGCCAGCTGGGACCACACCTCCTTTTGGACCAACTGGAGTCCCAACAGCCTAGCATATAAGTCAGTGTTATTCTGGCAGTCAGGACTTAATTTCTCCCTTAGCGTAAAAAGAGGAGGTGGGGCCCCGTATAGTATTTCAAATGGAGTAAGATAATAGCGGGAGGGGGTATTTCTAGCCCGGAACAGGGCTAAGGGAAGGAGCACCGTCCAATCTGTACCGCCAGTCTCTATGGACAATTTAGTTAGGGTCTCTTTTAGAGTTCTATTCATTCTCTCTACCTGTCCTGAACTCTGGGGTCTATAGGCACAATGTAATTTCCAATCAGTCCCCAGGTATTTGGCCACACCCTGACTTACTTGGGCGACGAAGGCGGGACCATTATCTGATCCTATTACCTTTGGTGCCCCGAACCGGGGGAAAATTTCTTCTAAGATCTTTTTGGCCACCACAGTAGCTGTCTCCTTCTTCGTCGGGAAAGCTTCTACCCATCCTGAGAAGGTATCTATAAAAACTAGAAGATACCTGTTACCGTACCTTCCAGGGCGTATTTCAGTGTCCCAATAGGCTCCTGGGCAGTCTCCTCTGAGCCTTTTTCCGACCTCAAGTTTTCCTTTATGGGAGTTTACCTGTTGGCATGGAATGCACTCTCGTGCAATCTGCTCAGCTAATTTAGTTAGTCCAGGGGTATCATAACCTGTCTTGTGTAGTAGGGACACCATCTTCTTGGTTCCCAAGTGTGTCCATCTGTGAATCTGTTGTAGCATGGATTTTGCTTGTTGAGGAGATAATGTTCCTTTAGTTATGGCTGGGGTAATTGTTCCCCTATCATTTGGTTTCCCAGGACTCTCATCTGATAGTTCTAGTATGATTTCCCGTAGAGCCACTTCTCGTGCCACCCTATCTGCCATGTTGTTGCCTCTTGTCACCGGGGTATTGTCCTTCTGGTGTCCGGGGCAATGAATGATGCTGACTTTAGTGGGGAGCATGAGGGCAGCTAGCAGTGCCACTATTTCTTCTTTGTTTTTAATTTCTTTGCCCGCCGAGGTGAGCAACCCTCTTTGTTGGTAAATGGCCCCATGGACATGGGCGGTAGCAAATGCGTACCTACTGTCCGTATAGATGTTTACCTTTTTGTTTTCTGCTAGTTCCAATGCTCTAGTCATGGCGATTAGTTCAGCCCGTTGGGCCGATGTCCCTTGTGGTAATGCGGCTGCCCAGATGACCTCTTTCCCGTCTACCACGGCAGCTCCCGCCCGACGCTTACCTTCCTCTAGGAAACTGCTTCCGTCAGTAAACCAGGTAACGTCGGCGTTGGGGAGGGGCTGATCCATCAAGTCTGGTCTGCTACGGTGTGCTGCAGCCAGTACTTCCTGACAATCATGGATGACGGTAGTGCTTTCCAGGTCAGGGTCGGGTAGCAAGGTGGCCGGGTTGAGTCCTGTGGCTGAGGTAAACTTAATACGATCTGAGTTTAACAGCAGGGCTTGGTAATGAGTCATCCTGGCATTTGTTAGCCATCTGTCGGGTGGCTGGCGAATTACATTTTCTAATGCAAGGGGGGCTGTTATCGTTAGGTTCTGCCCCAAAGTCAGTTTGTCAGCATCTTTGACCAAAGCGGCCACCGCGGCGATTATTTTTAAACAGGCGGGCCATCCTGCTGCCACAGGATCCAATTTCTTTGATAGGTACGCAACCGGGCGATTCCAGGGGCCCAGTTTCTGAGTTAGTACTCCCTTTGCAATACCTTTATTCTCGGCCACGTACAGATGAAAAGGCTTAGTGATCCTTCCCCCGTTCCTTTTTTTAGGGCATTCTCTTGCCCAATGACCTTTTTCTTTACAGTAGGCACATTGGTCCTTGTCTAATGGCCGCCTTCTATCCGTTGTTCGCCCTTCCTGTCTATTTCTGTCTCTACTGTTTCCTCCTCTGACTACAGTGGCCAGTATCTTACTCAAATGTCTTTCTTGCCTCTTATCTCATCTTACCTCACGAGCCTCTTGTTCCTTCTGCTTTCTTTCTTCTCTTTCTTCTTCTGTCTCCCTCTTATTATATACCTTATCTGCCTCTTTTACTAAGTCCTGAAGGGAGAAACCTTGTAGGCCATCCAGCCTTTGTAACTTTTTTCTAATATCAGGGGCCGCCTGGTCAATAAAGGCCATTGCTATGGTGGCCTTATGTTCCTCAGAAGTTGGATCATAAGGAGTGAATCGTCTAAAAGCCTCCATTAAGCGTTCTAGGAACACGGTTGGCGATTCCTGGGGCCCCTGAGTTACCTCTCTTACCTTAGCCAAATTCGTGGGGCGCCTGGCCGCTCCATGGAGACCCGCCACCAGAGCCTGGCGATACATTTTCAGGTGCTCCTTACCTTCCGGGGTATTAAAGTCCCAATTCGGCCTGACGAGTGGAAACCCGGCATCAATCTCGTTAGGCAACTGGGTAGGTTGTCCATTGGCGGCTAACACATTCTTTTTAGCCTCCAGGAGAACCCGTTGCCTCTCCTCAGTTGTGAGGAGAGTCTGGAGGAGCTGTTGACAATCATCCCAGGTGGGTTGGTGGGAGAAGACAAGAGACTCTATTAAAGCAGTAAGAGCCTGTGGGTTTTTAGAGAAAGTAGGGTTATGCATCTTCCAATTATAAAGATCTGCAGAGGAAAAGGGCCAGTATTGAAGGGGTCTATTCCCGTGGTTATCGGGGGGGCCATATTCTCTAAGGGGTAAAGCAGTAGAATCCGGGGAAACAGCCCTCCGGCTTCTGGTGCCCGCCGAGGGACCCCCCCTTTCCGCCATAACAGGTGGCCCTACTGGTGTGGAGGGTTGTGAAGCTGGGGGTCCTAGGGGCGACATGGGATTTAGGGCCGGAGGATAAGGAGGTGGGGAATCTAGAAGAAGCAAATCAGACTGCAGGTCAGGATATATCGCCTTTGGCGGGTCCGGGGCAGCAGATGACTTTTCCGTGTCTGGGGTTTTCTTCAGGGCCAATATCTCCGATTGTGCTGGAGCGCATGCAGACGTGCCTGTTGAGGAAACAAAGGGCCGGACCCACGGAGGCGGGGAGAGAACTAGATCTTCCCAGACCAAGATATATGGTATCTGGTCTGGGTGTCCGTGGGGTCCTGTGTTAAAGACCCTAGACTTGACTAGCCCAACCTTATCTAACAAAAAAGATCCTTCGGGTGGCCACCCTGTCTGAAATGTAGGCCACTCAGAGGTACACAGCGTTTGCCATTTTCCTTTCCTTACTTCTACCGAAAGGTTGTGGGCCCTAGCCCTAACTTCGGTCCAGTGGCTTAGGGTAAGAGAAAGAGGAGTCGTCATAGTTTGTCCCATTGTCGTCCGTCAAAAGAAAGATAATAGTACAGAAAAACAATAAAATTTCAAAAGACACACATTGATATTGCCGCCGCGAACTTAAACCCGAAACCAACTCAAATTCAGATGGCAGCTTATATAACCTGCCAGAACCAGCCGCCGCGAACTTAAACCCGAAACCAACTCAAATTCAGATGGCAGCTTATATAACCTGCCAGAACCAGATGAAGGGGAGACAAAATTTGTTTCTCCTTCCAGATGGGACCACCAGGGCGTCCCCCGGGGCCCGTGGACACCAGCTTTCGGCACGTCTGCCTAGCCAGGAGTCCAATACAGATTCCACAGCAAGCCGGTTCGCACGGCTTTTTCCTAATGGCGGCTAGCAACAAACAAACGACAAACAAACAGACAATTGGGCTCGAGCCTACCTGATACCTCCGACTCCCGATGTTCTTGTGACCCGGGGGCGAGTGGGGATCCCGGACGAGCCCCCAAATGTTAGACCCAAGCGGTCTACGAGGGATTCCAACTCGCCCAAGAACCGCCAAGAGTCGAGAGCCGTTGCAACACGCAAGAGGTTTATTAGGAGCCGATGCACCGGGGTTCCCTGAACCTCACGCAGGAGGCCGATGGGGAACCCCTAAAAGCGGAATCACATACTTTTTATAGGTTTATTTACTCATAGGGCGGGTATATTCTCACAATGATTGGGTAAATGTGGTGACTTTTGAATTCATTGGCTTAGGAACTTTTGTCCCACCTTCTGGCCGTTATAGTTGTCTGTTCATTGTGGCGGTTAGGGCGTATACCTGTTACGGGCAACTGGAAAATTACCCGCTGTCTGGCAAGTCCCCGTCAACTGAAAAACTCCAAGAATTGGTTTCGATAGGGAGAAGGAGTGGCGCACGATAGGGAGAAGAATTGGTTTCGATAGGGAGAAGGAGTGGCGCACGATAGGGAGAAGAATTGGTTTACGGGAACAAGTGAGGGGGTGGAAAGTCCCTAAAGGCCCCACACCTGAAAGCCACTGGTGACTGAGTCTGAAAGGCAGAGGGGACACCGAGGTCACGGGTCAAGGAGCTGTAGCTCTGCGTCAGATGGCATTTCTCACCCAGAGTGGCAGAGAATCAGTTCCGGGAGCCTGTGTTAAAGGACTGGGGCACTAGCCTGGGGTGGCTGAATGTCCACCTGAGACGTTCTCTAGGAAGATTTCCATGCATCTTTGTGGGAAACGGTGCAGGTGCAGGTAGCCCCCGCTCCAGATCTGAGTCACCTGCATCCCTTTCACATTCTCAAGGCTCGGGGAGAGATGACCACATGTCACAGCCTCCTCTGCCCTCTGCCTGCTCCCAGTGCACGGTGACACCCCCATGGTGGGTGGGGTGGATTCCATGGCCACCTTCCACCATCTTGCCCCGCCCGCACTTGGCCGGGTAAGAGGCAGGCGTCATGGTGCTTCTCCATCGTGGGGAGAGGACAAACAAGCTCTGGGTTTTCCCCCCGTGCTGTGTGTGTGTGTGTTCCTATTTAGGACTGGGAGAAACTCAAAGTGAACTTTCTTGGAATCTCAGTGGAATTTCTTGGCAAAGCCTCATCTTGGGACGGAGGAGGCAACCTGGATGTTTGCCGTCAGTGGCAGGAAGGTGGATTTTCCTGGGGTCTCGCTGGCTTGAAGACATTCTTCTTCTCCTTTGTGGGAGCCTCAAGCCCGCCTTTGTGCTTTGGTGGACCTGTGTGCAGGGCTGAGTAGCTTTGTGCTTTGTCAGCTGCTGGGCTGACTCCTGCCAGCTGATGGTGATGACAGCACTGCGCAGGCGCTTCCTCTGTCCAGGTCAACTGCTTGATACTTGGTAGCTCATTTCTCTCTCACAACAGCCCTCTGTGGAAGGTACTGTTCCTTTCTGCACATTCCAGATGTGGAAGCTGAGGCCCAGAGAGGTTGTTTAACTTGCCCAGGGTCACACAGCTAGAAACAGAGTCAGGACTCAAATCTAGACTTTCCAACTTGATGTGTAGCTGTGGGCCAGAGAGTTTGCTTGGCTCTAGCTGGCTTTAGCCTCTTGCTGGCCGTCCTCCTGCCTAAGTTCCCCCAAAGGCCCTTGCTGTCTTCTGGTCTCTAACCCCCTACACATGTGCTTCCTTGGGCTGGAACGCCCTTCTACTTGGCCAACTCCCACTTATTCTCAGGACCTGGCTCAGTGACCATTTCCTCCAGGAAGCTCTCCCTGACTGCTCCCCACATCCAGGCTGGATGCCTCTCTGTCTGGATGCCCATGGCACCCTGGGCTTCCTCCCAGCAGATGTTGACCACCCACTGGTATAAGTGGGGCTCTACTTGTCCATCTCCTCCACCGATGCAATCGTCTTCAGGGTAGGGCCTGCTCACTAGATGTTTGATGAATGAATGAATGTTAACTCGAGTCTCTTGCTGTAGTGTCTGGTCAGCACTGCAGCCTGGTTGCTGGGTTTCCATCCCTCCTTGCCTCCCTGTGCCTCAGTTTCTTATATGGAAGATGGAGAGACTCACAGGGTAAATGAGTGAACCCACAGGAAGGACTCAGAACAGCCCTGGCCACCCTCAAGCTGGCCTTATTCTGTCCGGGTGGGGCAGGAAGGCTCTGCCCGGGGCTGACCTACTTCTCCCTTAGGCGCTACTCCCCCGGGTGAATGACTCAGCATTTGGAAATCTTTTTTTTCTTTTTTAAGGAGTCACATCATTCCCCCATCAAACTAAAGCTATTAGGTGAGGTTAAATGCCAGCTGACGGGTGGGGGTGGGATGGCCAGCAAGAAAACTGTCCAGATAAAAACAAGAGACCCGTTGCCATGGAGGACAGAAAATAAAATGTGTGTGTGAATGTGGGGGGATGAGGAGGGGCTGAGGCAGGAGATGCAGGAATTGGGATAAGAAATGAGACTGGAGGTAGTGCTCGTGGCTACAGGCCTGTAGATGCCACAGCCTACAGACCTTGAGCCCTGAAGCCCCCCTAGACTGCCCCCCAGGGAGGAAATGTGTCACCTAGCAGGGCTGTGACTCCTGGGGGAGGGTCCTTTTCTCCTTCAGCCCGTATTCTCTCTTGCAGTCCTTTCCAAACTCCACTCTGTACAAGAGTCCCACCAGCGGCCCCAAGAAGAGGGTTCTGTGGCGCAGCGCCCGAGGCTGGACCGCAGATCTGTGCCGTCTCTGAATTGGGGCCGAATTTCACATGCCTTGCGATGAATCTTGGATTTTTTTTTTTTTTTTTTTTTTTTTTTACTAATTAGAGTGGGGACGAATCATAGATTTCCGATTTTATGTAAAATTCTGCTCAGCGCATTAAAGCCATCCCTTTTCCAAAAAAAGCAAACAAACAAAAACAAGAAAACCGAGGGCAAGACTACTCCTGTGTCCCCTCCTGGGCGTTCACAAAGCATGTTCACACACAAAGGGCCTCGTGCAGTCCCGCAATCAAGGAGTCCTTGGAACTTTGTGTAGGCCAGTGTTTCCCTGACTACCTGACCAGGGAACCCTTTTCATAGCATATTTTCACATTACCCCCATCAACTTCCTGTAGTTCCAGGAACCCTTTTCCCCTAAAAGTGACTGGCCACACTGTTCACATCATTGAGACTGAATTGACTTTTCTTTCAAAACTTAAAAACCAAATAAAATCTGTATTAGTTTCCTAGGGCTGCTGTAACAAGGTACCATAAACAGGGTGATTTAAAACAACAGACAATTTTTGTCTCAGAGTTCTGAAGGCTGGAAGCCTGCAATCAAGGTGTCGGCAGGGCCGTGCTCCCTTTGACGCCCGTAGGGGAGGATCCCTCCTTGTCTCTGGTAGCTTCTTGTGACAGCATCACGCCAATCTCTGCCTTTGTCTTCACATGACCGCCTTACCTCTGTGTGCTGTCTCTGTGTCTCTTCTCCTTCTTATAAAACTGCGAGTTGTATGGATTAGAATCCCATCCTAGCTCCATGTGACCTCATCTTAACTAATCACATCTGCAATGACCCTGTTTTCACATAAGTTCACATTTTGAGATAGCGGGGGTTAAGACTTCAATGCATTTTTATGGTGGACACTGTTCAACCCATAACAAAGCCCTCCCATGGCAGATGGTTCTGAGCTGGGACTTCACTGCAACCATTCGAAAGGTGCTTTCTCACCTTCCGAGACCAGGCAATGATGTTATGTGCACAGTTAGTGTGGATGGAGGGGTTACTGCCTGTCAGTCACTGTGCGTGCAGAGTGTATTACAAACAGCATCTCATCGCACTTTTTCACAGTCCTGAGAGCTGGGCTCTGTTGTCATCCCTGTTTTATTAGGCGAGCAGGTTGAGTTGACACACCTGGTCAGTGGTGAACTGGAGTTTGAAGCGGGGTCTGTGTTTCTGCACTGCCCTGGTTCTTATGCTCTGTGCTGTGCAGCTTCTGGTGGAAATGAGTAGCTGGCTTCAGATCAAGTCCCTGTGTCTCCCAGGTGCTTTTTTCTACTTGCTTATTTTTTTTTTTTGGCCTTCATATATTTATTGGCCATTTAGATTTGACCTTTAGTGAATTTATGTCAAATTTATGTCCATATCCTTTGCCCACTTTTCTATTGTCTTCCTATTGTAAATTTATGAGAACTCTTTATATAGGACAGATATTGACACTTTCTCTGTCAAATGTAAATATTTTCCGTAAATAGTTGTCTGTTTGCTTAATTTACTGTATCTTTTGCCATCCAAGAATTTAGTATTTCTTGGCTAAGGTATGTCCTTTTTTTTCTTTTATACACTTTGAATTTCCTAGCTCCATTAAAATATATTCCCCAATACCTACTTTGTATTTTCTTGTCTCCCAAATTATATGATTTTTCTTGTTTTTCTTTTTGCAGGTAACATTTATTCCAACTAGAACTTATTTTTGCCAATAGAATTTATAGTTTGAGGTAGGGATCTGACACTGTTTTCATCCAGAAAGATATCCACTTGGGCTAGCATCATTTGTTAAATAAACTGTTCTTTCCAGTTGAATTCCATTCACTTGTTTTTCTCCAGGGAGGATAAGGCTGGGAAGGTGTCTTAGAGGAGGTGGGGTTTTCGGAGCTGCAGGAATGTTGGGATGAGGTGCTCTGGTGAGGGAGGGGCCTGTGCAAGAAGGGAAGGGAGTTGGGGACAGAAGGGTTCGACAGAGGAGAAGAAGTTACAGGGTCAGAGAGCCAGGTTAACTCCTGTTCCAGGGGTACCCCTGGAGGAACCAGAGCTTCCGGCTGGGGTGGGGCCAGCGCTGCTGGGACAGGGATACCTGTATGGACAGAGAGTACCCTTATTCACAGGGTGTGGTCCCAAGGGTGTGGAGGTCTGGGGTGTTGATGAGAAGGCAGAGCACAAAGCCTGGGACTTGGGGAGGGGGGATTCCCCGGAGGATGGACAGCTGAGCAGGAGCCCGGTCCCCTGGATGCTGTGCCCGCCCACCTCCTGGGCACTCACCTTCCCAAGCACGCCAATTGGTTCTTCGTGGAAGCACCTGCTACTCTGCCTGGACGTGTGCTCACCCTGTACATGGGGTAGTCTGGAAACGCTAATTGATTAACTAATGTCTTCAGGAGCAGCCCGCAATGCGGGATGGGTGACCTTTGGTGTATAAACCCGCAGCTTGCTTGGCCCTTAGGTGGGCAACTCAGAGCAGTGGTCTGCACCCTCTCCTAGAGGTCCCCAGAAGGACCGAACCCCGGTTGCTCATGGCGATGACCTTCTTGTGGACATATCCTTCCCTCTCTCCTTCTCCCGCTCCCCTACCTGTGCTTCCTGGGACCACCTTGATCAACTCCTGGCACTTGCATCCTTATCTCAGGGGCTGCTTCTGGGGAAACCTAAACTCCTATGTTAGGTCAGCGCCCCAGAGGGCTGGTTGGAGCCATCCCATCCCTCCTGCTTCAGGCACAGTTGGTCCCAGTGGTTGGGGGAGGGGAGTGTAAAACCTCTGGAGAGGGGAGGAGAGACTTGCAGAGTTTGCCACCTGGGAAGGCTCAGCATTGGAGGTTGTGAGCAACAGAAACTCAGCTCTAACTAGTTTAACCCAAAAGGGGGAAATATTGACTTACGGAACTGAAAAATTCTGATGATGGCACTAGCCTGCAGCATGGCTGGGCCCAGGGGCTCAAACCAAGTCAGCAGTTCTCTCTCCATTGCTCACCTGCTTCCCTTGTGGTTGTTTTCATTCTGGAAGGGGGGCAGCTTTCCATGTGGTGCCCCCTACCCCAACCACAGGTTTATATTCCACTAGCTTAGCAACCCCATTGGAAAGAGTCTGCCTCTCTTCTAGTAATTTTTTTTTTTTTTTTTTTTTTTTTGCGGTACGTGGTCCTCCCACTGCTGTGGCCTCTCCCATTGCGGAGCACAGGCTCCGGACGCGCAGGCCCAGCGGCCATAGCCCACAGGCCCAGCCACACCGCGGCATGCGGGATCCTCCCGGACCGGGGCACGAACCCGTGCCCCCCGCATCGGCAGGCGGACCCCCAACCACTGCGCCACCAGGGAAGCCCATCTTCTAGTAATTTTAGGAAACATCCCAGCCCTGACTCTCACTCAGTAAAGCCCGGGTGAAGGACCAAAGTCTGAACCCATCCTTGCAGCCAGGTAGAGGGTGTGAGCTGACTGGCCAGGTCTGGTCCTGGGCCACCTACCCTGGGGAATGGGCTCAGTCTCATAAGATTGGAGGCCTTGTCTCTCCCTACAAAGATGGGCTCTGTTCCCTGTGGAAGAAGGGACAGGAAAGTGAAATCCACAGATGAGGATGGGCAGGTTGGGTTGGCGCGGGACAAAGGGGAACAGAACAACCAGGAGAGGAAGGCAAAGAGCCATTGGGTGGAGGGAAAGGAGACAATTTCAGTGACTTTATTGTGGAGCCCAGGCTGTCAGATGCCTGCCCTGAAGCACTGTTATGAGAAGACAAGGATTGAAAAAAAATAGGTTCAATGTTTTTGGAGGGGGGTTTATTTTAAAACTTTTTATTTTGAAATGGTTTTAGATTAACCCAAGATTTGCAAAGATAATACAACTTTCCTGTGTGCCCCCATCTAGTTTCATGTTAACACCTTACATACCTACGGTGCGGTGCATTTACCAAAACTAAGAAATTATCATTGCTGCGTCACTATTAACGAAAGTACAGACTTTATTCAGATTTCCCCAGTTTTCCCTACTGATGTCCGTTTTCTGTTCTAGGATCCAGTCTAGGATCCTACATTGCTTTTAGTCATCGTGTGTCCTTATCTCATTTATAGTCATCGTGCGTCTCCTCCAGTCTGTGACAGTTTTTGCCATGTTTCCCTGCCTTTCATTACCTGGACATTTTTGTAGAGAGGCTGTCAGATGGTTCGTAGAATGTTCGTCAGCAGGGGTATAACTGACGTTTTCTCCCGAGGAGACTGAGCTTATGGATCTGGGGATGAAGACCGCAGAGGTGAAGTCTTCTCAATGCATCGTATCCAAGGGCTCAGGATACCAACGTGACTTCTCACTGCTGCTGTTAAGCAGGTGGTCACTGGGTTAGGGGCTGCCCGCCAGGTCTCTCTACCGTAAAGTTAGTATTTCCCCCTTTCCACACTCTATTTGGGATGCAGGGCTTTGGATGAGTTTTGTCCTGGGAATGGGGAGCAGATGCCCTCTCTTCCTCCCTGGGTTCTCCCTCCTCCCCAGCCAGGCCTCCATGTACACCTGCTGGAGTGAACGCTGGTGCCATGTTCTCTGTCACTCTCCAGGAAGGCTGGCGGTGGCTTCTCCTTAAGGACTCTGAATCTCAAGGCCGTCCTGTCTGCTGGGTCACAGAACTGTTGTGTTTCACATGCAGCCAGTTTGGGGCTCTAGTTGTGCATATTTGGATTCTAACTGGGAAACTTGGGCCAAAGCCAGATGTGGTGCTGCCCCAGCTTCCTGGAGAAACCCGGAGTTTTCTCCACGACAAGGATGGTTTAGTCCAGGGAAGTAAGGAGAGTTTGCTCGCAGAAGCGGGAGTAACTGAATTACCTAGGAGGCCAGCGGCGCCTCTCACCTGCTGGGAGGAGATGGATGTCTCTACTGAAAAGAAAGAGGTGGGGTGTGCTCCAGGTGACCTGAGCGGAGGGCTCACAGAGCCGGGGAGGACACCAGCCCTGGCCCGAGACGTTGGTGACAGCCCGTTTGCCAGGGTCTCTGCTGACCTGTGGCTGCTCTCTGGAAGTGAAACATTTTGCAGATTTACTCATTTGGGTCCTGTTGGCAGTTATGTTCTGAAAGATAATCAGTTGTCGGAGCAACTAAGACCCTGTGCTTTAAAAGGAAGCTGAGGACTTCCCTGGTGGCGCAGTGGTTAAGTGGCCAATGCGGGGGACATGGGTTCGAGCCCTAGTCCTGGAAGATCCCACATGCCGTGGAGCAACTAAGCCCGTGCACCACAACTACTGAGCCTGCGCTCTAGAGCCCATGCGCCACAACTACTGAAGCCCATGCGCCTAGAGCCCGCACACCGCAACGAAGAGTAGCCCCCTGCTCGCCACAACTAGAGAAAGCCCGCGAGCAGCAACAAAGAACCAACACAGCCAAAAATAAACAAACAAACAAATAAATAAAAGGAAGCTGAGCCTGTAAAAATAAGTGTGGTTGGTGACCCAGAAAAATCGGAAGTTTGTACAATTCCTGTGCATGTATGGAATTTGGGCACTTTAGCTCCTACTGGCATTGAGGGGCAGGCTGGGAAGACATTGGGTTTGGATTTGGTGTCAGCCCCGTGAGCTGCAGGCCTCGGCTGCACCCTTTATTAGCGTGGGGTGACCTCAGGCAAGCGACCTGGCCTCCCGAGCCTAGCGTCTCCTCTGAGAAATGGGGATAATAATAGTGCAGCCATCTCGTCTTGCAGCTCAGGGGCTGCTTGGGTTTGAGGTTATTCGGCAGGCAGGAAATTTAAAAAATAGATATGCATGAGGGATATTTTCTATTTGGCCCAAGAAGGAGAAACACGATTTGGGCACTGTGTGCCTGAGGCTGAGAGGGGCCCTGGGGAGGGAGGACCCTGTCTGCCGTCCCACCCTCACCTCCAAGGACTGGCTCTGAGTCCCTAGAAGCAGGAAACAGAAGTGGCTGCTTTGGGGAAACTTTGCAAGGTGTGAGGCTCAAGTAGGGCTGCTTGGGGCTCTGGGGACAATGTGGGACCCTAACCAGGAGGGCCCCTGTGCTGTTTGAGCCTGGATCCTGCCAGGGCGGAGGAACATGGCTGGCCAGCACCTAGAGGGTTTTGTGCTCTGGGAAATGGTGTCTGAACACCAGTGCAAGGGCAGGGTGGGACATGTCCCCTGAGGGGCTTGTGGACAGCAGTGAAGAGGCCAGAGTAGGGGAAGGTGAGTAGAGAGTGTGCCTGAGCTCACAGGAGCCCCAGGAACACCCGGGAACAAGGTTCAAAGAGGCCGAGACCCTGAGGGTGGTGGCCTCGAGCTGGTGAGATGCAGGCTCAGTGGTCATGGAGGTCCCCAGATGGTACCACCTGCAGGGGTGGCCGAGGACACTGGGTCACTGTAATACCTACCTCCTAAGGCTGGGGGTCAGGTGAGAGCACCGGGGGGGCGGGGCAGGCATTGTGACAACTGAAAGTGCTATGATAAGCTCCAGTGCACCCTACCCAGCCACCTCGTCATCGCTCTGAGCCTCAGTTTTCACAGGTGCAAAATGGGGATGATGAGAAGGCTCTCCTTCCCCTAGAGTTGTTACGAGGATGGAGTGACATAAATATGACTTCTTCTTAGAGGCTGAATAACGTGTACAAAATCACACAGCTGAGAGCATCAGTGTCAGATTCTGTTTGACCCTGTCATAATCAGCGTCGTATCCCTGCGTAGCCAACGCTCAGCAGATGTGGGTGAAGGAATAAGTGAATGCTGTTCCCATATTCCACAGTGTTCCGTTAGAGCTCAAAGAGCTATTTGTAGAAGTCCTGTTATGAACACACTCCCACAGAAACAAGTAGGACCTGAGCTCCGAGCAATGAAGTTCACTGAGGGCTGGTCTGCAAGCTATTGCATGTTGCTTTCTTTCATCCTTGTCATGATCCTATGAAGTGGGTCCTATGACTAGAACCCAATTCCCACTGAATATAATTCCCGTTTTGTAGCAAAGGGAACCGAGTCTTGGAGAGGCCAGGTGATTTGCCCAAGGTCCTAAGGAGGTAAGAGGCAAAGCCAGGATTTGAACCAGGTAGCTTCCTCCAGAGCCCAAACGCTCCAGCCCTTCACTTTGCAGTTGATGATGGCAGAGAACTTGGTCCCAGGTATCCAGTGGGCAGGCCAGCCCCGGACCCCATCTCTGGTTAACCAACCCAGGCTCCCATCGTACCGCTAACGAGCAGTTTCCAGGAGGTTGCTGCCAGGAAACAAGACCCAAGGCCTCCTCCAGGAATTACATTAGGGGCTTAAGAGGCAGAGAGTGTTTCAGAATAGCTATTGGAGCCGACAATTATTATTTTTTTGGTTCGATGGGTAAAATTTCCCTCTCGCTTCTTACTCCCCTGCTAAAGGACTCAATTGAATAAGTAAGAGAAACAGCAGCATGTGCTATTTGAAAACTGTTTAGTGCAATTACCTTCGCAGACTTTACTGAATTTGAAAATGATAGATGGCAAATCTTAATTTCCCAAACGCTCCACTCCGGCAAGCAGTTTGTTAAAGATTAGCAGTGCGGCTAATCACCGGTGCATAATGCCCACAAATACACGTTTTTCCTTTTTATGAAACACATTATGCTAATCACCCTGTATTCCGTTTTTCAATAAAAGGTCAGCAGAGCACTGTTTATTCAGAATGTGCAGTTTAAGCTTCATGTCTGTCATTAGAGATAATCTAGGTTTGCTGTATCAAGTGGGGTTGTCATAGAAACCAGACCCGCAAGCTTTGTTTATGGCCTTTGGAGAATAAACACTTTGCATTTATTTCTCTGGAAAGGAAATAAAAAACACATCAGAAATCATCGAACAATTAAGTAAGGTTTGAAACAGAGCGGTGATAGCCCAGAAGAGAGAGCTATGTCATTCATCAAAAATCAATAACTGGGCTTCCCTGGTGGCGCAGGGGTTGGGAGTCCGCCTGCCGATGCAGGGGACACGGGTTCGTGCCCCGGTCGGGGAGGATCCCACATGCTGTGGAGCGGGCTCGCTGAGCCTATGCTCTGCAATGGGAGAGGCCACAACAGTGAGAGGCCCACGTACTGCAAAAAAAAAAAAAAAAAAATCAGTAACTGTCACACAGTTGGTATACCCGGGCATTCAAGCAGGTAACTGACGGAAGTGGTCAAATATTTCCCCTGGAAAGAACAGGTGAGGGAGAGCGGATGTGTTATTATGTCAAGTAGAGAATTAATTTAACTGTGCTAATGGGCTTTATCCAATGCCATATATTTGGATATTCACTTGTGAACCCCGAATAGCTGAGACGATTCCATAGTATGGTTTTTCTGATCTTCCTCCTGGCATTTATAAGGACCCTCCCTGGAAGCAGTTCAGGGATCCTGGGCTTCAGCATTTTAAGATCCTGCTTGAGTAGCTTCACCATGTTTATCAAATCGAAATGCAGGATGATGCCCAGTTAAATTTGAATCGTTTTTTAAGCATGTCACAAATATTGCACGGGGTATACTTATGCTGAGATTATTGTTTATCTGAAATGCAAATTTAACTGGGTGTCCTATATGAAATCTGCCTTCCTGTGTCTGGAGGGTCCAAGGGGGTGAGGCGGCCACTCTCTGAGCTCCTCCGCCAGCCTCAGTCAGGCCTGTGCTGCTTTTAATAGGGGAATGAGACGTGTGTGCATGGGGTGCGGGTGCATGACTAATCCCGTTAGTGTGACTGTGGCTCTGATTTGCCTGAGGCACCGAGCAAAGTCAAGTGCAAACAAGTCAACCACTTGGAAATGACCAAACAGCGCTCAGCCCAGCCACCCCATAGTGGGAAAGCTTCTGGGGGTTTGCCCACTGAAAGAGGGTTGTTAGACCTCCTTTCCCGGGCTGGGAGCTAACTGCCCCCCCGTTGTTTCCTGTGGTGTGTGATGCTCAATTCGGGGCTGAAAGGGTGGGGTTCTGTGAACTGTGGCCCTGGCCATGGGCAACTTCATTGTTGTAACCTCCACCCATGCGACGCAATTCGCAGAGATCTGGTAACTGGCAGAAGGTGCATTCATTAGGCTACTGTATTGGATTCAGGTCGATGGAGTGAAGTACCCAGCACACGTTCAGTTCAACAGGAGAGAATTCAGTATCTGCTGCCCTGGCTCAGGCACCCAAGGGGACCCAAAGCCAGATGACGGCGAGTCCTCCAGGGATGCCTCAGCCAGCAGGGAGAGTCAAGCATAGATGTCACTCGAGAACCAGCAGATGGTCCGAGTGCCAGAGCAGAGGCAGAAACAAAGTGCCACGAGAATGTGTGGGAAGAGATGGTCACCCCGGGAGTCTGGGGAGCCTTCTTGGAGGACGGGGATTCGCAGGTGGTCTTTGAGGTGACTGTGTATTAAATCAGATTAGTTAACGCTAAAAGTATGTGTCTTACAAGGACACTCTCACTGGATTTGGGGGCCACCCTAATTCAGCACGATCTCATCTCCATCCTCAATTACCTCTGTAAAGACCCTACGTCTAGATAAGGTCACATTCTAGATAAGGTCACATTTCCAGGTAGACACGAATTTTTGGAGGAGACTATTCAACCAACTACAGTTGTCAATGATGAAATCTTACAGATTTCACAAAATGTAGAGATTCTGCCTTCTCTTGAATGATCAGATCTGGCCCTGGTGGGCCTCCAGTAGACCGGGTCAGAGGGGCAGCTGGCCTTTCCCCAGGCACCAGGTGCCCTGCTCAGTTCTTCACCTGCCCAAGCCCTGCTTTAGTTCAGGTAGAGCTGTCACGGGGCCTCTGTGAGGCTGGAGTCTGCTTCCTGCTCTCCCATCTCCTTCCCAACACGTCCTTCATGACATACACTCATTTATTCTATGCATGAGTTGCTGGTTAATAGTATCTATTTCCAGAGTCAGAAGTATTTGATTCCAATTAGGGACACCAAGTTGAAACCCATGCAGTGTCAAAAATGCAGGTCAGGTGATAATTGAGAACCCTGGGACATAGGACAAGGAGGGAGGGTGTAGGCTCCCAGACCAGGCAAGCCATGCAGCTCCTGCTCTGATCCCTGTGTGATCTTGGGAAAGTAACTCAGTCTTAAGTAGCCTCAGTTTCACACCTGTGAAATGGGTATACTAACAGTTCCCTTCAATGTTGTGAGAACTTGAAATACTGTGTGTAAAGTGCCCAGCAGAGTCCTGGCATGTAGTAGAGGCTTAATAAGTGTCTGGTGAATAAATCATGCGTGAACTAGTTGTCTGAACTTTGAATCACTTGCAGCTAAAACAGGATAAATGGTTCAGATGCAAATAATAGTGTCCAAAACACACTGATGAAATCAGGAAAGAAGGTGATAGAATGTTCCAAGAAAGATTCCCCTTGGCCCTGCAATGCAATAAACTATGCATTTTTTTCAGTCAAAAGGGAATTCACTCCAAGATCAGTAAGTAGTCATTCCAGAAGTAGTAATAATGACAAACCTCAGTGGTTATCCCAACAGATGCAAAGTTTACATAATTAGGGAGCAAAGTCAGATATTTTTCCTACATCTAGGATAGCATTTCCAATTGTGTGTGTTCTAAAAAAGTTAATAGGTGTTCTGTGAAAAAAAAAACCGTTCCTGGTTAAACAATTTGGGAAAATCCTCAAGTATAAGAGTTTTCTTTACTGCAGGAATTTTCAGAGGCTTTAATATGTTAATATGGAGTATGAATTTCCTAAATTAGGATAGAACATGGAATATCTCCCAAATATATTTGGGCAGAGAAAAACCACCTTCCCCCATACCTTTTTTTGGAACTAGCGCTGCATGGAACACAGCACTGGGAAGACATACCACGATTTCTGATGAATACTGTCTCCCCACCAAATGCTAGATATTCTTGTAGGTTTCAGGAGGGCTCCAGTCCTTGATAGAACTGGCTGGCTGCACAGCCCTGTGAAAGGCTGATCAAAGGGCTATGGAAGGAAAGACACTGGGCATTGAGCCTGTCTGAACGATGTCACCTTTAAGGCAACTGGTGAGAGATTCCTGTAGGCTGCCTACAGACGGACCGAATAGGAAGGATTGGGGAAAGCCAGGACAAGGGTCCAGCTGCCCCACGTGGGCTCCCATCTGTCTCAGCTTCCAGATCCTCCAGGGCCAAATCTCATTTTCAGAGGAGCTTCCAGCTCAAGTGCTGGGACACAGATAGGGCTTCCTGGGGCCTGGGGTCGGAGGTTGCCTGTTTCTGAAGCTATCACCTTTAGGCTCCTTATTTCTCTGCCGCCAAACCCCACCAGCTGACTCTGCCCAGTAACCCCCTTCCCACCAAGACTCGAAGATGCAGGCAAAACTCATCAGCCTTACAATTTAAGCCCTAGATTCTACCTCTAAGTCATTCTTTTTTTTTTAAATAAGCTTTCTGTTTTTAATTAATTAATTTATATTTTTAAATTTTTGGCTGCGTTGGGTCTTCGTTGCTGCACACGGGCTTTCTCTAGTTGCGGCGAGTGGGGGCTACTGTTCGTTGCAGTGCATGGGCTTCTCATTGTGGTGGCTTCTCTTGTCATGGAGCACGGGCTCTAGGCATGCGGGCTTCAGTAGTTGCAGCGCGTGGGCTCAGTAGTTGAGGCTTGCGGGCTCTAGAGCGCAGGCTCAGTAGTTGTGGCGCATGGGCTTAGCTGCTCTGCAGCATGTGGGATCTTCCCAGACCAGGGATCGAACCCGTGTCCCCTGCATTGGCAGGTGGATTCTTAACTGCTGCGCCACCAGGGAAGTCCTAACTCATTTTTATAACTCCTCTGCTCATATCTCTTGACAGTTCAGTCACATGACTCTCCTAGCTGCAAAGGAGACAAGGAAATGAATCTTTGACCTGGGTGCCCTTGTGTCCACCTGAAAATCAGGGCTCTCTTAAAAAAAAAAAAAAGAAGGGGATACTGGGAGGATAGTGGGAGGTAACTTGCAGTCTGCTACAACATCCTTAACTTTGGCCAAGACATTCTTTTTGTTGGTTTTATTGTATTTGTTTACTTTTTAAAAACATAGTCACAGGTAGACTATTTTTCTTTTTAAATATTTACTTATTTGGCTGCGCTGGGTCTTCATTGTGGCAGGCGGGATCTTTAGTTGCGGCATGCGGACTCTTAGTTGCAACATGCAGGATCTAGTTCCCTGACCAGGGATCAAACCTGGGCTCCCTGCATTGAGAGTGCAAAGTCTTAACCACTGGACCACCAGGGAGGTCCCTATTTTATTATTTTTTTATTAATTTTTTTATCGGAGCATAGTTGATTTACAACATTGTGTTAGTTTCTGCTGTACAGCAAAGTGAGTCAGTTATACATATACACTTATCCACTCTTTTTTAGATTCTGTTCCCATATAGGTCATTACAGAGTATTGAATAGCATTCCCTGTGCTGTACAGTAGGTTCTTTTTTTTTTAGAAAGCACTTTTTAATTATTTATTTATTTATTAAATATTTAGTTATTTATTTATTTGGTTGTGTGGGTGTCTTAGTTGCAGCAGGTGGGCTCCTTAGCTGTGGCATGCGAATTCTTAGTTGCGGCCTACATGTGGCATCTAGTTCCCCAACCAGGGATCGAACCCGGGCCACCTGTGTTGGGAGTGTGGAGTCTTAACCACTGCACCACCAGAGAAGTCCCCAGTAGGTTCTTATTAGTTATCTATTTTATATATAGTAGTGTGTATATGTCAATCCCAATATATCCCTCCCCCTTTTCCCCCTTCATAAGCATAAGTTTGATTTCTACATCTGACTCAATTTCTGTCTTGTAAATAGGTTCATTTGTACCACTTTTTTAGATTCCACATATAAGCAATATCATCTGATATTTGTCTTTCTCTGTCTTACTTACTTCACATAGAATGACAATCTCTAGGTCCATCCATGTCGCTGCAGATGGCATTATTTCATTCTTTTTTATGGCTGAGTAATATTCCATTGTATATATGCACCACATCTTTTTTATCCATTCCTCTGTTGATGGTCATTTAGGTTGCTTCCATGTCCTGGCTATTGTAAATAGTGCTGCAGTGAACACTGGGGTGCATGTATCTTTTCGAATTACGGTTTTCTCCAGATATATGCCCATGAGTGGGATTGTTGGATCATACGGTAGCTCTATTTTTAGTTTTTTAAGGAACCTCCATACTGTTCTCCATAGTGGCTGTATCAATTTACATTCCCACCAACAGTGCAGGAGGGTTCCCTTTTCTCCACACATCCTCTCCAGCATTTGTTGTTTGCAGATTTTCTGATGATGCCCATTCTAACTGGTGTGAGGTGATACCTCATTGTGGTTTTGATTTACATTTCTCTAATAATTAGTGATGTTGAGCAGCTTGTCATGTGTTCTTGGCCATCTGTATGTCTTCTTTGGAGAAATGCCTATTTAGATCTTTCGCCCATTTTTTGATTGGGTGTTTTATTAAAAATTTCATACATGTTCACTGATGAAAATCTGAAAAATGTTGGCAATTTTCAAAAAAAGAGCTATCTATGACCACTAATCATGCTTCCTAGAGATAACTATTATTAACACTGCATATAAATGTTCCCTCCCCGTCCTGCCCAATTTTGAGGTCATGTCTTAAATTTGATGTTATATCCTGCTTTTTCACCATATTTTTGCACGTCATTGAAAACCCTTCACAAGTATTTTTAACAATGACAATCATATGGCTGTAATTATATGTACTATGATTTACTTAGTCATTCCTCTAATGGTTATTGAAATTGCTAGCAATTTTTCATTATTAACAGTAAAGAACATTTCCTGGGTTTTGACCTCATTTTGGATTATTTCCCCAGGGTTGATTCCTAGAAGTGAAATTACTGGTTCACATGGGCTGACCTTTGAAAGTTTCTTGATATACAATGCCAAATTGCTTTCTTGAAAGCTGATTCACCTCACTTCCTCCAGGATTGAGAAGAAATATAGGTTTAAAAAAATCATATTGGCCTTACTTTCGTGAGGGTGGTGGTCAACTGACTGTGGAAACATCCTCCTCTGTGCCCTGTTACCTAACTGTCATCCTGTCACACAGCTGATGTCTTCGTGCTGTAGAAAGGACGGGGGTCATGGATACTGTAGCCCACAGATGGGCAGCCTCCATGATCTCATTAATGTTCCAGAGAGATCTTTGGCCACAGCCCTGTGCCTCATGTGTTGGATGAGGCAGACCATCTCATCAATACTGTCATTTCCACCCTTCTCAATATTTTCCTGTTTCTGTGTGTCCCTGGCTGGTTCTTTGAGAGCAAGATGACCACTGCAGTCCAGCCTGTCCATTCTGAAGGGTCAGTTTCACTGATGTCCTTAGCTCCTTCCATAACCAGTTGCCTTGGTGATGTTGTCACCAACTCTTTAGGAGATGGACTTGAGGCCAATCTTCGGGGCTGTAACAGACACAGGGTAAGTTCCCCAACCAGAGCAGCAACATCTGCTGTCAAATAAACCTGGATATGAGACAACCAAAGAAAGCTGAAGGTTTGCCTTCTGCACGCCTGAAGAGGAGAGCTCTCTGCCTTTCCTTTTCAAAAAAGAAAAAATTAAAAAGACCTTTTTATTTTAGAACAGTTTAATATTAATAGCAAAACTGCAAAGATAGTATAGAGAGTACCCATATACCCACACCCAGTTTCTCCTATTATTAACATCTTACATTAGCATGGTACATTTGTCACAATGCATGAACAGTTATTGACGCACTATCACTAACTAAAGTCCATACTTTATTCAGATTTCCTTAGTTTTTACCAAGTGTCCTTTTTCTGTTCCAGAACCCCGTATAGGACGCTGCGTTATATTAGTTACCATATCTCCTTAAGCTTCTCCTGACGGTGATAATTTCTCACACTTCCCTTGTTTTTGATGACTCTGACAGCTTTGAAGAGTACTGGTCAGATATTTTGCAGAATGTCCCTCAGTTGGGATTTGTTGGTTCCACCCTCACCTCCCTTGGCTTTTTTTTTTCTTTTTTTAACATCTTTATTGGAGTATAACTGCTTTACAATGGTGTGTTAGTTTCTGCTTTATAACAAAGTGAATCAGCTATACATATACATATACCCCCATATCTCCTCCCTCTTGCGTCTCCCTCCCACCCCTCTAGGTGGTCACAAAAGCACCGAGCTGATCTCCTCTCCTTTGGCTTTTGGTAGGAGGACCACGGAGGTAAATTACCATTCTCATCGTATCAAGGGTGTATGCTATCAGCGTGGTAGCACTGTTGGTGTTAACCTTGATCAACGGGCCTAGGTGGTGTTTGTCAGGTTTCTTCCCTGTAAAGTGACTTGTTCCTCCTCCTTTTATTACTGTGCCCTTTGGATGAAAGTTACTATGTGCAGCCCGTGCTTACGCACTGGGGAGTTATGCTTCACCTCCCCGAGAGCAAAGTATTTACATAGTTATTTAGAATTCTTCTGCATGGAAGATTTGTGTATTCTTCCCCATTACACATTTGTTTATGTATTCGTTCATTTATTTATATCAGTATGTACTCATGGCTTCCTCTTGTGCAAATTATACATATATATTTTTATAACAGCTTTATTGACATGCACCACACAATTAACCCATTTAAAGTATACAATTCAGTGTTTCTTTTAGTATACCCAGAGTTGTTGGAATCAGGGCAGACACAGAATCACTTTCCCATCCAGGGCAGCAGCTGCTGTCAAATAAACCTGGACATGAGACAACCAAAGACAGTTGAGACAACCATAGCCACAATCAACGTTAGAATATTTTGTCCGTGCAAAAAGAGATCCCGTAAGCATTAGCAGTCTCTCTCTACTTCCTCCTAATCCCCCTAACTTTAGGCAACCACTAATCTACTTTCTGTCTCCATAGATTTGCTTATTCTGGACATTTCATATTAATGGAATCATAAAATATGTGGTCTTTTGTGACAGGCTTCTTTCACTTAGCATGTTTTCAAGTTCCATCCGTATTGTAGCTAGTATCAGTACTTCATTTCTCTTTATTGCCGATTGTATTCCATTGTACGGCTGTGCCACATTTTATTTATCAGCTCGTCAGTCGATGGATATTTGTGGTGTGGTTATTTTTTGGTCATTGTGAATAATGCTGCTATAAACACTCATGTACAAGTTTTTGCATAGATATAGGTTTTTAATTTCTCTTCAGTCCATAACTAGGAGTGGAATTGCTGAGAAGTGGATGTGAAGTGGTTCTCATTGTGGTTTTGATTTGCATTTCCCTGATGGCTAATGATGTTGAGCATCTTAACGTGCTTATTGACCGTTTGTATATCTTCGGAGAAATGTCTATTCTGATCCTTTGCCCAGGTTGATAATTGGGTCAATTGTCATTAAAAAAAATTTTTTTTATTTTTTTGACCACATCGCACGGCATGTGGGATCTTAGTTCCCCTACCAGGGATCTAACCTGTGCTCCCTGCACTGGAAGTGCGGAGTCTTAACCACTGGACCGCCAGGGAAGTCCCAATTGTCACTTTATTATTGAGTTGTATAAGCTCTTTATATATTCTAGTTACAAGTCCCTTATCATATATATGATCTTCAATTTTTTTTCCCATTCTGTGGATTGTCTTTTCATTTTCTTGATGTTTTGCTTTGACGCACAACATTTTTTACTTTGATGAAGTATAATTTATCTTTTTTTCCCTTTTGTTGCTTGCGCTTTTGGTGTCTTACTTAAGAAACTATTGCCTAGTCCAAGGTGGTGAAGACTTATGCCTATATTTTCATCTAAGAGTTTTAGTTTTAGCTTTTATGTTTAGGTCTTTGATCCATTTTGAGTTAATTTTCAGATATGATATTTTTTTGGCCACGTCGTGCAGCTTGTGGGATCTTAGTTCCCCAACCAGGGATTGAACCCTGGGCCCCTGGCAGTGGATGCTTGGAGTCCTAAGCCCTGGACCACCAGGGAATTCCCACAAATTATATTTTTATTAAAACATTCTTTCATACTAAATAAGTAAAAGGTAGCATGTAAACTGATGTACATTTGGTATTTTGTAATTGTCATTATTCACATGTTATAATATCCAAAATACTTTTCTTTGATATGAATTGAGAATGTGAGGTGTCACTGTGATTATGAATATCTGTATATTTATACCTTGATACCAGCTGGGAAAGCACACAAAAGAGTGTGTAACAACGTTTATGTATTCTTATGGTTTACTTGTTTCATTCGACATGATGAAGCACAAAAGTCAGAATGCATCTCCTGTGGCAAGATTTTTTTTGTTAAATGATGCAGCCACTTTATTTTATTTTTAAAGAATATTCATTTATTTATTTATTTGGCTGCAACGGGTCTTTGTTGTGGCATGCGGGATCTTTTGTTGCGGCACGCAGGCTTCTTTCTAGTTGTGGCACGCGGGTTTTCTCTCTCTAGTTGTGGTGCACGGGCTCCAGAGCACGCGGGCTCAGTAGTTGCGGTGCGAGAGCTTAGTGGCCCCGCGGCATGTGGGATCTTAGCTCCCCGACCAGGGATTGAACCTGCGTCGATCCCTTGGATGGCGAATTGGAAGGCGAATTCTTCATTGGAAGGTGAATTCTTAACCACTGGACCACCAGGGAAGTTCCTGTGGCAAGATTCTTACCTACAGAATTATGGAGCCAACAAAGCTGAAGTGGTCCCGTATGTCCTGAGAATACATTACGTGGCCTCTATTGTCTGAGTATAAAAGGCTAAACTGGAAAAAGTTGGAACTTTACCAAAATTGGATTTTCCCTAACACAAGAGTATAGCCTTGAGTCATCCTGCTTGCTGCATCATTGGATAAAAAACCTGGACATTGTTGAGCTGCTTTGTGCCTTGGAGGAACATTTAAAAACGAAAACAATGCCTCTGTCAAATGTTCTCATTCATTCCAGAATTATTAAAATCTGTTCCAATGTTTTGAAGTAGACTGTGCAGAAATTGCCCTTTCCTTTCATTGTGCGTCGGGATGACAGTATTGATATCCCTTAGTGGAGCCAACTCCTGATTTTCATCTGTTATCTGCACAAGGACAACATCAAACAAAGATTCCTATTTTCTGAACCTGTTTGGAAAGTTCAAAGACCTCCTGTGGTTTTTAAAATTTTAATTAAAAATTTAATTTTGACAGCCACTATGGAGAACAGTATGGAAATTCCTTAAAAAACTAAAAATAGAATTATCATATGACCCAGCAATCCTACTACTGGGCATATACCCTGAGAAAACCAGAATTCAAAAAGAGTCATGTACCAAAATGTTCACCGCAGCTCTATTTACAATAGCCAGGACATGGAAGCAACCTAAATGTCCACTGACAGACGAATGGATAAAGAAAATGTGGCACATATATACAATGGAATATTACTCAGCCATAAAAAGGAATGAAATTGAGTTATTTGTAGTGAAGTGGATGTACCTAGAGTCTGTCATACAGAGTGAAGTAAGTCAGAAAAAGAAAAACAAATACCGTATGCTAACACGTATATATGGAATCTAGAAGAATGGCCCTGATGAACCTAGTGGCAAGACAGGAATAAAGACGCAGGTGTAGAGAGCAGACTTGAGGACACAGGGGACAAAGGGGAAGCTGGGACAAAGTGAGAGAGTAGCACTGACATGTATACACTACCAAATGTAAAATAGATAGCTAGTGGGAAGCTGCTGCATAGCACAGGGAGATCAGTTTGGTGCTTTGTGACCACCTAAAGGGGTGGGACAGGGAGAGTAGGAGGGAGGGTCAAGAAGAAGGGGATATGGGGATATATGTATGCATATAGCTGATTCACTTTGCTGTACAGCAGAAACTAACACAAGACTGTAAAGCAATTATACTCCAATAAAGGTATATAAAAAATTTAATTTTGAGATGAATGTAGATTCACATGCAGTTTTAAGAATTAATACAGAGTGATCTCTTCTATGCTTTATATAGTTTCCCCCAATGGTAACATCTTGCAAAACTATAGTACAGTGTCACCACCAGAATATTAACATTTATACGGGCAAGATACAAAATATTTCTGTCACCATAAGGATCCCTCTTTCTTGCCTTTTTATAGTTACATCCACTTCCCTCCTACCCCCATCCATTGCTGGGTCCCAAGCAACCATTAATCTGTTCTACATTTTTATATTTTTGTCATTTTAAGAATGTTATATAAATGGAACCATTATAGTATGTAACCTTTTAGAATTGGATTTCTTTTTGTTCACTCAGAATGATTCTCTGAAGAGTCATTCATTCATGTTGTTTATATTAATAGTTTGTTCCATCTTTTAAAATCTTTTTTTTTTAATTAATTAATTAATTTGGCTGCATCCGGTCTTTTCGTTGCAGCATGCAGGATCTTTCGTTGTGGCATGCAGGCTCTTCTTTATGGAGCATGGGCTTCTCTCTAGTTGTGTTACGTGGGCTCCAGAGCGTGCAGGCTTAGTTGCCCCGCAGGATGTGGGATCTTAGCTCCCCGACCAGGGATTGAAGACATGTCCCCTGCATTCGAAGATGGATTTTTAACCACTGGACCACCAGGGAAGTCCCTGTTCCATTTTATTAAGTAGTATTCCATACTACGTACCATAGTTTGTTTAACCATACATCCATCAAAGGACATCTGGGTTGTTTCCACTTTTGGCAATTATGAATAAAGCTGCTGTAATCACTCATGTACAGGTGTAAGTGTTGACATAAGCCTTCATTTCTCTGGGATAAATGCCCAGTAGTACAATTGTTCAGTCATATGGTAGTTGCATGTTTAGTTTTTAAAGAAACTGTTTTCTGGAGTGACTCTACCATTGTACATTCCCACCAGCAACATATATAAGTGATCTAGTATCTCTGCATCCTTGCCAGCATTTGGTGGTGTTATTATTTTTTATTAGTCATTTGATAGGTTTGTAGTGATGCCTCATTGTTGTTTTAATTCCATTTTGACTAATGATGTTGACATCTTTTCATGTGCTTGTTTGCCATTGTATACTCTCTTTGATGAAATGTCTGTTTGTGCCTTTTGCCCATTTAAAAATTAGATTATCTTTTTTACCCTTGGTTCTTTATGTATTCTCAATACTAGTCCTTTGTTGGATATGTATTTTGCAAATATTTCCTCTGTGTACCTTGTGTTTTTATCTTCTTAACAGGGTCTTTTATGGAGCAAAAGTGTTTAATTTTGATGAACTCAAATTTGTCAATTTTTTCTTTTATGGAACATGTTTTTGGTATAAAATCTAAGAGTGGTTTGCCTAGCCCTAGATCCCGAAGATTTTTTCCTCTGTTTTTCCCTAAAATTTTTACAATTTTATGTTTTATACTTAAGTCCATGATCCATTTTGAGTTAATTTTTATATCAATATAAGGTATGAGACTTAACACTTTTTTTTTTCTGGCCTACAGATGTACAATTGTCCTAGCATTGTTTAAAAGGCTACCTTAAAAAAATAATAAAAGGCTATCTTCCCTTCATCAAAATGCTTTTGCACCTTTGTCAAAAATCAGTTGGACATATTTGTGTGGGTGTGTTTCTGGGTTTTCTATTTTTTTTTACCTTTTTTTTTTTTTTTTGGCGGTACGCGGGCCTCTTACTGTTGTGGCCTCTTCCGTTGCGGAGCACAGGCTCCGGACACGCAGGCTCAGCGGCCATGGCTCACGGGCCTAGCCGCTCCGCGGCATGTGGGATCTTCCCAGACCGGGGCACGAACCTGTGTTCCCTGCATCGACAGGTGGACTCTCAACCACTGCGCCACCAGGGAAGCCCTGGGTTTTCTATTTTGTTTATTAATTTGTGTGTCTATCCCTCCACCAGTGCCACACAGTCTTGATTACAGTAGATTTATTCTTCTCTTTCAGAATTGTTTTTGTTCTTATAGTTCCTTTGCTTTTCCATATGAACTTTAGAATAACCTTGTCTATATCTACAAAAATTCTTGGTGGGATTTTGAAAGTAATTGCATTAGACCTGTTTATCAATTTGGGGAGAATTGACATCCTTATTGTGTCGAGTCTTCCAGCCTATGAACATAGTATGTCTCTCTTTATTTAGAAATTCTTTAACTTCTTTAATCAGCATTTTTGTATTTATCAACATGTAAGTCCTGACTATATTTTGCTAGATTTATACTTAAGTATTTCAATTTGGGGGAGCAATTTAAAGTGATACTGTATTTTCTATTTCAGTGTCTATATGTTCACTGCTAGTATATAGAAAAAAATAATTTTTTTGATTTATATAGATTTTTATATCAATTTTGTAAAAGAGAAAATGGCTTGTGCATTTCTTTAAAATGATTGGAAAGAGAGACTTCCCTGGTGGCACAGTGGTTAAGAACCTGCCTGCCAATGCAGGGGACATGGGTTCTAGCCCTGGTCCGGGAAGATGCCGCAGAGCGACTAAGCCTGTGCGCCACAACTACTGAGCCTGTGCTCTAGAGTCCGCGAGCCACAACTACTGAGCCCACGTGCTACAACTACTGAAGCCCGCATGCCTAGAGCCTGTGTTCCACAAGAGAACCCACTGCAATGAGAAGCCTGCACACTGCAATGAAGAGTAGCCCCTGCTCTCTGCAACTAAAGAAAGCCCACATGCAGCAATGAAGACCCAACACAGCCAAAATAAAATTAATTAATTAATTTTTAAAAAAGATTGGAAAGATGTAACAAAGTATTTGTTTTTATCTCTGATAAAATTTTAGGTGAAATTTTTCTATATTTTCTACAATAAGCATTCTTTTACTTACATACAGATACATACATATTTTGGTTTGTTGAAACAATGAAAAGTGATTTTATTATGAGAGTATGCTTTGGTCCCTAAATCAAATTTAATTTAGGGAAATTTGAAAATAAGTGTAATTTGAAAATAAGTGTAAATATAACTTTCAACATTTTAATTTGAAAATAAGTGTAAATTTAATTTGAAAATAAGTGTATATATAACTTTCAACATTTTATTATGGAGACTACTCAGTGATTACATATTATTATTCATATTGCTAAGTTAATTATCATAAAATATTTATTTAAACCTTATTCATTTACATAGACACGTAAATAACATTTCTATGTTGTTTTTGTCTCATCTGCTTTTCTTATTATTTAAGCATGCATGAAAATAATACAGAGAAAAATATTACCTGACATCCAGGAAATACAATAGATTTTTGTATGTTTATCTCATATTCAATAACCTTGCTAAAATCATTTATTAGTTCTAGGAGTTTTTGTAGATTCGTTTAGCTTTTCTATGTAAATAATCATGTCACTTGCAAAGAGAGACTGCTTTCTTTCTTTCTTTCCTGTTTGTATGACTTTTGTTTCTTTTTCCCACTTTATTGCTCTGGCTAGGCCATTTTGCACTATGTTAAATAACAGTAAATGTCCTTGCCTTGTTCTCAGTTTTAGAGAGAAAGCATCACTCTTTCACTGTTAAGTATAAGTTCTCTGTGGGGTTTTGTAGATGCTCTTTACCAGATTGAGAAAGTTCTCTCTATTCCTGTTTGCTGAGAGTTTTTAACATGGATGTATTTTGACTTTTGTAAAAAGATTTTTTTGCATCATCTGAGATGAACGTGTGATTGTTCTTAATTAGCTTGTTAATATGATGGGTTATATTGATTGATCTTTCAATATTGAACCAGCCTTGCATCTGTGAAATAAACCTCAGTTGGGCTTAGAATGTAATTCTTATTAAATGTTGCTGAATCCTATTTGTTAGTATTTTGTTAAGGATTTTTGTGTCTATACTGAAGAGGACATTGGTCTGTAGTTTTCTTTTTTTGTATTGGTCACAGGGTGATAATAGCTTCATAAAATGAGTTGGGTGTTGTTCCCCCCTCTTCTATGGAATCTTTCCTATATATATATATATATATATATATATATATATATATATATATTTTATCATGTTCTTACTTCCTTCTTGATGTTCTAAGGTTTTTTCTTTTATTGTTTTTTTGTTTAGAGAACTTCCTTAGCCATTCATTTAGAGTAGATCTGCTGGAAGCAAATTCTCTTAGTTTTCTTTAATCTGAGAATGTTTTTATTTCCCCTCCATTCCTGTAGGATATTTTTGCTGGGTATGGGATTCTAGATTAATAGTTCTTTCCTTCACCACCTGGAAAATATTGTGCCACTTCCTGCTGGCCTCCATCGTGTCTGATGAGAAATCCACAGTCATTCTAATTGTTTCTCCCTAAAGGTAAGTTGTCATTTTTCTCTGTCTGCTTTTAACATTTTTTCTTTATCTTTAGTTTTTAGAATTTTTCTTATGATGTGCCTTTATGTGGATTTCTTTGGGTTTATCCTGTTTGGGATTTACTCATCTTCTCAAATTGATAGGTTTACATCTCATGCTAAATTTGGGAAATTTTCAGCCATTATTCCTTTGAGTACCTTTTCAATCCCAATCTATTTCTCCTTTCCTCTAGGACACTGATGACATGAATGTTAGATCTTTTATTATAGTACCATAGGTCCCTGAGGCTCTGTTCCTCTTTTTTTTTTTTTTTTTGTCTATTTTCTTTCTTTAGTTCAGATTGGGTAATTACTATTGTTCTGTCATCCAGTTCACCACTTCCTTGTTCTGTTTCCCATTTGGCTCTTGAGCCCACCGACTGAACTTTTATTTCAGTTATTGTGTTTTTCAGCTCCACACTTTCTGGTTCTGCTTTATATGTTCTATTTCTTCACTGAGGTTTTCTATCTTTTCATTTGCTTCAGATGCATTTGTAATTGCTTGTTGAAGCATTTTTATCATGGCTGCTTTTCAGTCTTTGTCACATAATTCTAACCTTCCTGCCCTCTTGGTGTTGGCATCTCTTGATTGTCTTTTTTCACTTAGTTGGAACTCATCGTGGGTCTTCCTATGATGAGTGATTTTTGACAGAAACCCAGGCATTTTCATATTATGTTATAAGACTCTGTATCTTATTTAATCCTTTTGTTTTAGCTGGATTCCTCTGACACCATTTCAGTAGGGGACGTTGTAGTGCTGCCTTGTTGCTGCCAGGTGGAGGTGGAAGTCCAGGCTTCCTACTTGGCATTTGTTGACATCTGAGGTGGGGGGCACCTGGTTCCTGCTGGTTAGGAGTTCTGGCTCCCCATGTGGTCTTCACTGGCACTGCAGAGGTGGGGGCTCATTACCACTGTGCAGGGGTGGGATAAAAGCCCTGGCTCCCTACTTGATCTTGTCTGATACCATCTGGGTAGGGGTGTTGGGGCACCTTGTTACATCCTTGAGAGGGTGGAAATCTAGGCTTCTCACTTGGCCCTTTCTGGCATGGTAGAGGTGGAACCACAGTTTTACCTGTGGTGTTTGACTGGAATAGAGTGGTTATTGGCTAGAAGTGCTCTTTCCTGGCCCTTTGGCTAGAGAGAGCAGGCTTTTGTTGGGGCTTTTTTTTTGTCCTTGTGTATTGGCCTTTCTGGGTTGTTGGCTTCTTCCATTCCATGTGGGGGGGATATATGAAGCAAAGAGAAAACTCAGGGAACTCACAGTGTCACTTCTTGGACACCAAGGTCCCTAGCTGGTCTACCTTCTTCCCTTCAGTCTACTTATGTGTGTTTTATATATAATATTTAGGCCTTTTAGTTATACATAGTGGAAAAAAGAGGGAAAAGTATGTCTATTCCATCTTCCTAGAAGTAGAAGCATCTTCTGGACTCATGGGTAATTATTTTATACTTAGGTTCTAATCCACTACTACTTTGCTTCTTTTTCTGCTCAAAATTTTCCAGCTACAGTCACTGGTTGTGTTTTTTCTTTTGTATCAGAATCCAGCTGAGGTGCTTCAATGGCCAGGGAAGGAAGAAACCCTACAGAATGGTCTCTGTTTCAGTGTGGAAGGAGAGGCTTGGCTTCCTTCAAGTCCTTCTTTCATCCAATAGCTTGAGTAGAGGTCTAACTTGAAGCCATTTCTGTGGGTCCCCCAATAGCTGCCCGACGTAAATTGGAGGTGAGCTGACTAACTGATTGCAGGGCAGGGGCTCCAGAGCCCAGCTTCTTCACCCCAGAGCCTTGACCCTGTCCATGTGATTGTGACGGTTCTTCCTCCCACCTTAGCTTGGGAGGAAATGGGATGCAGCCAAAGGGATCACGTATCTGGGGTGATAGCAAGTAAACATGAAAAATGTGCTGGGAAACACAAAAGGACAGTGATCAGAAAGGCTTTTTCTTTCAACCTAAATCATGATGTTTTTGGCGTCGGCTAGAGTTTCCCAAGTTATTTATAACTGTCCAGCCCTGTTAGGGGATATATGTTTTATCTAAATATAAGTAATCTTTCCTAATCAAATGATAAAATGTGTGTGTCCCGCATGGAAGGCCCCTAGTTAGCCATCTTGTTATGAGTTGAGGTGGATAATGGAAATATTACCGATATGACACTGGATCAGATGCTTCGAGATCCTCAGTGTTTGGATATTAGGGCTCTTGGAGTCTTTTGGTGAAAGACCCTTCATGGTAGCAGAGGTAACCCTCATAAGCCGAATCCTCTTAGAATAATGTTCAAGGTGCTTCTATTCCTGACAGCTAATGATCGAGTGTGTAGGAGGTTAGGTTGTGTCCCTTTGGAGTTTATGTTTTGAACAGTCAGCATCTGGGTCTTTATCTCCAATCCTTCTTGGGGGATCCCAATGGGGCATCTCAGTTCCAGACTTAGTGGGTGTCTAGTACTCATTTCCTCTTCACCCAAAGGGAAATTCACAGAGCGTTAGAGCTGGCAGGAACCTAATTACTGCTTCACTATAGCAATGCTGGTTGCTGTTTAGAAACATCTGGAAAAATAAAAAACACTAGTATCCGGGCCCTACCTCTAGAGATCCTGATTTTTTACACCAGTGTGATAAAGTACGTAGTGTTATTATCTCCATTTAACAGATAGAGACCCTGAGGCCTGGATTAAGTTTCTCTCAGACCTGATAGTTGCCCAGGTTGGAGCAGGATTTGAAAGCAGGCGGTCTGAGTCTGGAGTCCCCGATCTTAATCAACACACAGCCAAGAGGTGGGCCTTCATACATGTTGATTTTCTTTCTACACCAATGAATATTAGAATCACCTGGGGAGATTTTTACAAACATGGACACCTGTACCCTACTCCCTGATTCTGGTTTAATTGGGCGGGTGTGAGGTCAGTGCATTGATGGGCTTTTAAATATCTCCAGGTGATTTGAATGGGCATCAGGGTCAACAACCGCTGTTAAAGTATGGATTACTCCCCAATGTCTAGAAACAGACTCCAATGCCCAGAGGCGGAAGTGAGCCAGAGGTCGTGCCGGGACTCAGATGCTGCCCAGTTTTCTACACACAAGGGGCATCTGGCTGAATAAGGCCCTCGATCTTTTCAGTTATTTATTTATTTTGGGGGTTTACATTGTTTTAAAATGATTTTCAAACTGGTTGAGAACATCGAGATTGGGAAATTTCACATAGATGCCCAGATTTCAGAATTCACTAGAAATGTCAGAGTATATGGTGACACTTGGCTGGAGCTGAGCGGGGTTGCCCTCTCCAGTTGGACACGTCCCCACTGCCTTCCTGGCATTCCCATCGCTGGCCTTCAAGCGCACTGGAGTTTACAACCGCTCTACTCCTCCCGTGATGTCCTTCATCATAAAGATTTGTGTAGTTGTTTTAGTTGCTCTTCTAGATTACAAGCACCTTAAGATTTTCAACCTGGGGCAACTCTGCCCCCAAGGGGCATTTGGAATGTCTGGAGATCTGTTTGGTTGTCACACTGGGAGTCGGGGACAGTTCTACTAGCTTCTAGTGGGTAGAGGTCAGAAATACTGCTGTATATCCTGCAATGCACACGACAGGCCCACTATCCAGCTCTGAAGATCAGTAGTGCTGAGGTTGAGAAACTCTGCTTTAAAGTACTATCTGTGCTTCTTGCTCATCTCTGAACAGCCAGGCCCTGGGCCTGGCTGGTAGCATATAGTAGACGGTCAGTTAAATGTCAGCTAGTGGACTGTGATGGCTCCTCCCCTGCTTCCGCTGGGTTTCATCCTGATGCATCGTTGCTTTGCTCCGTGTGCACCATATGGCCCCTTGATAAATGAGTGAGTCAATACCAAAACCTGCCATATGTGAAATAAGTGATCTTATGAATGAAATCCAGAGTAGGGACACAATGATTTCTGACGACAGAGACTAATTAAACACAGGATTGCAGCAGGCGCATTTGCTGGGAGAACTGAAGGCGTTCTGCAGAGGGAAAGCTCATTGCTTATTCCTAGAGAAGAGGAATAGGAAGGAAGTCTTAATCATGCTTTTACTGATCAAAGGTGCCCTTAAGATCAATCCTTTCGTTAACTGGGTGAAGAATGAAACTGACCCAGCGGGGCTTTCAGGCGGCATAAATTAATTATAAATTGCTGCGAACAAGCTGGGATCTAGCTCCCATGCCTTTGCAGGGAAGGGTCAGAGGAATTCAGTTAAGGCTCTGAGGGCGCTGATATTAAATAACCCAAGCTGGGGCATGTTGAGGCTCCATGTCACCCTTTTGGTGACCACTTGGACATGGGGACCATCCTGGACTTAACCTGGCTACCACTGTGTCTGGCCTTGCAGCTCTGTCCAGGATGAGGTGGCAAATTTACGGTTACCAACCATCTAGGTTTGTCTGGGACTGTCCCAGTTTTAGCATGAAATTTCTGTGTCCTGGGAAATCCCTCCCCAGGATGTGAAGTCCTGAATTTCAGTGATGAGGAGGGAGGAAAAGCACAAAAGCCCCAGATAACACGGTTTTAGTGTCAAATGGATTTGGAATAGGTCACTTGCCTTTTGTAGTTGCTGTGTCTATTTTGCCCCCCTGACTGTGATGTTGGCAACCCTGGGTAGCCTCTTGAAGCTGCCCTTTGCTCACCCTTGCTCTGTGTCTGGCCTGAGATGAGTGACAAAAGTGTAGCCTCTGGTCAGGTGTCTGGGTGCATTTTCCACGTGAGCTCATCGTAGCTATGTGGGCTTCGGAAAGCTAACATCTCCAGGACTCGTTTTCCCCATCTATTCCATAGGGATAATAACACCCTTCCTAGAGATCTGTAATGAGTATCAATTGAGACAGTGCCATAAAATGCCTACGGAAGGGCTTTGTTCAGAGTAAGTGAGCGTTAGATGTTAACTGACGTTAATAAAATAATTATGCTGCAATAATTATTGTTATTGATATTATTACTGGTATTGTTGGTGTAAAGTGCTGAATGCATGTGACTGGGCAAAGTGGAGCAGCCCGGGTCTTTGCCCTGAGCATCTTTCCCACAAGCACTAGCTCTTCTGTGAATGCACAGGAACGATGGGGGCTTCTTTTGTATGTGGCAGGGAGACATAGGGTGGTTGCCTTGAACCCTGCTCTCTGGGAGGCCCGACCTCTAGTCACCCGGGCAGGGACTTGAGGGTGGAGGTGGGAAATGGGGAGACCAGCTGGAGCCCCCAAAGACTCAAGTTTAGGGACTTCCCTGGTGGTCCAGTGAGTAAGACTCTGTGCTCCCAATGCAGGGGGCCCAGGTTCAATCCGCTGTCAGGGAACTAGATCTGGCATGCCTGCTGCAAAGAAGAAGTCCTCACGCCACAATGAAGATCCCGAGTACTGCAACTAACACCTGGCACAGCCAAAATAAAATAAATAAATAAATAAATATTAAAAAAAAAAAAAGACCCAAGTTTAGAAGCACAATGAACTCGCTCATCCTTCTCCCTAGAGCGCTCCCTTTATGAGTTGTGATTTTCATGTCATATACGCTGTGAAACTATCACCAAAATCAAGAAAATGAACATATCCATCATGCCCCAAAGCTTGTAATCTCTCACTCTGTAACCTAAGGCCACAAAGATTTTCTCCCAGAAAATTCATTTTTTTCATCCAGAAGTTTATTGCTTTACCTTTTACATTTAAATCTATGATCCATTTTGAATTGAAATGCAAGATGTGGATCGAGGTTCATGTTTTTGCAATGGACATCCAACTGTTCCAGCACCATTTGCTGATAGGACTGTCCTCTGTCTACTGCACTGCCTTGCACTGTTGACAAAACTTGGTTGTCCATATATATACATGTGGTCTTTTTCTTAACTCTTTATTTTGTTCCATTGATCTCTTTGTCTCATTTGACACCAGTACAACACTGTCTGGATTACTGTAGCTTTACAATAGGTCTCCAACATTGTTCCTCTTTTTCAAAGTACTTCTATTATAGAAGTAGAAGTGATGAGTGTGGATATCCTTGCCTTGTTCCTGATCTTAGGGGGAAAGGTAACAGTTTTATTTTTTTTAAATCAAGTATGATGTTGGCTGTAGGCTTTTAGTAGATACCCTTTATGAGGTTGAGGAAGTTCCCTCCATTCTTACTTTTCTGAGAGTTTTTATGAGAATGGATGTTGAATTTTGTCAAATGCCTTTTCTGAGTCAGTTGAGATAATTGTATCATTTTTCTTTTTTAAATTTATTACTATGTGAATTATACTGATTGATTTTTTTTTTTTTTTTTTTTTTTTGCGGTATGCGGGCCTCTCACTGTTGTGGCCTCTCCCGTTGCGGAGCACAGGCTCCGGACGCGCAGGCCCAGCGGCCATGGCTCACGGGCCCAACCGCTCTGCGGCATGTGGGATCTTCCTGGACCGGGGCACGAACCCATGTCCCCTGCATCGGCAGGCAGACTCTCAACCACTGCGCCACCAGGGAAGCCCCCTGATTGATTTTTGAATGTTAAACCAACTTGCATTTCTAGGATAAATCTCACCTGTTCACGATGTATGCCATTTTTATATATTGTTGGATTTGATTTGATAAAATTATGTTTAGAAATTTTGCATCTAAGTTCATGAGCGATATTGGTCTGAAGTTTATTTTCCTGCGATATCTGTCAGGCTGTGGTTTAAGGGTAATGCTGGCCTCTCAGAATGAGTTGGGAAGTATTGTCTCCTCTTTTCTGAAAGAGTTTGTCTAGAATTATTTATTTCTCAATGTTTGGTAGAATTCACCAGTGAAATCATCTGGGCCAGGAGTTTTCTTTGTGGGAAAATTTTAAACTATAAATTCAATTTCTTTAGTAAATAAAGAGATATTCCAGGTAGTAAATACTCTTGAGTGAGTTTTGGTAGTTTGTTTTTCAAGGAATTTTTCCATTTTATTTAAGTTGTCAAATTTATTGGTATAAAGTTGATTGTAATATCTCCTTTATTATAATTTTATTATTTATAGAATCTATAATGATATTCTCATTCTGGATGTTGGTAATTTGTATCTGCTCTCCTTTTTTTTCCTGATCAGCCTGGCTCAGATTTATTAATTTCATTAATGTTCTTTAAGAGTCAGCTTTGGGTTTCATTGATTTTCTCTGTTGTTTTTCTGTTTTCTCTTTCATTGATTTCTGATCTTCCTGATTTTCTTCCTTCTACTTACTTTATGTTTAATTTGCCCTTCTTTATCTAGTTTCTTAAGGTAGAAGTTGGGGTCATTGATTTAAGACCTTTCTTCTTTTTTAATATAGCTGTTTAATGATATAAATTCCCCCCTACATAATGCTTTAATGGCATCTAACACTTTTTACATACTGTATTTCATTTTAATTCATTTCAGAATACTCATGACTCATGAAAATTGAGTTAATAAACTTGTTTTTTTTAATTTTTTATTGGAGTATGGTTGTTGTGTTAGTTTCAATCTTGTTTTGTTTTAAGCCTCCAAATTTGTGATAATTAGTTATACAACAATAGAAGAAAACCAGTTCACAGGGTATAGAGTTCTAGGTTAAAGATTTTTCTCTCCGTACTGTAAAGATAATCCCACTCTCTGCTTGCTTGCATTGTTTCTGAGGAGAAGTCTGCTGTCATCTTTCTCTTTTTTTTCTATGTATGCAATGTGACTTTTTATAAACTCTGGCTGCTTTTAAGATTTTCTTCTTTGTAATTGATTTTGAACAGCTTGACTACAATGTGTCTTGGGATCATTTTCTTCAGATGTCTTGTGTTTTGTTGTGTTGAGATTCTTGGATCTGTGGGTTTATAGTTTTCATTAAATTTGGGAAAATTTCAGCCATGATTTCTTCAAAAATTTTTTTTCTGTGTCCTTGCCCCCCATTCTCTTCTTTGGGCACTCAGTATCACATATATTAGGTTGCTCAAAGCTGTTCCACAGCTGATTGATGCTTTGTTCATTTTTTTCTCTCCATTTTTCACTTTGGAGAGATTTTATTGTTATGTCTTCAAGTTTACAAGTCTTCTTCTGTGATGCTTAGTTTGCCATTAATCCCATTAAATGTATTTTTAATCTCAGCTGTTATAATTTTAATCTCTTGATTTGGTTCCTTTTTTAAAATATCTTCCATGTCTCTATTTAATTTTTCAAACATATGAAATACAGTTTAATACTCTTTTAATGTTCTTGTCTGATAGGTCTAATATCTATGTCAGTTCTGGGTAAGTTTCAACTGATTGATTTTTTTTCCTCATCATGGCTATTATTTTTCTGCTTCTTTGCAAGCCTGGTGATTTTTCACTGGATTCCAGACATTTGACTTTTACCCTTTGTGTGCTGAATGTCTTTGTTTTTCTATAGATATTATTGAGCATTGTTCTGGGATGTACTTAACATTACTTGGAAACATTTGATCCTTTTGCCTTGCTTTTAAAATTTGTTAGGCAGGACCAGAGTTGTGTTTTACTTGGGTTAATTATTCCCACCTACTGAAGCAAGGCTCTTGCCCTGTGAATTATGAGATTTTCCAGTCTGATGGGACAGGCACCATTTCTGGTCCTGCTGAGTGTGGTGTATTGTTCCCTCTTACCCTTTTGGGTTACTCATTCTCCAGTCTCGGGTAGTTTTCTCACATACTGTGCTGCTCAGTACTCCTGTGTGTGCTGTGTGCTCCTAGGGGACCCTATGCAGGTCTTTGGAGTTTTCTCTCTGTGAAGCTGTCTTCTCTCTGGTACTTTGTTCTGAGAACCCTAGCTGCTCTGTCTCCCTGGACTTTCAGTTCTGTTTCCTTAATTCAGGGCTTCTCCTGGGTGCTGCCCAGATTCTCTCTCTCTTAGTGCGGCATTCTGGAAGCTCTCCCAAGGCAGCAGCCAGCCCCCTGTGGGCTGAGGCTGATCTGGTCTATTTCCTGACCCTCTGGGACCACTGTCTTTCATTGTCTAACGATCAGTCTCTTGAAAACTGTTGTTTCAAACATTTTTGTCCATTTTTTTAGTTGTTTCAGGCAAGAGGGTAAATCTATCCCCATTTTCCCACTTTGGCTGGAAATAGAAGTCCAAACCTTCTGTGTTCTGTGGTCAGATTCCACTTCCACTCTGGTTTAAATTCACTCTTGTGACTGCAAGGATCAGACATTTTGCTACCTTCCTCTTCATATCTAATCTGCTCTCCCACAATGTTTTGATGACCTCTGTGCTTTCCCCTGAATTCTGTGACTTAATACATTCTATTTTTACTCACTAATCTTGATTGACTTTCATCCCCTAATGCAATAACTTTCTCTTCTGACCAGTACTATCTGACATACATACAATGCATTTCTTCTTCACCCTCCCATCCATCAGCCAGTGAATGGCAGTACTGCCCTCCTGCAACAGACTGAATTGTGTTCCCCTAAAATCATATGTTGAAACCCTAGCCCCCAGTGTGATGGTATTTGGAGGTGGGGTCTTTGGGAGGTAATTAAGTTCAGATGAGGTCACGAGAGTGGGACCCCATGATGGGATTAGTGCCTTATAAGAAGAGCTCTCCCTCTCTCCACCTGCACACACTGAGGAAAGGCTGTATGAAGACATATTGAGGAGATGGCTGTCTGCAAGCCACAAGAGCCTTCACCAGAAACCAAACCCTGCTGGACCTTGGTCTTATACTTTCCAGCCTCCAGAACTGTGAGAAAATTTTTCTGCTGTTTAAGCCACCCAGTCTATGGTATTTTGTTACAGCAACCTAAGTAGACTAACAGACCTGCCATCTTTCTGTGAACCTTTGCTCTGTCTGTCTTCTTACTTAGGCTGCTACCTTGGTTTTTTTCTCCCGTTCAAGTAGTTCTATAACCTGCACTCTAGTGTATTTTGTCCTCTCCTTCTCTTTTTAACCCCTGCACTGTCATAGGTCGAGCCCTCCTCATCCTGGTCTATAGGAACCTTTTTCCTTCTAGGCCCTGTATTCTACACATGATGCCATGGTGTTTCGATAAAACACAGTTCCCATAATGGTCTACCTCTTCCCGTGCACCTTCAGTGACCATCATCATCGTCTGAAATGGTGTTCACAGTTTTTGAGTTCCTTCCTCCACGATGCCTTTTTCAATACATTGGATGTATTTTCTCCTCTGTGCCCCCATAGGGGTTAGTTTTCTCCTCTAGTCATTGTACATATCATTTTCTTCCTTGTAATGAGCTGTGAACTGCTGTCTCCTTACTAGCCTGCAGCCTCCGTGATGGTGCACCAGGATCAGAGCACGTCACAGAGTCTCGCATATATTAGTCGCTCACCAACTGCCTGCATCAACATTTCCCAATTTCTTATAATGGTCTGAATTTTAAAGTGACATTAAAAATTATTTTTTAGAAAAGAATAAAAACCACCATAATAATCCTACCCTAGTACAACTCATCTTGTTTTTGCACTTCACCCCTCTGTCTTTGTATCTGCATTTTCAGAGCTATATTCATAATGAACATATTCAAAAATCAAAATTCTTTTTTCTTCAATGTACCACCTTGCACATTTCCTCCTGTATTTAGTGTTACCAATTTTAAGTAACTCTGACATCCCACTATGTAGAAGTACCGTAACTTACTAGGCTCTAGAGGATTTATTGGATTCAAGTCTGTGGAAATGTGACCTGATGTCAGGTTTCCCCTTGGTCAGGGAAGCTGACTCTGTTTTGGCCGCAGTTATGTTCCTGCAATTAATATAACTTAGCCCCTTTGCTGGTTTCCATGAGAAATAAAGCAGACCAAGCAGTTTGGGGCCATTTTAGTCGAAGATCTATGGGCCCTGTCAGGGATTACACTGCATAGCACAGAGCCCTTTACTTGGAAAATCCTGGTTAACCATAATCTCTCCTCTGTAGAGAAGCCCTAGTCCAACCCCCGCTCTGCCCACTCCCCTGTTGCTGGACCCGGTGTCCAGCCTTCCTTCTCGGTTTCCCTGGAAGTTCAACTTTCTCACCCTTGTGTTATTCAGAACAAGTCACTGCCCCAACAACCTCTGCTAGTAAAACAGGGTCCTCCAGTTATGGGAGGCACCCCACTGGGCAGATACAAAGCATAGGGTGTTATAAATAACATCCCATGAGCCACCCCACCTCCACCCCTGGCTCTATAAGGGATGGAAGGAAGAAGAAAGCGGTGAGCATTGCACGGGGCTGGCTCTGTGCTCCCACCTCTCTTGGAGTGAAGCTTAGTCTGGGTTTCCCTGGGATGCCCTGTCTGTGAGCACCAGGAACCACCCAACCCAAGGTCTGTCAAGGTGGTGTGCTGACTCCTCTTTGAAGGTGTTGACAGGGCCTGGCTTTTGGCATATGGGAAGGGGAAGTGTGGGCACGTGGGTGGAGGTGGGGCCTTTGGAAGTTAATTAGGTCATGAGAGTGGACCCTCATGAATGGGATTAGTGCCCTTATAAGAGACCCCAGAGGCTCCCTTGCTCCTTCCACCGTGTAAGGTGACAGTGAGAAAACGGTCATTTATGAACCAGGAAGCAGATTCTCATCTAGAGCCTTGATATTGAACTTTGCAGCCACCAGAACTGTGAGAAATTTCTGTTGTTTATAAGCCACCCAACTTATGGTGTAGCCTGAATGGACCAAGACAGTGTGTGAGTGAGAACAGAAAGCAGTGTACTGAGCGTCAGCTGACCCTAATTCTGAGTAAATCCTCTTCCCTATCTGGGCATCACTTTATCTTTCAGGTTATGGGGTTTGACTGAATGGTCTCGAAGGTCCCTTCCAGTTTGAATCGTCCATGATCCTCTGAGGTTTTTCACGATAACTGAGTTCCAGGGAAGGAAATCGGTGAAGTCACTGGTAGAAGCTTTTGTTTTTGATTTGTTGTTGCCTGCCTATTTCCCTAAAAGGATCTGAGGGGATGAGTAATCTTTATATATTTTCGCATTACATATATGCACATCTTTACCTAAGGGAAAGCGGCAGTTATTTTAAAAGTATCAACTTGTTAGCACCGTAGAAAAGCCAGGGAAATACTGCACAACGGTTCTGGTTTGGGGATCAGAATATCTTGTGCCTTTAAGCTGGATAAAACATGTAAAGGAAACAACACTTAGGGGCGTGGTGCAACACGTGCCCTGAACGATCTCTCAGAGAAATTTAATTTTGTTTCCAGTTATTTGGGGTTATAGATAGGATTATATCTCTGAGGCAGAGAAAGTCATTCATCAAGAAAGAGGCCTCTTAATCCTTCTCCTGATTTTAATGAGACACTGTAAAATGCCTTTCCTGGCAAATGGCAAGTATCAGCTGGGTGTGATTAGCAGACTTCTGTGGCAGGTTTGCTGTGCTACGGTGTACCCAGTTATTCACCAGCCTAATCTCGCCTGACTGTCACGGGGGTGGAAATGGGCAAAGATGGCTTTGTGGCCTCCCTTAAATGGCAGGCTGACAAGTGAGGACCTGGCAGTGGCATATGGGATAGACCTTAGACCTCAGCCCACAAATATTAGAGTGGTACCTAAGCAGAATTTCCAAAGTATATTTTATGTACCAGAAACAGAGCTTCACTGTCAGCATTTGGGGGCATCCTCCTTTGTTGAGGTCAGGACTTCAAACGTAGCAGAGAGGTGAGAACCGGAGTCTCCCCACGTCCCTCCTCCCTCTTTCCGTGTGCCCGTAGCTGTGCTAGTCACTGGGGAGACATCAGTGTATAAATTCCTGTCCACAAGAAGCCCAAAGAATAGGAGTGACAGGTGTGTTATGGCAGCATAACAACAACCGCAAGATCTCAGTGCAAGAATAACTGCTTATCGGGCTTCCCTGGGGGCGCAGTGGTTGAGAGTCCGCCTGCCGATGCGGGGGACGCGGGTTCGTGCCCCGGTCCGGGAGGGTCCCGCATGCCGCGGAGCGGCTGGGCCCGTGGGCCGTGGCCGCTGAGCCTGCGCGTCCGGAGCCTGTGCTCCGCAGCGGGAGAGGCCACAGCGGTGAGAGGCCCGCGTACCGCAAAAAAAAAAAAAAAAAAAGTGCTTATTGAGCTCAGGCATCTGTGAGTTAGCTGGAGGTTGGCTGATCTAGGCTGGGCACAGCCGGAGCAGTCTTTTGTTCTCCTCCTAGGACCAGCAGCTTAGCCAGGCCTTGTCCTCCTCATGGTGTGTGAGCAGTTCAACAGGGCAAACAGAAACACGCCAGGCTTCTTAAACCCTAGTCTGGCACTGGGCACACTGTCACTTTGTCTCATTCTATTGGTCAAAGCAAGTCACATGACTCAGCTTTGAAAAATCTTGAGGGGGCAATGTGCTTTGCTTTGATAGGGAGAATCCCAAAGTCATGTGACAAAGGGTGTCAACACAGGGAGGGTTAATGAGTGGGAGCAATGACACAGTCTATCATGATCACATGTTAACCAATCAGAGTGATAAAGCCTTTGTATTAGCACAGTTTCTGTTGCCGGTATCAGAAACACTCCTCACACAAGCCCAAGCTCACATAGCTGGAGAGCCCAGGAGTTGTCTGATTGCTCATGGCTGGGTCTGGAGGCTCGATGGTGTTGTCAGCACTCTGTCTCTCTTTTGTTCTCTTGGCCCAGGTTCTGGGTATGTTGGCTTCGCCCTGCAGGTGGCTTCTTCTTCTTCTTTTTTTTTTTAATAAATTTATTTATTTTTTTTGGCAACGTTGGGTCTTCATTGTTGCGTGCGGGCTTTCTCTAGTTGCGGAGAGCGGGGGCTACTCTTTGTTGCGGTGTGTGTGCTTCTCGTTGCAGTGGCTTCTCTTGTTGCAGAGCACGGGCTCTAGGCATGCAGGCTTCAGTAGTTGTGGCTCACGGGCTCTAGAGCACAGCCTCAGTAGTTGTGGTGCACGGGCTTAGCTGCTCCATGGCCCAGGATCTTCTCGGCCCAGGGCTTGAACCTGTGTCCCCTGCATTGGCAGGCAGATTCTTAATCACTGTGCCACCAGGGAAGTCCCTGCAGGTGGCTTCTTTAATGCAGTGAGATAAGATGGCTCCAGCAGTTCCAGGCTTTCTCAGTCTTTATTGCTGCCATTGGAGGAAAAGACATCCCCCTGACACCTAGTGAGCATACACCAAAGTCTTAGAGAAGACTCTGATTGGCCCCGGCTAGGCCATGTGCTCATTTCTTATCCAATCATGCTACCAAGAGAGATGGAGCATTCTGATTGGCTAGTCTGTGTCACATGTCCAGCCCCATGTTAAAGGGGCTGAAGGACCTGTGATAGGCAAGCCAGGCACAAATCAAGTGGGGAAAGGCAGTTCTCCCAAAGGAACAGCAGAGTGTTTTCACCAGATAGGAGAGGAAGGGGTGCTGGGCACAAGGAAGCACTAGAGGTCACTTCAGTACAGGGTCCAGTGGGGGTAGAAAAGACTGCTGTTTGCCTGTCTACGGCAGACACATCCCATTGCCTTTGGTGGTGTTTGGTAACAACACAAGGGTCAACGATGTGTTTGGGGCAATAGGTCATCACCAAGTAAGGGCGCTGGTGTGGCCCAAAAGACAGGGTTTATGACCCAGCTCCTCACCCAGTTAGGGCTAATGATGGACTGAGCCAGCCAGGTCAAGACAGATGCCAAGCGGGCTCACTAGATGATCTGTAAGGCCCACTCCTGCTCCTGTGCTTTGTGACTCTGACATTGACCTTGATCATAGGATGACCTGGAATGTCTCAAGGGTGCTTTCCCACCTCAGCAGTGTGGATAGAGGATCAGGCAGGGGGCCAGCCAACACTCATGATGCTACTTGATTGGTGCCCGTTCTGACGCAGATTTTGGCTTTCAGAGGAGGCAGTGGGGTTTGGTGGGGACCATAGGATGCAGGCGCTTTAACTCCAAGTTTCACTGAACATTACTTCTGTATGCCTGGCACGGGGCAGGGAATTGGCATTACAAATGCACAAGACAACTATTGTCCCTCCTTTCAGAAGAAAGTCCAGGGTTTCAGTCTTGCCTGTTTGCGTCTCAGTTTCCTCATCTATAACATGGGGGTGATATCTACCCTGCTTTCATCACAGTGTTTTAAGGTCAGTTTATGGAAAATCAAATGTGTGGCAGTATTCTGTAAAGGCATCATACGCTTGTGACGGATTATATTAAGACAGGTTCATTATCTAGTTCAGACCCAGTGATTCCACCTGTTCTTCTTTTTTTAATAAGTTCAATGAGGTTTCTTTTTAGGTAATTTACTTTTATTTACTATTTTTTTGGCTGTGTTGGGTCGTCGTTGCTGCGCGCGGGCTTCCCCTAGTTGTGGCACGCGGGGGCTACTCTTCGTTGTGGTGCGCAGGCTCCTCATTGCGGTGGCTTCTCTTGTTGTGGAGCACGGGCTCTAGGTGAGTGGGCTTCAGTAGTTGCAGCATGCGGGCTCAGTAGTTGTGGCACATGAGCTTAGTTGCTCTGCGGCATGTGGGATCCTCCTGGACCAGGGATCGAACCCGTGTCCCCTACATTGGCAGGCGGATTCTTAACCACTGTGCCACCAGGGAAGTCCTCCACTTGTTCTTTAGTGACACTCAGGATTCCCGGAATGTACCAACCAAATGACTGACATGGGGAAACCAGGGTACAGAGAAGCAGCATGACATAGGCAGGCCACATGGTGTATCCGAGAGAGGATTCATGATCTCAGATCTCTGCTCCTTATCTAGAGCCCCTTTAGTGGAAACCTTTGGTTTGAAAGTAACATTAGGCCCCTGAGTGGCATTATCAGGCATTCCTGGCATCGTTTGGGCATGGGGGGGGCATCAGGGGGTGTGGTATGAGGGAAGAGAGGCTGTGATATGATGATGATTCTCTCCTAGGGCCTTCCTGCCCTCAGCCTCACCCACCTCTTGTCTTGCATTCCTTTTCCTCATTCTGCCCTTCCTTAAAGGTCTGGCCCTTTAAATAGCACCTCTGCCCCACGGGAGGGGCAAGACACAAGCTTGGCTGCCTGGGGGCACCTTGGCCAGACTGAGTCTATCCGAGCAGTTCTTGTCCTTGAACTCTATCCCTGCTAGAGGTGGGGAAGGAGGAGGCTTCAGCCAGCAGTCTGTGGCCCTGCGGGGAAGGGCTGGGGGCAGGACAAGGGTGTTGCCCCTTCTGGGGTTGGGATAGAAGGAGCCACGTGATGTAGAACCTGCATTCCATTTGCTTCCGTGAGGGACTTGGAGGGGTGACAGTAAAAACACATATGTGGGTACACAGGGACACATAAATTAAAGATGAAAAGAAAACTATATGGATAAGGAGAGATTGTAAGTGGGAACAAGAAATTAAGTAATGACCTGTGATTGAGGTCTAAATTTGTCCCTGAACTTCCTGGCAGACAAGGCAAAAAGAGAAATATGACGGGTTTCTTAGTATCTTGAAAGAAATGAAGCGTTCAGAGAAGGCAAGTTTTTTGCCCCCTGGCACAAATTTCTAGGAGAAATTTATCACCTGGGTCCTTATATAAAGGACACTGGGAAACAGAAATTCCACATACAGGGGAAAGTACCCAGGGTCTTGCTTTCACGAGCAGACATCTCATGACTAGACACATCGTGGACTTTGTTTTAGTGTCTGTGTTTCCTACTAGACTGTGGGCTCTGTGTAGACAGGAATCTGGTCTGTCTGGTGGATGGCTGGGCCTCTGCATGACAGATGTCTCTAAATGTGTTAGAAGAATTTAATAAGTAGTATTTTAGGAGAAAAACAAATATTTTGTGGGTAATTAGAAGGACAGCTAAGCCTGACCTATGTTGTCAGTTGAGGGGGAGAGGTTTCCCGGGTAAAGCGGCATCTTATGGAGACTTGAAGGACTCCTAGGAATTAGGGAAAGGGCAGGCGTGAAAGTTGTTCAGGAGGAGAGACTAGCAAATGCGAGCTGGTGAGAGAGAGAGACAGAGACAGAGACAGAGACAGAGACAGAACCATGTGGTGTAAGAAGCAGAACATGGGCTCAGCTGCGGGGAGGGGAGAGGTGGAGACACAAGCCCGCCCACCTTCAATCGTGAGAAACTGTATTTTTGTCTCTGGTATCTATCTGGGTTCCGTGAAAGCTTTTATTTGAAGAAGAAGTTTGAAAACTGCAGATGTGGTCCAATCCCTTTAGAATGAGGCCCAGAGAGGGAAGGTAATTCACCCAACAATGAACAGCTAAAAATGGCAGATCCAGCGCTAAACTCTGGTCTCCTGCCTCCCAGTCAAGTGCTCTTTTTACCAGCCCCTCTCAGGGATAAAAGACCAACCAAATTAAGAAGGGGTGCGTACGTGCGTGTGTCTTGGTTTATCGGCACAACGGTCCTGAGTGAAAAGCAGGGGGACGTTGTTTTTTTGCCTCAATTTCTCGTGAGGAAGGCCCTGTCTGGTGAGACCAGATGGGGTTCCTGGAGTGTCACCTGGCTGAAGCCTTCAGACAGGTCCCCGTTCCCCATACGTGGCCTCTCTCTCCTATTCCCTCCTGTCCCCTGATCCGCCTCCAGCTAGTTGAAGTTGGTGGCGAGTCAGGCACTCAGCCTCATTCCTGCTCTGGGGCTTCTGGGCCCGCAGATTGTCGTTAAATTAACTGTGAAGATTTTCTGTGCTGGCTGGGAGGCAGTGATGCAGGGGACACGGCGGGCCTTGGGAGCCATCATCTGCTCCTCTGGCCCAGCTCAGAGCAGCTGCCTTCCGCGCCTGGAGATGCGATAATTTAATCGGGGGTGCTGCCTCGTCCAGCCTGGGCTGGGCACAGACACACCGTCCAACCTCCCAGCAGCCAGACGGATTTGCGAAATGGAGCAATTAAATCTAAAGGGAGCTGTCTGAACCGATTTTCCCCCTTCATCTTCAGCCCGTTCTGCAAACCCTCCTCCTGGCATTATCTTCATTAGGGGCCGAGACAGCCTGGAAGGGACTCAGATGGCTGGTTCTAACCTGTGTGCTCTGCACCCTGAAACGCCAGCTTCTGCTACGCCCCCCACCTGCCTGCATCACTTGGATGTCCCTCTCCTGGCCTCCCCAACGTCAAAAGCTCTGGGGCGCGCCCTGTGATTTCAGGGGCCGGCGGCCACGTCCAGCCACATAGCTGTGCTGGGCCCGACTCTGGGCCAACCTTTATTTCGAGCCTGATGTCGATGGCCTCTGCTGGAGTTATGCAGGCAGCGCCCCCATTCAGGGCTCCCCTCAGGCCAGAAAGGAAGAATTGTTGATGTGGGCGGTGCTTCTGTTCCAGCTCCTTTGTGTCTGATGCTTAGGGGTGATGCAGGGAAGGAGAAAGGACTTCTCCCTCGACCAGATGAGGAAGCTCCATTCGTTAGTGTCCTGATAAATGGACACTGGGTTGGTGCTTCTCTCATCGAGGCCTGTAGCTTTTGTCTGGGTTAAAAGCCCAGGGGCAGAAAGAACAGGGAAAAGAGAGGAGTCTGGAAGAGGCTCTGGCGACATTCTGATGTAGCTTCTTAGAACGAGCAAATGTCAGTACTCAAGATGGGGAAACTGAGTCTCACAGGGGTCTGGGGAGGGCTCACAAGCATACAGCAGAGGGAGGTGGATCAGAAGTAGACTCTTTCTTGCTCCATGAGCCCTTGGGCACATAGCTCTCAGGCTCAAGCACAGTACCTGGCACACAGTGGGTGCTTAATAACTGTTTGTTGGTTGACTGAATCAATGGGAGCAACAGTGATGTGTCTGAGAAGAAATGGTTACCAGCCCTCAGCCCTTCCAAGTCAGGGCCATGTTATCTTCATCTCCCTCTTCCCAGAGCTCAGAACAGGGCTGGTATGCAGTAGGTACTCAGTAAAGATGTATTAATTAAGTCAATGTAATTGGGGGCAGTGTGGCTGGTCTTGAAACAAAGAGTCCACCCCTCCCACATTTATTAGTCATTTGGGGAAATTAAAGGGAGCCATCCTTACCAGGACTTCTGGTACAGCTGAGGGAAGTTTTGGGAGTGAGGAACATACTTCAGCACTGGGTAGGGTGTCAGCAAACTCAGTTTCAGTCCCTGTTGTGTGTTGTTGGTTGAGTCCGTTCTGTTCTCTGGGCCTCGGTTTCCCCTTTGGTAAAAGGATGGGATTGGGTCAGGTGTCCCCATGGCCCCACCCAGATCCAACATCTTGAGAAAACTTAGGGGACTCTAGTGAATCCCAGGGGCCTGGGAGCATGGGGATGGGGTGCTGGCTTCTCACCCTGATGGTCTGCGGAGGGTGGAGAGCATCCAGTCTCTTCCCAAAGACTTCCAGGCAAGAGAGTCCGGAGTGGCCTGGGTGTCAGGAATAGGAATCTGGAAGGAAAGTGGAGGTCTGGTCTTGTCTTCTGGGTAGCTCAGGACCCACACCCCAGCTGCCCACGGAAGGAGGGCCTCTGTGTGGGAGCAGGACCAAGTCATCAACTGGACCTTGATGACCCCGAGGCTACTGACATTCCCACTCTACTCGGGGCATGTTGCTGACCACATGGCAAAGTCGTCATTTCAAATGCCACTAATTTTGGTCCTACGGCAGGGGGCACACCTAGGGGAGGGGCTGGGCCCTAGAGGACATTAATGGGCTGATTGGTGTCCACCATGGCCCTTAGAAGGAATTCAGGGTTGGAATTTCAGGGTTAACCCCAAACTGCTCTGTAAGAGCTGAGGGTGGGCAGGTAGTCTCAGTGGTGACCTAAAGATTTGTCCCTGGAATTGCTGAGTGACTCCGATGATCTGCCTCTTATACGTTGAACCAGGTCACATGCAATGACCCTTATATCTTCCCCAGCAATCTTAGGCTCAGTTTTCCTCCTTTAACTCATGCTTGGGCCATACTTCAACTTTTGCTCTGTTGCCCCTCATCTGGACTCCCTCAATAGTATTATCTCAATAGCTGCAAATGCTGTAGTTTAACTATCGTAGTACATGCACACACAGAAATATGTGTCTATGTACATATATCCACAAAAGAAGAATACACAGCTCTCAGGGCACACGTGAATATCTGGAGCCACCAGCCAGTTCTTTGGAGAAGCTCAGGTTATCTTCAGTGAGGTTGCCCCTGCCGTCCATCACATTCTCTTGTCTCTGTGAACAGCAAGCACGACAATTCACCGAGAAACCCAGAGTCCTCCGTCTCTTACTTGCACACGTGATTCACCCAGTTGCCCACGTGGCTCTGGGATCCCTCCCAACATCTTTTTTTTTTTTGCGGTACGCAGGCTTCTCACTGTTGTGGCCTCTCCTGCTGCGGAGCACAGTCTCCGGACGCGCAGGCTCAGCGGCCATGGCTCACAGGCCCAGCCGCTCCACGGCATGCGGGGTCTTCCTGGACCGGGGCACAAACCCATGTCCCCTGCATCGGCAGGTGGACTCTCAACCACTGCGCCACCAGGGAAGCCCCCTCCCAACATCTCTTGATCAGGGACACAGCTGCCTACTCGTGGGCCATTGACCTCCGCCCTCTGCTTCGGCTGCATCTCTGACTGTTCCCCTCTGGTCACTGTGGCTCAGCCATTGCAAGGCCTCCTGGTTCCCTGAATATGTCAGGCTCCTTCCTGTGTCTGCATTCCTCTGCTTGGAGCTGAGTATTTCTCTAACCAAAGTGGATTATTTTTACTGATTCCTCTGGATTCAGCCCAGACGTCCCTTCCTCCTCTCTGTCGTCCACATTCCCCATGTTGCTACGTAGTCTTCATTATAATCCGGTGCACGCCTGCATAGGAGTCTATCAGCTGGCATCCCCACACTCACTTCACCATCACATATTATTGGGCATAAAATGTGTTTCTTCTGTTCCCCCAATATACATGATGCTGCATAGAGTTGCCTTGATCTTTGGGAGGCAGGGTCGAGTTGTAATTAGGACTGTCTCTAGGTTTGGATCCTGGCTCTGTTACTACACAAAAAGTTGTCGAGGACTTCCCTGGTGGCGCGGTGGTTAAGAATCCACCTGGCAATGCACGGGATACTGCCAATGTCTGGGAAGATCCCACATGCTGCGGAGCAACTAAGCCCGTGCACCACAACTACTGAGCCTGCGGTCTAGAGCGCATGAGCCACAACTACTGAGCCCGCACATCACAGCTACTGAAGCCTGCTCACCCTAGAGCCTGCGTGCTGCAACTACTGAGCCTGCGTGCAGCAACTACTGAAGCCCGCACGCCTAGAGCCTGTGCTCCGCAACAAAAGAAGCCACTGCAATGAGAAGCCCGTGTACCACAAGGAAGAGTAGACCCTGCTCGCCGCAACTAGAGAAAGCCCGCGCCCAGCAACGAAGACCCAACGCAGCCAAATAAAAAAAGAGTTGTCAAACTCTGTGTCTCAATTTTATCATCTGTAAACGGGCGTAAAAATAGTATCCATCTCATAGGCTTCTGAGAATTAAATGAGAAAACACATATAGAAAGTGTTTAGAATAGTGTCTGGCATTCTAGAGTAAGTGCTCACTTATTATAACCTATTGTTTCCCTTCTTATTGTGTCTTTGAATTCAGTCCTGACAGATATATTCCCACAAGTAATATTACTGGATCAAAGGTGAGAAGGTTTTTACGGCTCTGGAAATGTTTTGACAAATTGCTTTTGAAAAGACTGTGCCTCTTTCACCCCCATCAGCCACACCCGAGCAACAGCTGGTTGCTTTGCCCTGTCTTCCTGCGTAGTATATGCCATAATTCAAAGTGCCGATCTTAGAAGACGAAAATCGTGATGGACTCCATCTCTGGGCTTTGGGACCCTCCACCTACTCACTGCCATTCAGCTCAATCCTCCGCTCCCAGCCTAGAGGGCTCCCTCTTGCCTTGAGTGTGCCCTGTCCTGCTTGGCACTGCATTCTTCTGTAATTGTTTGGCACCATGATGATTTATTGAGATATTAACTTACGTATTGTTCTTACCGTGATGACTATCATTCTGTCCCCATTTCAAGATGGCAGCCAAGCTTGTTCCCTCCCACTCGTGGGTTTCATGTTGCAAGGTACTGTGGGAGCCACAGGCAGGCTCGTGGGGGCGCGGGCAGGGGCGAGGAGGTGATATGGGGCACTAACCCGAACACTGGGGCTGCCTGTCAGGATTCAAGCTCCAGCAGTTGAAGCACTGGGAGACGGGACCAGACGTCAGGTGGTGACGTGGAGTCTGGGAGAGCTGCCTCAGGGACCTGGGAAGGCAGGGGCTTTATCTGTTTCACTCCTTGCTGGATTCTGAGTTCGTAGCACAGTGGTAAGTGTTTAAAAATACTTTTCGAGGGACTTCCCTGGTGGCACAGTGGTTAAGAATCCTCCTGCCAATGCAGGGGACACGGGTTCAAGCCCTGGTCCGGGAAGATCCCACATGCCGCAGAGCAACTAAGCCCGTGCGCCACGACTACTGAGACTGCATGCCACAAAACTACTGAAGCCCACATGCTGCATCGAAGAGTAGCCCCTGCTTACTGCAACTAGAGAAAGCCCATGCCCAGCATCTAAGACCCAACGCAGCCAAAAATAAATAAATAAATAACTTTTAAAAATTACTTTTCGAATGAATGAATGGATGGATCTGTGTTGAGGGCAGGACCTCTGTGGGTGGCTATGAGCTTGAAGCCAGGGTTCTGGTCAAGGGCCCTGGGTTCAGGGTGGGGCTTGCTTTGGAGGGAGTGGAGGAACTGGGCTCCAGAGTAGGGGTCAGAGTAGACACCCAAGCCTAGGAGTTCCTACAGTCATGGGAAGAGGAGAGGAGGGGATGGTGGAACTTGGGTCCCAGGAGTGGTACTGGTCTGGCCCTTGGCAGCCTTGCCGGCGGTCATTCTAGGCCGTGCTGGCATCGCCCCCAGTCATGGTCATTGTATTCCAGCCTTGACCCTTGGTATGGGTGGTAGCAGCATGACCGGAGAAGGCGAAGGCCCCAAGGGCGTCAGTCAGGACCAGTAACTGTGGTGGACACGACTGTTGCCCCCACAAGCTTGGCTGTGTAAGGAGTGCCCCGACACCTCTTTAAAACCATGTGCTTTGACTCTAAGCCCCTCGTCCTGCTGGGCTGGTGAGGACTTCTGACCTGATTGGGGCTCCTTCCCCTGGGCTGTGGTGTGTGCAGGTCCCAGGGGTCTCGTGCCGAGCAAAGTCTCCTGCAGCCTTTACTGCTGCCCACACTTGGCCTTGGGGGTCCGGGTGCCTCAACCAGCCCCGGCCGGTCCTTGGGTGGTCCTCACCGTCACTTCCCCCAGAGGTCCTCCGGGCTGCTTTGGGGCTGCACCCAGAGCCTGCAGACCTCCATCTCTCTGCCTGACCCCCGCAGGCAGCTCCCCTCCCCCAGTTTCCTGCCCGGCCTGTTCTCCCCTCTTCAGAGACTCAGTTTATTCTTCCCACCTCCTGGATCATCTAGCAGCAGCCCCTCGATGAGCTGGGCTCTCGTGGAAGCCCAGAGATTTTCTGCAAGCAACCTTTATTGCAGGCTCTGGGTACACGGGCTGCCTTTGAGCCAAGGGGGGTCCTCGGGCCCTGGCTTCCTTCTTGGGGGGGTGGGTGGGGACAGGTAAGAAAAATACAGCAAGAACAAAATGCAGATTAAGATCTCAGCAAATCACCTTGTCATCCCAGCATCGGCCGTTCTGGACATATGTACGAGTTTCAGAAATTTGTGCCAGTTGATGGATAATTCAGCGCCCCCCGCCCCCCAAAAATCTCCTGACTTTACAGAAAAAGGGAGCCTTCTGTGTGTTTTCTTGGTTTGTTTTGGTGAGCAGAAGACTTGAGAGAGTCTGAAGCACTGTTTACGGAGGCTGAATTCAGCTTGTGCTGCCCAGAACTGTCCTGGAGACTGCGGGTTGGTTAAAAGGTTTATCATTAAGTTAATATTGCATTGTCATTTCAGGTTCCCAAACTGGGAGATCTTTAACCGCTCTCCCCTCAGAAAACCCCTCAAATCCACCACTAAATTACAGTCAGCACTGATTTAAAAGAACAGCATGAAATCATTCATTAGGCAACAGGCCCAGCAAATCTGAGTTGTTTATTCCTAAGTCATTTACTAGCTAATTACATGCTGCATAAGGTAAGAGCGCAGCAGGGCTCCATTAAGAGTAAGTCCATCGTTGGGAGGCACCTTAACAGAATTTCACGTTTGGCGTTTCCCCCACTTTCAGTGACTGTGGACTGAGGCTTTTGGCAAGTGAGAGACCCGGAAATAGAATCACTGTTTTTATAACAATCCTGTTACCTTTAATGACCATTTTCTCCCCTTAAGTGCAGCAAAGTAGGGAAATATTGCCGTGCTCTTCGGTGCAGTTTTCCTACTGTGATTTTTTTCTTTTTTTTTGTTAAAAGCCCCAAGAGAGTGCATTTCTCTACCTGCTTATTTGCTACTGTCAAAAGAGAGCAAAATTCATGAAAAAACTCAACTGTCAAATCCCCAACAAGTATGCAGTTATTTCAGGCTGGTGTTTTAAGCAAAAATGGTTTTCATGGCAGAAACTTGCTTCTATTTTCTGAACAGGGGATTCGGGCTGGGGAGTATGTTTTTGCTTCCAGCTGTTTCACTTTCTCTGGGCGTCTGCCAGCAACACCCGTTCTAACACACAGAGGTGAATTTCCACTCGCAGGGCCCCAACGTCAGGCTGAATTAAATGCCAGCTTGGGTGCCCTTTTGGGCATCGCTTGGTGGGGTGGGAGCCCCAAGTAATTCCTCTTCCTGCCTCCCAAAGCCCATCATTCCAGGTTGTTACACTGGGGGCTGGGCAGCGGATGACAGAAGGACTTGGAAGGGAGGAGAAAATAGATGATCCTGTCCCCACCATAACACAGGGAAGAAAGATATAAAGGGAAGTAAGTGGTAATGTTCTTGAAAGATAAACAATTGACTGCCTGTCACCAATAATTGATGACAGAGATCCTGAAGAATGTGGCCATGATAAAAAATACATATGAAAGTGTACACATGCCATTTTCTCCTGACATATCATTGCTTTCCTCTTTGCAAGAATCTTCGCAGGATCAAATTAGAAGCACTATTTGCTGAAAGGCAATATTCTCCTCTCCAGGCTTGTGAAAGCAGAGCTCCCTGTCTCCCGGGAAGCCTTCGTTTGACTTTCATCTTGATATTGAATTTAAGCGTCGTATTTTATGAAAATGCATGCAGCCCCTGGCCCACCTGGTAATAACTACTGCCCCATGCAGTGGAAGTTTCATTCACCAGAAGGGCTAGGAGCAGACTCGTCTGATTATTTGAACTACAGTATTAATTAGCTAAAATCTTTCTCTGGTTTGAACAGTCCTTGGTGGGATTCTTCCTAAAGTGCATTTGCTTGCTTTGCTATCTTGCTCTGCGTTAAGAATACCATCGTGAACAGAATTGAATTCCTGGGGGAAGAGGGCTTCCTGTGGTTCTGCATGGCTTAGAGGGCAATGCTAAGACCAGCAGGTGGGAGCCAACATCAGTTCCCTGGGGGGCAGGCAAACTTCCTACCTCAGAGAGCTCTCAGAGAATAGAAATATTGGGCTGCCTTAGGAGGTAGGTAATGAGTCCCCGATTACTGGGGGAAACTGTTGGTGGAGCTACTTACCAATGGCGTCACTGAATCACGCAACGTTTACATTTGGTGACACCATGACCCACCCATAGCCCGTCATCCTCACCTGAGGGCATTTTTGTGGCATTGAAATCATTTTGCTTGCCCATTATGCTTTTGCTGGAAATGCTGGGGAATTCATGCCCCCTACCCCTGTGGCCCTCAACCAGTGACTGGTGGGTATAAATATCCCGGCTCCCTCACCCTTCTAACTCTGGGGTTTGTGTCTATACTGGCTCCCAGAGTTTCCCCAGGGGGATAATGTCTCAGTCACCTGCAGTGGCAGCCGTCTTGATAAAGCAACATTTATGGGTTAGGATTAGAATTAGGGTTAGGGATGCCTTCCCTTCTCGGCCTCACATCTCTCCTCTTGTACTCATCTGTCCTTTACTCCCCCAAACACTATACATCCTTATCACAAGGTCTGTGCCTGGGGGAGCCCTGAGGAAAAGGTAGCGACTATCTTTTCCAGACAACGTAAGGGCCCATGGCCTGACAGTGGGGCATCTTTGAAATTGGGTCTGGTGAACATGGTCCAGAACAAACAAACAGACACCCTACTGTGAGGGGCTTTCTCAGCCCTGATGAGAAGAGAAGTAATTCTCTGATGTCCCATGCCTGCTGTCCTCACACCCTTTGCCTTTGCAGCAGGGCCCTCACGGCCCGCCATCTGCCCTGCTACCCGCTGCCATCCCGCCTATGTTCCAGGAGACTATGCCATGGCTTTGTTTTCTCAGAACCCGTCTCCACCGTGTACCCCCACTGCTTCAGAAATGAGGAACCCACACTTGGCACCACAGTCCTTCCGGGTGCTCTGGGCCCACTTCCTTCTCCTGGGCATTCCTGAGAACGGCTCCCTGCCCGCTCAGGCTTCCTCTTGCCTCTTCCTGAGACAGCAGTCATTCTGGCCATCTTCTCTTTAGCTGCCAGGCTGTGATACTGAGGAGACTGCAAGGCCAAAGGAGCACCATTCTGAGTATTGACTTTTTTAAAAAAATTGTAGATTTAAGGACAGAAGCATCAGGAAAATGGGCTAAATACATCCTGGCCTCAACTGGATGTGAATACATTTAGAACCCTCCCTCCCTCCCTTCCTTCCTTCCTTCCTTCCCCCCTTCTTTCTTTTTTCTTCTTCATTTAGATTTCATTGTGTTTGTTTCCTTACCTTAAAAGAATTCTGCTTAACTGAAGCTCCTCAGAGCTGAGCATGCATGAGTTCCCAAGTTCTAGCTTTGAGAATGTTTCTGTGTTTCTGAGTGTCATAGGCAATGCCTGTCTCTGGGTGTTTTCACAGCATGAACAGCCCTGAGGCAGCTTCTTGTTCAAGGACTGGGGGAGAAATACTTGACTCAAACACAGTAAGTCAACTGTAAATGCCATGCTAAGTTGCAGATAGCTCTGTGGGCCTCGTCCCTAAAATGTGTGGGTGACACATTTCTGGCTGCTTCTGCCTTCTCTCCGTGGTACCCAAAGTGTGCCCCCCTCCACTTCCGGTGCATCAGAATTGGAGGACCTAGCCTGTTTGTCTCATCATGATTTACGGCCCTTTAAGTGATGTTAAATGCTCCGCCTCATTGTTGCCTGGAAGAGGTCTGATTTTCCTGGCTAACTAGTTAGTCTCTTAGATAGTATTTGCCTTGTCTATCCCAGAGAGTCTTTTTTTTTTTTTTTTTGGGCTGTGTTGGATCTTCATTGCTACACGCGGGCTTTCTCTAGTTGTGGTGAGCGGGGCTACTCTTTGGTGTGGTGCATGGGCTTCTCATTGCGATGCCTTCTCCTGTTGCAGAGCAGGAGCTCTAGGTGTGCAGGCTTCAGTAGTTGCAGCACGCAGGCTCGGTAGTTGTGGCCCACGGGCTCTAGAGCACAGGCTCGGTAGTTGTGGCACATGGGCTTAGTTGCTGCATGGCATGTAGGATCTTCCCAGACCAGGGGTCGAACCCATGTCTCCTGCATTGGCAGGAGCACCAGCAGGGAAGTCCCTATCCCAGAGAGTCTTATCCAAGGCACGGACCTCAGCATATCAACACAGTTCCAGTGAAGACGGACCCCTTCATTTTTGTTAGTGTGGATGGGGTTTTTCTTTGCTTCCCTTCATCTGCTAGAAGGTGCCCAGTAGGCTGGTCATTTTAAACTTGTAAAAACAGCATAGCGTTAAAATAGACACTAAAGAACATTTTTTTAAAAATTCTCTTAATCTTCTCCCTTCCCAAGGCAACACTTTTTATTGTTGCACGTTGTGATGTCAGGCTGACCCCATGTCCAACATGGCTTTTTCTCTTCACATTCTATCAGAAATGTTTTTCCATGTTTCTACGGAGGCTTCACAGTGATTCCTTTAATGGCTGCAAAATCTGTGTGCTGGTTTCCTGAACTGCCCCTTTGCTCTTGGTAATCGAGGGCCTTTCCAATCTTGGGCTCCTGCAGTGAACATCTTCACAAAGAAAACTTTCTGTTTTCATTTAATTACTCCCTTAGCATATAGTCCACAAGAGAAATTTCTGGGCCAAGGCGTGGAGATGCTCCTCTGGCTTTTGATCATTTGGACATTGCTTTCCAGAAAGGGAATCAATGTACTCTACCATCCCTGGGGGCTCCATGCAGCCTGTGAGAGCTGCATGTGCAGAAACCAGTCTATAAGGATTCCTAGCTCTCTCTTCTGTTCAGAGCCTCAAAAATCATCCCCATCCTCCTGAGGAAGTGTTGGAAATGACATCTTCAACCAAAAAAAAAAAAAAAAAATAAACCTACACGAAAAAGACAAACAAAAAAACCCCAACTCTGGCATCACACGCTACCTAACGAAGACGTAAGTGCCCCTGAGGGTTAATGATGATGGTCAAAACACACACTTGGGTGCTAGGCAATGGCTTGCTCTCTCACATTATTTTCTTAACTCTTCTAGCAGCTCTCCAAGGTGGGTGTTTATTATCCCCAGGGAAAGATGAGCAAACTGAGGCTCCGAGAGATGAAGTAACTTGCTTCAGGTAATGACTAGTGTCAGAGCCAGGATTGAATTTTCATCTACCTTGCTTTATAGGAACAAAAATTGTGATACCAGGGTACTTAAATGTGTATTTGAAGGACACATCATGAAGATCAGCATCAGCTTCAGTGCATCTTTGAGAAAAGGACTGTCCCTGTGGGGATGAGACAGTCTGAGGGTCAGCCTGAAGCTGATTCAGTCTAGACTCATAAGCCCAGGAGAAAAAAACTCACAGACACAATGACAGGATATGGCTGATCAGGGAAGCCCAACACCAGCTAATAATCTGCAAGTGCTATAGCCTAAGTGAGCCCGTAATTGGGGAAATCAAAATAGTTTGGGGAGTCAAGAAAGGCTTCCTGGAGGAGGTGTTGTTTGAGCTGCAATTCAAAGGATAACAGAATCTAGAAGAAGAGTATGGTGGGAGAGGTGGGGAGACCATTCTAGCAAGGAAGTAGTGTGTGCAAAGGCCTTCTACCCTTTGCTCTTTGCTAGACCCATAGAGAAGTAGGATTTTAAGTTTTGTCCAGATTTTTCTCGTTGTTACCACAGGATCAAAAGTCTTTTCCATTCTTCTACATTCTAAATATCAACAAAGCTCTGGAAAATGTCCTTAAAGGGGGGGTGTGGGCCCTTCTCATCCTCTTTCCCCCTTTCTGGGCTGGGAACACACATGACTAGTGCTACATCAGCTGTCTTAGTCTTGGCAGCAGAGAGCACTCCTAGCTCTGGCACGGGGCAGAAAGTGAGGAATAAGGGGATTGCTATACAAACCCTGGACTGCTGACTTCCAGAATCTTGATATGGGAAACTAAGACCTTGAGCGCTTAAGCCATGGATACTTTTCATTTTCTGATTCATGCAGCCAAACTTATTTCCAGAGCATAGAACCAGCTTTTGGGATTTTGTGGGGCTACTCAGGGTAGGTAGTGAAGGGGAGAATGGTAGAAGGTGGAAGCAAGCCAGAAGGCTCTACAAAGACAGGGTAGCTGGGGAGGGGACAGGATGTAACTAGTCTAAGGCCAGGGTGGCTGAGGTGGAAGGGGGGCTACGAGGTATGCTGGGAGGTTTGCAGGGAGAAAATGTATATTATTTTTAAGCAGCCTTGGTTTGTGTTGTGTGATGTAGCTTCCCCTTTGATAGTTCCCAAAGAGGCCTTCTGTAATGGACCTACATTTCTTTCCAAAGCTGTAAGGAGTTGGGTCTGGGTTTCTTTAGGTGCAGCCCTGTGCTGAGACGGGCCCAGTTTTATTTAGGTTCCAGAAAATAATTTGAAGGGAGCCCTAGGACTGAAGGTGATTTGGTTACTGAGTGTCCCCTGGGGAGGGATAGTTCAACAGCGTCAGGGCCACAGAATGTCCAATCTGGAAGGGTCTTGGGCAGCCATCCACCTACTCCCCTCTGTTGCAGATGGAGGCAGTATCTGCCTTGACTGAGACTTGCTGTCACTGCCCATTTTCTCCTTTGGACCAGGTTGTTTAATGGCTGGACTTCCCATCTCAGCTTCTAGGAACTCATCCCCTCTCAGCCTAGCTAGGAGTCAACAATCAACAAACTCAACCTTATCTGTATCTCTGTTTCCCAAATGGGAATTCAGCCTTGTGAACTTGACACACATGATTTTTATCATTTCTAGCATCTTCATTGAAAGACTGGAATGGAAGGGAACTCCCTTGGCCAACCCAGGGGAGGAAACTGTGGCCCATGGAGGGGAAGTGACTCATCCAAGGGCATATAGCCAGTGGGACCTGGGCTGGCATTAGAACGTAACAGCTCATAGCTCATGATCCAGAGCACTTCCCACACCCTCAACGCGAGGTGGTGTGGAGCGAGGGAAACAACATTAGAAGCCAGTTAGACTGGCTTTTTATCCTGGCTACCCTCTGAATTATTGCTGACCTTCTTTCCATCCCTTTGGAGGCTTTCCTCTCCTTCGTGGCAGCAGAGAGATGGAAGGCAGTTGCAGCAGCGGATTTACCCTGACCGCAAAAACAAATTCCACCATCTCCCAGTCCTTTCCTATACTGATGGTCCCAGGTAGAACAGGTGAGGCAACATGAATTCATAAGAATGCTTTATTTAACTCAGTGGTTCTCAGTGGAAGGGGGAGATTTTACATACACACCCCTTCCCCTCCACTTGCCCTGTAATATTTGGCAATGCCTGGAGACAATTTTGGTTGGCACAAGGGGGGTTGGGATGGAATTGGAGAATGCTACTGGCATCTAGTGGGTAGAGGCCAAGGATGCTGCTAAACATCCTACAATGTACAAGACAGCACCCCCCCCCCAACCCCCATGACAAAGGATCATCCAGGCTGAGTTGGTAATACCCTGATAACCTAACCATGAAAGCAGTAGGAGCTGTATCAGGTCTGTGGCACCAAAGAGGCACCAAGCACACAGGCTCAGTACAGGCCCTTTCAGTTACAGCTTAAGTCCATCTGTGATCTCATTCTTCATCCACATCCTAATTGTTTCCCCAGTGTCCCCCATTCGCAAGTGTGGAACTGTAAAGGCTAGAACTTCCCGAACTGTAATATGCGTGTGAATCATCTGGCGATCTTGATAACTTGCAGATTCCGGTTTGGCGAGTCTGGGATGGGGTCCGAGATTCCGCATTTCTAACGTCTTGGGTGATGCCAAGGCTGCTGGTCCCCAGACCAGATTTGAGTAGCAGTGAGTAAGACCATGTGTTGCTCTTCCCCTGATGACTGTTTACTTCCTGCATGTGGCTTTCCTTATTGTATCACTAACATGCTGGGGGGCGGCATGTTTTGTCACTGGGATACCCCGGAGAGGGGCTGCCAAGTTCAGTCTCAGCTGGACCCTCTGCTCTACTGGCTGTATTCCAACTTGGCTCACCTCCTCTCGAGGTTGTAAGAATGTAAACAAAAAGCCCAGGAGATTTGATGGAGTAATGCCGGCCAGTTCCTCCGAGTTATTCTGTCAGCTTTCCCCAATAGCCCCTCTGAGTGGACTCACGTAACATATTTCATTTCCACTAACTAAGTCTAATAAATTTCCCTCCTAAAATAAAACATTAAAAAAATATTTATTTAATTTGGCTGCGCCGGGTCTCAGGTGTAGCACGTGGGATCTTCGTTGCGGCACGTTAGTTGCGGCACGCGGACCTCTCAGTTGCAGCATGTGGACCTCTTAGTTGTGGCATGCATGTGGGATTTAGTTCCCTGACCAGGGATCAAACCTGGGCCCCCTGCATTGGGAGCGTGGAGTACTGCCCACTGGACCACCGAGGAAGTCCTAAAATAAAATATTTTAATTTTGATGAATAGTACTCAATTCTTCCACCAAATATCAATATCTTTAAAATTTCATATATCTCTATAAAAAGAAGTCGACTGCTGCACCCTTAGCTCATGATCAATATTCTCTGTTAACCAACATCAGCAAGTCACTCAACCGTCTGAGCTTCACTTTTCTCACATGGAAAATGGAGCTAATAATTCCTACTTTGCAGTGTGATAGGCATTACCTACAATCATGCTATCTTTCTCTTGCTAGCTGATCTGGCTTAATCAGATGTGGTAAGATGACAGACACGGAAACAATTGCCTTGAAAGAAGAGTTTATTACTCACAGTTCCCCAAACAAGGGGGCACACGGTGCCCTGCAGGCCCACATGGGGAAGCACCTGGGTGGGCCAGGAGTGAAGGAGTGAAGGGAGAGCACGGTCAGAGCGTTTATTGAGGTTTCCATGGGAAGGAATGCATGGGCAGGGTAGGCAAGTTTGAGCAAGTTTAGGATTGTATAGTTTGAATAACATCAGTGGGCTCTGGGCTATAAGGGTGGTCTCTATATGTCTGGCACCCGGCCTGGTGGTGATTTAGGACAGGGGAAACATTAACATGGTATTAGAAAGCTAGATAAAGGAGGAGGTGGATTTATGGGCTTTGGATTGGTTCGGTTTGCATAGGAATAGCATACGGAAGGCAAGGTGTTTGCTGTCTTTAGGAATTAGTCAGCCCTGGGAGGGTCAGTCTCTCCAAGATCAGCAAGGCCCCAAGATGTCAAAGCATTATAAAATACAGCAAATAAAAAATTAAATAAAAAACTTGATCAATACATGGTGTCAAGCATGGCTTTGGTCATTAACACCCCCCCCCCTTACAGACTGCTCCTCACCACCTCAACTGAAGAGACAACTTATGTAAATGCGGTGGCTTCCAACCAGATGGCTGCCCCTATGTCCCTCCTCTGGAAGACTTCTCCTGCTGCCTCTTCTTTGTAGGAAGTCAGTGATAGCGCTGCTTCCAATTCACAGAATTTCCAAATGGCTGTGTAATCATAGACCCATGAAAGCGTGAGCCCTGGTGTTCACAGGAAGAGGAGAAAAATCCCAGCTCCTTGCCCTTGTGAAGCCGAATGACTGCTTCTGCATTTCCTTTTCATGCTGGTAGAATAAGGCTAATTTTGACTTCCCAGCAGCTCTGACTCCAAGTGAATAACTAGAAGCAGCAAGCAACAGGATTGGGGCCTGCTGGTGCAGTTAGAAATAAACAGCATGTGCATGGATTCCAGAGGAAAGCTGCTCTTTGTGGGGGAGGAGAGAGGGGTGGTGGGTACTGGGAACAGACGAATCTTCATCCTGCCTTAGCACTAGGGCTGCTTCTCAGAAAGAGAGCTCACAGCACTATAGAACTGCCTTCCTTGTGAAGTTTAAAAATCTCAAGAGAAGCGATGTCAACAAACAGCCATTTGAGGACAGCGGGGGTGTATGGGGGCTGGTGAGGCAGGTGTCATTATTACCTTGGAGCTCAGTGGGACACGGGCTGCTGGGCTCCCCGTTGCTGGGCTGCCTCAGGGGAGAGGGGGCCTGCACCCAGTAGGGTGCTTTTGATTGCAATGAACAGATGAACCAACTTAACGTAGCTTCCAGGGTTGTCTGACATTGCACTTCAGAAGGTCATCACGGATGCTTGGTCCTTTCTACCTCTCTCTTCCTCCATCCACAGTGTCAGTTTTGTTCTAGGGCTGGTTCCCTTCTTTGTAGGATTGCTGCCAGCAGCAAGCTGGGCTATCTTCTTCCCCATTTATTTTAGGAAGAGAGAGAAGCTTCCTAGTCTTGTTCTTAAAAGTAAGGAAGCATAAGACATGAAGCCCTAGCAGACTTCTTATCGTGTCTCATTGGCTAGAACTGTTCCCCAGGCCCAGGGGAATGGCATATGCTGATCAGCTTAGGCCTGAGCTCTTGCTCCAGCTGCTGAAGAAGGGAGATGGGATTTCATTTTCGTTGGGTTTGCATTGACTAAATGGGGCCCACCTGGAGGCAGGGTCAGTCCCTGAAACTGAACTGTGGCCACACAGTGGGGGAGGGGGATAGATATCGGGGAGTCAACCACCACGTCGACTGTAGCATCTTATCACTGGAGCCAGGAGTTGTGGGCTCAACCACTTGCTAGCTGTGTGACTTTGGGCAAGTGGCTTAACCTCTCTGAGCCTGTTTTTCACATTTTTATTTTAAATGGGAGAAAAATATGTTTTACTTAATTTTCAGACCGTGAGGGTCAATGAGGTATTGGGTGTAAAAGCCCTTTTAAGGTGCACATGTGAGGAATCAGGAACATCTGTCTCTTGACCAGCTCCTTCCAGATAAATTAAGCAGACCAATCCCTGCCTACTAGAGATGATGGTTCAAGATGGTGCAGAAGCAGAGAGAAGAGGGGTTTACAGATGAGAATGAGTTAAGGGCAAAATAGGAAGACTGGAGAAGTGAAAGGAGTCCAAGAAAGTGACGCCGTGTCCTTCTTTGTGCCACTGCTGCTGATGTGAACTTTGATCACTTGGTCCGGGTGGTGTCCGCGAGACTTCTCCACTTTCATAGTTAATGTTTTCCCCTTTGTAAGTAATTAGCATTTTGTGGGGAAGTCTTTGAGGTAAATATTTTGTTTATCCTCAAATTTTTATCCACAAGTTTTAGCATCCGCTAATGATTCTTGCCTGAATTATTATTATTAATTATTACTATGATGCTTGCCAAATTGAGATTGTCTAACTGTATCATTCCCTATTTTATTAGCCTCTGTCCCAGCTTAAATCTAAGAGCCTGAGTCTCATCCTTGGTCTTAAATGGGGGCATTTTTGGTTTTCAGTGGAACTAAACTCCTAACCACCTCTGCCTCCTTCTAGACCGGCAGCCAAATAGCTCCAACCTTCAGTTCATTTTGTTTTATTTTCTTGAGTTTTGGTCCTTGGAGATATTTATTTTGTTTTCAATGAGGGTGTGTCTTCTTAATTTTCTCTTTTTATATTTCATTTGTTATTACTTTGAATTTGGGATTGGGGCGTGATGTTCAGTATAGGTACTTGAATGACATTTTGTCTGGATTCCATAAAAAAAGGGAGATGGTGGTTGCTCAGAGGGATGTCAACAAAAAATTATGTCCTACTTTAGTCATATATGCCAGGGTGGCAATAGAGGAATGACAAACAGACCACTGGGCAGTGATTCAAGAATCCTTGGACTTATTTCCTGTAATATCCTCTATCTGCTAACTTGCTGTGTGACAGTGGACAAATGACTTAGGTTCTCTGGGCCTCAGTGCCCTCCACTGAAAAACAGTGCTGTTAGACTACTTAACCTACAAGGTCCTTGGCAGCTCTAGAGTTCCAGGAGTCTACAGGGGATAGTTTAAAACAATGCTCTCTGTTACAGTTGGAAGGACTGTTGAGAGTATTTGTTCAGTTCAGGCAAATGGTAAATGTGTCGGCCACTCTAATGAAATGAGTACATTTTTGCTCTAAATGTCATGGATGTTTATTATCAGATTAAACTACAGCAGATCTAATTTTAGCTCTTCCAATTCAAGAGGAGCAATGAAGATTAAATGTTAGGCATAATTAAAGATGCAGATGTAGTTACATTGAATTATAAACCTCATTAAGTGCAACGTCCCAGGAAGGCCCCTGAGACCAGCTACAAAGGACTTCTAGTTGCAACACTGCAGTTAATAAAATATTGTAAAGTAGATCTCACTCCAAAAATATTACGACTTGGATGCAAGGAGTTTTTAAAAGCATGGTTGGAGTTGGTTTCAGGGGTAATTTCTTTGCAGATGGTTGGAAGGGAAAACTTTTCCTCAGTATCTCCACAGAGAGCCTCATCATTGGGGATTGGTGCTCCCCCTTCAATCTCCCAACGTGGGTTCTAGTCTCCTGGGTCAGCAAGAAGGGCAACTTCAAGGTCAGTCAGATTTCATTCCAGAGTCAGTAGTAAGTGGAGTTGGTGGAGAGAGCAGAGGTTTACTACGGACTAGAAAGCCATGCTTTTATATATGTAGAGAGAAAGGTTCTCTTGGTGACATTTTCTTTTCTGTCTGTAAGGATAATACATTATCATTTTACAAATTCATACAGTACAGAATAGGATAAAGAAGTAAAAAAAATCCAACTACTTCAAGATAATCACTGTTAATATTTTGATGCATAGATCTCTCCCTCCATCCCTCCCTCCCTCTCTCTCATACTCAATAAAAACAATAGATCCACCTTAAAACCTGTTTTTCCATCTACTTTTTCATTTAACATGAAGTAGACATCTTTCCATGTCAATAAATATTGATATATATTACCTTTTCTAATGGCTAATGATATTCCATTGTATGGATTTAATTTTTGAAAACAAATCCACCATTACTGAGCACTTAGATCTTTCCAAAAGAAGTTTTCTGTTTTTTAACTATTGTAAATAACACTGTAAGGGACATCCTTATTCATGCATCTTTGCATCTTCATTGGATTACCTCCTTAGGATAAGTTCCTAAAAAAGGATTAGGCAGGGTCCGTTATCTAGTTGCATAATAATGCTGTGCAATGAACGACCTCAAACTTAGTAGCTTAAAACAATAAGCATTTATTTTGCTCTTGAGTCTGGGGGTTGGCAATTTAGGTGGTGCTTGACTGGGCTGTTCTGGGCTTGGCTGGTCTCACTCACATGTCTGTAGTCAGCTGCAGGTTGGGTGGCCTCAGCTGGTCTTGGCTGGGACAGTCTGGGTGGCTCAGCTTTGCTCTGTGGCCCAGACATGTTCTCAGGGCAAAGGCAGAAGAAGAGGGAAAGCAGAAACAAGTAAGGGCTTTTTTTTAAGTATCCGCTTGAGACCAGTCCACTAACATCGCATTGGCCAAAGCAAATCACGTGGCTGACTGCAACCTTAAGAGGTAAAGATGGGAGGAACCACAAAGTCACGTTTCAGAAGGCTTGGATACAGGGTGGGGTGTTGATTTGGGGTCTCCCCCATTGGCAGTCAAAGCACATGCACATTTAACATTTTGATGCATACTTACGCACTGTCCAGCTGATGTTTACACTGCCACCAATGATGATGAGCTACCCTTTGTGGAGTCTTCAGTTAATGGGCCCAACTTCTGCTTCCTGATGGGCATTCTCTGCTCAGGGAGACCCGTCTCTCTCCTCGCTGTCCCATGAGCATCTCGTGCTGATTCTTCTCCAGGCTCCTGCTGCTTTCTCCTATCTCAAATGTTCTTCCTCCGTCTATCCTACCCATGTCCCACCCACCGTATATCCAAATCCTGCACATTTTTCAAGGCTCACCTCTATCAACTCTGCAACTCCCAGGGATGTTGCCTTCCTCTGAGCTGTGGTAGAGCAGGTAGGGTGACCAACTTGTTCCAGTCTGCCCAAGATTTTACTGGTTTTAAAAACGTAAAGTCCTGCATCTCAGGAACTCCCTCAGTGCTGGGCAAACCCAGCCAGTTGGTCACCATAAGAGAGGGGGTTGGCAAACTTTCAAGGGTCAGACAGTGACTATTTTAGGCCACATGATCTCTGTTTCAACTACTTGGCTCTGCCAATGCAGCATGAAAGCCACCATATAGACAGTATGCCCCAAACGGGTGTGTCTGTGTTTCAATAAAACTTTATTTACAGAAACAGGCAGTGGACTGTTTGCTCCATGTGCCATAGTTTTCTGATTCCTGCTTTAGGGCTTAACATTTGTTCTGCACAATTTAATCCTACATCATATTTTCTCTTATGTTGTTTCATGTGGATTTGTCTTGTCTCCTTGTTTGGAATGTAAGGGAAGTATAATATCTTGACAGCATGCTCTGTCACTTAACAGCTATGTGAACCTTTCTGGCCTCAGTTTCCTCATCTGTCAAATGGGATAATACATAATGGTATTGACCTCATAGGGATTTCTGAAGACTAAATGAGTTAATCTTTGTACAGACCCTGGTGCACCTGGCACATCGTGAGGACTCAGTAAATGTGAGCAGCTACCATCACCACCACCACTACCATGATCAACCCATGTGACTTCTGGAGGAGCTAGCACAGTTCTGGTTACAGAAGAGGCTCAGTAAATAGAATCATAAAGATAGATGATGTTAAAGAGGGAAGGCTCTTCAAGAATGTCTCATTTAGGGCTTCCTTGGTGGCGCAGTGGTTGAGAGTCCACCTGCCGATACAGCGGACGTGGGTTCGTGCCCCGGTCCGGGAAGATCCCACATGCCGTGGAGCAGCTGGGCCCGTGAGCCATGGCCACTGAGCCTGTGCGTCCGGAGCCTGTGCTCCACAATGGGAGAGGCCACAACAGTGAGAGGCCCGCGTACCGCTAAAAAAAAAAAAAAAAAAAAAAGAATGTCTTATTTAACACCCTCAGTTTAGAGATGAGCATTGTGGAGTTACTCCTGTGCTAAGGACGGTGGGATGCTATCCATCACAACCGACAGTGCCCCCCCCCACATGTTACCCACCTTCATCCCGTGGTTACCCATCAGCCCCTGCATGCCCAGAGGCCAAATTCCAGCTTCTATGTCATGGGCAGTCCACGGAGAAGGCCAGCTTTTGTCTTGTTTTCGGTCCCCTGGTCTTTTCCTTGGGATGGTGTTCACTCACCTGAGCTGTGCAGGTGAGGCTTAGAAGAGGACCAACCTGAGGTTGTAGCTGGGAGGTCCAGCACAGGTGGAGTCAGGTGCTAGTAGTGTGTTGAAAGTGGTCAGAACTAAGGCCGTGGGTGCACAGGTGTGCTGGGCTTGCCTCAAGTTGGGGCCTGGCATGTGGTGTGCGGGGAGACACTTGGCTCAGGCAGGCCAGACAGGGCCCTGGACTACACTGTGCCCTTCTCTTAGGGTGGGAGGCGAGAAGGGGAGACCCCATGGGAGATGCTGGTCCAGTGACCCCTTTGGTCAAGTCTCTGCCACCTGGTTCTTCTTCAGGCGCATCTCATCGGGATACTTCTTCCATCCTGGTGCTGGTTCAGCTTTGATCTGGGAAAATAAAATGCCAGGCTGCTGGGTCCCCAGCTGCCATCTTCTGCAGCAAGAGTGAGACTTCATGATCCTGCTGGCTCACGCGCACTTCATTTCCCGGTAATTAAACAAGTGGAGATCAAAGCCGACAAATCTCCCCCATCTCTCAGCGCAGTAGATGAAAGGTAAATATTTCCAGCAACAGTTTTTTTTTTCCTCATTAAAAGTGAGATGTGAAATGTCTTCTCCTTACTTTGAAGAATACTGATAAGTTCAAGGTCACTCCAGCTAAGATATTTAGTTTGACTATCTTTATTATTCCACACCAATTGTTGGTCTGTAAAAAATTGGGTTAACTTGAGGGGATTGCAGAGGCTAAATCATAGCAAATAAGTCAGAAGACAAAGGAAAGTAAAGAATGATACCAAGATGGTAACTGGTCCGCACTGTGGGAACCTACACCTTGTGTATTATCTTCTCGTTGCCGGGCAGGTGCAAGGGCTTCTGAGGCCAGTATCTAAGATGGGTCCTGGAGTCCTACATATGGAATCTCAGGCAGATGGCCCGATGCTCTCCCGGCTGGGCTCCAGAAGAGACCATTGAGATCTGCTGTTTTCTTTGTAAACGAAAGAACCCATCCCTGAGGCCATGAATCTGGGGGAGCTGGTCTATCCAACCTGGGTCCACAAATGCCTGCTGGGTGTCATCAGGCTCTTTTCAGTGCAAAGAACACACCTCCCTTGAGGAGGTGGCTACTGTAAAGACACCGCAGGGACTCGGAATCAGAACAGGAATTCGAGTATGGCTCAAGGAGCCCACAGAGCCTTGGGAAGGAAGAAGACAGCCGCTTCCTGCTCTCTTCTGACTGCCCTCCCTGGCTTATCCATCCTTGCTGCCTCCTCCGACTTCCACCTGCTCACCAGCTCTCGGGGCTGCTCTGAGTGCAGGCCTCCCCCATGTCCCTCTCTGTCCGTCTCTCACAGCTCACCTCTTCAGTCCCTCGTTCTCCGGTTCCAGACTCCAGGGAGAGAGGGAGAGAGAGAGATCTGGCTGACCTGGGCTGTCCTGTGGAGTGAAGTCACAGGTTTCTGGCCAGGCGAGGGGTGTTCCAGGCCACGCCCCCACCCAGCTAGCTGTAAGGGTGGGGCCTTGTCCCCAGAGTCACACGGTAAAAACATGCCAGCTGCCCCTCAGCAGCGGATGTGGGTGTGAGATTCTCCTCATGAGGGACTCTGGTGGTGTGAGGCTGCGATGGGCGTTTTAAGGGGTGTCAGAGCGGGACCAAGAGGCTGATGGCTTGGGTTGGACTCTTGGCTGGCTTTTTATCAGCTGTTTTGTTGGTTTGTTTTTGAGATGTAATTCACATACCATAGTATTCACCGTTGTTTTTTTTTTTAATTAATTTATTTATTTTTGCGGTACGCGGGCCTCTCGCCGCTGTGGCCTCTCCCGTTGCGGAGCACAGGCTCCGGACGCGCAGGCCCAGCGGCCATGGCTCACGGGCCCAGCCGCTCCGCGGCATGTGGGATCTTCCCGAACCGGGGCATTAACCCGTGTGCCCTGCCTCGGCAGGCGGACTCTCAACCACGGCGCCACCAGGGGAAGCCCCTATTCACCGTTTTAAAGTGCACAATTCAGTGGTTTTCATTATATTTACGAGGCTTGGAGACCATCACCACTGTCTAATTCCAGAACATTTGCATCACTCGCTGCACTCAGGGATTTCCCCGGCGGTCCAGTGGTTAAGGTTCCGTGCTTCCAGGTGCCCGGACGAGGGACGGAGCTGGGAGACGGCGTCCGGAGCGGCTCGCTGGCTCGCGTTGGCACCCGTCGCATCTGGGGCTTTCCGGAGCCGGCTGAGCCCGAGGAAAGGTGGTGAGGTCTCCGACTGACGGCGGACGTGGCGGCTCAGTCCCATGAGGTCAGTCACCGTTACTCTCAACGGCGCCGTTTTGCCCAAACCAGTGAAAGGTCCTTCTCCCTGCTCCGTGTGTTCTCCCTGTGATCCCCGTTCTCTCTGTCGGGATGCTCATCAGCAAGAACTTTGCTGCCCTGCTTGAGGAGCATGATATTTTTGTTCCAGGGGATGATGGTGATGACTAACAGGGCATGGAGGAAGTGTAGAAAGGAGAAAGTCCTGACTCAGGAAATGGTGATGCTCGCACCCTCTCCTCCTTCCCTGTCAGCACGTGGGAAAGCACCAGGGAAAACCCGCAGCCTCCCAACCCTAGTGAAGCCTCCTGCATGGTCTGTGACCGTAGCTCAGATCCCCAGGCTCCGGGAGGCTCCTGGAGATGTGCTGCCCACCGAGCATAATCAAATTATGAATAAACATAATAAATACCAAAAAAAAAAAAAAGGATTCTGTGCTTCCACTGCAGCGGGCACGGGTTCCAGGAACTAAGATCCCACATGCCGTGCAGTGCTGACAAAAAATTAAAAAAAAATAACTTTGCACTCAAAGCAGATCCTTCCCGTTTCCCCTCCCCCGGCCAGCCACTGATCTACTTTCTGTCCCTATGGATTTGCCTTTTCTGGACATTTCATGTAAATGGAGTCATACAATATGTCGCTTTTTGTGTTTGTCTTCTTTTACTTAGCATAATAATTTCAAGGTTTGTGTATATTGTGTAGCACGAATCAGTACTATGCCTGAATTATATTTAATTTACGGATATACCATATTTCATTTTTCCATTCATCAGTTGACGGACATTTGTGTTGTTTCTACTTTTTGGCTATTATGAATAATGCTGCTATGAATATTTGTGTACAGTTTTTAGGTGAACACGTATTTTCATTTCTCTTGAGTAGATATCTAGGAGTGGAATTGCTGAGTTATATGACACTTCTATATTTACCTTTTTTGTTTTTGGCCACACCACTTCCTAACCACTGGACCACCAGGGAATTCCCTATATTTTTCTTTCTGAGGAACTGCCAGACTGTTTGCCAAAGTGTCTGCACCATTTTACATTCCCACCAACAGCATACGAGAGCTCCAACTTTTCCATATCCTCGCCAACACCCACTATCTGTCTTTCTGAGTGTAGCCATCCTGTGGGTGTGAAGTGGTATTTCACTGTGGTTTTGATTTGCATTTCCCCAGTGGCTGATGATTTGAGTGTCTTTTCATGTACTTATTGGCCACTTGATACCTGCTTCGGAGAAATGTCTATTCAAATCTTTGCTCATTAAAAAAATTGACTTGTCTTTCATCAATTTACTAGCTGTTTGACATTGGGCTCATTGCTCAATCTCTCTGGGACTAAATTTCTCACCTTAACAGTGGGGGTACCTACCTCTCAAGGTCGTTGGGGACATTACGTGAAGTCACGCATGTCAGTGCTTCCCTTACACAGTGCCTGATCGATGGGAAAAACTCAACTTATTGGACCACTGTGAAGACTAACTTAATTCCTCAATAGCATAATCTCTCCTCCACAAAGGAAACTGTTTTGCAGGGAGGGAGAAGGGACTTACGGATAACAATTCGATCAGCAGCTGAGAAGCTGTGTCTGGATGGAGAGCGAGGATTCTTATCCCCACCAAGGGACAGACGTCAGTTACAATAGATGCTTAATGCCTTTTTTGCTCAATAGGGTTTCAGGCCAGGGCTGAGGACAATAGAAGAATTTGGGAAGTGACAAAAGGAGATAAGCTGGGGGGACATACGCAGAGAACAGAGAATCTTTAAAGGTGGTTTTTATGGAGCTTCACCTTGCGATGTATAAAATGTCTTCCTTGTCTTCCCACCAAAGTGTTAGTAAAATCTACATCTCAGTAAGAATTGTAGAGTTGGATCTTTTTGAGAGAATGCTGTGAAATGCTTCTGGTTGGAGGGGGTGGGGAATGAATGGGGTCAGCCACACCTCGAATTGCACCGTGATTAGTGGAAGATGTGAGTCCAGGAAGTGCAGGGGGTCAGGTCCCTTTCCTAGCTGCTCGCTGCAGCTGTGTGATGGGGGGCAGGCTGGCCCCGTCAGCCTCCATGGTTCAGGGTAGGTGTATTCAGGGCAGAGATCTCCTAGCCCTATTGGGTGTGGGTGGTGCTTCGGAGTCGGGCCCCCAATCTACTGAATGAGCATGGGGGGTTTTACTTCTGCTGTGCTGGTGTCACTTCCTCTTGGCTGGTGCATAAACCCACTCCAGGCTGGATCTGTAGCTGGTGCAGTTCCTCTGACAGTGGCCGTCCCCCGGGGCCACAGAAGGGGATTCTCAGCCTTTCAGATTTCAGTAGGGAGAACTTGTTTTGGCTGGGCACTGCCTGCAAGATGCCTGTGGGCTACAACAGTTGTCTCCCATCAACGGGATGCTGAAGTTAAAACTATCCCCATATCAAGAAAGTACTGCCTTGCTGGGGCATGGGCATTTCATGCCCTCAACATGGGATTCCATGTCAACGCTAGGATCATCCCTCTGGGCATGTGTGATGGCTGGCATGTGTGCAAGTACCACCTGAAGAACTATTAGAGAACAAGCTCTCTTATAAAAACACCCAAGAGGACAATTTATTTGTCAGTCCACAAACACAGATTAAATAGCACCTGCTGGGTAACGTGCACTGAAGCAGGCATTGGGGGAAAGACAGAAGTGAATGAATGAGATCTGCCATTCCATCTAGTGGGAGGGATGGAGTTAGACCAAGAGGGAAACAACATGCAGAGTTCATGATAGGATGAAATAAACGTCATAGTACAGTTCGAAGTAACCTGCTGTGGGTGGAGAGAGCACTTCATTGTAACTGGAGCACGAGGGAAAATGTGGTAGAGGGTGATGGGGCCTTGGAAGGGAGAGGATGCTCCTGGCTGAGGCACTGCCAGGATCGACGTGGCGTGGGTAGATGGTGTGGGGTGTGAGCAGAGAAGGTGGTTAAGTTCTGGTGGCTGGAGCACAGGAGATGTGGACAGCTGACCGGGAGAGGAGGCTGAAGAGGTGAGCTGAGGCCAGGTGGTGGGAATCTTTGGTGTCAGGCCAAGAGGTTTAGACTTTATTCTGGAGGCAAAAAGGCGACCAAAGAGGACTTCAAACAGGGGCTGTAGCATGGTCCTGCCTTTTTTTAGGAAGAAAGTGAGACAGAAGGAAGACAGCTAGGAAAGGTGAGAGGCTCAGAAGATTAGTAAAATTAATCAATCATTGTTAATTATATTTAGGAGTGAGAATTCCATTATGGATTTTTTTTTAAAGAAATAGGAGTCCTCATCAGATGCATCCTTATCTCAGACCCATCTTGAAATATTTACAATGACTCTGTAATTGAACCCTGAATAATGCTGGCCACTGGAAGATATCAGGGGCTGGGCTTCAGTGGGTGATGGTGGAGTAGGTATTACTGGGATGGTCCAAGGGAGATAGGAAGCCCTGGTCCAGGATAGGACCAGGTGAGGATGGAGTGGAGGGTGGATGAAGGAGAGGATATGAAGTAAAGCTGATTAGACTCTGAGTCCCTTTGGGGCAGGGGCCAGGCCTTCTGTTTCCTGTACAAGGTCTGGGGCATAAAGAAGGGGCCTGCTCCATCCTCAGAGATCAACCATCCCCATCCCCAAGTCATCATTCTATCAGGTGGTCCCTCCCTCTTCTTGGATCCACAAGAAGATAGAGCAGCTGGGCAGTTTGGAAATTCTGTAATCAGCTGGTCAGGACAGCGGGGAAATGTCATGACTGTCTTCTGGCCTTGGTCATGGGCCTGTAATCTGGGCCCACTCTCGAGGCTTCAGCACCTTCGAGACACAGAGCGAGCACCTGCCTTACAGGACAGAGGCACAGGGGCTTCGAATGTCCTGAGTTTGAACAAATGGCAAGGGGAGAGGGAGGTCTGCTTTTCCTTCTTCTTCTTCTTTTGAGCCTTTCCTGGAGGTCTATGAGTTTGTTAAGGGCCCTGGTTCTCCTAGACCCACCCATAAAGGTCTGGGGTGGTGGATGATCCAGAACCTGTATTTTTAACAAGTGAGTCCGATGCCTTCCAAAGTTTGAGCACTACTGATATGGGAAAAATTTTCTAAGGAAAAGGGAGCGTCTGTGTATTTAAACCCAAATATACTAGGGTTCAAGTGACCTTGAACAGAAGAAGCCATTGGATTCTCTTTTCTTGCGGGAAACTGCCAAGAAATTTGAGTATTTAGAAAAAGTCCTTGCAGGCTGGTACGAGCAATTGTCACCTTTTGGTAACTAATATGCTGCCTGAATTTCTGTCGAGCAGCCTGTGCATATGGAAGAGCCATGTTACGAGCAATAATCCCAGCTAACCGGATCCTACCCCAGCTGTACGCACAGCATCTCTAGCATTTCCCATGAGGTAACTTAAACATGTTCTCATCCACCAGGTGGCGCCATGGGCTTCCCAAGGTTCCGCTAGGCATTGGCCATCTTCCACCAGGCACCAATACCCCAGAATTGGCATCATCACCCCCACTGAAGCCTGGGCTCTGAGGTTTTCCAGTGGCCAACACTATTCAGAGTTCAACTGCAGAGTCATGTAAACATTTCAGTATGAGTCTGAGATAAGGATGCATTGGATATTTCTAAAAAGACATACCCAAATAGAATTACCACCCCTAAAAGAAATTTGTAATGATTTCTTCTTTTTTTTTTTTTTTTTTTTTTTTGTCATGTGGGATCTTCCCAGACCGGGGCACGAACCCGTGTCCCCTGCATCGGCAGGCGGACTCTCAACCACTGCGCCACCAGGGAAGCCCTGTAATGATTTCTTAGTATCGTCCAGTACCAAGTCCGTGTTCAAATTTCCAGTTGTCTCACAGATGTCAACTTTTTTAAACAGTTTGCTTATCTGAATCAGGATCCGCAAAATTTCGTACGTCGTGACTGGTTCATTTGTTTCTAAATTTGTCGTTCTTTTATTCTACAGTCTCCTCCTCCATCTGTTTTTTTTCCTCCTTGCAATTTAATCATACAAGAAACCAGGCTGTTTGTGGGGCTTCCCCAGTCTGGGCTTTGCTGATCGCAGCCCCTTGGTGTCCTTTAACATGCTCTTCTGCTGTATTTCCTATAAACTGGTAGTTGAAGCCAGAAGCTTGATCAGATTCAAGTTCGTTTTTTTTTTTTTTAGTCATTACTACTTCATAGGTGGTGCTGTGTGCTTCTATCAGAAGGCAGTTAACATCTGATTCTCTCTCTCTGTCTCTATCTCTGCAGCTATCTCTATCTCTCTGTGATATTAGCAGCCATTGAGGAGCAATGCTTAGGTCCATTAGTTTATTAGGGACTGCAAAATGGGACATTCTAATTCTATCATTGTTCTTTATTTATTAGCTCAGTTACTTCCATAATGAGAAATGTCCCTCAATCAACTCTTTGCTTCCTCAGTGGCACAGTCCTTTCTGGAAAGATAGGTTAAATGCTTGATTGCTTTAATTTTATCTGTTTCCAAAATAAGAAATGGGTTCTCTAGCATCCTCTGATGGTAACCAGTTAGGTTTAGCACCATTAATGAGCTCATAGATTTAAGTATGTTTGGTGTGTTTCGATCCACGGCAGTTATTACCCTTAGGGATGCTCAGATTTTCTCAGCTTGAGCCAGTGACCCTTGAGTCCTTTGTCATGACCCTTCGATGACTTAGTTTCATCTTGCATATTTCCTGAGCCAGTCCTGGAACCAATCATTTCTCCAAGTAGCCCTGGTTCCTTCCAGTAGGAAATGGTATTTTAAAAGCGCTATCTGGGTGTGAGGGATGCTTATTTCTCTTGGGTTGGTGATTGTTTCTGGGCCTTTTCCGTGAGTAAATCTCAGAACTAGTTCTTTTCTTTCGTTAAAGATAAAATGCATCATGATACTTACTGATGCTTCCTATTCAAGTTCAACTGCAGGATTTTTACCTGATTTCTTCTATCTTACATGTGTCTCCTTTCTTTCATGCCAAGAATACAAGAACGATAGAATTAGAAAATCACAAAATCACTCATTTTCTTCATCCCACATACACACAGGGAAGTCAAGTGACTTACACAGGTCACATGGGTATTAGGAGGGGGCAGCAGGCATCGGTTCAGTCTGCCTGGCCTCGGAACCTGAGTCTTAAGGAGCACACGGTACGCTCCCTCTCTCTTACCAACTCTGCCCTCTGTAAAGTTCCTTCATGGATCCATGGGGCCGGCTGAGGGACCAACCAGTGCAAACAACAAATCCCTCACCGAAATCAGAGTCTCCCCCTCCAGCGAATCTGTTGACTGGGCCAAGAGCTTCTGCCTAGGCTCCCTTTCCCATGGAATGGGTTCTCTCAAGATGCAGCTCGACTTTGATGCCCGTAAAGCTCTCATGAACACCATGCGGGTTTCCAGACACGGCCATGCAGTCTCTTCTCACTCAGATGAGAGTGGGACCCCACTTGCTTTTATAAGGCCCCCTCCCCCGTCTTTTTCCTGTTCAAGGCCAGGTCCACTTCTCCATCCTCAGAGAGTCTTGAGCTGAGAGGTTGCTTGGGTTTGATGTGAGGGCTGAGGCATGGTGTATTGCAGGAGACCGAGGGTCCTGTCTCCGTGGCATAAGGAAGAGAGATCAGATTTCCAGCCCTCGCTCTGCCTTGATCACCTCCCTGAGCCTCAGTTTTCTTCTCTGTAAGATGGGATTGTCACATGTGCAAGGTGGAGTGATGATAAACCCTCCTTGCAGGGTGGTTGTGAGGATTAAATGGGGGCATGTACAGGGATAGGGTTGTGAAATGAATCTGTTGACTAATGGTTTTCCTAAAGGGCCTCTGTACCCTGGGGTGTAAAGAAGGGGTGGCTGGGGAAGGGTTTGGGTCCCAAACATCATTTGTTGCTGGTGGCAGATCAGGACCAGAGCATCTGCTTGCCGAGCTGAGAGGGAATTTATTTTGGCTCTAGCTCCCCGGGCAGCCCAGCCGCCTGTGTGGTCCCCGCTCGCCGCGGGTATGCTGAGATAATAGCTTGAGTACTTTGTTAAGAGAGAAAAGCTCTCCATGTTTCCATTAACTGCCCACGTGGGGCAGTTTCAGCTCACTGCTCCAGGTTCCATTTACAGTCCAGTTTCTCAGCTGTGATGGATAGAAATACCTGACTTGTTTCCGCTTCTCTCCACGAACCACACGCATCCACAAACAGCAGAGATTCATCAGCTCACCCCTCACCCGTCCTTTCATGTTCAAATCATTGCCTCCCCCTGATCTTTCTCTCCCTTGTCCTCTTCAAATGATAGAGCCACGCATGCATTTCACTTTGAATTTCAAATGTCCCAAGAAGTGCTTTCGTCCACATTGGGGCCTGATGAGTTAATTTCTTAGGGAGTAAGCTGAGCACCCAGGAGCTGTTATAATTCCCTACCCCCAATGCCAGCATCACAAAGAATAGCACAGCAGCACATAAATCTATTACTTGCATATGTTTACTTAATCACATTGGAATTCTCTTTGAACTTGACCCCAGGGAAGAGAGATCCCAGAACTGGCTGGTAGCTAAAATAATCCGCTGAAAAAAAAGTTCAGTGTCACACTAGAGCTTCAGGGGCTGTTTGTGAAAAGGATGGAACCGGTGTGACTTCTACACTGTTTGATTATGACAACAGGCTTACCCAGGGCTGGGGATGCTTCCCCACATTAGGCTGTGGGTTGCAAACTGACTGGGAGGATATGATTTTCTTTTAGAATAAATAGGTGCCCTTACCTTGAATTTCCGAGTGGTAGGCAATTGATGTGTTGATCTCTGGAAAGCACAATGGGCAGTGGGGCCCCCGGGCTAGACTTGTTAAGGCAAGGTGGCAGAGTGGTTAGTACTGACTATGCTTGGGGATCCGAGGGGTGCGTGCAAATCTGGGAGTCAAAGAGGACAGGCTGGGCAGGCCCGAGGACAGGCTGGGCAAGCAAAGAGGAGCACGGGGCAGGGCAAGGGGTGGGAGAGTGAAGTGATGGGTCGGAGACCAAAACTGCCCACAGGGCCCGGATACGCCAGCTCATTGCTACGGAGCATTGCTCATCTATATGTGGATGGATTAGGGCAGGCACAACTATAGCCTGTGCCGAATCTGACCTGATGCCTGTTTTTGTGTGGCCTGTGAGCTAAGAATGGTTTCTTTTTGTGTTTTTTTTTTTTGTGGTATGCGGGCCTCTCACTGTTGTGGCCTCTCCCGTTGCGGAGCACAGGCTCCGGACACGCAATCTCAGCGGCCATGGCTCACGGGTCCAGCCACTCCGTGGCATGTGGGATCCTCCCGGACCGGGGCACGAACCCGCGTCCCCTGCATCGGCAGGCGGACTCTCAACCACTGTGCCACCAGGGATGCCCCAGGATGGTTTTTATGTTTTTAAATGGTTGGTATCGATGAAAAAATTAATCAGTAGTCAATCTAAGAAAGAAATGGAAAATTTTATTCGAGCCAACCTGAAGATTATAACCCGGGAGACAGCCTCTCAGAAAGCCCTGAGGACGGCTCTGCCCCGGAGAGGTCAAAGCACAGTTATATAATTTTTAAGACAAATGACCTATTGACAGTTTACGCAACCCAGATCCAGAGGTACAAGAAGTAGTGGGTCATTGTGACCCCTTACAAGATTAAGAAGGAAGGTTATCTTCTAAGGAATTATGGGTCATCGTGACCCTTTACAAGATTAAGAAGGAGTGTTATCTCCTAAGGAATTATGGGTCATCGTGACCCTTTACAAGATTAAGAAGGAGTGTTATCTCCTAAGGAGGTCTGGATAACGCAGGCGCACAGTATACGCCAAAGGGGAGGGAGGAGGCCCAAATGGGCAGAGAAAAATTTTATGGGTTTTTTTGTCTTTCCATAAAATATGAATTTTATTTCATCATTGGAAAAAAATCAAGAGGAGAAAAATATTTTGTGATGTAAAATGTATGAAATTCAAATTTCAGTGTCTAGCAATAAAGTTTTATTAGAACACAGCTGTGCTTTGCTTATTCACATAATGTCTAAGGCTGCTTTTGTGCTGCTGTGGCAGGGTCAAGCTGCTGCATCAGAGGCTGTGTGGACCACAGAGCCTGAGATGTACTTTCTTGCCCTTTGCAGGAAAAGTTTGCCCACCTGTGGATTAGTTTAATATGCACAGATGTGAAGCACAGGTTTGAGACAACTTGGGTTCTGGGTGGAATTAAGACCAAGTGAAATGAGCCATAAACTAGCTTGTCTTAGTGTGGGCCAGTTTCCTAAGCTGTGAAATGGGTGTATTAACATTACCGGTCTCATAAGGTGGCTGCCCACTGAGAACCTGCTGAGGGACTCCTCATGTGTATTTCAAGATATTTACGTGGCTGGGAGGGGCCACAGAAATTGGCTGGAGATCATTTGCAGACCTGGGTCATCATCTGAACCGCTTGCTGAGCTCTAAAAACAGGGAGCCCTGGGCCACCATTCCTTGGAGAGACTGATGCAGTAGGTCTGGGGTGGGACTGAGAGGCCGTGATGTCACCAAGCTGCCCTGGGTTGGGGAAGCGGTGATCTGGCTATGCACCTCGAGCCACAGGTGAAGACACAGGGGTTTGATCAATCCTTCCGGGTCCATCTTCAGTGACTCCTCTGCCTGCACCCTTTCTTCCTGAGATCTCGTGGCCCCATGTTTCTTCTTTTGTCCCCACACTGAGCTCAGGCTGTCATGTGGCATCACAGTTTGTGGACGCCATTCTCTGCCCCTTTAGGCTGGGAGCTTGCTAAGGCCAGGCTCGGAGGAACACGTTTGTCTCCCCACTAAATCCCTAGGCCAAGGCCACTCCTGGTTCCACACCCAGCGAGGCGTGGGCAGCTGTGCCACAGGTGGGAGGTGTGGCTTTGACTTCTACGTGGCTCTTCCCTAGCTGGGGGGACTCGGGCCAACCATTTAACAGTGCCTCCCTTTCCCCCCATCCAAGGCCTCAATTTCCTCATCTATGATATGTGGCTGGTCCTCCTCACAGACTGTTGTAGGAGAGACAGTAGTCATAAGAGCACTGAGTAAGAGGAGAATAGTGTGCAGGTGGAGATGCGGCTCTTAGATGCTCAGTAACTGTGTTCCCGTTTGCCAGAACCAGGGGGATGTGCATTCAGCCCATTCTCTGGACATTGTGTCTTACACTTTCCAAGCTACCTCCCAAGGCTGTTGACTTCCCCTGCCAACGTGGATTTTGGGCGTAGGGTGACCAGCACTGAAAGTCCTTTGTCCGGGGAAACCCCTCAATCGTAGGCAAACTGGACGCTTGGTCACTCCGGTTGGGCCTGACCTGGGAACTGAGCTTTTACTCACTGGCACAAGGCAATCAGCTGAGTGCAAGGGAAGGTCCTGGAAGGATGGTAAATTAAGGGTGTGGGCTTTTGGCATCCTGTCAAGACCCCTTTCCTCCTGGCCAGCACCCCCAACCCTGCTCCTAGGACCCGTCTCCTTCTGACCTCTGCTGAGTTGATATGGAGCCCAATCTAAGCCCATATTTAGAATTTGTCCACTTTTCTCCATCTCCCCCTCCTTCCCAAGTCTGAGCCACCATTATTTCTCACCTGGAGGCAGCTTCTGAACTTGTCCACCTGATTCCACTCTGACCCTCATCAAACGTACCCTCCACAGTCTACAGGACCAATACACTGATTGCTTTAAAATGCCAGTATAATCATGTAGACCTATGCCTACTTTTTTTTTCTTTTTTTTATGCCTACGTTTTTTAATCGCCCTCAGTCCTCTTAGGATATAGACCAAACTCCTTACCTGACCTGCAGGGCTGGCCCCTGGTCCCTCCTCCTCTCCAGTCTTAGCTCTTGCCCCTCACCACTGCTCACCTACTTCCTGCTTTGGGGTCTGATTCTTGGAATGCTCTTTCTCCTGCTTAGCCTGGCCACCTCCACTCCTTTTCAGGCCCCAGCTCCAACATCACTTCCTCACGGAAGCTTTCCTTAGCCTCCCTGGTTTTACCTGAACTTCTTCATAGCAGTTAACACAAATGTAATTCTGATTTATGCGTGTGTGTGTAATTACTTGTTGTCTGTCTCCCCACAAGGCTGTAAACTTCATGAGGGGAGAAGCCACATTTTTCTTGTTCCCAGCTGCATTCCCAGCAGCTAGCACAGTGCCCAGGATATAATAGCTGCTCAATAAATATTCTTGAACAAATAAATGAATGAAGGGTTGAATGGATTATCAGATGGATAGATGGATGAAGGTTGCAGGGGGTGGATGGTGGATAGATGATGATTGGATGGTGGATGGAAAGATAAATGGAATGAATGGGTAACTGGAAGAATAAGTGGTTAGATAGTGGATGGGTGAGATGGATGGTTGGATGGATGTACAGTGGATGGGGCCCCTGAGACCCTTGTTCTTGGGTGGCTCTCTGTCTCAGCCTCATTCCATCTGTGCTCTTGTTTTGTTCTCATCAACAATAATAGCTACCAGCATTCCTGGCAAAGGGGACTTAACTTTCCCCATCTCTTTGGGAAGATGTTTGCCTTCAGGGAGGCAGCAGAGTGGTTGGCAGGCCCCAGTGAAAATGAGATCCAATGCTGTGGCATCATTTTCACCAAATCCTACTATCTGTTAGGATCACTTGGATGTCATCTGGGAATATGACCCTCAGTAGCTGCTGAGGTCCTGGGCTCTCCTCCCTGGGGATGGGCCCTCTTTGGTCAGATTCTGCAGTTGTGAGTGGCAGAGCCAGCTGATGGTGCTGGTACTTTGGCTCCAAACACCCTGAACCCTACTTATCCCTAAAACAGAGGTCAGCAAACCTTTTTTGTACAGGACCAAATAGTAAATGTTTAGGCCTTATAGACCATACGATCTTTGTTGCAACTATTCAACTCGGCTTTTGGAGCATGAAAGTAGGCATAGAGAATATGTAAAGAAATAAGCGTGACTGCATTCCAATAAAACTTTACAAAAGCTGGTAGGTTTGGCCCAGAGGATATAGTTTGCTGACTTCCGCCTTAGAGAAGTAGGTCTTAAAGTGTAGTCTTTGGACCAAAGCATTAGCATTACCTGGGAACGTATTAGCAATGCAAGTTCTTGGGCCCTATTCTAGACCTACTAAATCAGAATAAATATTTTCTGGGGCTTCCCTGGTGGCGCAGTGGTTGGGAGTCCGCCTGCCAATGCAGGGGACGTGGGTTCGTGCCCCGGTCTGGAAAGATCCCACATGCCACAGAGCGGCTGGGCCTGTGAGCCATGGCCGCTGAGCCTGCGCGTCCGGAGCCTGTGCTCCGCAACGGGAGAGGCCACAACAGTGAGAGGCCCGCGTACCGCAAAAAAAAAAAAAAAAAAAAAAATTTCTGTTTGCATCCCCACTTCATTCTGGGACTCCAATTACATGTATGTTAGGTTGCTGGAAGTTGTTCCAGAGCTCACTGATACTCCTTTAATTTTTTTTAAGATCTTTTTTCTCCTCTCTGTTTCGTTTTAGATAAGTTCTATTACTGTCTTCAAGTTCACTAATCTTTTCTTTCGTAATGTCTAATCTTCCAGTAATCCCATCCAATATTGCTTTTTATCTGAGACACTGTAGTATTGAGATGAAGTTTGAATTTTGGTCTTTGAAAAATATTCTCCATGGTTAGGGACTTCTGTGGTGGTCCAGTGGTAAAGAATCCACCTTACAATGCAGGGGATGTGGGTTTGACCCCGGTCAGGGAACTAAGATCTCACATGCCGTGGGGCAACTAAGCCCACGTGCCACAACTACTGAGCTTGTGCGCCTCAGCTAGAGTCCTGGTGCCGCAAACTACAGAGCGCACATGCCCTGGAGCCTGCGTGCCACAGCTAGAGAAAAGAAAACCCACTTGCCACAACTAGAGAGAAGCCCGTGCGCAGCAAAGAAAGATCCCACATGCCTCAGCGAAGATCCTGTGTGCTGCAACTAAGACCCTACACAGCCAAATATAAATAAAATAAATAAAAAATCTTAAAAAAAAATAAAACTATTCTCCATGGTTTTATGTAGCTTTTCAACATATGGAATACAATCATAATAATTGTTTTCATGTCTTTGTGTGCTAACTCTGACATCTGTGTCAATTCTGGGTTGATTTCAGTTGATGGCTTTTTGTTCCTCACCATAGTCGTGTTTTTCTGCTTCATTGCGTGTCTAGTAATCTTTGACTGGATGTCAGACATTATGATTGTACCTTGCTGCGTGCTGGATGTTTTTAAATTCTTGAGCTTTTTTCTGGGATGCAGTTAAATCATCTTTTGACTCTTTTTGGGTCTTGCTTTAAGATTGGGTAGGCAGGACCAGAGCAGTGCTGTCTGGGGTTAATTATTCTCCACTACTGAGGCAAGACCTTTCTGAATACTCAACGTCCATGTTTTCCAGTCTGGCTGGTGGGAATAGGCACTGTTCCTGGCCCTCCTTTTGGAAGGTTCTTTCCATGACAGTGGGTAGTTTCCTCACATGCCTGAGCTGATCAGTCTCGGCAGATACTCAAAGGCAGTCCTTTGCAGGTCTCTGGAGATCTCTCTGGACAGCTGTCTTCTCTCCAGGACCCTGTCCTTCGACCTCTAGCTGCATGGGTCTCCCCCAGCTCTCAGCTCCATCTCTTCAACTCAGAGAGTCCACTGGGCTCCACTTGGGTTTCCCTTTTCTGCACCACCTCTGGAAACTTTCTGAAGGCAGCAAGCTAGGGCCATCATAGGTCTTATCTTGTTTATTTCCTGAGTCTCAGGATCACCGTCCATCATTACCTGATGTCCAAGGGTATTAAAAATCCTTACTCCATCTTGGTCAAATGCACTTATGTAAGCAGATGTATTGATCTCTGATATTCTGATTGCTCAAAAACAATAATTCAGACTTTATAAATGTGAGGACATTTGATTCCTCAGAAACTCCAGTGAAGTACTGTAGTTATTTTCATTTTACAGCTGAGGAAACCGAGGCTCAGACAGGTGAAGTGACCATTTGCCTGACCCCCAAGCTCTCATATTTTCATTGCTTGACGCTGCTCCCCTTCTGCATCTGCCAGCCCCTGCTGGGATATCTTCTCTTTGAACCAAAGCACACCCTGGGAGTGCAGTAGATGGGGATCCTCCTGACACTCGAAGTGTGGGCTGGGAGCCAGCGTCATCTGCATCCCAGGAACTTGTTAGCGAGCAGAGGCTTGGCTCCTCCCACGCCTGTTGAATGAGAACCTGCACGTTAGCAAGATCTTAGGTGACTTTTTGCATGCGTCACAGTTTGAGACACATCCAGTCAGAAGCTGTTTCCTGTTCCTCAACTCCTGAGCCCAGTCCTGGCTCCCCGGGAGCAGGGAGCTGAGCTGGACTGGGAGGAGGCACGGCCAGAAGCTGTGGGTCCCACACCCGGGGGATCCTGTAGGGCCCCACCTCTCTTCCAATGGCAGTTTGTGTGCCTGGCCCAGCACATACTGGGCAAGGCTGCCGGAGGAGCTGGTTGGACATGGCCTCTGCCCTCTGGAAGTTTGTCTAGAACACAGTTTTCCAGGAAGTTGTGACTCACCTGCCTTCATCCACCTGCCAGGTGCTAGCCTGGCTGGAGGCCGGTGGGCTGAGCTCTGGGAGAAGCAGCCAGGAAGGCCTCCAGGGGAGGGGAGCGGAGAGAAAGTGGATGGTGGTGGGGGAGCAGCTGCTGGCTGTGGCGCCTTCCCTGCAGGCCTGGCCCGGGCTGCCCGGTGGCCGCATTGCCTGCCCCACTCCCTTGCCCCCCACCTCGCCACAGCCAGAGGCAGGCCATAAAACAGCCGGACAGGGCTTCCCTGGTGGTGCAGTGGTTGAGAGTCCACCTGCCGACGCAGGGGATGCGGGTTCGTACCCCGGTCCGGGAAGATCCCACATGCCGTGGAGCGGCTGGGCCTGTGAGCCATGGCCGCTGAGCCTGCGCATCCGGAGCCTGTGCTCCGCAACGGGAGAGGCCACAACAGTGAGAGGCCCGCGTACCGCAAAAAATTTCCTCTGAGACCCTTACCCCTTACCTTGCAATTCACATAAACTGCCCCCAGGAGGAGGGTGGTACCCGAAGCTGGGAGAGACTTAACAGAGTTCTAGATCAGCCTCCTCTTCCCAGGTGAGCATGCCTGTTCTCTAAAGAGGGGGCTTCAGGCACTGGTAGAATTTTTCTCCTAACCAGATACCCTGCAACCCCTCTCTAGGCATGGGGTTCCCAGACTTCGCTAACCGGTACCCACACCTGCACAGTATTTATGAACCACACTGCAGCCAGGTGCCAGGGAAAATGAACCAGCACAGCTGTGAAGTCAGAGAGCCCTGGCTTCGGGTCTGGCACACACTGTGACAAGCTGTGTGGCTTTTGGCCAGCTTAGAAGCTTTGAGCCTCAAATTCCTCATCTAGACCATGGAGTGACAATCAGAGCCACCTGAAAGAGTTTCAGTAAAGTGAGTTAATGTGTGGACTGGGCGTGATGGTTCATTTTAGGTGTCAACTTGACTGGGTCACAGGGCGCCCAGATTGTTTGGCTAAACATTTCTGGGTGTGTCTGTGAGGGTGTTTCCAGATGAGATTAGCATTTGAATTGGTGGACTCCAATAGCTAAATCATCCAGGCTATAATAGCACCTGATTGAACTGTGAATTTATGCCTCATTTCTCTGGGGTTTTGCTCCAAATCCCTGCTTTTGTTGTCCAAATGCACCTCACTGTTAAGACAGCCTTGCATCTTATGCCAGTAACTGAAGCCACTTAGAAATAACTCCACTGTGATATTTAGCAAATTATTTTTTATCTGATGGGTAAACTCAGCTTTCATGTCAAAGAGAAGGGAACAGAGTGAGGGGTGTTCAGGGCGCCTGCTGGGCTCGCTTCATAAAAGGTGCCTTGTTATTTTGCATTCTGTCTCCAGTCATGCTATTTCTTCTGGGCTAAGCTGTCACTGATGTGTCACTGGTGGCAATAATAAAACTTGAGGAATGGGGGGCATATCCTAATTCAGCTAGAAGGCCCGGACTGAACAAGTGAGGCAGTTTTCCAGATGAAGGAAGATCCTGGCCCCAGTCTTATTTTCCCAAGCCTCATGCTAGGCAGGCTTCCTGCCCACCCACCTCTGCATCGTGTTTTCTTTTCCTTCTGCACAGCCCACTCCCAAGCAGAGAGCACCAGCTGCCCCCTTTTCTGGCCAGTTGGGTTCGCCTGCCGCTGGGGCTGAGATCTCCCAGCCGACGTCCTGGAATCATAGCCTTCATAATTGCTGTTCCTTCAGCTGCAGACAGGCTTCCCCTGGGTATCTGCATGGCTGTCTCCTCACCATTCAGGCCTCAGCTAAAATATCACCTCCTCAGGGAGGCCCTCTCTGACCACCTCTATAAAGCAACCCCCACTCCCACCAGCAGTCTCATCCACTGTCAGCCCTGTGAGTGAGCTGTTTTGGACACCCAACTCAGCCAAGCTTCAGGTGGCCGCAGCTAGCTGATATCTGACTATAAGGACATGAAACACCAAGTGAGACCCGCCCAGCTGAGCCTTGTCAACTCACTGAACCATGAGAAATGCTGTCCCCTATTGAAAGACACTGAGTGTTAGCTAACTTTTTCCTCATCACAACCCATGTGAGGAGGGACGGTCTTATTCCCTTTATTTTATTTTTTTAATATCTTTATTGGAATATAATTGCTTTACAATGTCGTGTCACTTTCTGCTGTACAACAAAGTGAATCAACTATACGTATACATGTATCCCCATATCCCCTCCCTCTTGCATCTCCCTCCCACCCTCCCTATCCCACCCCTCCAGGCGGTCACAAAGCACCGAGCTGATCTCCTTGTGCTATGCAGCTGCTTCCCACTAGCTACCTACTTTACATTTGGTAGTGTATATATGTCCATGCCACTCTCTCACTTCGTCCCAGCTTACCCTTCCCCCTCCCCGTGTCCTAATAAGTCCATTCTCTACATTTGCATCTTTATTCCCGCCCTGCCACTAGGTTCATCAGTACCACTTTTTTAGATTCCATACATATGTGGTATTTGTTTTTCTCTTTCTGACTTACTTCATTCTGTCTTACTCCCTTTAGAAAGAAGGAAAGGGAGCCACAGAGAGGCAATTGAATCCCCACAACTGTGCTATGAGGCGCGAAGATCCTCATTTTATAGAGGGGAGCTGAGGTTCTGCAGAGTTAGGAAGTCTGCCCGGGGATCCCCGCTGGGGACTGTGGCCTGGGTGAGAGGTCTGAGGGGCTCGAGGCCTGAGCCTCCGCCCCCCACCCTCGCTGCGGCTCTGCCCTACCTGTCCTTCAAGTGCGGCTCTTTTCAGCCCTGCTTCTGCATTTCTCACCCAACAGGCCCTTTCCAGGGAGCTCCTCCCTCCCCAGACAAGCACCGGGGGCTGACATTTTGTAAGCTGTGCTCGGAACAGTGCTGGGTGAAAATAAATTCCATGTGCAGCAGTGAGCTAAACAAACAAAAAACCAGCATAGAATATTTGCAGAAAATATAGGAGAATATTTTTGTCATCCTGGGGAGTGTGAGCCGTCCTCACCGAGTCACCAAACCCAGATGCTACCAAGGAGAAGACTGACCTACTCGACTACAGAAAACCAAAAAGTGTTCAGATTGACGAAGGTACAATAGAGTGAAGTGCAGACCAGGGAAAACTTTTTCTTCATACCTGACGAAGAATTAATATTCAAAATATACCATGAGAAAAAGTCAAAGTGCCCAGCTTAAAAAATGGGCAAAGGGGACTTCCCTGGCGGTCCAGTGGTTAGGACTCTGTGCTTTCACTGCCGAGGCCCCAGGTTCCATCCCTGGTCGGGGAACTAAGATCCCACAGGCTGCGCGGTGCGGCCAAAAAACAAACAAAAAACCCAAAATGCGCAAAGGATCTAGCTAAGACAATTCACAGAAGACAACTGTGATTAGCAGTCAACCTATAAAAATGGACTTGGCCATTTCCCTCATGGTCAGGGAAGGGCAAACTAAAACAAAGACACTTCATTAAAAACAGATGGACAAGTTTTAAAAAATTGATGCTATCAAGTGGTGTTGAGGCTTAGGAGAAAAGGCATTTTCAGCCCAGGCTGCTCTTTGTAATTGCATGTACGTATTCACGAAGTGCTTTGTACTTTGGAGGATGTGAAGCTTTCCTACCAACCTTCAGGAACCATGCTGTTCCATACGGGAGCCATTCACCACCTGTGGCTATCGAGCCCTTGAAGGGTGGCTAATCTCAACTGAAACGTGCTGTAAGCGCAAAACACATACCGATATTAACGACCTAGTACGGAAAAGATAAATGTAAAACAGCTCATTAGACATAGGGCCCTCCTGACAGCAGCCCTCCTGGCCTGACTCTTGACGAGTCAGATGGACAGACTTCCGGGACTTGGAAGGAGGCCACTTCACTGGTCAGCGGCCTCAGGGGGAGGGCTGCCAAGCAGAGCTGGATGAGGGTGAGGTCCAGGAAGCGAGGGCCCTGGCAGCCCAACTCCCACCCAAACCCCAAGGCCATGTGGGTCCCATTTACCTGAGCACATAGGGACAATGGGGCCTGAACCTCAGGAGAGCTAGAATGTTCTGAGCCAGTGAGAGGAGGGAGAGCAGGGCCAGTGTGCCTAGAACGTGTTGTGGTGCGGAGTCACCATGGCCAGATTTCTGCTCCCCCCTTTCACGGTGGCTGCCCCCTCATAAATGGGTGCTTCTTCTTCCAGTCTGACAAACTTTGAGTGAATCAAACCTTTGGGGCTACCCACTGCCAGTGCTGAGATGGCCATATTCCTCATTTCATGGCTTAGAAATAGTATTCGTCTCTGAGCAGAGTCAAGCCTCCCCACCCCCCACCCCTCCCGCCCTGCAATAAAACCGCAGCGCAGACTCATCACCTCAAGTGTTTTGTTTTCCCTCTCACGTACAAGTCCAGAGGATGGTGTTTCAGGGCTGACGCGGGGCTCCACAGTGATCAGAGACCGGGGCTGCTTCTGTCTTTCTGCTCCACCCTTGTTAGTGAGTGGCTTTCATCCTCAAGTTTGCTTCTGCTCCAAAATGATTGTAGGAGCACCAGCCATCATGTCTATATTCCAGGCAGGGAAAAGAAGAAGAGGGAAGAGCAAAAATGTGCATCCCAGCTTTCTGTTCTCCTCAGCTGTCATACCCAGTAATCTCTGCTTATATTTCATTGACCAGAATTTAGTCACTCAGTTGCAGGTGAGGCTGGGAAATGTAGTTTTCTAGCTGGACACATTGCCACTTTGAATTAAACAAGAGTTCTGTTTCTAAGGAAGAACAGGAGAGTGAATACTGGTAGACAACTAGAAATTTCTGCCTCACTTAGCATGGCAGTCAAGGCCTTGAATGAACTTTCAGAACCAGTGAGCTCATTCTGCTTCTTCTCCTGCACTGCGGGCCTGGCTCACGGTTGGGAGGACACGGAAAGTCGGTCATTCAGTTCTGTTAGGCTTGTCCGCCTGACTTGGATAACCAACACGTGACCAAGCCCGAATATTCTGCCTTCCCGCTCAGCTTTTCTGCCGCTTCCAAGGTAGCATCTGGAACCCCACGTGAAGGGCAGAGCTGCTAAGGGCTCCTACCTATTCTGTTCCCCAGCGAGTAGGGCAGTTTCCGTTCAGCTACCCTGGAGTCGCCCACTGAGAAGACACTGCTGCTGTAGGGCCATGGGCTGGAGCCTACTCCATGTTTGCACGCGTGCACACCCCCATGCACACATTCCCCCAACTCTCTGTCTTCACAGTCACTTACATTTCTCCTAGCTTTCTCTCTCTTGCTTCTACACGTACACCCCAAGGAAAGATACCTCTTCTAGTGTTAATATCTTTCCACCTGGAGCAGGTTACAGGGCTTCCACATGTGAGCAGATCTTTGAAAGACTTGAGTGCAGTGGAGGGGTGATGGTGACGGCAGCCTGTGGTCCAAAGTCCCTCAGGTCCCCCATGGCAGGCTGCGGGTGCCTTTGTGATTCATCCTTTCAGGTGGGCAACCTCGCAAATCAAATATCAGGTCTAATTGTTAAAGCTGTTTTCATGACAGTGGTTTTCCATTCAGTCCCCCAGAGCTAACAATATGTAATCAGTTTTCCTTAACAAATGACCTCCTTTAACTTCCTTAGTTCATAATTAATTTGCTAGCGTGTAGCAAGATAATTAACACTCCTGATTAGAGACAGGCAAAAGAAGGAACCTCTTTTTTTCATGGCCAAGGCAAATGTTGATTAAAATCTGAGCTGTTTTCTAATTTTACTTCCAATTTAATTCACTGAAGGTGGTGGTTGGTGTGTGGGTTTTGTTTAAAAAGTTAAAATGGAGGTAAGATGAATGAGTCTTGCTACAGAGCACTTTATTACCAGCTCACGTTTTGGATACTTTTGCTGTCTTTTCCTCGGATATAAAGACGTGAAACCAGAGAATCGAGGGGCAATTGAATATGTTTAATAGAGGCTTTAAATAACTGTAGAGACTTGCAGCTCATTAAGAGGGGAACTGAGGGGTGGGCTGGGGTGAGGAGAATGGAGAAATCCTCCCAGAATGTAATACTAACCACCCTGATGGTGAGCACCGTCTTCTGAGTGGTCTGGTCCATCTAAGTTTACAAAGCTCTTTCACTCCCTTATCTCACTTGGTCCCCACACAGCTCCGGGATGGGGATGGTGGGGAGGGACCCACCGTGGAAGCCTCAGCGTCTCTGATGTGTAAACAGGCCCAGAGATGTGAGGAGAGTTGAGGAAGTGGAATCAAACCAGGGACTGCACCGGCTGCACCCTGCGTCTTCCTACCCTTTTTGAAGACCGATGCAGATGGCTGATTCCGCACTTTCTGTGTCTCTCAGCTTCACCTGCGCATTATCGGTGAGGTAAGCCAGGTGCCAGGCCACGAGATTTAAGGTGCCCTCACTCTCGGGCCCCTGCACTCTCTGCCCTCGCTACCTCGCTTGTTCCACTCCAGCCCGGGCCCTGCATCCAGGCCCTGTGCTACTTCTTCGTGTTTCATGCACTATTTAATCCTCACGACCTGGTGAAATGGGTGTTTTGGGTATCTCCGTTTTTACTGATGAGGATAACGGGGCTTAGAGAGGGAGTAACTTGTCCAAAGTCACGAGGCTGGAAAGGCGGAACTTGTTTGGAGTCCTGGCTGGCTGGCTCCAGGGCCTTTGCTCTTGAGGCAGAATCCCAGATTTCCCAGGAGGAGAAATGCTTGGACCGGGACATCATTTACCCACAGGCTGCTTGCTTGGCCTGCCCTGGCTGGGGGTTCCTTGGAGAGAGGCCGGGGAAGGGAGAGAAAGCCCAGTGCAGGTGGGTCTTGGGAACGTGGCTGGGATGTGCGTGTGTGGAGTGGGGAGGGCGAGTGGCCACAGGAAGGAAGTGAAGAATGTTGCTCGGTCCCCTCAGGCGGGCAGACCCTGCTGATGAAAACAGGGCTGCTCTCACTTTGGCCTCTTGCAGCCTCCCAATCTTAGACACAAAATTCCCTCAGGGCATTGGGCTCCTCTTCCAGGTCTCTGGAGATGGAGCCTTTCCCAGGGAATGGAGGATGGAGTGGGCATGCTCAGAGGGGCTGGGGTTTGGGGCTCAGGCTGTGGCCCTCCAATGGGTGGGCAGCTTTCTGGGAGTCCTTCCAGGGTATCCCCTCACCCCCAGCCCAAGGAGCATAGCACATGCTTGGGGGAAGGAAAGCCAGAGGCAGGAGGTAGGCGGTGCAGGGGTAGCAAGATCCCCCCCTGCCCCAGGGCCATGAACAGCACTCTGAGGGGACCCTCCCAGACCTCTGTCCACAAGGGGGTGAGAACCAGAACAGTGGCTGATCCAAAAGACTGTGATCTATAATTTATCCCCAACTCCTTCCAGAAAAGGCTGGCAGCTGCCTGCCAGGGGATTTGTGATGGAGGATTTTGCTTTGATGAAGCTAAGGGGATTTCAGGTGGTCCCTTGGGTTAGGTGCTACTGAATTAAGACCATCTGTGAAGCGGATTCGTATGTATTGGCTTCTCTATGCTCACGGCACCGCTGCAGTCAGAATGATTATCTCCATGTGACAGATGGGGAAACTGAGGCTCAGGCGGTGAAGTAACTTGCCCAAGGTCCCATACCTAGGGCAGGCAGGATTACAATTCAGATCCATTTAACTTGGGCAGCATCGAGGACTCTTCCCTGGAAGCAGATGGTGATACCATTTAAAATCTGACTGAAATCTCTTTGGTGCCTACAGCCATTTGAGGCATGACCCAGGTTACCCAGATGGTTCTAGCCACCCACTGAGCACTGGCGCCTGTATTTCCCTGGGACCACTTCTACCCAAAACATGGGTGTTGCCTAGTACTGAATGGACTGTCTTTTGTTAGGCAGAATAGGAGGGAAGAGGGTGAGATCTGGCAATCTGTGTACTCTGTACACACAGGCCCAGTCATAAGGAGACCCACCACCCACCTGTCCAATCAGAGTCAGCGTGCAGATGGCGAGGTTCTTGTGGACGTGGCCCAGAGTCAGATTGACTGGTTCCCGTGACGGCTCTGCCATCGGGAGATGTGTCAGCTTGGGCTGCCGTTACAAAATACCACAGTCCTCTCCCAATTCTGGAGGCTGGATGTCCAAGATCAAGCGTTACAGGATTGGTTTCTTCTGAGGCCCCTCTACTTGGCTTGCAGATGGCCGCCTTCTCCATGTCCTCACATGGTCTTTTCTGTGTGCGAATCCCTCCTGTCCCTTCCTCTTCTTATAAGGAAACCTAGCCTATTGGATTAGGGCTCTACCCATATGACCTCATTTAACCTTGTTTTACCCCTATAAAGGTCCTATCTCCAAATACAGTCACATTGGGGGGTAGGGCTTCAACATACGAATTTTGGAGGGATACAATTCCATCCATAATTGGTGAACATAGGCGTGTGCCTCCCTAAGCATCAGTTTCCTCGTCTGTTACATGAGGTTAATAAAAGTAACTATTCCATAGAGTTTTTGAGGGAATTCAGTGAGGTATTACATGGGGACGATGATGGCATACAACATGTGCTCAGTGTGCTGGGTACCATCACCATCACTTTTATCGTCCCCATCACGACTACATCGTCTCCATCAGTCTAGAGATCTGCTGCTTTCAAACCTCTGGGTCCTGCTTGTCACTTGTGGTTCAAGATTGCAGTTAGTGAGAATCAGAGCTGCAAGGATCTTGACCTTTAACACCAAAGGCTGATTTTACAAATGAGGAAACTGAGGCCGAGCTAGTGGTCATCTGGGATCAGAATGCTGGTAACCTGTCCCCTGGCCTGGTGATCTTGGACCATTTCAGTGTCTAGGAGGGGCCAGGAGAAGGCTCCCTTCCCTGCTGGGACCACCCATGGAGTATTTGGACAATTCAATTAGTTTTATCCCCTTAATATTTTATGGACTGTTTCCCTCATGTCTTAATGGAGTGCCTGTCACATAGTAAATGAATAAAAGCCATTCATTACCAAATCCCTACACAAGGGTCCTCAGCCCAGCCCCTCTCCGTAAACCCGGAGTCCCAGCTCCTGGTGTGATGACATCAAACCCTTCCAAGGGCAGCCTAACATTTCCTTGCTTCATCCCATCCAGACATATGTGTCTCCCTGGGAATTTGGATGGCAGTATTAATAAGCCACCAGGCTTCAGTCAGAAGGGCATGGTGACTCACTTGTTTTGACAGTATAATATCTCTGGTTAAAAATAACGCGGAAGCTAAAAAACAAAAAATCCCAACAAGCCCTGGCAGTTTGGTTGGTTTCCAACCGCATGTCCACTCCCACCATCTTCCTTCCAACAGAATCCTAGCTGTGCTCAGGATGGGGTGCAGAGTACTCAGCGGGGGTCAGCCTGGAGCCCGGCTCTCGCCTGTTCGCCAACGATTGCTTTAGGACTGGACATGTGACCCGGTTCTGGCCGATGGGACTTAAGGGAAGTCTCCGGAGGACTTGATTTGGTTGAGAAGCCTCCACCCCCCAACTTCGGGTCTTGGGACGCAGTTGTTTGGGGAAGTGATGCCTGCAGCAGCTGCCTTGCAACCAGGCAGGCGAGGCCGACAACACAGACTCTCAGAGGATGTGACCTGGAGCCCAGACGTCACAGAGCAGTGAACCCACCCTGGAGCCTCCTGCCTCCAGGTTTCTCATTACATACTGTTTAGGCCTGGTTCACTCAGGTGCTACTTGCAGCCAAGGCCAGGCCAGCTGAAGCTGGGTTGATGGTGACGGCCTTGGCCAGGCGCAGGTGAGGGAAAGCGTGTGTTCCCACTCGGGGATGGAGGTGGTTGTGAGGACACCGGATGCCGTTCTCAGTCTTGATACCTTACCTGGTGACTGGTGGTCAGGTGATGCTCCCACTTCCTGCCTCCCCGCCCCTCCCCCACCTTTGTGTGCTGCACCAGCAGGCACCGCCCAGAGAAATGAAGTGGGGTCGTTCTGATCTCAGCCTTGCTGTGCTCCCTCCTCATCGGCCTCAGGTCAGCTGCACTCCGCCTCCCCACGGCTGTTTCTCCACCGGCATCCCCACAGCTCATCCTAGTTCTGGACCTCAATCTTATATGCAGGTCCGATAAGCGGCTGCTGAAGACTGCACGTTCCAGGTCATAGGCGCCCTCTGCTGGGCCCCTCCTCGTCCAGTGAGGGTCTGATTTATGGGCCCCTGAGCTGGGCGTGGCGATCACTGCATTTCACAGATGGGAAGCTGTGGCTGAGCGGCTGACTCACAGGTCCTGCGGCCAGAGCTCTGACCCAGGCTGTCCGGTGCCATCCCCAGGCCTCTTTCTGCTAGTTTTTCCCTGTAAGATGGGGCGGAGTGGGCAATGTAATCTAGAAGGCCAGGGTCCCAGCACGAAGCTAAGTAGATTCAGATGTGGCTGGGCTTGGGCACTGGAGCTACCAGAAGTGTGTTTGTCTGATGGACTAAGGAGTTTGCTGGGAGATAAGTCACCTAAGGGAGAGGGAATCAGGAAGACAGTCTTAGCCTGGCACTGAACATGGCACAGGGGAGGGGGTCTTCGCGACCACAGCGGTCTGGGCACAGCTGGGGGCCTCGGCAGTCCCTGAGGTAGGGCAGCATCGCCGTAAGGACCGGGAGGTGTTGGGACGGTCACGCTGCAGCTCGGGGGCCCCGTGGGACTAAGTGGGGCCCTGGGTGGGGAGAGAGGCCACAGCATGGCACAGGTGGCAGGCCAGGGCTGGGGAGGGAAGAGACCAACACACACACAGTCTGTCCCCAGCTAAGGTAGCCATGCACAGGGGCTGTGGAGCTTGGCTAGCCCCAGACCTTCATGGCTCTGCCTTGGAGGAAAGCTGTAGGTGGCCTCTCGTGCTGGATCCCTTGCCCAGGATCCCTTGTCCAGGGGTTGGCAAGTCTGGCCCACGGCCTGGTTTTGTATGGCTTGTGAACTAAGAATTGTTTTTACATTTTTAAGTGGTTACATTTTAAATATTTATGCAAGTACCTACACAATATACTCAAATTTTGCCTCTTGGGTCGTAAAGCCTGAACTGTTTACTACCTAGGCCTTTACAAAGTCTGTTGTCCCCTGGGGTAGGTGGTCTTTAGAGTCCAACCTTGGGGACCACGGGTTGCTGGTGGAGACACCTGGCCTTGCCTGTGTCTTGGCCCTGGGGGTGCGGGATGCCGGACCTCCTTGGCCTCAGGCTTAGTGTACGCACATGCCCTCCACGTTTTCTTAAGGCCCCCCCCCCCCCCGCAAGCACAGAGGGTAGGTCTGGGAGAGGGTACCAAGCCCCAAGAGCAAGCCCATGGCTCCAGCCTTCCCACCAAAGTCTTCCCAGAGCCGTCGGTGCTTCTGGAGGCTGCCCTTGCTGGGGGCAGGTGTGTTCCCGCCAACGGAGCAGTATCTTGCTGATAAAACCTGATGAGCTGCAGTTAACAACACAGCCCTGCCATGTGGCTTCCTCCCAGGGCTGCCCATCTGTTGGCCTTGGGGGACCACTCTCGGTGCAGCTGAATCCCGCCCCCCCCACACATCATCATCGAATCAGGAGAGAGCCCAGGTCCCCGGGGCCAGGCCCAGCACACAGGCCAGCAAATCTCTGTGCTTAGCCTGTGCCAGCTCCTGGCCACCCTCCAGGCTCTCAATGACACCTGCAGATGGTGGCTAACGGAGGGTGAAAAGCTCCTGGGAAGGTCTGGGCACGGAGCAGTAGGGAGAGGCCAGCCAAAGGCACCCTGACCATGGCTGTGGGGAGGGCTCCAGGTGTGGCCTGCCTTTGCTCGGGCCAACCTGCTTTATTCCTGACCCCTTGCCAGCCATCCTTCTTCTCCTCTCCTTGTCACTAAACCCAGGGACCTGCCAGCTGGGCACTCATCCCTTGCAAAGGACAAGCAAAGGCAAGGTGTGGGTAGACATGTGCAGTCCACAGGCCCAGGCCAGGGTATTCCGGGAGGGAACTGCTCTGTGGCCTCGTACCTGCAGATGTCCTAGCAGCCCAGCCTTCCTTTCTTCCAGGAGCGAAGGAGTGGGGCCATTACACAGACAGGAACTCTGCAGCTCATCCTGAGCCACAGGCTGGGCTGTTCCGGTGAAATGGTTTGACCTAACCCGTCAGGGCTGTGATCGACGTTCACTTCATCCTCTGATGGCGTCAAGCCTCGTGCTGGAGAGGCCAGTTCACAAACACATCCAGTGCCCCCTGGGCCAGTGTCTTTTTCCTCCAGACCCACCCCCAGTCCCTTTGGGCTGGAGGACCAGATAGGTCAGGCCAGATGAGAGAACAGGGCTGGATGAGGGCAGATCCAGCTCCACAGGTTGGAAAGAATATCATCATTAAAAAAAATCCAAGCCAACGCTAGAATGCCTGTCTTCCTAGGGGGAGCGAGGGCAATCCTTCCCAGTTGCTTGAGGAGGCGGACGTGCATCTGTATCACGTGGGATGGGAGAAAGGCAGAGGTCACCTGGATGGTGTACTGTTCTGAGGACATGCTGTGGTGGACACACAAAGGACTTCTGGGGCTGTTTGGAGCTGAGAAAGCTGGGCTCCTCTGCACTATAAAGTTGGGGGGGGGGTTTCAGTTGCAGGGGAGCCAGCCACGAGAGGAGCCTGAGCAGCCTGGAAGGTGCTGGCACCCAGGCTGGTGAAATAGCTAGGGTCTATTTGAGAGCAGGCACATCCAAGATTTAATTTTAAACCTGTTTTGTGGATCCATCTGCCTTTCATGTTTCCAAATCACCAGTGTGGACTGCTGCCCTCTCCAGACCTGTTGGGTCTGGGCCCTGTGGCTGGGGGGCCACACGGGCACAAAAACCAGCCACAGAGTGTGGAGCAGAAAACAGGAATTCAGGGGAGGCAAGGATTAGAGCCAGGGTGACTACGGGGATGCAATGCTTTGGGGGGGGGGTCCCAGGGATGGGATGGGGGAGGGGATTTGAGGCAATGTTGTCTGGATTTTAAGGGACAGAGAGAGCCCAGGTGACAACTGGATTGTATCCACTGTAGAAAAGTGGCTTGAGCCCCTTGAGCCCAAAGTGGGTGGATGGTGGCTTTGCTCTGCTGGACGCTGACCCGTTTTCCTGGCCAGTTTCCAGCCAGTCCCACTGTCTGCACAGCCCCGGCTTTTGAAGCCAAGAGATGAGTCTGCAGCCCAGGTCTCTGCCTGGTGAAGGAACACTTTGAATGGGCATCAGCCGTCCCTTCTGGGCATGGAGGAAGAGCTGGGACATTTGAGTGTTTCTTTTATTCTGCTTATTTTATCTCAGTGGATGGGGAGTGAACGGCAGGAATTAAAACCCAAAGAATCTTGTAGCTTCACATGCAAAGGCAATGTGTTGCTGTATTAAGCCATGAAATTTAGGGATGTTTGTTATGCAGCCATAACTGACTGATACAGGGGTAGGAGGAGGGTATTACCACCTATTAAGCAGCCATTTTGCCAGATATTTTACAGGCATGAATGCGTTCAATTCTTGCAGCAGAAAAGCAGGCACCGCTGATAGCCCTGCTTTAGATGCACACACCAAGAGACATAAGAAATAAGTGACCAAAGATACACACATGTGGGTGACGGGGTCAGGACTGGAACCTAGGGCTGACCCAGAGCCTAAGCTTTTATCCATGGTGGTGCTTCCATGTTCTGGAATTCTTGCCCCAGCTCCATTGTGAGTGGACTGACCAGCCTGGGGCAAACCCTGCCCCCTCATCTATGGAAGAACAGACTCCCAGCCTTGACCTTGTACCAACCCCTTTCTCTTGTCACATAAGGCTGGCCCCTGTGGACCTACAAACTTAGGCCTTTTGAGGCCGGTGGAGTTGGATACCTAAGCATTCATGGGGGTCGGCTCCCCAGCAACAAGGGGGGTGCTCTGGAGCACAGAGCTTTTGGGGGACGGGTGATAAGAAATATTAATATCTTTTTCTATTTTCAGCATTTACCACGTACAAGCACTGCTCTAAGGGCTTTACAAGTACTAGCTCATTGAATTGTCACAACAGCCCTATGAGGCAGATACTATTATCACCCTGTTGTACAGGTAGGGAAACTGAGGCACACAGATTACTGAATTTGCCCAAAGTTACGGCTAGTGAGGGCTGGAACTGGGATTTGAACACTGGCGGACTGGCAGAAGAATCCCATGTGGTGGGACGTTAAAACAGCTCCATGAAGCCCGACGCTGCCATTTGTCAGGGTGGGTAGCTCTGCACCTGCAGGAGGACGGGGGAGGGGGGCAGGAAGCAGGTTGGGCTGAGCAGTGATGCGGGCTCACGAGAAACCTCAGCCGATCTGCGGGGAGTTCCGAGTTGGGATGACGCTTGAGGGCTGTTCCAGTCTGAGGCGAGAGGGCCAGGCCTTTATGCCCCCACGTCCATCGGTCACTGGACGTGAACTGTATGGGGCAGGACGTGTCACCCTGGCTGAGGCGCTTGCTTCGGCTGAGCATCCCGGAGGGTGCTGCCAGCTGAGGGCTCTCCTTTGTTCTGATTGCGTTTTTTAATTCTCAAGGCGAGCCTCAAAACCTCTCCCACTGGGGGTTGGGGAAGTTCTCTGGGAGAAGGTGCTTTTTGAGGAGAGATGACAAGAAGGGCAACAGGACTGGAGCAGTGTGGAGGAGGGGCTGGTGGTGGCAGAAGTTTAAGTGGTAGCAGTGAGCAGATCACACACAGCCTTGAATCCATGGATGTGGCTTTTCCCCCCAAATGAGAGGGGAAGCCTGTGGTGAGTTTTGAGCAGAGGAGGGCACAACTTGACTTCAGATCAAGGGCTGGCCCTCACTGCCTCGTGGAGAACAGGCAGTGAGTGAGGGGCAAACAGAGAAACCGGCCAAGAGGCTACGGTCGCAGTAGGGAGGGTAGGATGGGTTGGGCGTGAGGTGTGAGAGAGGGGTCTGGAGCCAGGATTTGGCCTGACCCACTGGAAGAATGGACTTGGCCATTATGAGATGGGAACCATAGAGAAGGGAACCTGGGGTAGGGGCCCCTTACCTTCTCAGGACTGCATCCCTCCCTGTGGGCACTCCCTGGGGCTGTACTCAACTAAACTCCCGCCGCTGAGGCTCTGGAAGCCTCCCTGGAGCTCTGCAAGCTCCTGGAAGGTAGGGCTGTGTCTATGTTTATCTTTGGAGTAACTGCTCGTGGAATGGGTGCATGGATGAAGGGATTCAGGAAAGTCCCATCATTCAGGTAGAAGTGATGCCTGGCTCAGCTAAGGATGAGGTGATAGCATTTTCTGGGCTTCCTGACTTCTGCTGGTGGGAGTGGGATGTGGAAAGTGCATTCTCAGAGGGGCTGGTCTGACCAGGTTCTATGCTGCCTTTTCTTTTCTCTTTACTCTATCATCACTTGATCCAAATCTCCTGGAGAAAGAAAACAGGGAGATATGGGCTGCCACTACGAAGGGGAAACGGGGAGCTCCGGGCTTCTCCCCAGACCCTGGGTTCACTCTGTGAACAGCCTGCCCCACACAATGAGGAGAAAGGTCTGAGTCATCCCTGGAGAGCAGATTCCCATCTGATCAGGCTCAGAGTCTCTCCACGGTGCCCGTTGCCATGGCAAACAGCCATTTACTGAGAGTCAAGCAGATCATTCCAGAACCCGTGCCCCACTGGTTACCCTGTGACCGAGCACAGTGAATAGGCTACGCTTTGAAGATGCCAAGTCCCAAACCCGCATCTGGGCTCAGTGTGTGACCTCCCCTCTGACGGGCAGTGCTCACGCTCCTGCTTTGCACCTGGACAAAGCTTTCGCTTCACCTGCTGTTCTGGGGGAAGGAAGTGTGATGTTCAGATGCTCACAGCCCCTCGGCCTTAGAAAAGAGCCTTACTCTCTGTGCTAATGAGGCTGAATCCCTGGATCTGAGCTGTCACTGAAGGCCAATCCTGAGCTAGTTTTCCTGCTGGGCCTTGCGTGTCCCCACATCAGACACTCAAGGGCAACTCACTGGTCAATGACTAAGGTTGGATTATTGTTTTGTTGGGGCAACCAGAATGTCTCCCTTTTTTGGGCTCCTTGGTGGATAGAATGGGGTATAGTATACCAAGGGTTCAGTGCAGGGCCCCGCCCCAGGGAGGGGCAAAGTGCATGCTTGTCCCTGTTTATTATCCTTATTCCCTTCCTCGCCTCCCCCTCCATCCCCTACATTCTCCTCTGCCCTTTCTTTCCCCGCAAAAGACTCCAGAAACTTGAAAGAGAGCCTAGAGGGTTTCCTAGAGGTGGTGTTCCTATAACCAAAGCTGGTTGTATGTATTTTCCAATAAAATAATGACCCCTATTTCTAGAGAGTCTACTGTATGCCATGCATGGGCTATGTGCTTCTCACTTGATTCTTATTGCAACCTTTAAGGTTTCATTATCCTTATTTTTCAGATGAGGAAATTCGGATGAGACTCAGAGAAATTAAGTAACTTACCCAAGATCACATAGGCTATTTGGACCTGGGAAGTCTTATTCCAGAGCTTGGGCATTTGCCCCACATGCCGTCCTTTTTTGTTGTCATATTTGTGTTTGTATTTGCTTTGGGCCTCTTCCCAGCTCCCCTTCACACCCCTCTCCCTGGTTCCCCTGAGTAGCAGTGCCCGCCTTCCTCAGGGACACGGGGCACTTCCTACCTCTGCTCCCTTTTGACTCCTCTCTGCCCTCAGTAAGGCAGTGGCCACTTGACCAGCCACTGGACCACACCTTCCAGTCCACTGACTGATCATGGAAAGAGAAGAGAAAGAAAGGAAACAAGCCCAAGTGTGAGACCGACTGGGGCCACAGCCATGTGGTCGTCAGGCTCATGAGAAGGGAGAAGGCCCCAGGACCAAGGGGAATGGGGCAGGTGTGGTCCTGGCAAGGCCAGCTGTCCAGGGTCCAATGGCAAGCTCTGGGCAGTCTGGGGCGCAAGCTCCAGCCTCTAGGGAAGGGCTGGAAAAACTCAAGCAGAGTGTTAGGTCCCCACCTCAGCAGACTAAGGGGAATTCGAGCTGGGCTTGAGGTCTGTAGGGCAACAGGGTGCTGGGTAGGAAAACTGAGTCAGGGATCTTGTCCTCCATGCTGGGTCAACTCATGGGTCCCCATGCAGGCTTCTGACTCCCAGGGTGACCTGGCTATACAAGCCTTAGGCCCATGGGCAATAGAATTTTACCCCAGCCCCAGAGGCTGGCATTACTCAGGCTGCCAAGACACTTGCTGCCCGTCAGAATGGTCTCAGACCTGGGTAGTGCTGAGTCTGCATGGGCATTCCAGCTTGGAGAGCAGGGAGGAAAAATTGGGTGAGAAGAGATAAAGATGGCACCTCTCAGCACCCTACCTCTCCCACCACAGGGTCCTGGCTACACAGAGCTCTCCCTCCCCAACATATTATCCAGAGCTCCCAGGCCCCCCAAAACTACTATTCAAGAGCACGTAGGGATGGCGTCACCTAGGGCTTTGGAGGGAAGAACCTGATAACTTGATTGCAGGACTTCATACTAAAGTGTCAAGGACTACTTGTTTTTTTCAAAAAGGGTCTAAGAACCTCAAAGAAGCCCCTCCTTGGTGTGATGTGGGGCTGGGGGTGTTGATGAAGCTGGGGGATGCTATACACACCCTGATCACTTCCTGGGCGCTTGTCCCATAGTTCTGGCCTATTATGAATTCACACATTGTGACGTGGCTCTCCCAGACTGAGAGGCCGGCTACAGAAAAAGCCGCAGGGAGAGACGAGGGAGGCCATGCCTCAGGGGCTCTTTGCTGTCTGGCTCCCATGGGTGACATGGTTCATTATCCTATCATTATCTGGTTCATTATCCCTAAACCCCCAGCGCTGGAAGTCGGCCACGCCGGCCTCTGCCTGCAGCTGTGGACGCCCGTCTCTGCTCCACCAGCTTCTTTCCACCTGATGACCGCTGCCGCCTGCACAGGAAGATGGATGGCTGCTGTCATCCAGGCAGGTGTGTGATGCAGAGGCACAGATCAGGGGTGACAAGGGGCAAAGGTGGCCAATGCAGACAGGCTGGAGCTGGTATGGGGCTCTTGGGAGGACGGATGCCCCAGCCCAGCCCAGCCCAGCCCAGCCCTCTCGTGGAATGCAGTTGCCACTCTGACCTCCTTGCCTTTTCCTCGTTTCTGGAAGCCTCTCCCCTTGGGACCAGCAGGCTGGTGGTACATGGGCACCATGGGCTGTCCTGCAGCTCCCCTGCTCCCCCACTCCCTGCCCCCTGTGCGTGGCTCCACAGTCTCTGGCGACCCGTGTGCTGGCTCTGCCTGCTGTCCTTAGCCTGATGCTATCAGTATGATTTCCACCCTTGTTGTTACCAGGGAGAAAGAGGAGAAGGAAGGAGGGGTCATTGACTCCCAGGGGACACTCCCTCCCATCGAGCTGTGCAACTAGTGACCAACCACTTCAATTTGCCTGGGACCAAGGAGGTTCCCAGGAAGTGGGGCTTTGAGTTTTAAAACTGAGAAGTCCCTGGCAAGCTGGGACGGGTCGGTCGCCCTGTGTGGAAAGCCGGGGGTGGGTGGGGCTGGAAGCAGCGTCTCACGGCTCTGGAAGAACAGCCTGTCTCTACAGCTCCCCTCCGCCTCTCCAGGAATGCAGCTTTGTGGTCGCCTGGCCGTGTGAATCTGGCTGTGGCTGCTGGGGGACTCAGAGTCCCCCTGATGAATGTCCCAAGAACTGGTGTGCTTGGAACCTTGGCAGTGCCCTGAGAACGAGACGGCCCCATGTCATTGGCACCATCCCATCCACTGGATGGGGGGGACCGGAGCCTGTCCCTGAGAGCTTAAGGTCCAAACCAGAGAAGCAGAGGCATTGTCAAGTCCAAGGGCGGGGTAGGAAGTGAAGAGGTCAAGGACTTCTAAGAGCGTGAGACAAAGCCAGGTCAGGAGTTGAGAAGATCCAGAGGAAGACTGCTGAGTTGCCCACGTGGACCATGAGAGAGAGGGTGGGCTTTGTTGTGGGACAAGAATGGCCAGGCAGACAGCCCTGACCAGCCATCACAGGTCACCCCTTCACATGGTGGGACTTACGGAAGGCACACAGTCTAGTAGACAATGGAGAATGTCGGCTATGTGCCAGCCCTGTGCTTGACAATGCGTGGCATGCAAGCTTCACGAAGCAGAGACTCTGCTCATCGTTTACATTCCTAACTTTCCGAGCACCAGATAATATTAGCTAACACTTACTTAGTGCTTAATATATGTTAGGCATTGTTCTAAGACATTTTAAAAACAGCTTTAGTGAGATATAATTCCCATACCTTACAATTCACCACTTTAAAGTAAACAATTCAGCGGCTTTTAGTATATTCAGAGTTGTGCAACCATTACCACAATCAGTTTTAGAACATTTTCTTTACCCCAGAAGGAAACCCTGCACCCACTAGCAGCCACTCCTCATTCTCCCCTCCCCCTGCCCAGGCAACTACTAATCTACTTCCTGTCTCTCTAGGTTTCCCTGTTCTGGACGTTTCATAAACATGGAATCATATAATACATGATCCTTCGTGACTGGCTTCTTTCACTTAGCATAATGTTCTCAAGGCTTATCCTTATTGCATTTGTCTGTACTTCATTCCTTTTTATTTCAGGATAACCTTCTATTGTATAGATGTACCACATTTTATTTACCCATTCTTCAGACAGACATTTGGGTTGTTTCTACTTTTTGGCTCTTACGAACATCTGTGTACAAGTTTTGTGTGGATATATGTTCTCATTCTTTGTTCTCAGAAACTTATATATATACCATGTGATCCTTAAAACCCTATGAGGTAGGTAATATTACTATCCCTAAGGCTCAGAGAAGTTAATTAACTTGCCCAAGGCCACGCAGCTTGTAAGTGATGGAGCTGAGGCAGGAACCAGGCAGTCTGGCCCCAGAGTCTGTGCCCAGAACCACTCTGCTCTATTACCTGGAAGAATGCCTGGCACATCCAATAAGTATTTATTGGAACGAGTGGCTGAATTAGACGGGGGCCCTGCTCTCCAGAGACTCATAATGTAGTTGCCTTCTTGCAGACAGCTTCTCTCTAATTAATCTCTGCAATACTCTCGGGGTTGGAAACAGGAAGAGGAGGTGGTTGGCTGGAATCAGCCGTTAAAAAGCTGAATGTAGGTGACGCCGATTGCATAAAGGGACCCTTTCAGCCGCGCTGAGGCTGCAGGTTCCTAAGGGAGAGAAGAGTCAGCATAAGGGCTGAAATTTTTGAGAAGTTACAAAAAACTTCTGCTTCAGAGTGGCAAACAGGAAATCTGCTTTTTTGGTTGTTTTTTCAAGTGAGTGATGTTGAAGTTCATTTGTGTGCCTGGTAACATTTCTGCCTGAGGTCCTGGACTGCCTGTTCCGTGTTACCTGTCACTGGATGACCAGGAGAGCTGATTCTGGGGTGGGCAGCTGAGCCGAATATTCTAGGGCAGCAACTGGTAGGGAAGTGCAGAGGTTCAAAGCCAGAGAGGTGGAAATCCTCATCCTAGCTCCAGGTGAGCAGGGAGACCAAGACCCCAGCAGACCATGTTCCCCAGAGCCCAGCCCTGCTGTGTCCTCTGCAAAGCCAGCACTCCCTCTGTGCCAGCACCCACTCCATAGGCACTCCCATGTTTCTGGGAGGTGGCACTGACTTTTACGAATCGGGCAGTCATCAACATGAATCTTAAAAAAATTTTTGTGTTAATTGAAGTACAGTTGATTTACAATGTTGTGTTAGTTTCAGTGATTGAAAGTGATTGAGTTATATATATATATATATATAATATTTATTCTTTTTCAGATTCTTTTCCATTATAGTTTATTACAAGGCATTGAATATAGTTCCCTGTGCTATACAGTAGGTCCTTGTTGGTTATCTAGTTTATATATAGTAGTGTATATCTGTTAATCCCAAGCTCCTAATTTATCCTCCACCCCCCACCCCCCTGTCACTTTCCCCTTTGGTAACCATAAGTTTGTTTTCTATGACTGTGAGTCTATTTCTGTTTTGTAAATAAGTTCATTTATCAACGTGAGTCTTAAACACAGCTCTGACCCGTTTACCCTGGACTCAAAAACCTTCTCTGTCCACAGAATTAAGTACAAATCTCTACGCCTGACCCTCAGCGCTCTCTGGGCCAGCCCCCGTCTCCACTCTCAGCTCTGACCTCTTGGCTCTCCTGCCCATCTTTCCCTCCACCCATACCCTCTACCCACCCCCTCCACCGTAGCATTCTGGGTCCCAGCCTCTCTTCTCTCCCTGCACAAGCCCACTTTTCTTTTGCTTCCCAATCTTTGCTCAAGTTGTTTGTCTTGTCTGGAATGGCCCCTCTGGACTATTCAATTCCCGCCTCCTCCAGGAAGCTTTCCCAGTCCCTCTGGCCATAGAGAATCTCCCCCTTCCTCGGGGACCATGTTACTCCCACCTCTTTTTTTTTTAATAAATAAATAAATTTATTTATTTATTTTTGGCTGCATCGGGTCTTCGTTGCCGCTCGCGGGCTTTCTGTAGTTGCAGCGAGTGGGGCTACTCTTCGTTGTGGTGCGTGGGCTTCTCATTGTGGTGGCTTCTCTTATTGCGGAGCCCAGGCTCTAGGCATGTGAGCTTCAGTAGTTGTGGCACGCAGGCTCAGCATTTGTGGCTCACGGGCTCTATGGCGCAGCCTCAGTAGTTGTGGCGCACAGGTTTAGTTGCTCCGCGGCATGTGGGATCTTCCTGGACCAGGGCTTGAACCCGTGTCCCCTGCATTGGCGGCGGATTCTTAACCACTGCACCACTAGGGAAGCCTACTCCCACCCCTTTTAGCACTTCCCCCTGGTCTACAGTTGTGAGAATTATTTATGTTTATCTTGTTCCTGGAGAGAAGAGACAAAATTGCACTTTGTGTCTGCTCTTTCCCCAGGCCTGGCATACATAGTGTCAGCACATACTAGGTGTTCAGTTTCTGGGCTGAGCTGGCAGCCTCTAACGAAGAGTTTGTCCTCATGTGGCCTGAGTCCACAGACAACCAGGTGTCCTCATGCCCTTTGTGTCTCATTCTGACACGAGAACATATGCCCCCATGGGGAATGTGGTTTACTATAGACTCAATGGTAAAGGAAAAGAACATCATGAATGAAAATGCTATAAATATTTGATTGGCATTTTAAAAATATTTTTTAGCCTCTCAGAATCAGGGCTACTTCTAGCCAACATGGTGTCTTGTGCAAATCAGAAAAAAGGACTCCTTTTTTTCCTGGATAAATACAACCCTGCACCAGGGCACATAGCTGGATTTCAGTCCTCACTTACCCCCTTGGCCAGGTGCCCTTGCACAGTACACAACCTACCCAACCTTACAGTGCCATTTGGGATGAAACAACTACTTATAATGTGTAAGTCTTTTGCTCTGCTTCTATACAGTTACTTTCATACATATTTTTGTATTTATGAAAGCAGAGGACTGCCTATATATGGTATTTCCTGTTCATTTACTCTTTAAATTAGACAAGTTGTCCCATATTCAAGACATCCATAGGAAAGTTGAGAAAGCTGGGCCATGAAACTATGAAAATTGCCTGAAGGGTGGTGCTCTACTTCTAAGACCAGAGTTCGTGTTCCGTTCCTTCAGCAATTCTCCTGCCCCTTTAGCGCAGGAGCCACCCTTCATCTTGTTTCCTAGTTATCTGTATCATTTCTTCTTCCTTCTACTAGATTGTCAACTCTCTGAAGACAAGCCCCAGCAAACAGCACAGAGACCTGAGAGAGTTTGCTGGCTGTGCTTTGACAGAAAATGAGCAGAATTGCTGGAATCATTATTGTTATAACGCAGAAGGACTGATATATTTTCTTCAGGTACTTACGTCTCTGGACTCTCGTAGCCTTTTGGGCATAAGCAACCCTTGGCATACCGATTTGCTTCCATTTCTTCTTCCTCCCAGCAGCTGATGGGAAAACCTTTGCTGACACCAACAGGGCTTGTGGATGATGGAAGATTGGTAACTGTCAGATCTTCCTTGGAATTGAGTCATGCCCTCCCAAAAGGATTGCATTCAGGGACTGGTAGACTCCAGCACTTTCTGTGAACAGGGGCTCTGTATGTTTTCTGTAGTTGGTTCCTTCCCAGTTGTGCAGAGGAGCCTGGGCTGAGCTTTGGGCTGAGCCAAGGAGAGAAGAGTTCAGGTGTGGGAAGAAAGAAGTGGAACCCACCATGCCGGGCAGCCTTCTAGATCTCGCTGGGTTAGGAACACCCCCTCTCAGGCCTCATCCTCCTCTTCTCTAAAGTAAGCAGGAACTCAATGTCATGTACAGCCATGCTCGTCAAAGTGCGGTTCTGGGACCAGCAGCATCCGCAGTGCCTGTAAGAAATGCACACGAATCTCAGGCACCGCCCCAGAACTGCTGCATCAGAGCCTGTGTTTTGACAGCATCCCCAGGTGATCCGCTGTACATCGAAGGTTGAGACGAGCTATTCTGAAGCCCCTTCTGGCGATAAAGCTTTACAATTCTGTAGGAAGGTATCCAGTAACAACAGCCAAAACATATTGAGCCTTTACTCTGTGCCAGGGCCTCTCCCGTGAGCTCTGCTCATTCCCGGCACAAGCCAGAGGCAGGGGCAATCAGGATACGTATTTTACAAGGAGACGAAGCTAAGACGTGGCTCAGAAAAGCTGGGCTGCTTGGCTGAGGACACCCAGCTAATTGGGGACAGAAGTGAATCCAGAATCAGCTGGGCCTGACTTCACGCCTCGTGCAGCATCGTCTCAAGGGTCCAGGCAACACTTCAGAGAGGAATTGGTGTTCGAATTCTGCATTGCCAGATGCTGAGGAGTTTGCCAGGCAGGGAGTGGGAGAGAGATATTCCAGGGGAGAGAAAGAGCGAGGGCAGTGGCCCCAGGGCACGAGAACGTATGGCAAGTCCAGAGAGTGGCCTGAAGTCTTGTTCTAATAAAATGAATGATAATTTGGCATGAGCTGGTTTCTGCTGAGCACAGCATGGGAAGAGGGGGAGATAATCAAGTTACCCAAATTATCAGCAAGTTTAAATAAAATCTAATGACATTTTAATGTGTTTTCTGAAGGTGCCGTCTACTGCAGTGAGATGTACCATACTGAGCAGATGTATCACGTGCGCGTGGTGCTGGAGAAAAAGCATGCTTGTAGATTGAATTTGCTTTTTATAATTTAGCTACCACTACTTTAAAAGGGTCAATTTCACCCCTGGGAGTCTCTCTTTGGAAGGAGGAACCATCACCAAAGAACCTTATGCTTGTTGAAATTCTTCCTGCACTTACCTGTCGGCCCAAGCTTCTGAAGTGGTCCTCAGGGGGTCCTCACATCAGTGGGCAAAGCAGCAGACTCGTGTGGTGAGGTCAGAAGTCCTTTTATAACATACTGTAACCATGGTGACACCCCTTAAAGTCAAATTTCGGAGACATCTATTGGAGCAAACATTTTGTAAGCTCATCTTTAAGGATCTTGTGAGAGGCCTTGCCCCAGTGACGAATCACTTGATAAAAACATGCGAAAGAAAGGAAAATCAACACATCCCTCTCTTTAACTTGGATTTTCCTTTTCTGAGGAAGCATCTGGATCAGGAAGGTTTGAGTTGTAAGGGACAGAAACTGTAACGAAACGAGGCCTAAATAACAAGTAGCCCAGAGTTAGGGCAGTGCCAAAGACTCACTATGGGATGGCTGCTCAGTGACATCTGGGACACAGGCTTTTCCCAATCTGTCCTCTTCAAAATGTTGGTTTGTCCTGTTGTCAGCTCCCCTCATGGTCCCAAGATGGCGGCAGCAGTTCTAAGAGTCTAGTGGCATAAAAAAAGGAGGCATCATCTCATGAGTTTCTTATGAAGAGGAGAGAAGCTGTTTCAGAAAGCCCCTAGCAGCCTCTTCACATTTCACTGGCCATAACTGTGTTACATGCTCTCTCCTAAACCAATCGCCAGTAGACTACAATTGGCTTAGATGAATGGAGATTTGCCCCTTGAGGTTGAAGAAGATAACTTCTCTGAGCACTTGTCTGGGCTGGGCATAGGGTGAACTCCTGAAAATAAAATCAAGGCTCTACCAGCGGGAAAGAATGGCAGGAGACATGGATTTGGGTAGACGACCATTAGAATTTGCCATTTGGTAATGAAAAATTTCTTGAAATTCTGAAATCAAAGGCTGGGACAGTCAACTGTTGGTACAAAAGAGCTGCATAACAAACAATCACAAATTTTCAGAGGAACTGAAAAATAATTAACTCATTGGTCTGTGGATCAGCTGGTGGTTGTCTAATCTAGGCTGTTTGGCCGGGGTGGCTCAGCCTCACCTGACTCTCATCCTCTTCCTGTGCCCAGCAAGTTCTTCTTATGGAGGTGGCAGAGGGGCAGGGGCCCAAGCCCCAGAGACCAAGCCTGTTTCAAACCTCTGCTTGCATGGTATCTGCTAATATCCCATTGGCCAAAGCAGGTCACATGACCAAATTCAACATCACGAGGCTCCACCCATTTAGTGGGAGGTGCTGCAGAGTTAAAGGGCTGAGGGCCTGGATGCAGGGAAGGGTGACGAGTTGATGCAGTCTACCACAAGGGGAAACAAAATGTTGTCAAAAAGAAAATTAAGGGCAACTTTAACTCTTGTTTTTAAACTGCACTTTAAAGATACAAAGCCTTTCTTTAGAATATAAAAGAACTTGGGGATGTTCAGGTGAATATAAACATTAAAAATTTGTGTGTGTGTGTATAGGTTGCAAAGGGTCTTAAAAAGCAGATTTTTCTAGCTCTGAATAACCCACTATGTGTGGTTATATTAACACCACATATCAGGGTGTCAGTTTCCGCAGAGCTAACTGTTCCCATCGCCCCCTCTCCCTCTTCTACAAAGCAATACCTGTGGTCTATACTGTGGAAATAAATGAAGACACCACTTAAATGAGAATAAACAAGCTGTTTATTTAGAGCAGAAACTCAAAGGCAAGTGGAGGAGAGGAAAGCTTTTCAAAGGCTGCAGGTGTGCCCTGATTGGAGGTTGTCGTCCTGAGGAAGCTGGAAGCAGGTAACTAGAAATAGGGCATTTTACGTGATTGGTCCTGAACTGGAAGCAGGGACAAAAAATTGGGAAGCTGGGAGGCGTTGACAGAGTCCTGACCTTTCTGGCCAGATTGCTGCAGAGGCTGTGATTTGGATTTCCCCGCAGGTTGCTGCAGAGGTTGTGGTCTGAGTTCTACGGCCACCTATGATCTGAACTTTGTCCATTCGTGTGTTCGGTCTCTCAGGACCCATCTGAGAAAGCCCCAACTCCTCGGCATGGCGTAAAGACCCCTTCACTCTCCAAACAACACTTCTGGCCCCCACTCCTGACATCAGTGGTGCCAGCAATCCCCCCACCCGTTTCTCTCCCAGACACAGACAGCTCCCAGCTCAGCAGCCCGGCCTCAGCGGGACCTCCGCTGCACGCTCCCAGAGCCCAACATGTCCTCCTCAGGTCGTGCCTTCCATTGCTTTACACCTGTCCATGGAGTCAGCTCAAGAGTCCCCACCCCTGTGCCTTCTCTCGAGCTTTTCTTCCACCTCAACTGGCTCTTCCCCATACAGAACTGCTGCTGCTTCTGTGTCCCCCAAATCATTTGCATAAATATTTATTAGGACAGGGATGGATCTCATTGTGCAGAAGACATCTGTTACTGTTTGTCTCCTCCCCTAGGCTGTGAATACCTTGAAGGCAAGCATTATGCTTTATTTTTGCCTACTATAGGAGAGTAGGCCTTTTGGAAGGAAGGAAGGGAGGGAGGGAGGGAGGGAGGGAGGGAGGGAGGAAAGAAGGAAGGGAGGGACCGAAGAGAGAGAGGGAAGGTCATAGGTAGGGTTGACAGATAAAATGCAGGATACTCAGTTGAATTTAAATTTCAGATAAACAATTTTTTAAAACGTAAGTATGCTCCGAATATTGCATCTTAAGTAGATTTTTAAATAAGCATAAGAAACAAGTATACTAAAAATACTAAAAAACTACTCATTGTCTATCCAAAATACAAATTCAGTTGGGTATCTTGCATTCTTATTTGCTAAATACAGCCACCTTGATCATAGGGCAAACACCTAGTTGAACTTGAAAGCGGTTAGACTCTGAGGCCAAGATGCAATGTCCCCAGTTCACGCTTCCCTTCCCTGTTGGCCAGAGCTCTGCCCTGGGGCTGGCCAGGCTTTGTTACTGTTGTGCCCAATAAAACCCCAACGATAAAACCCCAATAGCCGTCTCCTTCCTTGGAAACCAGAAACCAGGCTGCTAGTTTCCGAGAGGGTGCTTTGAGGAGTCCTAGAGGAGAAGAAATGCGTGGAAGTGGTAGTGGAAAGGAAGGAGGAAGGAGCCTTAATGGCCCTTAAACGGCAAGAAATTGCATTTCTAAGCCTCAGGCATTTCCTTCACATGGGAAGACGGGAGTTAATTATGAAGGACGGCCAGGAAGGGCTGCTTTCCCAGGGGAAGGGCTCTGTAGAGAAGCACTGTGTTCGGAGAAGCTCTGCGGGTCCGTGAGGGAGGGAGAGACAGAAGCCGGTCCACACTGTGCCCCAACTCCCATTCTGGGCCCCACTGCATCCATTAAAATTGTGGGAAGGATGTGTGCCTTGGGTTGAATGGTGACCCTTAAAACCTGCAGATGGGACCTTATTTGGAAATGGGGGCTTCGCAGATGTAATTAAGGGTTCTGAGATGAGGAGACCATCCTGAATTATCGGGGTAGGCCCCATATCCAATGACGAATGTCCTGGTAAAGGGCACACAGAGGAGACGACAAACACACGGGGGAAAAGTCAATGTGAAGACATTGCGGGGTGATGCAAGCCAAGGAATGCTGATGACATTGGAAGCTGGAGGAGTCTAGGAAGGATTCTCCCTGGAGCCATCAGAGGGAGCAGGGCCCTGGCCACTCCTTGGTTTCAGATCCCCAGCCTCCAGAATTGTGAGAGAATCAATTTCTGTTCTTTTAAGCCACCAAGTTTGGGTATAAGGCATCATTTTAAATCTTAGTATTGGACTTCCCTGGTGGCGCAGTGGTTAAGAATCTGCCTGCCAATGCAGGGCACAAGGGTTCGATCCCCGGTCCACGAAGATCCCACATGCCGCAGAGCAACTAAACCCATGCGCCACTACTACTGAGCCTGCGCTCTAGAGCCCGTGAGCCACAACTACTGAAGGCTGCGCGCCTAGAGCCCATGCTCCGCAACAAGAGAAGCCACCGCAATGGGAAGCCCGTGCACCATAACGAAGAGTAGCCCCTGCTCGTCGCAACTAGAGAAAGCCCGCGTGCAGCAATGAAGACCCAATGCAGCCAAAAATAAGTAAATAAATTTAAATCTTAGTATCATGTGTGAAACCTCATATTCGTCTTTACAAAACAAATCACTGGCCTCCAAGTGGGGTGATCAACACAACTGGGTTGTGGGGGAAAAGTGAAACTTTGGGGCAAAAAAAAAAAAAAAATGCAATTATACTTTCCTAATCTTTTGAAGTTCAGATCAGCACTAGTAACTTCCTTCAGTGGGAATGTCAAAGGGTCTGATGTCATCCATGGCACAGACCTTTCAAGGGGTCCACAATGAGAGGCTGATGGAAGTAACCTCACAAATGCATTACCTCCCAGGGGAATTTGAGGTATTGTGCTCGACATGTGCTTGGGTAAGTGGATTTACAAATTATGCAATCTAGCTTTAGCTAAACTAATCCCTCTAAAATGGAAACATGGTTTTAATAGATTATTGTAGAGAGACTGAGGATTGAAGACAGTACTAATAGTGCAAGACCTGGTAAAAACCAAAAACATTAGCTGATGTGGTAGTATGAACTCTGTATTATTAGCACATCACGAGGTAAAAATGCGATCAGACAAGAAGTCAGTCCCCTTGCCCCCCAATTTAAAATTATCAAGAAGGTTACTTGAAAGATGGATTTACATGCAGTGTCGTTAATGATGAAACTCACCCTTAGTGTATATTGTGCCTTGGAATATTAGTAATTAATATTATAGAGTCATCAAAATTAACACTTAAAATATTACTTTTTACCTTTAACTCATCTGCTTAAATTTTCTATTTAATAGTGTGTATATAATGTATACGTAAATATGCATATATTAGAGATGCAAAATTAAAAATTTAGGGACTGCTATGGACTGAATTGCCCTAACCCCCATCATGACTGGATTTGGAATTAGGGCTTTTAGAAGGTAATCAAGGTTAAATGAGGTCATGAGGATGGAGTCCTAATCTAATAGATTGGTGGCCTTACAGGAAGAGGAGAGAGCTCTCTTTCTCTCCATGCACACACACACAGAGGAAAGGCCATGTGAGCTCACATCGAGCAGGCGGTCATTTGCAAGCCAGGACGAGAGATCCCAGCAGAACCCAATCGTGATGGCACCCTGATCTCAGACTTCCAGTCTCCAGAAGTGTGAGAAGAAAATTTGTGTTCTTTAAGCCCCTCACCCCACCCCCGCATCTGTGGTATTCTGTTACGGCAGCTGGAGCTGACTAATGCAGGGATCATAGGCATTTGGGGGTCACTGCAGTACATAATACGTGGTTGCCATGTATTCCTTCTCTGATTGTTTATCATCAAATTCTTTTTCCTCTGGAAAGTGGAAATGGCTCAGAGTAGTTTACTGTAGCAGTGACAGCCCCCATTTGTTCTTGCTTCCCTCATTCCATGCCCTTGGGCAGTCACCTCCCATACAGACCCTGGCCTTGGCCTTGTGACTTGCTTTGGCCAACGGAACGATAGCTAATGTGTCACAGGCAGAGGCTGGGAAAGTGCTGGTGAGTTGGAGCTTGCCTCTTCTCTTACTGTGGGGCTTCTGGCACCTAGTGAACGAGCCCACCAGTAGCCTCCCGGAGGCTCTGAGACCACAGGGAGAGCAGCTGCAGATGTCCCAGCTGAGGCCCAGGACCTGTGCGTGGAGCCGACTTGGCCCACCCAGCTCTGGCCAGACTGGCCCAGACCAGAACTGCCTGGGTATCCCACAGAGTCATGAGAAAGTAGAAACATTTATTGCTGGAAGCCACCGAGTTTTGGAACGGTTTGTTACCCGGCCTAAGCTAAGTGATAGCTAGTGGGGTAGGTAGATCATAGGGCCTTTCGCCCAGTTTAGATGCATTGCAGTCTAAAAACGGACGGTCACCAGATGAGATGACTTTCAACAGTCCTTCCAGCTTTGTTATTTGTCTTTGCATTTCCCAAGTCTAGAACAGAGCCTCACACATATTAGATGCTCAGAAACATTTGTGGAGTGAAGAAGATGGGTCAAAGAAAACACACATTTCCTAAAAGTGGATTCTTTTACTTACTCCTCCCCCCTCCCCAATTTGGGGTAGGTATTGTGATTACTATGCGCATTTTAAGATGGGGCAACCAAGGCTTAGGGAGGTTAAGTACGTTGCCCAAGACCGGGCACCTGGAAACAGCTGAGGAAGATTCCCACAGGTCTGCTTTCATAGTACCCGCTTAGGCTGTATGCAGTCCCTCCAATTCTGGACTGCCTGTCTTTCTGTACTGCCTGAAATTCTCAGGAGGAATGCCAGAAAGGGAATTTTCAGAGTCCCTCAGTTGCCTAAGTTGTCCACAGCACACACACCCAGCGCCTCCAGGCACATAGTGGTGGATGGGGTCTGATCACTTAGCTCTGAGAACCAGGTTTCTCATGATAATGACAGCTGTGGGCCTGGTGGGTCCTGCCTGATGGAAAAGAGGTCACCAATGGAGGCTGTTAGGAGTAAACGACACACAGCCCAGGAGCTGGCGGTTCCCGATGCCACTAACCGGGATGGGATCCAGGGTGCTGCTCCAGCTTGGGCTCAATGAGAGCTAATTGATGCCAGTTGCCATCCCTGGGACCCAGGTGGTGCCCATTAGGCCCAGGGACAAAGCCAGCTCAGTGGCGGGTGTGTGCCACGTAGGGTCCGCAGCCAATAGCTTTCCCTCCTGGCAGTCTGTGTGAGCCCTCTGCCCAGCCTCCGTCTCTCCATCCTCAGATGGACAGAAAAAGCACAGATTGGATTACCCTGGTAGGAGCTGTGCACAAGCTACATGGCGTATGGGGCTGGTCTTTGGCTTTGTTAATACTCCCTGTGAGGCAAGCAGGTGTGGAAGATTCCAGGTGAGGGCTATAATAGTAACTAGTGCGTGCGCCCAGAGCTTTACCTGAGGTTTGTCTTTTAGCCCTCAAAGGGGAGGATTTCCCAGTTCCCAGGGCTCCCACACTCTGTTATTCTCCGTTACGGTAAACTGGTTACTGTGATTATTTTGTTTGCTTATTTATTTGCTTCCTTTATCATCTCTCCCTCACCGGACTTCAAGGCCCTTGTTTTTTTCTCTATGGTATCTCCAGCTTAATGTCATGCAGAAAGTGGATGTTCAATAAAAATTTGTTAGGTGAACTCTTCAAGACGGACTATTATTCTTATTGAATAGAACAGGGAACTAAAGTTCAGAAATGTTGGGTTAACCTGCTCAAGGTTACACAGCTGGGGAAATCTTAGAAACCAAATTCTAACCTGGGTTTGGCTGACTTTGGAATATGTGAGTTTATTCTAAAGCATGAGGCAGGTACCACCCATGGCAGGAGAAATAACGTTAAGTAGCACACAAACATGTTTAAAGAATAGCAAATCATAATGCAAAAGTCATTTCCTTTGCATTTATCTTTTAACCCTGGTTATCTCAAGAAAATAATTTTTCCAATAAAGAGAGACTTCAAGCTTAGAGCCAGACTATCTGCATGAGTTTTGGCTGTAAGAGAAAGAAAGTTTGAAAAGATTGGTTGAATATAGTAAGGTATATTTCTCTCTTATGTAAGTAGACTCAAATAGCCCAGGGTTGGAAAGGCAGTTCCATGATTGTGAAGAAGCCATACTCCTTCTACTCTGTGGCTCTGGCATCTTTATCATGTAGAGTCTACTTTATAGCCCAAGACAGTTGCTGTAGCTCCAGCCATCATGTCCATCAGGTCCACCTTCTAGCCATCAGGAAGCAGGGAAGATCCTGCTCCTTTCTTTAAGGGTCACTTCTTAAAAGTCAGTTTATATTCCTTCAGCCCCCTGGAGAACTGAAGAAGGAAGGAGGGGAGGGAGGAACCAATAATTTTGTTCCTATGGCTCTGTTAGGAGCCTGGCTTTTCCAAGGTTCATGAACTCATTGCACTTGGCAGGGCCTCCAAACCTGGAAGCTTTGATCAGGAGATCAAGAAGTGCTTGGTTGTTGGGACAGGCTGTAAATTGGGACTTGTCCTGTGACTCTGGGCCCGAGACTGATGAGGACACAGAGTCACCGTATTGGGCTGTGTGAGGGAGGGTCACAAGGGGCAGCTTCCTTTCCTCTCCAAGGTGTGGTGGGGGGAGGGCGGTTGCTCCTTTGTGTTTCTACCCTCACTGTGCAATCAAGAGTTGCAGAAGAATCCCTTATGGGGACTTGGGGGGGCCTCCATCCCGATCAGGTAGAAGAATCCCTTATGGGGACTTGGGGGGGCACTCCATCCCGATCAGGTAGTGCTCAGTCCCTGGACGTGCCAACCTCCAGATCAGCCCCACCGAGCCGGGGAGAAGAGGCCTGGAGAGAAACGGCAGGGCTAGGGCAGGTGCCTGTCTACCCATGTGTGCCCTGAACACCCACGTGTGTGTTTCTCAGGCATCCAGGGGACACAGTGGGAGGCGGCTGCCTCCAGACAGAAGGACCCCAGTAGCAAGAGGCTGTGAGTATAACTGCCAGTGGGGGCAGCTTAGGTGTGGTGGAGTAGAACTGGACTGCTCACTCGGGAACATCCAGGGGAGCCCATGCCTGCAGCAACCCAAGGCACTGGCATCTAGAAGCTGCTCCCAGCGAGGGTCAGCCAGACCAGCGACACCTACTAACCCAGAGAGGACTGCAAAGCACCAGCTACACTAGGAGATGTGCCCCCCACCCCTTTCCCTGGAATCGCTGACTCCCAGCCCCCAACCCCTGACAACCTGAGGGAGTAGAGGATTATCTCCAAGTCACACCAGGCTCCCCTTCCCTCTCAGGTGTGTTGGGGGGAGGAGGTGTAAAGCAGACTGCCTGTCCCCTTTCAAGTCCCCAGAGCCGCAAATCCAGTCGTGATGGGGAAGGGGTGACCTTGGAATCAGATGAGAGATTAGAGCTCTAAACCAGGCTGGGCTGGGTTTTAATAAGGAAAGGGACCTGAAAGCTCTGAGATCTGCCCCACACCTTGTTAAGGGATGGGAATGGGAGATTCAATAGAGGCTGGTTCATTCTCTTCTTCACCATATGTGCTAGTCACCGCCCCGTGCCTCAAGGGGTCGGGGAGACATAATGAACAATAAACACACACTCCAGGTCGGGTAGTGAAAAGTGCTACGAAGGAGGGTAGTGAAAAGTGCTACGAAGGACGGGGAAGGGGATGGAGGGAGGCAGCTACCCCTCCAAGGAAGGGATCTTGAGCAAGGGCTTGAACGAGGGAGGAGGAAGTCTTGTGGCTGCAGGGGGATGACTACATTAGGCCGAGATTGGCCTTTTCTCCCTACTTCCTCGCCAGCCCGGTGGGGTCTCCCCTAGGGTGCCGAACCTGGCTGATTATTAGAATCTTAGATTCCTAAGCCCAACCCTGGGATTCTGATCCAGGTGCCTGGGGGAGAGGGCAGGAACCTTTCTCAAAGCTCCTCATCTGATTCGGCTCATCTGAAGGCCTGAGGACCAGACTGATTCAATGATCACATCTGCTACCCCCCATGCACTGCAAGGCTGAGGAGGGAGATGGAACCGTAGAAACTGAGAGCTCTCACTGTGTATCAGGAACGCCTCTGAGCACTTTGCCTGCATTACCTTTTAAAATATGTATATATATAAAATATTTGCAAGAACTCTGAGGTAGGTACAATTATTCTACCCATTTTGGAGATGAAAAAATTGAGGCCCTGAAATACTATATAATTTGCCTGAGATCACAAAATAACATGTGGGGGTGCCAGGTTCTGACCCAGGCATGAAACTCTGGCCCCATATTCTCCCTGCAGAGATGAGATAAACACTCACTAGAAAGGGAACCAGCCACACAAGGCGATAATTCTAGGTGAGAGATGGAGTGGGCCCTGTGGCACTTAAGATTTCAGAGGCAACGAAGAAGCCAGTGAGGTCTGGATATTCAGGAAATAGTTAAGATAGTGCCAGCTGCTGGGACAGGTAAACCTAGAAACCTTAGTGGTTTAACACAATAGATGTTTATTTCTTGTTTATGCCATGGTGTGTGGGTGTTCCTGGTCAGGCAGCCTTCATCGAGGCACCCAGATTCCTCCATCTTATGGTTCCTTCCTCCTGTGCAACTTTGGAGTCCACTGAGTAGGCTGAGACTGGGGGGAAATACTCCTGCCCAGATGTGACGAAGATCCCTTCCACCCACTTGCCATTGTAGAGACTAAGTTGTCAGTCACACAATCCCACCAAAATGCAAGAGGGCTGACGCTGTGGAAAACAATATGGCGGTTCCTCAAAAAGTAACAGAGTTACCACCTGACCCAGCAATTTCACTCCAAGGTGTATACCCAAAAGAATTGACAATAGATGTTCAAACAAATTCTTGTACACGAATGTTCATTGCAGCATTATCCACAGTAGCCAGAAGGTGGAAACAGCCCAAATGCCCATCAACCGATGAATGGATAAACAACTTGTGGTAGAAATAGTCACAGATGTAGAAAGCAAACTTATGGTTACCAGGGGATAAGGCGGGGGAGGGATAAATTGGGAGACTGGGACTGACATATACACACTACTATATGTAAAATAGATAACTAATAAGAACCTGCTGTATAGCACAGGGAATTCTACTCAATATTCTGTAATGCCCTATATGGGAAAAGAATCTAAAGGAAAAAAAGAAAAGTGGATATATGTATATATGTAACTGATTCACTTTGCTGTACACCTGAAACTAACACAACGTTGTTAAATCAACTACACTTCAATAAAAATTAAAAACAACAGCAACAACAAAAAGCAACTTGTGGTAAATCCATACAATAGAATACTATTCAGTCATAAAAAGGAATGAAGTACTGACACAGGCTACAACACAGATGAGCACGGAAAACATTGTGCAAAGTGAAAGAAGCCAAACACAAAAGGCCACATATTGAATGATTCCTCTTAGAAGAAATATCCCCAATAGGTAAATCCATTGAGACAGAAAGCAGATTGGTGGTTTCCAGGAGCTGGAAAGACGAAGGAATGGGGTGTCATTGTTTAATAGGTACAGGGCTGGGCTTCCCTGGTGGCCCAGTGGTTGAGAGTCTGCCTGCCGATGCAGGGGACACGGGTTCCCGGTCCGGGAGGATCCCACATGCCGCGGAGCATCTGGGCCCGTGAGCCATGGCCGCTGAGCCTGCGCGTCCGGAGCCTGTGCTCCACAGCGGGAGAGGCCCGTGTACGGCCAAAAAAAAAAAAAGGTGCAGAGCTTTCTTTGCAGATGACGAAAATACTTTGGAACTTGATATAGAGGGTGGTAGCACAACGTTGTGAATGGACTAAATGCCACTGAATGGACTGAATGGCACATTTCAAAACAGTTAATTGTATGTTATGTGAATTTCGTGTCAATTAAACAAAAATCCCTAGCAGGGCAGCTGCTGCTCCCCAGTGACAACTCCACAGTCCAGGAGGGGGTCACGTATCATTGGTGACCAGCTAAACATCTGTGTGCACTTTTCTTTCTCCTTCCCCCAGAACACACTCATCTCCTACCCAAAGGAGTAATCCGAAGACCTCTCAGGTCGTTGTACCCAGCTCAGAGCTGAGGATGTGCGGTCCTCCCTTGAGTTCAGAGGTGGCTTCTCTTGCTTTAGTGACATATAAACTAAAAACTATCTGAATCCCTCCACCTCCATACCCAATACACAGAGGTAGAGCAGAAACAGCATGACTGCAGTACCAACTTGTATTCAGGAAGGGGAAGCCTAGCTTATGGAGCAGCTCCTGGCCCCTGGCAATTATGAGCTCCTGCAGACACTGAGAAGGTGGGCCCATGGGTGGAGAAGTTCCTTCATTACGCCCTATTCTGATTTCTGGGAGGAGCTCCCTGGTCCATTGATCTTTATGGCTGACTCCACCCTCTGGGAGATTTCTCCTTGATTATTATCTCCTGGGCCACATCTAAAGTGAATGTCAGGCCTCCGTGGTGGCGCCGTGGTTAAGAATCCACCTGCCAGTGCAGGAGACATGGGCTCGAGCCCTGGTCCGGGAAGATCCCACATGTTGCGGAGCAACTAAGCCCGTGCACTACAACTACTGAGCCTGCGCTCTAGAGCCCACAAGCCACAAGCCCACACACCGCAACTACTGAAGCCCGCACACCTAGAGCCTGTGCTCCACAACAAGAGAAGCCATCACAAGGAGAAGCCTGCCCATCACAACGAAGAGTAGCCCCCACTTGCCGCAACCAGAGAAAGCCTGCGCGCAGCAACAGACCCAACAGAGCCAAAAATAAATAAATTAATTAATTAAATTTTAAAAAAATAAAGTGAATGTTGGGGAAGTTTGCCCTACTTAGAGGCTGTACAGCTTGCACAAGCCAACTTCCTGCCTGTGTAATATTGGGGGCCTGAGGGTGGTTTAATGCTTGAACAGTCAAAATCTTTGCTAGTTTGGGCTCATCATTTCTTTGGCAATAAAATACCCTTAAAAATTGTAGTAGGTTTCTAACTAGACCCACAAAAAAGTGCATCGTCTGTGATTTTAGTTACATGATGCTCAAGAACAGGTAAAATGAATCAACGATGACACTTGTGTTTGATTGGAATCCTACAAACAAGAAGACTCAGAGGGGCTAAGGGGCTCACCTAAAGGCACACAGCCAGTTTGAGCAGAGGCAGGATTAGAACCCAGGTTTCCAGATTTACAGCTCAGGGAGCTTCCTTTCACACTTGGTTCTCATAGGGAATAAAGAGACACAGCGGTTTCCAAATGCAGCTTTTTCTTTTGGTGCTTTTAATTAGCAAATATGAAATACACTGCCAATCTAATTTAATTATAATTAGTTAACCAGAAGGCTGATTATGTTGTAAATTTAGATTAAAGAGCTGCTGTTTTCAATTAGATTTGATTGTAAAGTGCTTTGACACTTTTCCCGGCCTCAAGGAAAGTTCACTGTATAATTTCCCACTTGTTCACTTGCATTTTACCCACAGGTCTAGGATGGTGGTAATGGGACTAAATTCCCAGGGCACCCCCAGCCTGGTGCAGATTTGGACCTGGTACCCCATCGATGACAAGCTGTTGTAGCAGGGTGATTTCAGATGTTACTGAGCTGTTGTAGCAGGGTGATTTCAGCTGCATGTAATAGAGGATCCAACCGAAAAAGGCTCGAACCTCAAGGGGACTTAAAGTGTCACATGATAAGACGTATGGAGGCAAGGCAGTTCCAGGGTTAGTTAATTTACTTTCGAAACACCCAGGCTCGTTCCCTCTTCCTGCTCTACTAATTTCAGCATGTTGGCTTCTAACCTCAGGTTTGTGGTTGTGCAACCGTTGCTGCATCTCCAAGCTTTCCCATGTCCCTAGAAGAGGACATGCCTTCCTTGCGTCCCTTGAGTCTCCAGTAGATTAATCATGACTCCTTGGCAGGACTGCCACCCAGGCCCGTTCCTAAGTCAACCACTGTTCCTGAGGAATCACCATGATTGGCTTGGGCAAGTCAAGACTCATTTTGTAGAGCCCATGGTTGCCTGAAACCTGCCAGCCACTTAGTAGATCTGTGGGGAGAGGGAGTGGCTGTTGGTTAGGCTACCAACTGTCCTTGCCTGGAGCCAGTGTGCCCGTGCCCTAGGAAGATCTGGCTGACCCAGCCTGGTTCTGCAATATTATGATCAAGGGAATCCAGCTGCCCATCATTGCTTCTTGACTTTCCATCCGTTGTCTGCTATCTCTGTTTTCCTGAGGGCTAAGCTTTAGTTTTGCTTGTAGGTGGCGTTGGCAATATAAGGCACAGCAAGGCAGGGAAAAAGGATGGAAAAGAGCGGTTAAAGAGGGACTTCCCTGGTGGCACAGTGGTTAAGAATCTGCCTGCCAATGCAGGGGACATGGGTTCGAGCCCCGGTCCGGGAAAATCCCGCATGTCGCGGAGCAACTAAGCCCGTGCGCCACAACTACTGAGCCTGCGCTCTAGAGCCCTCAGGCCACAACTGCTGAGCCCACGTGCTGCAACTACTGAAGCCCACGCGCCTAGAGCCTGTGCTCCGCAACAAGAGAAGCCACCGCAGTGAGAAGCCCGCGCACCGGGACGAAGAGCAGCCCCTGTTTGACGCAACTAGAGAAAGCCCGTGCGCAACAATGAAGACCCAATGCAACCAAAAATAATTTTTAAAAAAGAGTGGTTAAAGAGAGGACTGTTTAGAAGATGACGCAGGAGGCAAGCTGACTGGAGGATGAGAGAGACGTGCGTATGGCTATGAGGGTGGCCAAGCTGCCCACGTTGCCTCTGGGGAATATCGAGAGCTCTGCCTTGGGAAGAGGGTATCAGAGAGAATGGGACTGGCCCTCAGCACCTCAGGAAATGCTCCCTCTAAGGTGGTATTATCTTTCTGACCCAAACTCTAGTGTTCTGCCATACCAGGCTGCCTGTCTCTCCTGTCAAAGCCTCCAGAATGATGCTTAAGTGATCACCTTGGAGACACTGTGCTCCAGGAGAGAGGTTTCCATTTTGAATCTCTGCTGACAGCCCAGGCAGCCTCCGCTTCCCTACAAAACGTGTTCTTCAAGATGCTGGGACAACTGTATGCATGAAGTTGAACATTCGACCCACAAAGTTATAAAAGGCTGTTCCATTCTCAGACGGCTAAAAATACCATAAAATCCTCAATCACAACTGTCCCTTTTAACACTCCTTGATGATATTCTGTTGCCTTTTGAATTTCATTTTGTTCTTTTATTTTGCAATTAAACACGTAACTGGCTGAAGTCCAGTGACTGACCAGCAGAGATTAGACTTCCTGCGGCACCTAATCGTTTCCATCTATGTCTAAACGGGATTAACTTTACAGCTTTCTAAAAATCACTAGTATCAGTTCATCCAGTTTTCCATTTTCCACTCATTTTTACAAAACAATACAGCAAAAACATGCAATTCTCCTAAACGTATACTGTTGACCAGATAATGAAAGGGAGCTGCCTAAACTGACCAGCTGGCTGACAGGAGGCACAACTGTGCCAAACCTGGAAATGTTTGGGTTTAGAATATGAAAGGCAATTTGGGGTATAATGTATGAAAGTGCCAACTGTGTGCAAAACAGATGGAGTTGAGGCCCATTTATGTCTGTCCCTTCTTAAACATGACAAGATGGATGTCGGCTGCTACCAGATGATCAGCGTGGCCTTTAAAAGGCTCTGGGCCCTGCCCAGGGCTAATCCATTGAGTACTGGCCACAAGATCATGACGCATCTTGGTCCAACCACCTGGAATGCTGATGAGAATTGCTTGGATTGGCTGGCCATGAAGAACCAGGTGTTTTGTGCTCCCCGCTGCCAACCATGTTTATGTCCATGGCACCTGCTGGTGCTGGCTGATGGCGGAGGGCCAGTCCTGAATTTCAATCCCAGGAAGGCCCTTACTTCCAGGCCACAGCTGAACTATGTTAGGACCAGATGTTCCCGTCCCCTAAGACTCCATCGGGATTGGATGCACTGGACATTTCAATGCCATTTTATCACTCTAGGTGCGAGCGATAACTTTTTTTTTTTTTTTTTGCGGTACGCAGGCGTCTCACTGTAGTGGCCTCTTCCGTTGCGGAGCACAGGCTCCGGACGCGCAGGCTCAGCGGCCATGGCTCACGGGCCCAGCCGCTCCGCGGCATGTGGGATCTTCCCGGACCGGGGCACGAACCCGTGTCCCCTGCATCGGCAGGCGGACTCTCAACCACTGCGCCACCTGGGAAGCCTGATAACTTTTAATAAACTTCTAATTCTCATCTCCAAACTTCTCTGTAATCTTCTCCCCCGACACAGTCCTTCACCCCTTTCCTCCTTCATAATCCCTTTCACTGTGCCTTCTAGAATACTTGTTCCATGATCAGCATATTCTTTCACGTATTTTTCCTTCAAATATTCCCTCCACGTCATTGCCTTAACCCAGACTTAGCTCTCCCCTGAGCTCAGCTTCCCTGTGACCTCCCAAAGGGACACATTTCTTGTTGCCTGTGTTCCTCTGATGGGGAGGTGGCGTTGGTGTCCTCCTTGTTCCATTCCATTCCTTCCCTTGCCCCTCGCAAGCTCCACTGAGGCTCACACCGTTGGAGTTTTCTACCCCACCCCCTCATAGTGACCACCTCCTGGCCATTAGCAGTCTCATCACTTTCGTTTCCAGATTCCCGTTATCTCCACGTCAGCCCCAGCCATCATTCCCATGAGGGAAACACCAGCGCCTGTGCGAATGGCCCTTCCAGCCCTGTAGCTTTGTATGTCTTCCTTTGTATGGCCTCCTCGCCAGGCCCATTTCTAATATTCGCTGCAAGAGTACAGATGAAGGCTCATCTCTGTGTCCAAATATTGACATGTTATCCATCCAGCTAACAGAATGTTAAATAACACATATACTATCCCCTTTCCTTGACAGATATACCTTTATATGATGACAAGATTAAAAAATGTATAAAGTGATGGTAAAATTTGAAAGATGACTGAATTTAACTATTTTTTGTGAATGCTGGGTGTTCTTTCTATGAGCTTGTTATTTGGATAGGTAATAAAATGAACTGATACAAAATTCATAAATTATATTTACTCCATGAAAGTTAATCTTCTTGCCTTCATTTAAGTAAATTATTAATTATGCTGTTATAATCAAGACTTTCACATAATTTGTGTTCTATTGACAGTAACGATGACTTAGACAAACTTCTGGGGACATTGTGGTTCTTAGGGTGTTTTTCATTAATTTCAAAATGAAGAAACTATGTTTGGCTGAGTTTGGAACAACTGGAATTGTCAATTAAATTCTTAAAGCAACACTTAGATTGGAAATGAACTGTCAGTCTAACATATCATGTTCATATGATCATGATTTATCATGAGTTTAATTCATCATGTCTAATTTATAACATTTTGACGGGGTTAGGTTGTATATCATTAATTATTTTACAGAAAATAGCACAAAATATTTGAATTTCATTATGAAAGTTTCTTTCACCAATATCATGAGTTTCACTCTCTCTTAAAAGCAAGATCAAGATTCATATATTATCTTTTTTTTTTTTTACCAGAACATCATGTAAGTTTATTTCAGATATAGCAGCCATGTTAAAATCAACAAGTTTAAATCTTAACTGCACCAAGTAAACTCAGCTCTTTAAGTATTTTTAAAGTCATTCCCTCCAAAAAACTGAGGGAGCTTTTTCTTTTCCACCCCATATGTCATGGTTTCCCAATAGTTCTTTCTTTAGAGGACTTTCAGTTGATGAGTAAACTACTTTGGGGATATTTCAGAATTCTTTCTGCAAATGAAAACTAACCTGGACAAATTACATAGATTTCTCTGCAGATTCTTTTCTTTAGAACCTAAATGCAATTACCATACAATATAATTTTTATCTATTTGCCCCACAGAAAAAACTATCTGCCCTGAAAAATATGGTGGATATATCCTGTGATCTTCCAGTTAATAGAATTGTTTTACCTCAACGATAATTTTGATCATATTTCAAAATAACTGACTCAACATGGGACATTATTTCAATCTTTACTGACTCACAGGCACATGAACTAGCGCCCAGCTTGTATGTCTTCTACATCCTCCTCCTCCATAAGTGGATGGAATTATTTCATGTAAGTTTGATATAGGACAATTCACCCTTTACAAACACTTACACGTTAGGTTAAAGTCCGTGACTAATGTGGAAAAAGAAACACTAAAATGACAGGGAGCCTACACACTCAATTCAAAATTTAATATTTTTTCCTCCATAAATAATATGTACTTAATTGTCATGAGGCAGCTATTCGGTTTTCATTAACCACATTTAGGGATATATTCATAGGACTGATTAGATAGTCCAGGTGAAATGGTTATAGAAATAGAGGCAGTATCATCTCACAAAAGTCATTTATATATCAAAATCTATCTTGATATGTGAAGTTTACAAAAAGGCTGAATTTTTAAACTAATTATGCCTTCCGTAACTCAAACACTCTTCTCGTGGCAAGCGCAAGCTGAAGCTTATGCATGAAGGTAAAGGTGCTTAAAGCTAAAGTTTTCTTCTAAGCTTAGATTTGGACTGCTTAAGAAACTGTTACCCAAGAAACCAGCACGGTCTTTCTACATTTTTACTATCTTAAGATTACAGCCCTATAAACTCATTTATCAGCTATCTTCCTTTTCTATATTATTCTTGGCACTCAATTAAGACTGTTGAAGTCGATCGTACCTTGTAATTTTACATTCTCAAATAAGAACTTAAGATTATAAAATGTGCATAAACATTGTGTAAAGTAATTTTGCCATTCCACATATTTGAAGAGATGAAACTTTTATGCCAGAATTTACATAAGAGGATAAATATTATGAAGCAAGCTTCCTTTTAAAGTCAAATGACAGAAAATTCAAACCCTGTGCATTGTTTTAAAGTCTAATAAAAACATTTCTTGGTCCACCAGTATTGGCAATGTAGAAAAATTTAAATATTGGAGATGGGATTATGGAGGAAAATATGAAAATTTCAGATGTCTTCTATCTTATGAAAAGTTATTGGCCCGTTAAAGCCACTCCCTATGTGCCAGGAAACGAGCTGGCATAAACCAGCCGTGTCACTAGAGGAGGTCACAGTGACATTTGCGTTATTTAGACTTCTACTTTTTCCAAGAATAGAAGAAATATGTTTAATAATTCCCCCACCCCCAAATCCTTAAACTCAATATCACAAGCACAGAGTGTAAGCAAATCTGGGATGTTCTTCAACAGATAAGCAATAGCACAGCTATGTTATTCTCAAAAATTCTGTCTAGATATTCTTTCCTCTAAAATCAAATGCTCAGTGGCCACACTTCTAACAGTCTACATTAGCTGACATTAAATGCATTTATTGTGCCACAAGTCCATCTAAGCTTCCTTTTAGGTTTTTTTTATTTTTATTTTTTTTTGCGGTACGCGGGCCTCTCACTGCTGTGGCCTCTCCCGTTGTGGAGCACAGGCTCCGGACGCGCAGGCTTAGTGGCCATGGCTCACGGGCCCAGCCGCTCCTCGGCATGTGGGATCTTCCCGGACCGGGGCACGAACCCGTGTCCCCTGCATCGGCAGGCGGACTCTCAACCACTGCGCCACCAGGGAAGCCCTAGGTATTTTTTAATATGTCCAAGAGACAGCACCTGCTTCAGGTTTATTTAGGGCCATTGACCTATTAGGACATCAACTCCATTTTTAAGGTTTGACTAACTATTGTGGATTTACTGAAGAAAAAGGACAGGAGAAAAAATAGCAAATCACAACAAACCTCTTTAGGTCAGTTAAAGGCCATATCTCTAGCTAGGATATTAAAAAAATTAATCTCACCAGCCCACACTCTAAAAGTTAATGCCACTTCTAACAATCAACAGCAGGAAAAATAAACCTGCTAACAACCAGACCACTCATTAGCAAAAAGCAGCTCAACTCAAGTGCTGAGACCAAAGTATAATACTACCTACTCAAACTGTCCCACCTACCCTCAGGCACCAGCGAGGGAGGAAGAAATAACTGCTTAACAGAACAAAATAAGCTTAGTATTTCTTAGGAGGCTAACAATGGTCCAACTCCTGAGCTAATACTCAGAAGGACAATAGGTGGCGTGAAGGCAATGTATAGGGATTAGTATCCCACAAAATCTTGAAAAACCCAAAGTACCACAAACACACTAAACTTGTCTATGAGTTAGAGAACAGGATATTGCTGCTGCTTCTTCTTGTCCTTTGAAGTATACAATACTTTGTAGGCTCTGCCCTTCAATGTGAAAGCAGGACATTAAAAAAAAAAAAATTGAAATTGACACTCAAGTTTTTGGGACCATATATCTTGACTGTGAAACTAAACAGATCTATACCTTCTCCTTCCTGCAATCAAACCACCTCACAAAAATAAGAAAACTAAAACAATCCAAACTCGATTAATAAGTCCTTAAAAGTTTAAAACTTTGAGAGGAAAGGGAAGGAAGTTTTGAAAGGAAGAAACACAAGAACAAGGAAGAGGGAAAGCTTTAAAAGAAAAAAAGCGGGGGGCGGGGGCAATCAGTGGGCCTCTCTTTTATTTGGTGGCCAGCAAGTGCAAGAAAGTTCCTCTGTAATTTGTTCAGTTGTCTGTCTTCTGCACATCTGCGTTCTGGCCAGAAGCGACTTGGAGGTTTTTCTGCAGCACATGAGCATAAGCGGGCTCTATCCTCTTAGAGGAGTTCTTCTTTGTCTCAATAATCTCAAAGCCAAGCTTTCTGTAGAAGTCAACTGCAGACTCAACGCTGATCTGGACATGCAGATAGCTGTCAAAACTGCTACCTTGGGCTTCCCTGGTGGCGCAGTGGTTGAGAGCCCACCTGCTAATGTAGGGGACACGTGTTCGTGCCCTGGTCCAGGAGGATCCCACATGCCGCGGAGCGGCTGGGCCCGTGAGCCATGGTCGCTGAGCCTGCGCGTCCGGAGCCTGTGCAAAAAAAAAAAAAAAAAAAAAAAAAAAAAAAGTGCCATCTTTTTCACAGATGTTTAAGACATGATTTAACATTTTAGTTCCTACTCCTAGCCTTCCGTATGGTGCCAGACATCCTAGTGTCATGATGTAAATAAAGTCTCTTCTGATTCAGTGAATGATCCACCCTACAGCATACTGCACCTACTGCAATATCAGTGAAATAGGCAAGTTTTGCTAGCTCGCCAACCTCCAGCACATCCTTGTAGAACTTGTCATTGTAGCTGACTGGAAAGTTGACCTGGTTTAATCTCTTCAGCTGTTGAATATTGTGTGATGTCACATCTCCCAGCTCGATCCGGCCTTTCATCTTCCCCGCCAGCTGAGGCCGTTGTTACCCCCGATATCAACGCCGTTGTCGTCGCCGCCCTGAGCTCTCCGCGCCCTGAGCTCGGGCCACTCAACCGGGCAAGCCGGCCTCCTCGCCTAGGGCAGGGAGCTGAGCGGGTGACCGAGGCCGCGAGAGTGCAGCGCGTCTCTGCGTCTCCGGAGGGGGCGGGGGTACCTCCCGCCGCCGCGCTGGTGCAGCCTCTTCTCCACACGTGCACACGGGGCACTCGCCTCCCTCCGGCCACGCCGCCGCGCTGTCCATACATTATCTTAAAGTATCTTCCTTTCAAATTCCCCAATGCTGAGATAGAATAAGAAAATTAACGATGGCAGCGTGTTATTTAATTTGTTAAAATCTTTCTTCAGATTGCATTTTGATCTCTAATGGCCAAAAATAGTCTCCAAAAAACTAGTTTGGGGAAATTTCGTCCAAGGCTTTCTGCAGTCGTGCAGAACAAAACATTTTTGTTTCCCTTAAATTTTTCTTTAAAAATACGAATATTAATGCTTTAAAAAGTGAAATACACAAACAACTGTGTATGGTTTTCTTTTGTAAGCAGCAGTTCATACCAAACACCTGCAGACAATGCAAATACAAATACACAGAAAAGTAATTTTATTTTCCACTAAAAACTACAATTCACTCATACTTGAGGATCTTCTATTGTTTCGCTTAACTTTTCAAGTGTATGTCATTCATCTTGTCTCAACTAAATCAAATTGCTTTAACATAGGGAGTAGCTCCAAGACTATGATTTAGAACACAAAAATGGACACTTGGCACAACTGGGAGATGATGCTTTGTTATGCAAGAATCTGTCACATTAATGCCAAGCGGAAAGGGTTTCAGGAGTTATAATTTGTCTTGTCTTTCAGTTAAGTGCTTCTGTTGCTCAGATCCTTCTTGCACTCTGATATGTCACTGTCTTGTGTGTGGGTGGTAGACACCACCCAGAAACCTTCATGGCATCCAGAAGCTGTTGCTTGTTGTTTTGAGGTTGTGGGGTGGGGAGAAGCAATACTGACTTGCTAATTCAAACATTCTACCTTTTGGTTATCATCTATCCTGCTGGTTTCTTAAGGACAGACATCCTTACAGTAGCTCTTCAACATCATGGAGACCTCTCATCCATAAACAACTCTCCCTTCTCTCTAGCCATCTGCCCCATCTGTCTTTATTTTCTTATCCAGCTTGAAGCCCATGGCTGATTCATCTTTTTCATAACTAATCCAACTCCCCTTCCACTGCACGCATCTGACAAAACCCCAGCTTTAGAGAAACATGATCATCTGTATCAGGGCAGCTGCATCATCCTTGAAACCTTTCTGTCCTTCACCTTCAAACTTTAACCCATCAAGTCCTGTCCATTCAAATGCCAAAAGAAGGACTTCCCTGGTGGTCCAGTGGTTAAGAATCTGCCTTCCAATGCAGGGGACATGGGTTTGATCCCTTATCGGGGAACTAAGATCCCACATGTCACGGGGCAGGTAAGCCCGCTCACCACAACAAGAGAGAAGCCCGAGCACCGCAACGAAAGGTCCCACTGCAACGAAAGGTCCCGCCTCAACGAAAGGTCCCACATGCCTCAACTAAGACCCGACGCAGCCAAAAACAAATAAATAAATATTTTTTTAAATGCCCAAAGAAACCTGCAGTCTACCACATCTTTCTATGACCATTACCGTCCCCATAGTCCAAGCCACCATCGTCTCTTTCCTGAAGTATTGCTTTAACTCCCTAATTGGTCTCTCCACTCTTTCCTTCCCTATAGGCCACTCCCCTCAGGGCAGTGAGATGCTCCTATAAAATGTAAGTTACATCTTACAGCACTTCCTTACCTCTTTTCCATTCAAACAGAAACACAGAATCCTCAGCAGGACTTACAAGAGTACCCATAACGTGGCTATTTCCTACTTTTCCTCCAAATGCCATATCCCTTTCTCTCTCCTTCACGCCACTAGAGTCTCATTACCTTTCTTTCAGTTCCTAGATGATGTCAAACGCTTTCTGCCTGGAAAGTTCTCTCCCTAACTTGTTGACTAACTTCTACTCATCCTTTTATCTTGGCAGAAGTACACTTTTTTCAGGACGATTCTCCTTGATCACCCAAAGTAAAATAACTTTCTCTGTTATGCCCTCTCATAGCACCTGCTATCAATATTTTCCTTTATTGTGCTTGTCAGGCTTTGGTTCCTGTGGTTAACTGTTAAATCTGGACACTTCAGAGGACTGGAAACTCCATGAGGGGCAGAAACCCTTTTTGTCTGTTTACTCTTGTAGCCCCAGCACAGTGCCTGAACACATAAATATTTGTGAATGACTGAGTGAAAGGAATAGGCTAGCAACAGGGTGCTGGTTGGGAAAGCCTTTATCCTACAGCCTCCTTCAGCCTGATGTCCTTTCCTTCAGCTCCTAGATTCATCAGGTTTACAGAAATAATCTGCATCATTATCTTTGTTCCCCTGCTAGGATGGAATTTGGATTCAGATGCTAAGATATAAAAGGAAGGAACAAAATCCAACATGGAAAGAAATATCGAATAGAGAATACTCCCCCGAGTGGCTACACATCTTCGCTGTAAGCAGTAATCTCAGTGTGCAGCTATGGAGGCTTGAGTTATTTACATATCTCTAATCCTTTTACCTTCTAAGTGAGATCATTCCAATAGCTTTGCCTTTAGACTTCCAATTGCCTTATGCATTCACAAGTCATTTCTTTGTCAAATGCTGTATTGTAATCTCCTAGGGAGATTATAAAAAAAGTATTCATTCTTCTTTATCCTAATATAGTTTATCTGTCTCCATCGAAGTTCTGTTTTAAATTTTTCTGTGCTAATGCCTTCATGAAATTAATAGTAAATTTAAAATGAAATAGAAATTAAAGTAATTAAAATTAAAACATCATCTATAGGTCTGTATGTTGTCTACCACAGCTTGTCTGATTCAATGAGTTCAGACTTGACCACTTAGAGGAAGCATGTACGGTCTGTGGAGTTTTTCATATAATTTCTCATCTCTTCTTTCCTCTTCCTGCTCACCTCTGAGCAATTTCATTTCTTTCTAACAATGCAAGAATTAGGATGAAAAGATGTAAAAATGGCAATAATAAGTTTGCTTTCTCTTAGGAAAAATGTATCTCTCATCATACAGATGATGTTTTAAGAGTTGACTAAAGAAAAAAGGACTATTGATATAAAATAAGATTTCAAGTAGATTTAAGGTAGTCATGCATTTATTCATTCAAAAATGTTGAACAACTCTAATGAAATATTCTGTGGGAAAGGTGACATAAAGGTATTTAAAGCCATAATAAACAAAGACTAATTCTTAATGACACAATCTCTGTGCCATGACCTCCACCCCCATTTTAACTATTTTAGATAATTAGCTACATATTTATTTTGTAATTGTCTTTCTTGATTCTAATCAGAACATACACAATTTTGATACATATATTTATTAGGGAGATATTTATGAGGGGGAGGGAGTCGAGGGGTTGTGATGAGGTAATGTAATGGATAGGCTTTGGGGCTTAGGTACTTGGGCCTATAATGGGCATTGCATCCATTTCAACCTCCCTACTTGACCCCAGATTTTATTCTTGCGTCCCACTCTGAGTACCAGGGGTGGGCCTCATTTTCCAGGAATAAATCCATACCCTTTCCAGTAAATGGCTCTGGAATTCAGGCGTAAATGCCATGTAGACTGGTTCAGGAATGAGTCAATGAGACATTGGAAAAGAAGTATGCTGAGGACTTCTGTGAAAGAATTTGCTTGCTCACAATAGATGTCTACCAGAAGTCATGGGTCCTCTTCTTCTGGACATTGTTGTCCAAATATGTTGGCAGCCTAAGGATGAAGCTTGCAAAAGAGGAGATCAGGTCAAATAACAAGGCAGAGAACAGAGCTGGAGACCTGACTGAACCACGCCTCACCTTTGCCCTTCCTAGACCTTATGAGTATGTTAGCCAAGGAATAGCCTTGACTTTTAAGCAATTTTTTACTTGAGATTTCTGTTTCTGGAAGCCAAAATAAATATTTTAATGTACAGAATCCCAATTTATACATTCTTAATATTGTTTTTATTTTTTAAGGTTGTTTTTCTGATTATAAAAATAATACGGACTCACTGTAGAGAATATAGAAAAGATCGAAAGGTACGAAGAGGATAAAAACCATCTATAAGCCTATTAGCCCTAGATAATTGCTATTGATGTTTTGAATTAGTCTTCTCTTTACATAAACAAACTTACATATATATTTTACATATATATGTATTCTGCTAAATATAGATTTTTTTAATAATGGTGTGTTTAACCAATTACAGTTTAAATAAATGTCTTATATTGATTATTTTGGCAGTATACATGTAAAGGGTTCAGTGTTCACCGGTATGCTGGGTAAAACCCCCTGGAGTAGGGCCTTACTAGATGGAAGTTATATTGCTGTGATAGTACCAATCCCTTCAGTTCTAAATGTCTTCTAGTTTCCATCATGATTTTCTGACCCATATGTTGACTGGAAGACTAGAAATATGGGGGTTTACTAGCTGTCTGTTGGTTATTGATTTCTAACTTAACTACACAGTGGGCAGAGAATGTGGTTGCTATGATACCAGTCCTTAGACATGTTGAGAAACTTGCTTTATGACCCAGTATGTTCAATTTTTGTAATGTTTCACATATTCTTGAAAGGAAAGTATATTCTGTAGTTGCTGAGTGCGATATTCTATAGGTATTCATTAAATCAAGCTTGGTAATTGGGTTGTTCAAATCCTCTAGTCCCTTAAAGATTTTCTGATCCCTTTGATCTGTGTGTTAGTTTCCTGTGGCTGCTGTTAACAAATTAGCACAAATGGGTGGCTTTAAACAACAGAAAGGTATTCTCTCCCAGTTCCAGAAACTAGAAGTCTGAAATCAAGGCACTGGCGGGGCTGCCTTCCCTCTGAAGGCTCTAGGGGAGAATTCATTCTTTGCCTCCTCTGGCTTTGGGTGGCTGTAGGCATGTGGTGTCGGAGTGTGGCTGCATCACTCCAACCTCTGCCTCCGTGGTCACACTGCCTTCTCCTCTTCTGTTTCTGTCTCAGATCTCCTCCTCCTTTCTCTAAAGAGGACACTTGCCATTGGTTTTATGTTCCGCCTGGATAATCCAGGAAGCTCTCCTCATTGCAAGATCTTCAATTACATCTACAAAGACCTTATTTTCAAATAAAGTAACACATAGGTTCCAGGGATTAAGACACTGGAGATATCTTTTTTGGGAGCTACTATTCAACCCACTGCAATGTGATACAGAGATATGTAAAAATCACCTACTCTGATGATAGATTTCTCTTTCTTCATCTACTTCCGTCAACTTTTGCTTCATATATTTTGTGACCATATTTTTAGAGACACATTTATGACTCTCATATCTTGTGTATTGAGTGTTATCTAGGCACACCCACCCACCCACCTCAGAAGTCTATTGATGACAAACTATCAGCGGTTGTTTGTCTGAAAAAGACTATAATTTGTCTTTCCTCTTACATTCTTTACTTGCAGGGCATAGACTTCTAAGGTTGCCTTTTTTTCCTCCTCAGCATTTCACTCAGGTGTCTTTTACTTGAAAAAAATTTATTTTCATATTCCCAAAATGTCCCAGGGCCAGAAAATTAGTACGGTTCCAGGCCCAGAGAATCAAAACCGTGTGCTGATTCAAAAAATATATGCCATTAATTAATATGAGGGAGCATTGTCTGAAATTAAATCATTCTAAGTGATTGGTCAAAACATTTCATTTAGTGCAGAATATACTGGGAAAACGTGTAGGGAAGATGAAACAAATGTGGACACTGAAGTATATCAGAGACAATTTCTCAGTGACTGAAGTGATTCTTCACTTCACACTAATTGCGTATCTGTAGAAATAAAGATTCATTATTCTCGTATAATATACTGTTATTGCAGGGCTTCCCTGGTGGCGCAGTGGTTGAGAGTCTGCCTGCTGATGCAGGGAACACGGGTTCGTGCCCCCGTCCGGGAAGTTCCTACATGCCGCGGAGTGGCTGGGCTCGTGAGCCATGCCACTGAGCCTGCGCGACCGGAGCCTGTGCTCCGGCAACGGGAGAGGCCACAACAGTGAGAGGCCCGCGTACCGCATAAAAAAAAAAAAAAAATATATATATATATATATATATATATATATTGCAGAGGAATCGAATAAATTATAATAGAGTTACACAATCTTTCTTCCTTGTCCCTCAAGACTCTCATACATAATCTCAAATTTGTAGTTAGATTTGTGAAACATACGGAGAGTGGCATTTTTAAGTTTAAAATTTCTGGCCTCAGTGTACGGAAGAGTTAAGGAACTTTTTAAAAGTTCTTGATTAGCTCAAACACATTTATTTTTTAAGCCACTCTGCTGTCTCGGTTGTTTTCCTCGATTTTGAGGGTTTGGGTCGTGTGGGCTGAGGCTCAAGAGCAATCCTGCCAAGGGCCGCCCTGGGCACTCCCACCCGTTTATTATGGCGAAGCGGAGCTTCTACTGGCCCCCTAGCTCCATGGTCAAGCAAAAGCTGGGGCTGCAAGACCCTCTGCAGTGCGAAGCCCTGTAAATTGGGTGAGCGGGAGAAAAACACCGGTGAGACGGGAAGCCTGGGGCACACCGACCGAGGGGCAGGCTTTAAGCGCGTCTTCAGTCATCCGCTCACCTCCCCGTAGTCCTGGTAACCAAACTCTGAACGCGCGTGCGCAGCCAAACTCCCTTATCACGTGAGGCCGGGCCGGGGGCGGAGCCGACGAATGCTCCTCGGGACTGGTTGCCCAGTTCCTCTCCGCATGGGACCAGCCGAGGCGGGGCGAACCTCTGCTGTACTGCGTTGGGGTGGCTCACAGCTCCCGCCCCTTTTCGTTTAGCTTTCTCGCGGCTGGTTCCTCGCACCACGTGTCCTCCGGGCCGCTCCCCCAGCTGCCTGTTGGAAGCTGCTGTAAAATGTCGTGACGGGCGCGGCTGCTTTACGGCTGCCTCTCCCTAAGTGGAGCCCTGGAGCGCCCACCGCCGTCAGCCCTGTCTCTACGAGTCGGCCGGGCAAGATTGAGAGACCCGGCGCGCCGCTGCCCTCCCCGCCGCGCCCGTTCCGGCCCTCGGCGATGTGAGCTCGAGGAGGCTGCGGTGCCCCCCCGGCCTGGGGTTGAGACGGGCGGCAGGTGCCTGTGAGGCGGGCGGGTGCTGGGGGCCTGCAGGATGGAGGAAAGCATGGAAGAGGAGGAGGGGGGCAGCTACGAGGCGATGATGGACGACCAGAACCACAACAACTGGGAGGCCGCCGTGGACGGCTTCCGGCAGCCACCCCCACCCCCTCCGCCCCCTCCGCCCCCCTCTTCGATCCCAGCCCCTGCCCGAGAGCCTCCGGGGGGTCAGCTGCTGGCGATGCCTGCGGTCTCCGTGGACAGGAAAGGCCCCAAGGAGGGGCTCCCGATGGGGCCACCGCCGGAGCCGAATGGGGTGATCATGATGTTGAAGAGCTGCGACGCGGCTGCCGCCGTGGCCAAGGCGGCCCCCGCCGCCACCCCCACCTCCAGCATCAACATCAACACCTCCACCTCCAAGTTCTGTGAGTACAACCTTTCGTCTGCAGCCTTGGCTTTTCTCCTTCCCACCCGGACGCCGAATCCTTCCTTCTCGGCCATCCCGCTTCCTTTGTTTCAGGCCTGGGTCTCTCCTCTCCTCCCCGCCTCCCTCCCCCGCCTCGTTTGGTGTCCGCGGCCGGCGCCGGAACGGCCCTGGCTTCTTGTATTACCTGGCCTAAAAGAGCAGCCTGGTTACGCACACAGCCCCAAGTTCTCCTACAAACGCGAGCCGTATCATGACTGGCTATCTCTCAGCATCAGGAAGCTCTTTTCTTCTCCGTTCCCCCTTAAGTTTCACCCTCAAACGTGAAGGGAAAATAAGGCTGTCCGAGTTTCGTTAGGGAGAGGCCTTCAGTTTGTTTTTTGCAACCAGGGGCAAAAGAAATCTGGCCACTTGTGTTTCTGTGCCTTTAGCCAGCCTGCGTTAAACAAGTCAGGAATTAGAAAGTTGACCTATATCTACGCTTCGTTCTTTCCCTTCTCCAGTGCACGCTTTCTGCATCCCGATAGGGAAATGTATGAGTTGCTTCTTGAGTAACAGCAGCGCAGTGGGAGCTGCGACATCCGTTTTGAAGCTAATAATGTATAAAATTACTTTTTCAATGTCTACACTCATAAGAACAAGCCATTCGGTATGTGTCCAAATCTAAGATTGTGTTCAATGTTGAACTTTTATGTTAGTGATCTGCCCTAACGCTCAGCTGCAGGCAGAAAGATTTAAGACCAAAATCTGTTTTGTAACCGAAACTATCTCCAACCAAGGATGTATGCTTCCACAGCTAGGAAGAAAAGTGCGTTTGCTTTAAGTGGTATTTTTGGGGGCTGGTGATGGTGGAAATTGACCGTCATAGCGAGATTTTTCTCTCCTATTAATAACTGCAAGTTTTGAATGGCATCTGGTAAAGAACTGGAGATTTCATTTCTAGTTGCTAATTTTATCAAGCTGTACCAGTAATTGTCCAGTTAGCTGTGCAGAGAAAATATCTGCCTTGGTTCAGATGTATAGTCATAGCCTTACACATTTTTTTTGTTGTTGTTGGAACAAGCACATAGTCTTATTTATTTGCCCTCAAGATACTGCTTTAGTCAGAGACATTCATATGTAGGTATGGTTGGTAAGATTTGTCTACGATTTTTTCCGTATTATGTGTACACGAAAATAATGTTTATATTGTATAATTTGTGTGTTGAAGTCTATGTAGTGAAACCAGACCTAGGACACAGTGGCAGGGTGACTTATCTAAATGCTGAAGGAAACTTACTTTAGTGTTTCAACTAAGTTCATTTTAAGAGTTCAAAAAACAGCATACAGCTAAGAGCAAAAATTAGTGAAATTAGGAACAAAAGAAAGATTTGCCAAACCAAAAGATTGTTTTTTGAAATTAATAAGCTAAACGGACCTCCGATTTTTTAAATGCAAATACAATAAGTGATAACTGGGAAATAGGTACAAACATGAGGTGTTTAAAAGAAGAGTTTTATGAATTGCTATGGGTTTATAAATTTGAAAGCCTAGAGGAAATGTGTAAATTCTTAGAAAACTACAAACTATGAAAGTTGGTAACAGAAGAAGTAGATAGCTTGAGCTAATAAATATTTTTTTAATTTATTTTGTTTTTATTTTTGGCTGCGTTGGGTCTTTGTTGCTGCGTGTGGGCTTTTTTCTCTTTGCGGCGAGCAGGGGCTACTCTTCGTTTGCGGTGCGCGGGCTTCTCATTGCAGTGGGTTCTCTCGTTGCGGAGCACAGGCTCTAGGCGCGCAGGCTTCAGTACTTGTGGCACACGGGCTCAGTAGTTGTGGCTTGCGGGCTCTAGAGCTCAGGCTCAGTTGTTGTGGCGCATGGGCTTAGTTGCTCCACGGCATGTGGGATCTTCCCGGACCAGCGTTCGAACCCGTGTCCCCTGCATTGGCAGGCGGATTCTTAGACACTGCGCCACCAGGGAAGCCCGAGCTGACTAATAAATATCTAAAAACTGAAATAGTAAAACGTCCCCTTTCAAAAACTCTGGATGAAGATAATCTTATAATTGAGGTGCAGTGAGCTTTTAAATAACAATTCCTTTTTAAAAGTTGTTCTGGGAAATAGGAAAAAGAGAGAGAGAGAGATGCCAAGCTCATTTTATGAAGTTAGTGAAATCTTGATTCCAAAACTAGGTAAAGTTGATATGAGAAAGTTATACATCTGTTTTCAGTTATTAGCATAAATGTAAAAATCCTACACAAAATACTAGCTCTTCAAACCCAACAATGTGTTAAAAGAATCTTGATCCATAGAGTTTGTTTTAGGAATGTAAGTGTGGTTCAACATCCATTTATCTGTTAATGTAATTTATCTTATTAGTAGACTAAAGGAGAGCATATGGGTTCATCATTCTCTCTACTTTTGTATATGTACTTGAAAATTCCCATTAAAAAGTTTTAAAAAAATAGACTAAAGGGAGAGAATTCATCATTATTTCGATACCATAAAATTATTTGATAAGATGCAGCACCCATATATGATAAAAACTCTTGGCAAGCTTGGAACGCAGGATAACTAAATGATGGTCATTACCAAAAACCTACAACAAATAATAATACTTAACAGAGAAATTTCAGATACATTTACTTTAAGGCCAGTAACAAGGGACTTCCCTGGTGGTCCAGTGGTTAAGACTAAGCGCTTCCACTGCAGTGGGCACGGGTTCAAACCCTGGTTGGGGAGCTAATCCTGCATGTGGCACGGCAAAAAAATAAATAAAAAGATCAGTAACAAGATAAGGATGCCCTCTGTCATTGTTACTGTTTAACATAAGAAAGATTCCGACGAACACTACAGGGGGAAAAAATTAAAAGTGTAAGTATAAGAAGGGAAGCAATAAAACTCATTATTTGCAGATAATATCACTTATCTAGAAGAACCATTAGAATCAAGAGACGCTATTAGAACTAGTAAGAGTTTAGCAAGGTTACTGGACTTAAGATCACCCTACAAAAGTTAGTAGCATTTACTACACTAGCAATAACCAATTAGTAAAGGTAATCAAAAGTAAATATTGTAGGGCTTCCCTGATGGCACAATGGTTAAGGATCCGCCTGCCAATGCAGGGGACACGGGCTCAAGCCCTGGTCTGGGAAGATCCCACGCGCTGTGGAGCAGCTAAGCCCGTGCACCACAACTACTGAGCCTGCACTCTAGAGCCCACAAGCCACAACTACTGAGCCCACGCGCTGCAGCTACTGAAGCCCGCATGCCTAGAGCCTGTGCTCCACAACAAGAGAAGCCACCGCAATGAGAAACCCGCGCACCGCAAGGAAGAGTAGCCCCCACTCAACGCAACTAGAGAAAGCCCGCACGCTGCAACAAAGACCCAACACAGCCAAAAATAAATAAATTTTTTTTAAAAAGTAAATATTGTATACAATAATAGCAAGAAAACTATAGTCTCTAGGAATTACCCTAAGTACATAAGATCTTTAAGGAGAGAACTTTAATAAGGAGCTAGAAGAGGACCTAAATAAATGGGAAAACTTTCCATGCTTTTGGGATTGGATTACTTATTGTTGTAAGGAAGTCAGTTTTTTCCATTTTAATCTATAAATTTGATTAAACTGCCATCAAAATTCCAGTTGGTTTGTCTGACAAACTCAATAACCTGATCTAAAATTTATATGGCAGGTGGGATAAAGTCTGTGAATAGCTAAATCAGTCTTAAAGTTTTGCTTTCGTGGGGGCTTACCTTACCAGAGGTTAAGATACTGTTTCAAAACTATAGAAATAAAAGCTAGTATAAGTGCAAGAACCTAAAAAATACACTGGGGGAACAAATTGGAGAGCAGAGACTTACCTATATGTTCAGGAACTTAAGATAAAGGTGGTATCATAAATCATCAGAGAAAGGAGTCATGTTGCTAGGAAGAGTGGCTTACTTTATGGAGAAAAACCTACCACCACAGATGGGATGAACTATGGATAATTAAAGATGTAAATGTGAAAGGAAAAGTTATAAAATTAATGGAAGACAGTGTTGAAGAAGCTCTTTCCCTAGGGAAAGTTTTATCTCCTAAAACTTACAAAGGTGAAAAAGTAATGACTTTGATTATATAAAAATTAAAGGTTTTCATTCAGTGACAGACAGATGAAAGAATTAGGGAAGATATTTGCAGTGCCCAAAATTGCCAAGGAATTTAGCCTTGAATTTATTCAGCTTTTGTTTGTCCCCAAAAGCATTTTACCTTCATTTTCTAAGGATATTTTTGCTGGATATAGAATTCTAGATTGATAATCTTGTTTTGTTTTTGTTTTTCCTTTCAATACTTTAAAGATGTCTTTCCGTTGTCTTCTGGCCTGCATTGTTTCTTTTAATAAATGTCTGAATATTCTTATCTTTGTTCCTCTCTAGTAATGTGTCCTTTTCTGGCTGCTTTTAAGATTTTCACTTTATCTTTCACTAAATCAAATTTAATTTGATTGTGATATTCCTTGTGGTAGAGTTTTCTGTAGGCTTATTCTTGTTAGTGTCCTCTGAGCTTCTTGGATTTGTGGGGTTCTAGAATTTGTCAAATCTGGAACATTATCATTCATTTTATATTTTTTCAGAATTACTGCCCCATGCCCCTCAGTTGCATATATGTTACGCCACTTGTTATTGTACACTAAATCACTGAGGCTCTGTTCATTATCTTTTTCAGCTTTTTCACCCCCCTCTGCTTCAGTTTAGATAGTTTCTATTGCTGTGTTGTCTCTGGTGTCTAATCTGTTGTTAATTCAGCAAGAGTTCCAACTGTTTTTTTTTTTTTTTTTTTTTTTTTTGCGGTACGCGGGCCTCTCACTGTTGTGGCCTCTCCCATTGCGGAGCACAGGCTCCGGACGCGCAGGCTCAGCGGCCATGGCTCACGGGCCCAGCCGCTCCGCGGCATGTGGGATCTTCCCAGACCAGGGCACGAACCCGTGTCCCCTGCATTGGCAGGCGGACTCTTAACCACTGCGCCACCAGGGAAGCCCGTTCCAACTGTTTTTAACATAGACTCTCATTGAGTCCAGGTTTCAGTCAGTTAACTGAGCAAATTGTTACAACCATATCTGGTTTCTTGAGATACTGCAGTGAATGAAGAATCTTCAGTAAGTGTATTCCTTTTGATAACTTAAGTCTTACCTAAAGTTATGTTTCAGTCTTTAGAATTCTTAATGTCTTCTGAGAGTCCACAGTGGTGTACCTCAGAGATATTATGGGTTCTGTTCTAGACCACTGCAGTAAAGTGAATATCACAATAAAGTGAATCACACAAATTTTTTCATTTCCCAGTGCGTATAAAAGTTATGTTTACAGTCTAGTATAGTCTGTTAAGTGTGCAATAGCATTATGCCTAAAAAAAATTGAACATATCTTAATTGAAAAATACTTTATTGCTAAAAAATGCTAAATATCATCTGAGCCTTTAGCAAATCATAATCTTTTCGCTGGTGGAGGGTTTGAAATATTGCGAGAATTACCAAAATGTGACAGAGATGCAAAGTGAGCAAATGCTGTTGGAAAAATGGCGCCAGTAGACTGGCTAGACTCAGAGTTGCCGCAAAACTTCAATTTGTAAAAAGCGCAGTATCTGCACAGTACAATAAAATGAGGTATGCCTGTAGTTCTTTTGGAATGAAGGCTGGCTCCTGTTTGTTTAGATTTGGTGCTTCTTCCCCTGGGAAATTTGATTTATAATAGTTGGAGGTTTAGAGGCGGTGAGAGCTGCTTGGAGTAAGGCATGAGGAGAATCTGCATTCCCTTGCAAGGCTCCAGTCAGTATTACAGCAAGGGAGCAGGGGCTTCAGTCAAGTAAAGATTAGCCTCGTATTGGGTGGGAGGGGTGCTTCTCAGGTAGGGAAGGCTCAGTGAGTTTTGTGAGGTCGGGGTTCTCAGATTGATCAAACTCTACTAAACTGACCCCATTTCAGGCCTCAGGGTCTTATCATTTCACAATCAGTGCCCTAACTTTTACTTAAGAGATTATTTTTATATGGTAATTCTGTAACTTGCAGAATCACTCTGTTTGATTTTTGGCTATATCAACCCTATACCTATAAGAATTAAGAGGTTCTTTTATGCATTCATGGATGCTCTTTGGTCTTCTGTTTATTGAGTTAATCATTTTCTTAAAGCTTTCACCTGTCCTCAGAATCAGCCCACTCCACAGTCCTTGTCTTTCTTATTTCCATCATAATGCACTTAGCAGTCTGCCATGCTGTTTTCTTCAAGAAGAACTTTATTCCAGGTATCTACAGGTGGTAAGTAATTCTTTGCTGCTACATGCCATATACTATTAGTATTATGTTATCTAATGGTGGCAATGTTATCATTGCCTTTAAATCCAACTAGATTGGAAAACCAAAGCCAGGTTCCTAGCTTTTAAGAGTCTGTGTCCTGTAACTACTCTGGTACCAAATACTTTAATCAGTCAGTTCAGTGCAAGAAAATACTCTAGGTATCTAAAGCAACAGGAGTTCTAATAGCAGAAATTGGGTCCATTGTAAATTGCTGGAAAGGTCAGAGGTATGAAGTCAGTGAGGCTGCTCGCCTAAAGCTGCATTCCAGCGGACAGGCTGCTGCTGCTGCTGCCACCACCGCCATTCTTACATCGTCACACTTGCCTCCCTCATCCTTGAAGTTGGTGACCAGACACTGGAACTTGGAGTTCGGCTGCCACAAATTCTGATGTCTCTAACCTTACTTGCCAGAACCACCAGCAGCAATAATCTGTCCTTTGCCTCCCTTTGGCCTTCCAAATCTCATTCAAATGTATCTCATTGATGGAATGTAATTTGGGAAGTGTAATTACTTAGTTCAGTTTTTCATTGAACATTAGTCAGCTTGATAATTACCCCCAAATTTCAGGAGCTTATGGACCAACAAAGGCTTATTTTTTGCTCATGTTGTGTTAGTGGCTGACGGTTGTGGCTTTTCACATGTCATCCCATTCTGAAGCGCAGCTCTTTTCTGGGTCCTGTCAGTCTTGGCAGAGACAAAGAGAAGAGAGTGGACAGCAACACACAATGGCTTTTAAAGCCTCTGCTCAGATGTAGCATATGTCACATCTGTTTATATTCCAGATACATTAAACAGGCTAGAATGGTTCCCTGTCTGAATGTGTTGGGGCAGGTGGGACTGGAGCGTGAGGATAAAAGGCACCGAATGGCTAGATGGAAGGGGGTTGCGGGGGGATCTTGCCTTGACTGATGGTACTGTGCCATGATCTCAGGATAATTATGAATCCACTGCACCAAAAGCTTCTCCAGATGAATAAAAGCTTCACAGTATTTTTTAATTGAACTCAATGAAATTATTCTTTTCTTTAAATTAATGACTCAGAAGTATGTTAAAATTGACTTTTGAATTTAGTGAAAGTGTTAACTGACTTTAGTAAATCCTAAATAAAGTTGCTCTACTTGATCAGGTCCTACCTGCGTTTCCAGATTGGTTGATTCTTTTACAAGTGAATCAGTTAATGTATTCAGGCCTTAAGATATGCACTGTTTGCAGCATCCGTGGTGGTTGTTTGGTATCTTCCTGCCTTCCAGCTTAGTGGAGCTGTGCTGCAGCAAGCATCACTGTGGTATCGATCGATTGTCCAAATTTCAGGATCTCGTTGGGGATCTTGTCTTGCCGTTTTTTGACATGAATCGCACAGTGACAGTGATGAAACTGTAAGAGAAAGCCATTGTAATGTTTATGTAAGGCCCAGTCCCAAATCCCTAAAGAAAATGAATGCTGTTCCCTTTCTCTTTAAACTGTAACTCTGTAAGCCACAGACCATATATAATCACATTGTGAACTGTTAAATGCTATATAAAAAATGATTGTGGATATTCTTTTATAATATGCCTTGGCAGGGAAAACTGGCCTTCCGTTTTTCTTCCTACTTTTGTAGTTGTTTGCCTATTAACCTCTGTAGTTAAGAGTACAGATAAGTAACTTGTAGTTGCGTGTGTGCTGAGTAGAATGGCATTTTATCCAAACAGATATTTATTTATCGTCTTCTGTATGCCAAGGTAATATTTTAGCCTCTGGTGATGAATGAGACAGAGTTTAATGTGGTGGTTGATGGACAGATGATTGTGATACATTATAATTAAGTGCTGTGGTAAAGTTATGTATGTACATGGTAGCATAGAGGGAAAAAGAATCTTTGTTAGGAGGACTGAGGTGGCAGGGTTGGGCTTGAAGAGACTTCCTTTGCAGAGGGAGAAGACTGTGTGGAAGACCCAGAGTTGAAATTATTGTAGGAACATAGGGTGTGAGGAGGGAGTGGCACAAATTAAACCTAGATCGATAGAAAGGTCTAGATGCGAAGGGCATGCTAGGTTAGAGATGGGATTTTCTTCTGCAGGAATAGGGGCCACTGAAGTATATTAAGGGAGTCCACTTGGTAAAATTTGTCTTAGCATGTTAATATAGATTAGAAAGGAGAGAGAATGGAGGCAGAGAGACTGGTTAGGGGGTTTAATTATTGTAGTCTAGGCAAGAGATGACAGCCTGAACAAATAAAGCATTGGAAGAGAGGTGGTTTCCGACTTTGGAAACATTTGGGGACTACAGTCTGTAAAATTTGGTTGGGAAGAAGGGAGGATAAGGATATGGTAGGCGTATAGGTAGGGGTGTGTGTGTGTCTTTTTTAAGTTGTCTGTGGAACATTTGGGTGGAGAGGTCCAGTAGGCAGTGGGTAAGCTGAGCTTTCTCATTTCATGCACTTTAGAATATTGGAAGTGCTGAAACAAAAATTTAGTTTCACCAGATTTGTTTTTACCTTTCTGAGGATTTGAGTTTCACCAAGCTCTTTGGTCTTAGAACAAAACAGCACAGAACTTTGCTTTTATATAGGCTTATACTTTAAAAACTTAAACTGTATGAAAAGATATATAATGAAAATCAGTGATTCCTTCCTTTGTTCCTTCCCATTCCTGGACCTGTGACCCAGAGTCAATTATTTTTAATTCATTTAGTTGTCTCTTCTGGTATTTATCCACACATTTCAATGTGTTAATATTGTTATTAATTAATTAGTTAGTTTTATATTACCTGTTGACCTGTTATTTCCACGACGTTTTAGTTCTCTTATACCTCTACACGCCTTACCTCTTTAATTCTTTAAATAACACAATTTTTGGTTCAAAATAAACCATATTTACATTACAACTAAATAATCACTGAAGGGCCAGGAGTGTACTCAGATTGCATTTTCTTTCACATCAAACTCTGCTATTAAGTTGCCTTGTTTATACTTGCATAGTTTTTGAAAAACTGATTCTTAAAGTTTTTCAGCATCTTTGTCACATCCACCGTATACCTGTCACTGGTGTTTTTGAAATGCTCAGTTAATCAGTATTTCCTTTTTGTCTGCTTGTGGAGCTGTTAATCTTCTTGTTCCTGTTTATTTCTTTTTTTTTTTTTTTTTTTTTTTTTTTTTTTTTTTTTTTTTTTTTTTTTGTGGCGATATGCAGGCCTCTCACTGTTGTGGCCTCTCCCGTTGCGGAGCACAGGCTCCGGACGCACAGGCTCAGCGGCCATGGCTCACGGGCCCAGCCGCTCTGGGGCATGCGGGATCTTCCCGGACGGGGGCACGAACCCGTGTCCCCTGCATCGGCAGGCAGACTCTCAACCACTGCGCCACCAGGGAAGCCCCCTGTTTATTTCTTAGGGCCCACAGTTGCCACTCATGGACTTCCCAACAGGTGGAATGATTGTTACTTGATGTCTTCCTTTTTATTTATTTATTTATTGAAAGTTTTGTTAAAAGTTGAAATATAGTTGATGTACAGTATTATGTTAGCTTCAGGTGTACTGCATAGTGATTTGACATTTGCATACATCATGAAATGTTCGTCACAATAAATCTAGTAACCGTCTCTCCCCATACAAAGTTATTACAATATTATTGACCACGTATCTTAAGCTGTATATATGGTACAACATATATACATATGTGATTGTTTTCAGTTGATGATCTCTTAGGTTTGAATGCCTTCTAACAACGAGACATTTTTATTCCCCCCATCATGTTGAATGTTTTTGATGTTGTATTTTCCATCTTTTTGTTTTGTATATCCCTTAACTATTTATTGTGGTTTTAGATGATTTTACTACTTTTGTCTTTTAACCTTCCTACTAACTTTATAAGTGGCTGATCTACTACCTTTACTATATGTTCGTCTTTACTAGTGAAATTTTTCCTTTCATAATTTTCATATTTTGAGTTGTGGCCTTTTCTGCTTAGAGAACCCCTTTATCATTTCTTGTAAAGCTGGTTTAGTGGCGCTGAACTCTTAGCTTTTGCTTGTCTGTAAAACTCTTTATCTCGCCTTCAAATCTGAATGACAACCTTGTCAGGTAGAGTATTTTTGGTTTTAAGTTTTTTCTTTCATCACTTTGCAAATATCATGCCATTCGCTTCTGGCCTGCAAAGTTTCTGCTGAGAAGTCAGCTGTGAGTCTTTATGGGAGTTCCCTTGTATGTAACTAGTTGCTTTTCTCTTCTGCTTTTAAGATTCTCTCTTTATCTTTAATTTTGCAATTTTAATTATTATGTGTCTTAGCGTGGACTTCTTTCAGTTCAACTTGTTTGGGAGTCTCTGTGCTTCTTGGAATTGGATGTCTGTTTCCTTCCCCAGGATAGGGAAGTTTTTAGCTACTGTTTCTTCAAACAAGTTCTTTGCCCCTTTCTTCTCCTTCTGAGACCCCTGTAAAGTTAGTATGCTTGATGTTGTACCAGAGGTCTCTTAAACTATCCTCATTTAAAAAAATTTTTTTTTCTCTTTTTCTGTTCAACATGGGTGATTTCTACTACTGTCTTCCAGATCACAGTCTGTTACTCGGTGTCATCTAATCTACTGTTGATTCCTTCTGGTGTAATTTTAATTTTAGTTAATTGTATTCTTCAGCTCTGTTTGGTTCTCAGTATTTTCCAGCTCTCTGTTGAAATTCTCACCATGTTCATCCATTCTTCTGGGCTAGGGAGCATCTTTATGATCATTACCTTGATCTCTTTGTTGAGTAGATTGCCTGTCTCCACTTCGTTTTAGTTCTTTTTCTGAGGTTTTGTCTTGTTTCTTTGTTTGGGACATGTCCCTCTGTCTGCTCATTTTGCCCAGTTTTCTGTGTTAGGTTGGTTACATTTCCCAATTTTAGAGAAGTGGCCTTATGTAGGAGACATCCAGTGGGTCCCAGTAGCACACTCCCTTCTGGTCACCATAGCTATATGCTCAAGGGGTGCCCCCGTAGGGCTGCCTGTGCCCTTCTTTTATGGCAGGACTGCCACGGTGGGTGTGCTGGTAGGCGGGGCTGGCCCCCAGCCTGACTGTGAGGCCCTGCCTCATGCAGTGGCTGCCGGGCTGCTGGAGGGCAGGGTAGGCTTCCCAGCTGTCTGCCTGGCCCTGGGGCTGGGGCTGGCCTGTTGGTGGGCAGGTAAGGTGGGCGGGTAAGCCCCCAGTGCTAATAAGCTAGGGGGAGGATTCCAAAATGTCACTTGCCAGTGCGGTGTTATACGAACTGCCCAAAATGGCTACTGCCAGCATCTCCATCCCCAGGGGGAGTTCCAGTTGCCTCCTGAGGAGGCTCTCCAAGATCAGCAAGTGGGTCTCACCCAGGCTCCTTTCAGTTTACTACCTCTGTGCTGAGATTTGAAGTGTGTGAGATTTAACGTATGCCCTTTAAGAGCAGAGTCTGTTTCCTACAGCTCTCTGGCTCTCCTGGACATAAGCCCTGCTGGTTTTCAAAGTCAGATGTTCTGGGGGCTCATCTTTCTGATGCAGGAACCCTGGGCAGGGGAGCCTGATGTGGGGCTCAGAAAGAATCCTCACTCCTTGGGGAGAACCTCTTTGATTGTGATATTCCTCCCATTCGTGGATCGCTGACCTGGAGTTGTGAGTCCTGACAATACCGCGTCTCATCCCCTCTTACTCAGCTCATTGTGGTTCCTTGTTTAGGTATGCAGTTGTGGAATATCTTTTCTGCTAGTTTTTAGGCCGTTGTCATAGATAGTTGCTCTGTAAGTAGCTGTAATTTTGGTGTATCCATGGGAGGAGGAGTGAGTTCAGGGTTTTCCTACTCTGCCATCTTGGCCTCCTCACTTCATGTCTTTCTTTTTACTGGTGTGTTCCCATGTATGTGTGTGTATGTACAGAACATATCTGCTGGCAGTCTGTTGGGAAAATGTGTATGGATAATAATATCAGGTCTTGAATATATAAAAATGCTCACTTGATTGACTGTTTGGGTATAGAATTCTTACCTAAATAATTTTTTTTTAAATTTTATTTATTTTTGGCTGCGTTGGGTCTTCGTTGCTGCGCATTGCAGCGAATGGGGACCACTCTTCACTGCGGTGCGCAGGCCTCTCACTGCGTTGGCTTCTCTTGTTGTGGAGCACTGGCTCTAGGCACGCAGGCTTCAGTAGTTGTGGGACATGGGCTCAGTAGTTGTAGCTCCCGGGCTCCAGAGCGCAGGCTCACTAGTTGCAGTGTACGTGCTTAGTTGCTCTGCAGCATGTGGAATCCTCCTGGACCAGGGCTCGAACCCGTGTCCCCTGCATTGGCAGGCGGATTCTCAATTGCTGCGCTACCAGGGGAGCCCCCTAAGTAATTTTTAAAGTGTTGCTTCATTGACTTTAAGCTTGCAGTGTTACGGTGGAGAATTCAGGTGCCGTTTTTATTCTTGTTATTTTGCGTGTGGTCTTTTTTTCCCTTTGGAAAATTATTGGGATGTTTTCTTAGGTAAATGAGTCAGTGTTTTTCTCCTTTTACATTTTCTCTCTTCTCCCTTTTCTCTGGAATTATTGGTAGTCAAATGTTGAATTTCCTGTTTTGATCTTCTAAGTCTGTTAACTATTTTTTAGTATATTCTATTTCTCTTAATGTTCTAGGAGAGTTTCTAGGTGTTTACTTTTTTCTTTTCGATTTTTTTATGATAAAGGCATTTATGATGAGATAAATGCTTTTATTCATTCATTCATTCATTCATTTATGGCTGTGTTGGGTCTTCATTGCTGCATGCGGGGTTTCTCTGGTTGCAGCGAGCAGGGGCTACTCTTTGTTGTGGTGTGCAGGCTTCTCATTGCGCTGGCTTCTCCCGCTTCAGAGCATGGGCTCTATGATGCGTGGACTTCAGTAGTTGTGGCACATGGGTTTGGCTGCTCTGTGGCATGTGGGATCTTCCTGGACCAGGGCTCGAACCCGTGTCTCCTGCATTGGTAGACGGATTCCCAACCACTGTGCCACCAGGGAGGCCCTTCTTTTGGATTTTTAACAATGGCTGTATTTTTAATTTTAAGAGCATTTGGAATTCTCCTTTTTCATTACTGTTACTAATTTTTATCTTCTCAGCATAGTAATTATAGGTTTTTAAAAAAGTTTTCTTTTGTTCTTTTAGTTCTTTGCTTTTATCTTTGCAGTTTTTGTTTGTTTTGATCTCTGATGTCTGAGACTTTGCAAATATTCGTGATCCTTAGCTGTCTATTCGTATTTAAAAGTGAAAAAGGCTAATTGGTAGTTCAGTGTTTACAAGGGACCTTGCCAAGTGTAAGTGTTGGGCTTCACTTCGGGTTAATTGGATGCAAAGCTGCTATTCTTGGGGAACTGCCAAATAGTATGTGAATGTCTTTTCTCTGGGGCTGTTCCGTTTCTCTAGGGAAGGATCTTCTTCCTTTCTGGGAGAATGGTAGGGTTGGGTAGGTGGGGCAGGAAGTAAAGACCCTTCTCCTGGCCGATGGCATTCTAGAATTAAAGAAAAGGAGCAGGGTTAGATGTTTGAACATTTCTTATTTTGACTTTTGACTTTACTTAAATCTGTCAGCCCTGTGCTTCCCACACACCCACACACCCACCCGCCATGTATCTGTCCTGAAGTCCCAAGCTTTTACCTTTCAGTTTCTGTGCAGGATAACTCTTCTCTTTTTTACTGTTTAGTCTACAGACTTGCAACCAATCTTCACCCTTCCCACTCCAGCCACCAGCTCTCTGCCTCTAAACCTCGCTCATTGTATCCTGTCCTTAGGTCCTGAACTTCTCAGGGTCCTGCAGGGCAAGATTAGCTCACTATTGGTGTTTCCACCTCAGCACACACTGCCTTATGCTACTACTTCAGAGTTACTTTCCTGGTCTTAATGCCATGGAGAGTTTGACTAGTTTAAATCTTGCAGGAAAAACAGAATTTTAAAACTACGGCAGATGTGCAGTTAGCATGGTTTGCACATATGTAATCACAATTGAGCAGATACTTTCTATTTGAATATTGTGAGATTCTGGATTAGTTGGAGTTGGAGCCATAATGGATGTTTTGATAGCACTTGACCTTTTCATATATGTATTTTCATAACATGTTCATAGTGAGAACTGTGTCACAGGCTCAGATGTGACGTTGTAATTGTAGCATAATGTAGTGCAGTAACTATTCTACAGTAACGTACTGATAGATTTCAGTCTTGCCGGTAGGTCACTGCAGCTACTTTCTAAGATAGTAGTGATGAAGGAAGTTTCTACTGTTCTGTTTTTTCCTCAATTTGAGAAATGTGTCATTTCTAAGCAGTAAAACAACACTGGAGTGTTTTCTATACAAGTTTTACAGTGTTTGGGGGAAAGAAACATGTCATTTGAAACAAGGCAAAGCAGGTTATATGGTTTCATATAGTTAGTATGTTATAAGCCTTATCTGGGCCAAAATGTTATGTAGTTATTTGTTTATATAAATGTAACTTACCCTAAACCCCAAACCCTATAACTTAGAAACTTCCCAAACACATGCAATTTAGAACTTAAAACTTAGAAACTCCCCATAGAGCATATAACTTTTAAAAGTTTTTAGCTTACTTCAGAAACAGTTGCTTCATTAGGACTTAACATTAGCTATCATCTTTTACTGGCGAGTCAAAATATACCCGAGTAGCTGGCACAGCTTTTGTTTTTTTCCTAATATGGAAAAGGATCTTTAAAGGATTTGGTCACCTCTATTACTGTTTTTTTCCCAACTTGGCAGTTCTCTTAGGAGCAGCTAAGTGTTACTTTTTCCTTTGCCAGGATCAAATTATTTTCCTTTTGAGAGAAATAAGTAACAGGGATTTTGTTTGTTTTAAATAAAGAGTAAAACTCCATTTATTTGTTAGACTACACAGCCTTGTTCTGATTCTGATTCTCTTCCACTCTGACTGATCTTTTTCTTTATTCCCAAAGGCTTCTCCCCATTCTGCAGGCTTTGTTCTTGGCCTTCAGCTTCTCTCTGTCCATTACTTGAAAGATTTCAGACATCCCCTTGTGCTGGAGGAAGAATAATATTCTACCAGGTGGTAATGTTTTGGACCACACAGATTTACAAGATTGTTATGGGCTTGCTGTGACAATAAGAAGTCGTAATTTTTCTCTTAGAGCACATACCCTAGCCAGAGTTAAAAGGAAGGCCCAGAGCTTTTTTCTACTAGTCCATCTGTCAGATTATCTAATTGTAATTAGTTACAATTAATCTGAAAGGTCACTATGTTTGAGACACAATTTAGCCTGTTTAATTGGGCTTAATCATTTATTTCATAATTGCCAATACTGTATTCTTCTTAAGGAGCCAGTTCTTAATGAAAGTGGCCTTTTTGGTGGGGAGAAGGGACATGGAAGAGTAGAACTTTAATGCTTTTTGACATAAAACAGTTCCTAGCTGCCCTTTAAATTTTTTTCTGTGCTACGTTTACACCTTTGACTCTCTAGTTTGAGTTTTTCGGAACCAACAACCAGGTGCTAGCAATGGAGAACAGAGGAGCACCTGTGACCCTTGGCTGTCCTGAGCTTGAATAGGAACATTAGGCAGTGGTTCTCAAAGTAGCTGGCATAAGAATCACCTGGAGGGGGCTCCCCTGGTGGCGCAGTGGTTGAGAGTCCGCCTGCCGATGAAGTGGGACACGGGTTCGTGCCCTGGTCCGGGAAGATCCCACATGCCACGGGGCGGCTGGGCCTGTGAGCCATGGCCGCTGAGCCTGCGCATCCGGAGCCTGTGCTCTGCAACGGGAGAGGCCTGCGTACAGCAAAAAAAAAAAAAAATCACCTGGAAGGCTCAAATGGATTTCTGTATCACGTGTTATACGCTCCCCACTTTTCTGACTCCCTAAGTCTGGGTTGGGGCCTGGCAGGTTGCATTTACATTAAGTTAACAAGTTTCCAGGTGATGCTGATGCTGCTCTGGTATCGGATTTTGAGAGCCACTGATAGTAGGTAGTGGCCAGTCTTTGCAGTAGACCAAGAATGAATTAATAATACCTGCTATAGTTTCTGAATATATCCTCCCCTTACAAACAAATAACAAGAAAAAAAACTCAAAAGGAATATCTGGTAGGGCTTACCTGGTTTGCTTTAGCCTGTGTGAAACCAAATGCACTTCAATTTTTAATTCCAGAGCTACTAATAAGTAGTATGCCTTGGACTTTTTATATTAAACATTTATTTTGACTTCCATTAAATTAATTTACTTCACATACATTATTGAATACCTGTCATATGGTAGTTTGGAGCTGGGGCTCTAGCGCTGAATTCCTTCTCCAAGGGCCTTATGTGTAGTTTGAGGAAGAATGATAATAAACGCATAATGTGTCAAGTGTTGATAAGTTACTTGGATAACAAAGTATGAGAGTTGAACATATTTATTCCTGCCTGGTATGAATTACATATCCCTAATAGTTTCTCATTTATTAGCAATCTGATAGTATTTCCTGAACCTTAGATTCCAGCTATTCCATGTGTTTTAGATTTTATTTCACTTTATTTTAGTAAAGGTCAGTTGTAGTACTTTCTCAATAGAACTGAGGCTGTGTGAGCTTGTTATCTTATGAGTTTCAAGGTTTAAGCCTTGTGGCGTGATGTTATGAGGGCAACCTGAGGGTTTTTACATTTTGTGAACTTGAATGTCTCTAGAGGGCATATGCCTTCTCCAGCTCATGGAAATGCTCACTGCTCTTTTTTATTCTTATACCAGGCCTGTTTTACTCACTTATGTTAATGGCCTGGGCCTTGTAGGCATTTGAGATTAGAATACCTTCTTTAAACAGTTTAAAAAATAGTGCACTTTTTTCAAGCTGGAAAATCTAACCTAGGTAAAATGTAGTTATTTAATGGTAATTTCATTTTTGTTTAGGTTCCATGTTTCATTTTGTTTTTGGTTAGTCTGAACTTTTTTGTGGGCAAAGTTGAAAGCGATTGATTACATTTCTCTAGCTAGAGGATCTAGTTTTAGAATTCAGGACTGCACGCACGCACACGCACACACGTACACACACTTTGAGGCTGTGCATGTCAAATGTTGGATAAACCAAACAGCTAATATATTTTGTTTGTTTTAAGTCAGAGATTGGGTTGAGATTAGCAAGAAATTCAATATCTTAACATTTTCTGGATTGTCATTTTAAGTGTTGACCACAGATTGGTATGAAAAACCTTCCTAATCTTTGGCTAAGTGTATGAATACCAGCTAGTGCTCGTTCTTCGAACTCTCTGTAGCTCTGCAGATGCTTCTCTGTGTTCTGCTTTCCTTTGCTACTGTGGTGAAGATTGGGTGGCTCCTGAGAAGAAAGTCATGTTAGCCAGTGTCTTAGTCTGTTCATGCTGTTGTACCAGACTATCACAGACTGGGTGGCTTATTTATCTCACACTTTTGGAGGATGAGAAGTCTAAGATCAAGGCGCTGGCAGATTCAGAGTCTGGTGAGAGAGCCTGCTTCCTGGTTCGTAGAAGGCCATCTTCTCACTGGGTCCTCACATGGCAGAAGCGGTGAGGGAGTTCTCCAGAGACTCTAAATCCATTCATGTGAGGGCTCCGCCCCCATGACCTAAAAACCTCCCAAAGGCTCCACCTCCTAATGCCATCACATTGCGGGTTAGTGTTTCAACACATGAGTCTTGGGGGGACACAGACATTCACTCCATAATAGCTAGCATGTAAGTGAATTGGTTTTCTGTTGTTTTTCAAGCAAAATATATGTGGAAATATAGCTTCTTTTTAGATGTGGAAATAGGATTTAAGATTTTCTACTGTGACTTGGTGCCTTTTTCGTTTTGGTTTGAAAGTCTGTTTTCAAAGATATTTAAAACCAGAGCAGTTTTTGTTTTTTTTTTTAATGCCACATGAAAGATACCTGAGAGGCATCAGAAAGCATTGCTTCTGTGGAACTTCATTCTGTCCTTACAGCTGCGGGACTTCACATCTTAGGTTCTTTTTCCTCTGTCACATCTTTGACTTGGAGATTTGCCAAAGTGAAACGTGTGCTTGGGAAGCAGGTGTCTCCCCAGCCGCAGCACAGGGTGGAGTTAATTGAACCGAGTGGTCCAGGAACCCATGGGGTTGGTGTGTTCATTCTTGGCTTTCAGTACTTGAAGATTTCTTTCTGAGCTTGTCACTTACCTTCCTTAATTCCCAGCGTTTGGCGTAGCGCAGGTGTATGATGTGGTTTAGGTGATAAACACTTGATAGGAGGTTCAATAGCCTAGAATCACATAGTGAGAAAGTTCTTTGTTTTTCAGTTACTAAAAAAAAAATTTTTTTTTTTTTAAATCCTTCTGAAAGCAGAAAGGTGGTATTTTGGAGCTAGCGTGTAACACTTCTCAGCATCTGCCGACCTCCTTTATTCACAGGGAAAGCAAGCTTCACTGAGAACCTTTAAAGGCAGTAGGACCTAGCTAGAATTAACAACACTGTTTATTTCTATGTTGCACATGACACTACTTTTCTGTTTTTGATCAATTCTTATTTTGTTTTAAGTGCGAGTAGTTTTATGCACAAGGGGGTGATTCTAGGAAGCGCCTGCAGGAGTGTGGAGACAGAGACAGGGATGGTAAGGAAGCCATAAAGAAGGCGACACTGCGGCGACTGGAGTGGAATCCCAGTGGGGACTTGGGAGTCAGTGCATACTCACCCAGAGTAAAGGGAGACGCTGGGTATTTACACTGAGTTCTCATTAGTCATTGCTTGATGGTGGCTCCTGGGGGTGTTAATTCTCTAGAACTTCCAACTGGCCTCTCCTTCAGGCAGCGCAACCCCGGCAGCCAGAGAGAACACTGGCAAATAATGGTAGGTGTTGACAGTGGCCTTTGTGGATCACAGTAAATGGGTGGGGTACCAACAGTTTCAGCTTCACTCCCAGACGTGCTAAGCTTCTCCTACATCCTCCTCATCTTAGTCAACGGCAACCCCATCCTTCGGTGCTGAAGGCTAAAAACTTTAGAGTCATCCTTGACCCTTCTCTCACGTCTCACATCCAAACCATCAGCAAATCTTGTTGGCTCTACCTTAAAATATATTCAAAATCTGACCTCTCCTCTTGCCCTCACTGCTACCACCTACTCCAATCCCCCATCATCTCACAGCCTTCTAACTTAGTTTATTGCTAGTTAGTTTAGTTTATTATCTAAACTATTAGTTTATTATCTAAACTATTAGTTAGTTATTGCTAGTTAGTTTAGTTTATTTAGTTTATCTAGCTTAGTTTATTGCTAGTACAGAAGCTGGAATGATCCATAGAAAATCAAAGTCAGATTACATCACTGCTCAAAACCTTCCACATGTCCTCATCTTAGAGTGGAAGGCAAAGTCTTTCCATTGCCCATAAGGCCCTCCAGCATCTGGCCTCCTTCTCCCTTTTGTGTGTGTGCCTGTGTGTGCACACGCATGTACAGTTCTTTCTGTTTTTAGTCTTATATGTAGTCAAAACATTCCTTCCCTCTCCATTTTCTTCCCTATTTTTTTTTTAGTGTGGGTTATGTGATTCATTTGTGAATTAGATTCATTTGCCACAGTTTGCCATTCCATCTTTACCACTACATCCTGGGTGAAATTTTGTTTTTTTTTTCATACAGTGAATGTACTTTTTATAGTGTATAGTTCTGTTGGTTTTGACAAATGCATGGAGTGGTGTATCCGCTACCACGGTTCCATACAAAAGAGTCCATTGTCTTAAAAATTCCTTCCTGCTTCCCCTTTGCAGACAGTCCTTCCTTCCACCTTCCAGTCCCACGGGCAACCACTGATCTGTTTTCTTCCCTATAGTTATGCCTTTATAAATAAGTGAGAATCTTACCATATGTAGCCTTTTTGGTCTGATTCTTTGATTTAGCAGAATACATTTTAAGATTATTCTGTGTTGTGTAAATCAATAGTTCACTCCTCACGTGTCCTTTAAGTATATTTAAGCAAAAAAAAAAAGTGAACTGATTTAAAGAAAATATTGAACAAACATGATATAGGTGGCACATAGACATGAGAAACGTCTTGAACCTGAATGACTAAAATTTGGAAATCAGTAGTGTGATAGAAAGATGCTAGGTCAAGGCTTTGCTTTACCTGGTACCTCTGCCAGTGATTAGCTGTGTGCACTTGAGGAAGTCAACCTTCTGCTCTTGAGTTTCTGATAAAAATAAACAGTAAAATGGCTGATCCAGGGTATCTTAGGTGCTTTGGGTAGCTCTTTTTAACATTAGCATTTCATTGTTGTGAAGCACCCATCACCCCTGGATTTCACAGTTGTTAGGACAACCTGTTACAAATGCTTTATTAAATCTATCATGGAGGAATAAGAGCCAGCCATTAAGAATGAGGTACGCCTTCAATGTAAGGCTCCAGTTCATCCACATTTTTTTTTCTGTTGGGCTTTTCTAAAGGATAGGCTAGGGAGAGCCTGAGTCAAGAGCTGTAGTCATGTCCAGGAGGTACTGGTGGTGCGATAAATCTCTGTGAGTTTTTAGCACTGTAGCGTTTGGAATTTAATTTCCATAGTCCTTTCCCTAGGTAGATTTCCCAGAGCTGTCTGTAAAGATGGATTGGAGGTCATAGTTTCCCAGAACTTTATCGTGGTTCATGCATAGGCCATCTTGTCACATCGTTGGCAATGTGTATTTGAGGGTCAGTGCATGTTAAGAACTCTCCACTGATAACGGAAACCGGGAAAGGGAACCAGAGATAATTGCTGTTTTGTTTTTATTTTTAAAGATGAACAGATTCATAGTAATTCTTTTTTAAATCATAATTAATGGCTGCTTAAAATCCCTGGCCAGGTTGGGATTTTTGAAATTGGAAATGGGATAATAATTGAGTTGTATTTAGGTGACACAGTGTCAGTGTAAAATCAGAGAGTAAGTGGGAGGAATTTGAGAATGCAAAATTGATTTGTGTTTATTTTACATGTGGCACATAGTAATATTAATTTTACTTTTTACTTTTAGTAATGAATGTTATAACTATTGAAGATTATAAGAGCACATACTGGCCAAAATTGGATGGTGCCATAGATCAGCTTTTAACTCAGAGTCCTGGTGACTATATCCCCATATCCTATGAACAGATATACAGGTAAGTCAAGATTTAATTTGCTTGGGTTTTAGAGGGTATAGTGAAGTTTACAGCAACTTGAATTATGACAGTTTGTATGCATATAATATATGATACCTACATTAAGGCTCTGTAAGTTATTTATATGTTCCGTGCTTGTGGATTGGGGGTTTGATTTATACTTTTTGCTTCAGAATTGGTTTTCAAATGAAGATAGTGTTAATCCTACCTCAGCCTGCCACGCCCACCATACATAATGCAGGAATTATGGAGGTCAGTGGAAAAAGACAAAAATATGTAGTTTTAGTATCACAGGGAGATGTTAGCTTAATCTGTTGATGTTTGTGGCACACAAGTTTAACTATCTTTGGTTATTTTGTTTCCCAGCTCTTGGTAAATGGAAGTAGCAAATCAGTGAGGACTGGGGTGGGTTGTGAGATCAGCCCAGTCACAAGAGGAGGAAGTGACAGCTGTGCTGTTCTGCACAAGTGATGCACAAAGAGGTTATACAGCAGACGTTTTTGTTAGTGAGAAACCTGCTGATTGTCACTCTCTCTTCCTTATTTTGACATTCATTAAAACGAGAGAGAAACTGGCTTATAAGTAGTTATCATAGTCAGACTCTCAGATAATCACCCAATATTAGATTATCTAATACTGATAAAACATTTAATAGAATACTCAAAAAGATTATTTGTAGCTGGTGATAATGTCTCCTCCATATGAACACTGATTGGAGCAGGATAACTTTTTGTTTTAAGAGTTGCAATTAGTCACTTTTTGAGGCCTGAATTATTTGACCAGTGGTTACATATTGAGGGTATGCCTTAACCTTAGGTTGAATTAAGTGCTTCAACCTTAAAATCATTAACTTGGTTTTTCTGTCTCCCCTCCTCCCCACAGTTGTGTGTATAAATGTGTATGCCAGCAGCACTCGGAACAGATGTATAGTGATCTGATTAAAAAGATAACTAATCACTTAGAAAGAGTCTCAAAGGAGCTGCAGGTAAAGAACTTATGGTATTGGTTTTAGCTTCTTTGGGATTTTCTGACTGGTTGGAATTAGCTTGTATATTATACCTTTGGAGGCTTGTTCATTTGATTATGATATAAATATATAAATATTTTATAGATGAATATTGATCAAATGTCTTATCTTTGGGATGGATTAATTTGAAAATTTTACATAAACTGTGGACATTTTTGAATTAAATGTATTTCCGACTTTAATTCTGTTTATTACCATGCAATATTTCTTTTATGTAAAACCTTATTCTGTTAACCTCAGTATTTGGTGACTTTTATATTATAAACGTGTATATTCTAATTTTTTTCTGGAACTTTTTTGAAAATTATTATCTTTGAAGTGTTATTTGCCTACCAGTTTCTAATATTTGCTAATATAAACAACTGAAGTCAGCATTTTGTTGATAAACCCTCTACAGATGAACATCATCCCAGCTGTAAAATCTGGGGCAAGCTGCAGGAAATATTTTATTTAAGGAAGCACTTGGCTTCTTGATCCTACTCTGCCCCTCCCTGCCTCAGTAAAGTTTCCAGTGCTTGAAGGTCAGGTACTGTCTTTATTCCAGGACCAGATCACATTTTAGTTGTGGTGTAGAAGTTACAAGATGTGCAGAAAAGTCACTCAGCAGTAGATCACCAGGGGCCACACCACAATTAGGAAGTGCTCCAGCAATTCTGAAGTATCTACAGTTTCTAGCAAGTGCTGGGTTGCTATTTGGATATTCTCCTCACTTACCTTGTATTTTTTGTTTGTTTTTTTTTTAAGTATAGCCAGAGCTGTGTTTATCATAGCCAAATATATCTTTTTCCTGTTGTTAGTGTAAATTGTTTTCATCATCTTTTTGCCATTAAATACAGAACCTTTATTCATTTAATAAATATATTTAGTGCTAGGCATTGTATGTAAACCATAGATGAAACCTAAGATCTGTGCATTGTAGCTTTGAATGATTTGCTTACTAATTCTTGACTCTACCCTCTCTCTGAATCCCCACGTTCGGTTTACTGCTGAATCCTAGTTATGTTCTATTTCTCTCTTGGCTCCTGTCTACTTGGCCACCACCTAGTCCAGGCCACATCATCTCAAGTGTTTTACTAAAATGCTCATCTTAGTTGGTGCTCTGCCTCTAGTCTTAACACATCTAACTAGAATCTTGCGTTTCAGTCAGAGTGACTGTTTCTAAAGTATAGCTCTGATTATCATATTCCTATTAGAATAAAGACTAAATTTCTTAATATGATTTAGGAAGCCTTTCACTTTCTGACTCCTGCTTATTCCTGCAGCCTGATGTCTTACCTTTCTGCTCCTGCATACTGAACTTATTTCAGTTCCTTGAACATTTTAGGTACTATCTCACATCTTGGCTTTTGCCATGTTTACTTAACTGTCTGAAACATTCTTCCTTTTCTTCTGCGCTCTTATTTTTTCGGTCAGTGTGAACTTAACATTTAGGTTGCCACTTAGACATCATTTGTTTTGGGAAACATTCTCTGATACCTTGTTCCCCAAGTCAGGTTTGGGAGCCCCTCATCTGTGCTACTGTAACACCCAGTACTTCATGGTAGTTCATTGTGTAATTTCTGGTTTAGCTGTTCCCCTTCCCCACATTCCCCACCCCAGTATTGTGTCCTGAGAGGGCAGAGGAGCATGTCTGTTTTCATTATTGTGCTGTTAGTACCTTGCCCAGTATCTCACATATACTAAGCATCACTTGCTGAATGAAATGTATAGCAAATGAGTGTTTATAAATATTTACTCTCTGTTGGATAGTGAAAGCTTTTCTAGTAGAAATCCGAGTTTGATCTCGTTTTTTAACATGAAGTCTTGGTGGTCTTTGGGGTGCAGGGTGTACCAGAGATTTCATTAGATCGACAAAGAACTCATCTCAAAAAAGATTGTTTTATGAATACTGTTTTGCTATTATTAAAATAATATTAAATATTCTAAAACAGAAAGCGAACCATTTCAATTCAAATTATAAGGATAAAATAATTACTTGGCTTGCTTATAAAAGTTATCTATGAAATGTGAATTGGAAATTTTATAATATGTTTTACACGTATGCTTTGCCATCCTGTGAGTCATTAATTTGACTGATAGAATTATGATTTGCTAGTTATTTGTCATATTGCAGTTTCTGCTTATGTAGAATTTTTTCTTGTACTTAATTTTGTAAGCACTATACGACTACATTTCATTCTTACAATTAGAATATTACTGTAAAATGTTTTTTAAAGTTAGAGGGCACTATAGTACTGCGTTATCAAGCTCAGTCTAATTGGCAGTTTTGGAAGGCCACTTGGCTACATTCTCTGGCATAAATTTGTTTGATCAATTATCAGTAGTACAAAGGTAACCTGTTACTTGCCCAGGATGGGCTGCACAGGTACTAATACTTGAGAGTCACTGAGGTTCGGAGAGTAAGTTTCTGAGGTTTTGGAGAGTGAGATCCCTGTCAGTGTGTGTAGAGCTCCTTTATTCTTTATCAGGAATGCATAATAGTTCATCGTACCTTGCTTTACTGATGTACCTCAATTTATTTAACCACTTTTTAATCCATGAATATTTAGGTTGCTTCCAGTCTTTTGCTGTTACTAACAGTGCTACAGGGAATAATCAATCTTGTAAGTTTTATTATGCTTCGCTTCATTGTACTTCACAGATACTGCATTTTTTTACCAACTGAAGGTTTGTGGCAACCATGTACTGAGCAAGTCTTTCGGCATCATTTTTCCAGTGGCATTTGCTTGCTTCTTGTCTCTGTGTCACATTTTGGTAATTCTCACAATATTTCAAACTTTTTCATTATTTCTATATCTGTTATTGTGATTTGTGATCAGTGACCTTTGATATTACTGCTGTGACTTGCTGAAGGTTCAGATGACGGTTAGCATTTTTTAGCAATAAAGTATTTTATTATTTTTTATTATTATTATTTTTAGCAATAAAGTATATTAAAATTAAGGTATGTGCCTTGTTTTTTTTAGACATAATGCTATTGCACACTTAATAGACTACGGTATAGTGTAAATATAGTGTCTATATGCACTGGGAAACAAGACATTCATGTGACTTGATTTATTGATACTTGCTTTATTGTGGCGGTCTGCAGTTGAACCTGCAGTATCTCTGAGGTCTGCCTAGCATGTCATTTACTATGTCCGTATTTTGTGGTTCACAAAAGTTGTACCAAGTTATATGCTTCCACTGGTTCTATACGTTTCAGAGTGCCTGTTTTCCCTACCATTACTAATATGGCGTATTAGGTAACTAAAGAATTTTTGCTTTATACTAATAATAAGAATAATTCTTATAAAAATAACATAGACGGGCTTCCCTGGTGGCGCAGTGGTTGAGAGTCTGCCTGCCGATGCAGGGGACACGGGTTTGTGCCCTGGTCCGGGAAGATCCCACATGCCGAGGAGCGGCTGGGCCCGTGAGCCATGGCCGCTGAGCCTGCGCGTCCGGAGCCTGTTGCTCCGCAACGAGAGAGGCCACAACAGTGAGAGGCCCGCGTACCACAAAAAAATAAATAAATAAAAAATAACATAGACAAGGGTGATAGCTCTTTTGATGCTAGTATTTAAAAAACCATATTGATAAATGTGAAGGTAATATACGATGTAAAACCAGGGAATTTCGCTTGTTTTTAGAATCCATACATGTCCTACTTTGAGTTCAGCAATATGGGACTATAAAAAACTCTTACTTTGAAATGATCTTTTTTGTAAAAGAATGTAAACTCGAACCATTGTTAAATAGCAGGGTAAAGTGGATAAAAACATGGGGACCTGGGCTCTGGTCTCAACTCTGCCACTCAGCAACTGTGTGCCTCTTGATTAAACATGCTAATACCATCTTGTGAATTTTCTCAACGTTAAAATGAAGTGGCTTTACTGAAACACCTGGTTGCTTTAAGCTCAGTTCTAAGATATTTTTTCTTTGCTTCCTGCTTGGCAAATGCTTCTTCATTCTTTTCTCAGGCTTAAACTCATTTGTGTCCACCTGTGTAAAATCTTCCTGGAACCCTCACACTCCCCTCAAACAAACAAACAAACAAAAAGGCCATTGGAACTTTTTCTTCTGTGCATTCGTAGCGTCTTGGCAATAACTCTGTATTGTTTTTGCGACCATGTCTGGCCACCTCACAGCCCTGTCCTCCTTTGAGGGCTTGTGTTTCTATCCTTAGTGCCTGGCAGTTACAGCTCAGCAAATGTTGAGTGAATGCTCAGCGTCAAATTTGACCAGTGGGAAGAGTAGCATAATTAGCCTTGTATGACCACTAATCTTTGTGTCTCTAGGTGCTTAGGCAATGAATTTATTCATTGTCCAGTTAATCCAGTACATTAATGTATTCAGTGTTGCAAGTATGTGGCATAATCCTGGTGTAATCTCTACTTTATAGAGACCTTAAGGGCAGTTTTCGTTGGGGACAGAACAAGAGTGTATGCCAGGCCCCATGAGCCAGAAAAGTTTTATTTGGGTGGAGTGTTTTGTTTGCAGTTGCAGCTCTGATTTTAGTAATGATATATTGTTATTATGAGCTAGAACAGGAGTGTGGGATGAGTTGAATTTGACAGATAATCCGAAATTTAGTGTTGGGGTTGATAAAATCAATGAGTTGAACCTTTAGGGCATCAGCCTCTTATCTCTCAAGGGCATCTTAAAATAGCTACTGGTGTGTGTATAGTTTACAAGGCCCAGAGTGACTTACTTATCTCTATCAAAAGCCACATATCAGTGTTGGAGGGACTGAAGAGTATATAAAATAATGTTTCCTATTCCCCAGTTACTGATTTAAAAGTTAGAGAATGCTGGTTTTTAGAGATTGTAAAAGATTATTTTAATTTGTTGAACCTAAATGCTTTAATATAACAACATAATCTAACTTGCTTCCTCTTTTAAAAAAATAAATATTGTTTTCATTTTGGAAACGATGACTTTTTGACCACTTCGGCAACTTAAAAATTTTACTTGTTAAATTTATTAAACTACTTACATAGCTAAACCTACTTAGTATTCTGCTTACTCTTGTATTTTATTATGTGTATATCTATACTTTTTACTTACTACTAGATTGTTTGAACTGTGACATATATTTTGTGTTAGTTTTTTTTTTAAACCGTTATCTCCGCTTGTGCTTCACTCCTCTGTTCTTTAAATGTGGTAATGAACATCTCTATTTTATTTTCCTTTTTCCATGCCTCCAGAACTTCAAAATGTGAATTTCCAGTTCTGATTTTTTGATATACCAAAATTGGTTTATTAGTTCAGTAAACAATATTCTGGTTAGTTTTGGCAAATTCTGTTGAAACTTTTAGCAATCACTGTACTTTTGGTGAGGGCTCAAACCAGCTTTTCCAAATACCTATTCGACATTTCAACTTGGATTTCTTCTTACAGATACTTCGTATTCATGTCTGAATCTGAATTCCTCTTCTCTCAAATCAGTTTTACTCTCAGACTTGAGATTTTATATTCACCTTTGACTCCTTTTTACTCCCTTACCTGTTATTTCCAGGTGATAGTCAAGGTTGATAGAATACGGCAATTTCATTTGCTTCTGTCCCCTTTCATTCCCATTGCTGTCATCTTTTTCCTTATTATTGGTTCATGCCTGCACTAGAGCAGTACTCTCCTAACTGGTCTGCCTTTCTACAGTCTGTTCTTTTGACTGACTAATCCTCTAAAAACACTAATTCTTGATGGGCATACTTTCTTGTTCCCAAACCTTAAAGACTCCTTGTTGCTTTTCTCAATCACAGTTGATTTCTTGCACAGTATAAAAACAACTGAGCTGGTTGACTGGTTACAGGGCTACCTAGTGGGGAACTTAATATAGCTAGCTGTTTCCTATATAACTATGCAAGGTACTCTGTTAGGCACAGCCGTAGACATATGATTGATAAGGCTAAATAATTTTAGACCAACCCTCCTGCTGAGAACAATTTTTAAAATGAGCCAGGGAGCTAATAAAAAAAAAGAAGAATTGTAGGACCAAGACCTGGGAAGAGAAGGAAATCCAGAGACGGGAGACTAACACTTGTGCCATTTCTCTTCTAGAGGCACCTATTTATTCTGGAAGAAGAGGCTACTAGGCTGAGAAATTTAATAGAGCTTTGATGTGTTTATGGGGATAGAGTAATAAAAATTGGAGGTCAGGTCCCACCAAACCTAAAGGATCACATCCCAGGTATAGTAAGAATAATAAGTTACAGACTAGCTTGTTGTAGCTGCCACTTGATTCCTGACTGGATTCAGATGGTCTGGATTTGCTGGCTCCTCTAGTTGCTTACCAGAAGCGAAAGTAAATTCTTCCTGGAGAAAGAACATTATCCTAGACATCAAATTGTTTCCATAATTTTTCATAAACAGTGTCTGATGTTCAGTCAGAAATATGTAGTTATATTAGGAGGTGAGATGATCATAAAACCAAGAGAAATACATTTTTTAGACAAGAATTGGGAGAGTGCTTCCCTGGTGGCGCAGTGGTTGAGAGTCCACCTGCCGATGCAGGGGACACGGGTTCGTGCCCCGGTCCGGGAAGATCCCACATGCCACGGAGCGGCTGGGCCCGTGAGCCATGGCCGCTGAGCTGCGTGTCCAGAGCCTGTGCTCCGCAATGGGAGAGGCCACAACAGTGAGAGGCCCGCGTACCGCAAAAAAAAAAGAGAAAAAAGAAAAAAAAATAAGAATTGGGAGAATTCATCACCAGTAATCTCTAACTTTAAAGAAATACTGGAATGTTCTTCAGGTAGAAAGAAAATGTCCCTAGATGAAAATTTGGAGAATCAGTAGGAATGAAGGAAAACAAGGATTAATATGCAAGTGTAGAATAATAATAGTGATAATGTCTTATAGGGTATAATATAAATAACCCAAACACATGACAGTTGCATGGAAGATGGAAGAAGGTAAAAGGATTTAAAATGTTCTAAGGCCCTTGCATTGTTGAGGAAGAAGTAAAAGTACTCATTTATTTCAGACTATGGGAAGACAAGGATGCAGTCTATAACCTTAGGGTAATCACTAAAAAAAAAAGTAAAACGTGTAATTAACAAGATAATAGAGAAAATGGAATAATTTGAAAATAAAGGAGTCAAGAAAGGATAGAGAAAGGTACAGAGAACAGATGGGACAAATAGAAGAATAGTAAGGTGTATCAATTACATGAACTGTTAAAGACAAAATGCTGCATTAAAAAAGTAAATAAGGGGCTTCCCTGGTGGCGCAGCGGCTGAGAATCTGCCCGCCAATGCAGGGGACACGGGCTCGAGCCCTGGTCTGGGAAGATCCCACATGCCGCGGAGCAACTAGGCCCGTGAGCCACAACTACTGAGCCTGCGCGTCTGGAGCTTGTGCTCCACAACAAGAGAGGCCGCGATAGTGAGAGGCCCGTGCACCGCGATGAAGAGTGGCCCCCACTCACCGCAACTAGAGAAAGCCCACGCACAGAAACGAAGACCCAACACAGCCAAAAATAAATAAATAAAATTTAAAAAAAAAAAAAAAAAGTAAATAATTATTGGACTGAATGACATTCTGCAGCCTTATTAAATGCTGCTAACATGAGACACATCTAAAATATAAGGAGACAGAAAGATTGCAAGCAAGTGATGAAAAAAGATACACCATACAAACATTAGCCAGAAAGAAAAACAATATAGCTACATTGATATCATAAAAAGTAGACTCACAGCAAGAAGTATTATTGGATATAAAGAGAACCTTTTATTATGACAGAACGTTCAGTTACTAGGCAGATAATAATTCTAAATTTGTATTGACCCAAAATACCCAGAAAAATCAACAGATCCAAAAGGAGAAACAGACAACTCCACAATCATAGTGAGAAATTAACACATCAGTGGCTTTAGCGTTTATCTCAAGAAATTAGAAAAAGAACAACAAATGAAACCCCCAAAAAAGAATTAAGTCACAATCTCTGCTAGTGTACCTTTGGAACAATAAGAAATATTCAGGGAACTATGGTACAAAGCAGAATAAAGAAAGTGCTGTATCAGACTAAAGGTGAAATGATCACAGACAGATGGAGGGATGAAGAGGAAGATGGCGTTAAAAATACGTCATGAAAAATGATATTTGGGGAGGGGGTGTTTTGAGCTGAGAGAACTTCCATAAGTAAAGGCTTATGGGTAAGAGAGGTTTGGGTGACAAGGAGTGGTCCTATGTGGATAGAATGTGAGGTATTTGAGGGAGATTGGGAGGTGATAAGGATGAAAAAGGCAGGCTGGGGCCAAATTGTAGAAGGCCTTAAAGGCCAGGAGTTACATTTTAGGAAGATCGATACAAGATGGATTGGAGTAAGAAAGAATGAGATGTGATTACAGTAGACTAGATGAATTACAGGTCCACAATCCCTTATCTGTAAGTCAAAAATAGAAAAAAAGCTTTGAAAATGGATTTGTTTCTCTCTAAGTTTGGTGCCAAAACTCATTTGGAGTAAAATTTGATTTAAACTCGTGAGGAAGGAACTTAGTTGGGAACATTCATGTATTTTCTCCCAGAAATATCAATGGATTGATATTCCCAATCTCTACTGGGTATTTTACATAGTATATGGTATATATACCATAATACCTTCTAAATCTGAAATCCTCTGAATTACGGCACATCTGGCCCTAGGAATCTTGGATAAGAAATTGTGAACCTGTTGGCAATGAAAAGGCAGAAAGAGATGTCTGGGGCACATTGCAGAGATCAAAGAAACAGGATAGATAAGACAATAATTAAGTTGGAAGAGAAGGTGGGATGAGAGGATTTAAAGATCATTTTGGTTTCAGTGGAATTGTTAGAAGTTGGTAGTGGAGACTTGAGAGAGGGAAGGAGAATGATAGTGGTTTTAGAATGTTTAGTTCAGTTAACATTTAGTGTCCACGTGCCAGGCATTGTGCTAGATGCAAAGGGTACAGTGATAAATAAGATGGATTTGTTCTTTGTACTGTTTAGGGGAAATGTGCAATGGTCATTTTAATATACTGAAATGTGATGAGTAGTAGGATAGAGATATGAAATGAGTCACAAGTCTTGCTGATTTTCTCCCTTGTAAAATGTCTCAAATTTATCCCCTGCTACCCTAGTTTAGGTCCTTAGTCGTACTTTCTTGAACAATAGAAAAAGATTTCTAGTTTGTATCTTGACCCTGCACCTTCCCTCAGTCCATTCTGTTTATTTTTTAGACGTGTCATGTCATTCATTTTCCCAACCTTCTGCCTCTCCTTTTACCTACAGAGCAAAGACCGTACTCCTTAACAAGAATTTCAAGGCTCTTTACACCTGAACTCAGCAAGATAGTCTAACAGTATTTTGCTTTTAAAATTTAAATGTGGGAGAGGATGTCTTTTTATCTTTGTGTATTTTCTTAGTTTCTTGTGCCACTATTTCTTTCCTCCCTTCCCTTTCTGCAGAGGGGGCATTCTAGTTGTCTCTTAGGGTTTTCCCAGTTTTTAACTTCTCTATTCCCGGTAGGCTTAACTAATCACTTTCTCTTCTTTGCTGCTGTAGCACTTTATTTGTGTTGCTGCTAGAGTACTTAGTTTAGCGCTTGGGATATATTTAGTTACCAGCAGGACGTCACCTTTGCAACACTGGGAGCTTCTTCTTCTTCTTTTTTTTTTTTTAAATAAATTTATGTATTTTATTTATTTATTTTTGGCTGCGTTGGGTCTTCGTTGCTGCGCACGGGCTTTCTCTAGTTGCAGTGAGCAGGGGCTACTCATCATTGCGGTGCGCGGGCCTCACTGCGGTGGCTTCTCTTGTTGCGGAGCAGGGGCTCTAGGCACGTGGGCTTCAGTAGTTGTAGCGTGCAGGCTCGGTAGTTGTGGCTTGTGGGCTCTAGAGCGCAGGCTCAGTAGTTGCGGCTCAGAGGCTTAGTTGCTCCACGGCCTGTGGGATCTTCCTTGACCAGGGCTTGAACCCGTGTCCCGTGCGTTGGCAGGCAGATTCTTAACCACTGCGCCACCAGGGAAGCCCATGGGAGCTTCTTAAGGGCAAGAATCCTGACTGACTTGTTTCTCTTGGCCTGTGTGGTATTGAACTAAGTGCTCATTAGGTAAATATGCTGGTCTTAATGCTGTTAATCAGATGTTTCCAGTCAGGAGTGTACTTCTCTATCCCATTGAAGTTAGACTTGGTCAAGTGCTTTGGCCTGTGGATTGTAAGAGAAAGAGAAGTGTGCTTGGTGAGGCGTTTACCCAAAGATCTGAGCCTTTAAGATCGGCAGTGCAATTTTCCATGTCTCCCTTTCTCTGCCAAGTGTTCTAGGTGGTAGAGGCTCCCTTAACCTGCATCTCTGGGTGATTATAACATGAAGCAGACCCTCAAGATGGGCATGTAACATGGGAGAAAGAAAACTTTGCTATATTTTTTTTTCTTTTTAAACACATTAAAATTTTTTATTTTTTTATTGAGATACAATTCACATACCCTAATATTCACCTTTTTAAAGTGTACAACTCAGTGGTTTTTAGTATGGTCATGAAGTTGTGCAGACATCATCACTAATTTCAGAACATTTTAGTCACCCCAGAAAGAAGCCAGCACTTATTAGCAGCCACTCACTAATCTCCCCTCCTGTCAGCCACTGGCAGTAACTAATCTACTTTGTGGATTTGCCTATTCTGGACACTTGATAGAAATGGAATTAGTCAATATGTGACCTTTTGTATCTGGCTTAATTAACTTATTAGCATGTTTTCAAGGTTCATTCATGCTTATAGCATGATACTTCATTCTTTTTGGCTGAAAAACATTCATTGTTTGGTTATACCACATTTTGTTTATCTAAGCTCTGTTTTGTTAAGTCACTGAGATTTTGGGGGGGCGTTGACTGGTAAAATCAGTATTTGAATTGATAATACTTAGAAGATTCTGTTTTATCTCACTACCATTTGGATAATTGAACTTCATGGATATAACATCCTTTACTCGTAAAACTGTTTTAAATGACACTTAGACAATTTGATTATTTTTGTGTACATCTGAATCCGGAATCCACTAGAGCAGTTGGGAGGCATTTTCTCCCCACGTAATGTTGATAAATTTATTGTATATGTTAATATACTTCATCAAATTGAGAGTATATTTTCACTTTGGCCAAATAAAAATATTCTGGTATTTTGATCTAGTAGCTTTATAGTCAGGAACCCACTAGCAAGTGTGTTTCTTCTAACAGTTTCTTTGTCAGTGGTTTGGAACTTAGACTGTACATTACCACCAAGAAACAATGTTTAAACAGAGATTTTGGCTCCCAGGCCAGGACGATAACATTGAATTGTTAGGAACAGCACTGATAATACTAACCTGAGTGCAGGGTCCTGAGGAGGAGAGACCACAAAGACAGAAGCAGAAAAGGAAAATGGTGCAGTTTTTATTCTCAAATAAGGCAGAATTTAGAATAGTTTAAATGAGTATTTGTCAACTATTTTAAAGGAAGTTAACTAATTGCATTTAAACCATTCATTTAAATGAATTTAGGGTAATTTTAATGTCTTTTAAGCTAAATATATCAAATATATCTTGGTTGAGTTAAATATAATTTAACTCTCAAACCAATTAATAATGGAAATTAATAGAAACTAAATCATAGTCAGTCAACATGACTTAACTTTGATTCAGTCTTCATAGACCCCAGATGACCTGTAAAAGCTTTATTGCCAAACTGCCAGCAAATGAAACCAAGTTTATCTTCCTGTTTAAAATGAGCCAAGGATTGCTTTGCTATTTGTGTTTTGTCCAGTGGGTGGCAGCATAATTCAACTAGTTGTATGCAGTCATTTGAAAGCTTGTATACCTTTTAAAGGCTATAATTTCTATATCTTTTGAGCTACAAAGTGTGTTTAAAAAAATCTTTCATTCTCCCAAAATAATGCTGTTTACTCCTTGCTATAGTGAGGAAGATTTTTAGATAGTGAGAACATTGTTATCCTTTCTACATAGGTTTCAAGTAAGGTAAATATCACTGCCAACTGGTAACTATCTCTTCACAGAAAGTCTTTCTTTTTTTTAAAAAATAAATTTATTGGGCTTCCCTGGTGGCGCAGTGGTTGATAGTCCGCCTGCAGATGCAGGGTATACGGGTTCGTGCCCCGGTCTGGGAAGATCCCACATGCCGCGGAGCGGCTGGGCCCGTGAGCCATGGCCGCTGAGCCTGCGCATCCGGAGCCTGTGCTCCGCAACGGGAGAGGCCACAACAGTGAGAGGCCCGTGTACCGCAAAAAAAAAAAAAAAAAAAAAAAAAAAATTTTATTTATTTTATTTATTTATTTTTGGCTGCGTTGGGTTTTTGTTGCTGTGCGTGGGCTTTCTCTAGTTGTGGCGAGCGGGGTCTAATCTTCATTATGGTGTGCGGGCTTCTCGTTGCGGTGGCTTCTCTTGTTGCAGAGCACGGGCTCCAGGTGCGCGGGCTTCAGTAGTTGTGTCACGCGGGCTCAGTAGTTGTGGCTCGCGCGCTCTAGAGTGCAGGCTCAGTAGTTGTGGCGCATGGGCTTAGTCACTCCGCGGCATGTGGGATCTTCGCAGACCAGGGCACGAACCAGTGTCCCCTGCATTGGCAGGCGGATTCTTATCCACTGTGCCACCAGGGAAGTCCCCAGAAAGTCCTTCTGAATCAGTTATTTGGAGATCTATTTTTAAGTCCAAACTAGAACTTAAAGTAGTTGTTACAGCGAAGTTGTTCTTAGAGAATTTGCCAGTGAGACGCCTTAACCCTCTATCAGTCTACAGGCTTCCATTCAGACCATGATTCTAATAAGTTTACTACCATCCTTTGAAGGCAGGGTCTGTGTTTTCTTTCCATGTGTCCTTATAGAACTTAACATAATGCCAGGCCCCAAAGAGATCCAGTAAAAGTACTTACTAGTTGACAAAAATAAAAACCATATGCTTGCCTTACAGCTGAGATTATTAAAAACACCTACTTATTCCAGTTAAAACAGCATCCTTAACTCAGGAAATGGAATTTATGATGAGCAGGAGAGTCAAATCACTTAAATAATGAATAATTATTTGCAGTTGTTTATTATCAGAGTGTAAAGAGTACATTTAGGAGTTGTATTCTTTTTAAAACAAACTTTTTGTTTTGAGACAGAGTTATGTACTTAAATTGGAAGTTTTGCTCAGTGGTAAAAGAGATGAGGCATATAGGAGATTGAGAAGTCCTCCTATTTCATCTGACTTCGGATATTTTCTCTTATGAAGTAATCTTGAACCTTTTGTAACTGTTCTTTGTTACCTAGCTAGTCAGTTAAAAAGCTGAGATTAGAACCTAGGTTTATCTCATTGTTATGTGGATAAGCTAAAGGAATCCAGGATCACAGAAGCTTGGCTTTAATTTTGTTTAGTGTTCAAGTCCAAATAGTATTTGGAAAAGGAGGAAAGTCTTATCTTAGAAATAAGCGGGGAAGAAATTTCCGTATAATTGTAATAGTAATGATAGTAGCAGTTAACTTTGGAAGTTAAGAGACCTAAGAGAGAATTGTCTTCTGCTGTCTTTTAGACTCACTTTGACTTTTTTATTGTTGCTTTTAATTAGAGAATCATCCATACAACTTATATTAGGAGCATCAGATATGTGCATTATAGTTCTTACTAGCTCCCGAGATTCATTTACCTTCTACGTAACCTACCGTTTTTTGGATACTTTACTATGGAAACAATATCTACACAGCAGGAATGGGAATGGATGAGAATATAATGCCAGATGTATGTATTTGTCTATTTGGAAAGAAATTCCAGTTTTATGCAGCATCTCTGTCAGCCTTAGGTGTAATTAGTGTTGCTTCTGGAGCCTTGATAAATCTGTCTGTTGGCAGAGTGGTATTGCTCTGGAAAGTCATGGAATAAGTTGGTTAGACTAAAGGTATATTACACACTATTCATTTTTGCTAAAGTTAGTCATGTAGAGGCAAATTTTTTTAGAAAAGTAATTTCCAGTTTCATTCAGAAAATAATATTAAGAGAGCATTCAGATCCATTTGTATCATATCCATAATGCCGAAGTCATACTTGGTAATATAGGAATAAATGTTAAAATGTTAAAAGATTATGAAGGAACTATTTGAAAACTTTCAGCATTTCTGTTTGACTTAAAAAAAACCTTTTCATTTGTCTGCTGTAATTCCCCATCTTTTTATGCACGTTTCCCACCTCTTCTACTGGGTCATAACATACATTAATCATAGTTATTTCAAAGTCTCTGTATGATAGTTCCAACTTGTGGGCATCTCTGTGTCTGGACCTGTTGACTGTTTAACTCTTGACAGTGGGTGTGTTTTCTTACTTTTTTGGTGTTTCTAATTGAATGCTAGACATTGTATAAAAGCATCAGTAGAGACTGACATAAATAATATTTATGCTTAGTAATGGGCCTGCCACTCTTCTGTTGGGCTGTTGGTGTGAGGAGTTGAATCAGTTGTATTAGTAGTTGACTTGGGTTTGTGTTTTATCATTTCAATAACCAGTAAGGCCTCAGATTCTCTAGCAGTGGACAGTGACTGCTCTGTTCCTAGTATGAATCAGGAGGGGGTTTTCAGTGCTCCTGCTCTATCCTCAGCCCTTAGCAGGCCCTGCTTTGTGGCAGGGGCCTTTCTTTGCACTGTTGCCCTCTCCCAGCAGTGAGTGGATGGCTGTTGCTTGTTACTTGGTGCAAGGCTTCGGGGGTGGGGAGCAGGGTTTTGGGTTTGGGTTTTTTCCCTGGTTCTCTTACTCCTGCCTCAGTCATAGGTAGTCCCCATGCACCTGAACCCTCGGAAGTTGGGCTTTCTCAGTGTTCTCATCTCCCTCTTCCTCACCCCACTTGCAGATAGCCTTTTCCTTCTCAGTTCAAGGTTTAGAACTGGGGTTGGTAAACTTTTGCTGCCAAGGGCCAGATAGTAGTTATCCTCACGGGCCTTGTGGTCTCTATTGCAGCATCTTTAACTCTGCTGTTGCAGCGTGAAAGCAGCTGTGGACAATTCATACATGAATGGACGTGACTGTGTTCCAGTCAAACTTTATTTATAAAAACAGGTGGTGGGCCAGATTTGGCCTGCAGGCTCTGGTTTGTTGACCCCTGGTCTAGAGCTCCGGAGGGTTTCTTGCTTTCTCCCTACCCCTTGCACCTCTTGTCCCCTATACCCTGTGGCAACCAAATTTCGCCTTGCATCCATGGGGGGCTTTAGGAGTGAGCAAGTTTCCGGCACTTCCCTCAGCAGCAAGATGCTTCTGTTTTGTAGTAGTGCAGAAACCTGGGCATGAATGGATTTTCTGCCCCCTCCTCGGTGATTGGTGACCTTTGCCTGTGACAGGAGGGCTAGAGGATTCCCTGTCCATCCCCCCACAGTAGACAGTTTTTGCCTCAGGTAAAAGAAGGGTCACCAGGGTTCAGGTGGATCTCTTACCCCTTCCCTTCAACAAATGGCTTTTGCTTTGTAGGTGAGTAGGGTCCGGCGCATAGGCAGTTTTCATTCATGTCTTCCATTGGCAGCTAATCAGCAGCTGTTTACCCGTGATGGGCCCCGCAGTGTGCGTGGGTTTCCTTAGGGACTCCTGCCCCACCCTCAAACCTTGACAGGCCTAGCACATCTGTGCCATAGAAGGCGGCTCTCTGATCTCTTTCACTGCCCTCAATTATTCATCTCAAAGGCCCAGTGGAAACCCAGGGAAAAGAGCTGGGGAGTAGGTATGGACTGCCCTTGTGTTGAGGCTCCCAGGGATTCTATACTGCTAGTTCACACTTGGCCTTTAGTGGTTGATTTCAGCTTCGGTTGTTCTTGTACCAGCTTTTGTGGCTGCCATCACCAGAGAGAAAACAGTTCACGTGTCCTTTCTTTCCTTAGAAGAGCTTGTAACGCTTTGGAATTCAGTTCACCTGGTTGGACATGGCAGTTGTAAAATGTAGTGACCTCAGGTCTCTGATGAGCTCAGAAAATTGATGTTGTAGGTTAACTAGCTTTTTCTTACCATCAGGGCAGGACTGATGTTCTCTGGTGGCTTTCTGCATTCTAAGTGGAGTTAGAACTTCACCATTGCACTTTAATCACTGAAGTTGATAATAATCAAGAAGCTGTTAAATTAAAAAGAACAATTCACCTATAGTTTTAACACTAATATTATAATGTTAGTGTATCATATTTTCATTGATTTCAGTATAGTTTGCAGCTGCAGTGTCACTGTTGTCATGCAATAAATGCCTTGTGTAGGCTGGGTAATTACTGCTCTGCTCTCTCTTGGATCCTCTAGACTTCCTTCCCATAGAGCACCTCTCTTTCCTTTGAAGTGGTCTAAGGTACAGGCTTCTAAATGCTTAACAGCTGCTGGGCCAGCTGTTTAAAGAATCCCCTGAAGTTCTCTTTAAAAATATACACTTCTGGAAAGTTTCTGAGTCTGGACTTGTGGCAAAGGAATCTGCATCATTAACAAGCCCTTCAGGTGACTTGGAGAGCAGCATTCTTTGAAATTCACTGGCCTAGGCAAATGTACCATAGTTCCCGAAACTGGTCTCTCTCAAGCAACTAGTGGTGTCATTTTTTGTTTAAATGTAAGACTGTATTGTTTATTTATTTATTTATTTATTTTTTTTGCGGTATGCGGGCCTCTCACTGTTGTGGCCTCTCCCATTGCGGAGCACAGGCTCCGGACGCGCAGGCCCAGTGGCCATGGCGCATGGGCCCAGCAGCTCCGCGGCATGTGGGATCTTCCCGGACCGGGACACGAACCAGTGTCCCCTGCATCGGCAGGCGGACTCCCAACCACTGCGCCACCAGGGAAGCCCAAGACTGTATTGTTGCTGAAGACACGCAACACATTTGCACCACTGAAGTGCTAATCTGGAGTAGAAGTACCATGCAAACCTGGATAATGCAGACAGCAGAGCTTGGTTTTAAGCACCTAATGAAGAGGGACTGATGAAGTAGACAATGGTGGGGCCATTCATTACAATCACGTTGTTGAAATACATTTGGTCTGTGAGGTGTCAATGATATATATAGCTGAGTGATAATAGCAGATTCCAAAATAATTCCATATTTGTTATAAAACATACACACAGAAGAACAGAAGAAAATGTTGATGGTAGTTATCTACCATTCTTGGTAGTGGTTGTTTTCCTATAATTGCATTTTTAATTTTAAAAATTTCAGTGAACATGTATTACTTCCACAAAGATATATGTTAGTGGCCTTGTTATGTTTATTAGATCCCTCCTTCCCATCTTTTCTTCCTCCTTACCTCATTATAACATATGAAAGTCATTTCTTTATTTAAAGACAACTACAACGTTTTTGTGAACATAAAAGCAAATATTCTTGAATTTTTTTCATGTTTCATTTTGGTGGGATGGGGATAGGGCGTAGATAGAAGAGGAGGGATATAATTATGAAACTGTGGAACTTATTTCTATTTTACATCTGCAATGTCCACTTTGGTTACCATTTAGTCACATGTAACTTTAAAATTAAAATGACATAAAAGTTCACTTTCTTAGTTTGTTTTATTAAATACATTTCAAGTGCTCAGTAGTCACACATGACTAGCGGCTGCCATATTGGACAGTGCAGGTATAGGACGTTTCCATCACAGGAAGTTCTGTTGGGCAGTACTGACCTAGACCATAGTATATTTGTCTGTTGGCTAGTAAAATTATTTAAACAAGTCATGCTGTTCTAAAAATTAATATATGTCTAATTAGAGTAACTGACCAAGCTTTCTTATCTAGCTTTCAAAATTAAAGATAACTAAGGAATATACTTAGTAAGCAAATATATATATATATGTGTGTGTATGTATATATATTTTTAAGGGATATTTAGCAGATTGGTTCTATAAAACTCTTAAGTACCAAAATTATTTTGTTTTTATATGATGATACATGATTATCATCTAATTCTACTTCTTTTAAACTTAATTTTTCTTTAAAATTACTCTCTACAAAATAGCATCTGTATGAAGTAATTCATTGCAACATCTTGTGGTAATAAAAGATTAGCAACAAGCTATCAAATGGGGGACTGGTTAAATAAACAGTACATTCAAACATTGTACTTAAAAGAAGAGATTTCTTTCAGAAGTGGTTTGAGGACCTCTAAGGGCCCCTGAAATCTTTTCAGCGGGTCTGTGAAATCAAAACTGTTTTTCTAATACTACTAAGATCTTATTTTCCCTTTTCACTCTGTGGCTGTTTGGTCTGATGGTGCAAAAGCAATGGTGGGTAAAACCGCTTGGTGCCTTAGCATCTTCACTTCTACAAACTCACGGCAGAAAACAAAAGCATTTCACTTAAGAATGTCCTAGATGAAGCAGTGAAAAATATTAATTTTATTGAATTGTGACTTTGCATATACTTAGAAAAATATTCTTTGTGAAGAAATGGGAAGCTGTATACTAAAGTAACAGTGATTGTTTTGAAAAATAGCACTTCTGTGGTTATATGAGTTTTGAGCTAAACTAGCTATTAAGCTAGTGTTTTCCCTATAAAACATTCCTTTTATTTGAAAGAATGACTGACAAACTATGGTTATTTAGACTGGTGTTTAACAGACATTTTCTGAAAAATGAAAGAAGTGTGTCACTTCAAGGAAAACAACTGACGGTATTTGTTGCCAATGAGAAAATTTGAGCTTTGAAGTGAAAATTAGAATTTTGGAAAACCTGTATCTACAACGATGATCTTGATAACATCCCAGTACTTAAAAAGACTTTTCTGATGAGATAGACGATGATAACTTTTTTTGATGTTGTATAGTGAAATGTGTCAACATTTAGATCTACATAACTCAGTGAGTCAGTATTTTTCAAATGACAGGTTTGTAATGCTATAAGATGTATCTGTAAAAGACCCATTCAAAGTAGAAGATAGAGCAATGGGTTTTAATGTAATAGAGTATCAAGAATTCATTGATAGTTTCAGATTTCATATCCCAACTAACCTTTAAGAAACTACCACTTGTCAAGTTTCAGAGAAAAATATCTACAATTATTTGAAAAAGCTATTAAAATATGCCTTCCTTTTCTGACTACCTATCTGTGTGAAGGTAGATTTTCTTCATTTACTTTAGCCAAAGCATCACATCACAACTGATTCAGTACAGAAGCAGATATGAGAATCCAGCTGTCTTCTATTAAGCCACTCTCAAGAGACTTACAAAACTGTAAAAACAATACCACTCTTCTTACTAATTTTTTTGGGGGAAAATATAGTTATTTACATACAACTTAGTTTATAATATAAAATATTTAACTGTATTTTAACATTAAAATTGTTAAAATGTGATGAGCTTATTGTCATTTTAGAATATATTAATACATAGTTTTAAAACCCAGTTTTAGTTTCTAATATGGTAAATACTAATAGATACAACCTACATTATAAATAAAAGCTTTTTGGAATTTCCAGTTATTTTTAAGAGTATAAAGGGTTCCTGATATCAAAATGTTTGAGAAACACTAGAATAAAACAGTCTCCAAGCTACATAGTTAGGAAAAGTGCAGATCAGTATGATTGTAAGTTAGCATTTGTGTGAAAAAGGATATGAATGGGATTCTTATTTTTTTGTATATATGTAAAATTCTTCTGGAAGGTTATAAAGGAATTAAGTGTTGGTTTGTTCAATGCGGAAGGAATGAAAGGTAAATTCTTTACTCTAAACCCTTTTGAACTAATTTGAATTTTAAACCAGATGGATGAATTACTGATTTAAAAAAGAAGAAGAAATTAAAACATTCCTACCAGCTATATTACAAATTTCAGGGAATCTAAGTCTGTTATGAGAAGTTGGAGCATGTTTGGAGTAATGGTTATTTTTCTGGCCAATTGCTTTTTCTTATTTTATTTGAGAAGAAAATGAAGCTTGCTTATTTTAGGGGTAAAAAATTTCATTTAATGTCCAATCCAAATACATTCATGGTGAAATTATGTAAATCAAATAGGTAGCAATTTCCACAATGGGACCCAAAGTATACTGAACTGAAGTTTTAAGGAGGAACAATTCGATTAGTTTTGTTACTAACAGGTATTTCTAGGTTTCTAGTAAAGAGCATGGATTTATTTTAGAAGACTATTATAATTTGTAGTCTGTCATTTAAGAGGTTTTGAATAAGTGCTGTATGTAATGTGGAAGTAAAAAAGCTAAGTAAACGTTCTGACATTTGATTCAGTACAAAAAGTACTTTTTAATACTCATAACCTTTGTGGCTTTGGGAAGTCTTGAAAAGAATAACTAAGGAATTCAATTTTATTTATTCTGTCTGCTATGAAGTGTGGCTTTTGATCAATGTTCATACTTTTAACTTTTAGATAAAGTATCCTTTTATGAAAAAGGAAAATCATTTTAATGCAAAAACTCTTCAGATTTTCTTTTTTCATATCATACTTAAAATTTATTTCTTTGAATATTGAAATATCATTTCCAGAGTTCTTCAAAGCAGTTTAGAGAAAGATATTACATGTGATTCTGTTCGTTATAGTGAAGTTTGCCCATAATGTGGAACTATTTTCCCCAATTTTTTTAGTTAACAAAGAATGCCTTTAATAATGTTAATAGGTTTTTCTGAAGTATTAAACAAATAGGTAGTTAATTCCTAAAGGAGTTTACTCTTGCTACTTGCATGTGCATGTGTAATAGTTGACATTTTTCTAAGCACACGTTATTTTCTTTGATTATCAGCACATCTTGGAAATAGCACAATTAGTGTTTTTCTTATTTTTTATATGTATGGAAATTGAAATTCAGAGGGCTAAATGAATTGTCATATAACCTTGTTAAATGATAAAATAGCAATTTAGATTTAAGCAAGGCTAGATTAGATTTAAACAATTTTAGATTTAAGCAAGACTGTCCTAAGTACAAAAAAAAAGCACTTATCTATACCTACTATGCTCGGGTTCTGTGGTCTGCACTAGAGATATAAAGATAAGACACAGATCTTGCCCTCTAGGGGCTGAAAGTTTAGTGACAGAGACTACCCAGTGGAGAAGTGAGTAAGTGTGGTGGTGCCCTGTTGAAGGGCCGTATATCTCAGTTTCGAGGAAGTGAAACAGATCTTGAAGGATGAGTAGGAGAAGTTAGCCAGGGTGAATCTGGTTGAGGGTGGTGATAAAAGGTGTCAGGTAGAAGATACAGTGAAGGAGGCCTAAGCAGCACACGGACATTGTTTGGGAACTGTTAGTAGTTCCATGTGAGGACTGTGCTGGGCTACATGGGAGAATGAGCAGGATGTGAAAGCAGAGAGGTAGATAGCGGCCTAAACTGGAAGTCTGAACTTTCTTCTAAAAGTTTCAGGGTGCTAAAACTTGATTATAAATAGTTGGAAGGACTGAGTTTGAATAAGGTTAGAGTCTTAATTCTTGGGCTTATTAGCTGTAGGACTGTAATCAGTTGACCAAATATTTCTGAGCCCCAGTTGCCTCAGATGTTAAATGGAAATAACGTTCAATTTATTGCAGTAGGAGGACTAAGAAAAATAAATGTTTAAAAAAAAAAAGCACCAAGCGTGCACCAAACCTGTATGTAAGAACTCAGTAATGAATTAAAAGTAAGGACAGCTCACTGCACATATCTAAGCTTCTAAGTAGAACTGAAAAAAATGAATTAAATTTTATTTTAAAATATTATTGGACTATTTGGACATTTCTAAAACAGCTTAGCTGAAATGGTTTTATAATTTCAATGTTTAAATTTAATATTTAGGAGTCTTTCAACGTGGTGTTTCTTTATATACTTGTTTGAAAGCCAGACTTTGTGTATATGATGTGGTTGTCAGATGATGAGACTGTCATGAGATAGCCCTTGTGTAGAATCAGTTTTGTTTGTGTGATGTTTTGTGCCATGCCCATTCCCCCAACTCCCTGGCCCAGGAATGAATTCATAGCTGGAAGACCTGGATCTGTCGTTCTAATTTTAGGCAAATCCTTGCCCATTTGTGTGTTTCTTCAACATTAAAATGGTACTTAATTAATTTAGCTTTAGGGAATAAAATGAAATAGTACATGGATACATTTTTGTAAAACACAGTATCTTAGTCTGCTTGGGCTGCCATAACAAAATACTAGAGACTGAGTGGTTTAAACAACAGAAATTTATTTCTCACCATTCTGGAGGCTGGGAAGTCCAAGATTAAGGTGTCAGCTGATTTGGTTCCTGATGAGAGCTCTCTTCCTGGCTTGTAGACAGCCATCCTCTTGCAGTGTGCTCACATGGCCTTTCCTCTGAGTATGCTTTGGGGGAGGGGAGGGAGAGGAAGGGGAAAAGAATGAGCCTCTTGGTGTCTTTTCTCATAAGGATACTAATCCTGTAGGATAAGGGCTCTACTCTTAAGACCTCATTTAGCCTTAATTACTTCCTTACTCTAAATAGAGCTGCACTGGTTAGGGTTTTAACACAGGGATTTGTGTGTGGGGACACACACACTCACATTCATTCCACAACGTGCAGTTAAATTGGAAGTGTTCTCTTTTGATGGCTTTATGACATGGTGTTTGGTAACAATGAGTTAAATGCCAGTCATGTATTATATTTATTTTAACTGCTCTCCAGAGCTGCAGATGTATATGGACCATTTGAGTCCTGCTTTCTAGCCAATAGGTTTATAATTGGCTAGCTACAGGAGTGGTACAACCAAGTTAGTATCAACTTAGAATATTCCTGTGCCTAAGGTAATTCTAACATGTCAACAGCCATTCTCATAGTATATTAAGCCTATATCACTTCCTTGAATTTCCCCCCCGTTGCAAGCCCAAATATAGTTTGATTCCCATAGTAAATGTCCATAGTTTAGTGGTGATTTAAAAAATCATATCATTTATCTTAAGTGTAAATTCACCTTTTTACTTGTTAACAGAGCAAAGCCTTTTAACTGACATGGGAAGGTTACACACATTTTAAAGGCAGCTAAATCAAACCTCAGTTTTGCATAGCAGATATTGGAATAGAGATAGAAATCTTAACTAAACTTCAGGATATAAGCCTCCTCTTTTTCTTTATTGTGAATTTCAGTGTGAACTTTGATTGAGTTCTAAGTCTGTTTGCATTTTAGATTGTGCCGGAAGATCTTTATACCTGGTTTCCTGGAATGATCACATTTATGTTCTTTTTCACAGGCCAGCCCTCCAGATCTCTATATTGAAAGATTTAATATAGCTCTTGGACAGTATATGGGAGCATTGCAGAGCATTGTGCCTCTTTTCATATATATGGTAAGTTAGAGTTGTTTCCCCTTTCCAAATACCCCTGTTTATTGGTCTAAGTGCAGACAGATGCAGAAAGTTAAGCATATTCTGTTTTTCTTTTACTATGTATTATGTTAGAAATGGAAATTAATCTATTTCAGCAATGTTCATAGTGTTGGCATAGAAGACTTATTTAGCCTTTCACTGTTTCAAAATTTCATAAATACCATTGCTGAAACAGACAGTTAGGCATTAATAATCAGCAGTCACCCAATTAACATTTTGTTTCTGCCATATGGAAGATACAGTGCTTGGAAAATAAAGATATATCAGAAAGATTTCTTACCTTCAGAAAATAGAGAGTTAAGACATGTATCTAAAAACATGATGTATAATAAATGCCAAGGAAGTAACTCTATAAAAAGTAGAACAGTAAAGTTTGCTTTCATTCTGTTAATCTCTTTCACTTGGAAAATTATGCCATGAGTACGTCTTGTAGTCTGTTGACGTTGTTGAAGTGTCCCCGCCCTGTCCCCCACCCCCCCACCCCCACCTTTTAAATATATAAAGCTATAGGATCTTAATGTTAGTGTTCCTGTTGAATGGGAAGAGCCCTTAGAAACCATTGTCCCACTTTCTCTTTGTTGATTAGATTAGGGAATGGGTTCTTTAGGTTGATCCTACAACCTAAACCTAGAGAATGGGTTGTAGCCTAGAGATAAACTGTGTGTAATACCAATCTTCAAAATGATTTATTCTCCATAAGATATGCTTTACTGAAAAAAACAGAACATTGGGAGGAATCTGTGTTATCAGTGGGAGACTACTATTTAAATAATTTATGGAGGATATTTACTGTAGAAAAATACGCAGTTAAAAATAATGACATGTCAAAAACCCTGCAGAAAGTAGGCATAGAGGGAACTTTCCTCAACATAATAAAGGCCATATATGACAAACCCACAGCCAACATCGTCCTCAATGGTGAAAAACTGAAAGCATTTCCACTAAGATCAGGAACAAGACAAGGTTGCCCACTCTCACCACTCTTATTCAACATAGTTTTGGAAGTTTTAGCCACAGCAATCAGAGAAGAAAAGGAAATAAAAGGAATCCAAATTGGAAAAGAAGTAAAGCTGTCACTGTTTGCAGATGACATGATACTATACATAGAGAATCCTAAAGATGCTACCAGAAAACTATTAGAGCTAATCAATGAATCTGGTAAAGTAGCAGGATACAAAATTAATGCACAGAAATCTCTGGCATTCCTATACACTAATGATGAAAAATCTGAAAGTGAAATCAAGAAAACACTCCCATTTACCATTGCAACAAAAACAATAAAATATCTAGGAATAAACCTACCTAAGGAGACAAAAGACCTGTATGCAGAAAATTATAAGACACTGATGAAAGAAATTAAAGATGATACAAATAGATGGAGAGATATACCATGTTCTTGGGTAGGAAGAATCAACATTGTGAAAATGACTCTACTACCCAAAGCAATCTACACATTCAATGCAATCCCTGTCAAACTACCACTGGCATATTTCACAGAACTAGAACAAAAAAATTCACAGTTTGTATGGAAACACAAAAGACCCCGAATAGCCAAAGCAATCTTGAGAATGAAAAATGGAGCTGGAGGAATCAGGCTCCCTGACTTGAGACTATTACAAAGCTACAGTAATCAAGACAGTATGGTACTGGCACAGGAAGAGAAAGATAGATCAATGGAACAGGATAGAAAGCCCAGAGATAAACCCACGCACATATGGTCACCTTATCTTTGATAAAGGAGGCAGGAATGTACAGTGGAGAAAGGACAGCCTCTTCAATAAGTGCTGCTGGGAAAACTGGACAGGTACATGTAAAAGTATGAGATTAGATCACTCCCTAACACCATACACAAAAATAGGCTCAAAATGGATTAAAGAATTAAATGTGAGGCCAGAAACTATCAAACTCTTAGAGGAAAACATAGGCAGAACACTCTATGACATAAATCACAGCAAGATCCTTTTTGATCCACCTCCTAGAGCAATGGAAATAAAAACAAAAATAAACAAATGGGACCTAATGAAGCTTCAAAGCTTTTGCACAGCAAAGGAAACCACAAACAAGACCAAAAGACAACCCTCATAATGGGAGAAAATATTTGCAAATGAAGCAACTGACAAAGGATTAATCTCCAAAATTTATAAGCAGCTCATGCAGCTCAATAACAAACAACCCAATCCAAAAATGGGCAGAAGACCTAAATAGACATTTCTCCAAAGAAGATATACAGACTGCCAACAAACACATGAAAGAATGCTCAACATCATTAATCATTAGAGAAATGCAAATCAAAACTACAATGAGATATCATCTCACACCAGTCAGAATGGCCATCCTCAAAAAATCTAGAAACAATAAATGCTGGAGAGGGTGTGGAGAAAAGGGAACACTCTTGCACTGCTGGTGGGAATGTGAATTGGTACAGCCACTATGGAGAACAGTATGGAGGTTCCTTAAAAAACTACAAATGGAACTACCATATGACCCAGCAATCCCGCTACTGGGCATATACCCTGGGAAAACCATAATTCAAAAAGAGTCATGTACAAAAATGTTCATTGCAGCTCTATTTACAATAGCCCAGAGATGGAAACAACCTAAGTGTCCATCATCGGATGAATGGATAAAGAAGATGTGGCACATATATACGACGGAATATTACTCAGCCATAAAAAGAAACGAAATTGAGCTATTTGTAATGAGGTGGATAGACCTAGAGTCTGTCATACAGAGTGAAGTAAGTAAGAAAGAGAAAGACAAATACCATATGCTAACACATATATATGGAGTTTAAGAGAGAAAAAAAAATGTCATGAAGAACCTAGGGGTAAGACAGGAATAAAGACACAGACCTACTGGAGAATGAACTTGAGGATATGGGGAGGGGCAAGGGTGAGCTGTGACAAAGCGAGAGAGTGGCATGGACATATATACACTACCAAATGTAAAATAGATAGCTAGTGGGAAGCAGCCGCATAGCACAGGGAGATCAGCTCGGTGCTTTGTGACCACCTAGAGGGGTGGGATAAGGAGGGTGGGAGGGAGGGAGACGCAAGAGGGAAGAGATATGGGAACATATGTATATGTACAACTGATTCACTTTGTTATAAAGCAGAAACTAACACACCATTAAATAAATTAATTAATTAATTAAATCCACTCATGCTGCAAAAAAAAAATAATGACATGTCTGTATGTTATTTTGGAGAGAATCTTTTCAACATACAATGTTAGGTGAAAAAGCAAGATGTAAAGCAGTGTGTGTTATATTTCATTAGCAAGTGTTTTCTTCTTCATTTTAGAGGAAAAAAAAGCATATCCAAAAAAATGTAAGAACATTTTAGAAAGAATATACAAAAGTTTTCACAGTGCATAATGGGGCCTTTGGGAATGTGACAGAAGGTCTGCTTGGGAGACTCCTTTTTATTGCATACCCTTTTGCGTGGTTTTATTTTGTAATTAATGTGCATGTTATATATATATATATTTGGCTGCATTGGGTCTTCATTGCTGCACGTGGGCTTTCTCTAGTTGCGGTGAGAGGGGGCTACTCTTCATTGTGGTGCCTGGGCTTCTCATTGCAGTGGCTTCTCTTGTTGTGGAGCACGTGCTGTAGGCGCATGGGCTCAGTAGTTGCAGCACATGGGCTCTAGGGCGCGGGCTCAATAGTTGTGATTCACGGGCTTAGTTGCTCTACGGCATGTGGGATCTTCCCAGACCACGAAATGAACCTGTGTCCCCTGCATTGGCAAGCAGATTCTTAACCACTGCACCACCAGGGAAGTCCCTTATGATTTTTTTAGAGAGAAAAAAACATGTTAAGAATTGAGAGAATCAGTGAGCCAACTTATTGACATTCATTCCTCTTTGTATTTTCCACTCCTGTGCATTGAGTTAACATTTAAACATGAACAAATTCAATCTTTTTTACCTGCCAATCATTCTAATTAGGATGCTTTTGGCTGCAAGAAACAGAAAACCTGATTCAAAGTGATTTGTAAATGAGAAAGGTATTATCTCTTGTAATAAAACTTCAGAAATACGGCAGTTTCTGGGTTGGTTGAATCCGTGGTTCAACAATGTTACCAAAGTCTCAGGTTGTTTTTTGTCTCTTTGCTTTACACATCTGTTTCATCTTGTTCTCCTCATGATTGTAAGATGATTTTTACTCAAGCCTAGGTTTCCCTTAGTCTGGTTGGGTTACCTTGGATCACTTGTCTACCTTTGAACCAAAGACCATCCATCCCTAAGGAATGCCATAAGCTGAATGACTTAGACTAATCATTAAAGTGAAATGTAGGGGAGTCAACCAGTGCATGCCCACTGCATGCTTTCAGCCTAGATCATTGATAAATAGGGTACCTTTCACTAGTGTTTCCTGGTGTTGCCTTTAGCTGATGATGTAGTCATTTAAAAGGGCATATTAAGTGCCTGTCATACAATATGGTCCATTGAATCCCTGTCTAGTTAATGTTGAGTATCTTCCCGTGTTCTTTTGTATGCATTTATAGCATTTTATCTTTATGTGCTATGAACCCCATGCTAGGAAGACTATAACTAATAGTGGCAGGGCTTTTGTTTTCTGATGTTGGGTTTTTATGTTTTAATTGATGCCTTTATGAATTGTTTCCTAAAATAATTTATTTTTTAGTGCTTCAGTTCATTAGACTAATCATTTCTCTCTAATTGATGCACTGAAAAATAACATTTTCTTTTTCAGAATAAGTTTTACATCGAAACCAAGCTTAACAGAGACTTAAAAGATGACCTTATAAAGCTGTTTACGGAACATGTTGCAGAAAAGCACATTTACAGCCTAATGCGTAAGTAATTAATCTTACGGGGATGACATAACAGTAGCAGTGTTTTGGGGTTTTTTTTTTTAATCAAAGAGCATTGGCATCTAAACCCCAATGTTAATGTCTTCTGAATCTTGTAGTGATCATAAAGCCCAATTCTATACAGAGAGACACTGAGGAATTGAAAATGTGACATGAAGATCACCCAGTGAGCTGGGAGCAGCCAGGTCATTGGACACTGCCTTCATATCTGGCATGATACTTGCTGCCTTTTTTTTTCTCTGACATTGGGGGAAATATTAAGGAGTTCACCCGTAACTTTGTTACCGGTAATTCTAGAAGGAGTGTAATGTTAATATCTTTGAAATGGTAGTACAGTATCCTCTCAGTTTACTTATTTGTACTAAAAAAAAAGGTAGATGACAATTAAGCTTTTGAGAAAGTAAATCATAAGCTAAATAAAGCGTATGAGAATTAAACATATGTAAAGTACCTAGCACCTGTTAAATGCTCAATAAGTATTTTCTTCCCTCTCTCAAGCTACTTCTCCCTCAAATTCCCATTTTCTTTTCCTTAAAAGGGGAGTTCAACTGGAAAATTTTACTTTTAAAGACTTTTCCTACAATGAATTTTAAGTGGAGAGGATTTTAGTGAAATATTATACCTTCTTAACCTTACCTTTTGTTACTGAATGTGATTATTTTCAGTTAATTCATCCCAAATTAATTTATGTACATTTTACGTATAACTTAACCTGTGAATTTATCATTTCCTTATAGCTATCAAATTTGACATAGGTGGTTATAGTTATGTAGAAGTTGTTTGCAAATGTATATATTTGACCACATAATGAATGTGTGATTGAACATAAAGAGTTAGTGGAAACAACACTTACTGAAAACCAAACAATCGGTCAAAAAGTAGGAGGAAGATGGATTAATAGAGATAGACGCTGGGTTTGGGGTACATGTTGAAATTAGAGAGAACCTTGAGTAGACTAGCCTCTAAGAACTTAAAATTTAGAATTTCAATTTTTAAACATGACATTTTAAAATATGATTTTTCTGCATTGCCTAGCATTGCAAATGTAATTCACGTTGCATGTTTGAAACTACAGAAATCATTGCTGGCCAAGTGAGATGGTGTTTCCATTTTTTAAAAGGTGGGGATAGAAGAAAACAACTTATATAATTTTACAAGCTGGCTTAGATGAAAATTATGCCAAGTTTCATGGGTATTTGGTTAGTAAATTACAGTTCTTTGAGAGATGAATTAAAAATGAGCTGTTTTGAGTCAGTAGTATCTGTCATATTCATTAAATGATGGAGTTCGTTTATATATGCTTTGTCTAGAGGAAGTATTTGTATCCATTTAACATATTTTAATAATATTTTTGTGTGACCATAGATAACCTAAAAGAAAACTGACTCTGTTGTCATGTTTAGTCAGCGTCACATGGTTAGACAGTGTGATCTCTTGCCTTTACCTTTAGTAAGAAAAAGTACCTGCAGTTGTAGCATTTGGGAAAGTGAGTTTCTGACTCTGATCTCAGTTACTAGAATTACTAATAACATGTCTTTCAGAAAAATTCCAAGAGCCTCATATATGGGTGATTTGGGGGAAAGGGAAATGATTGAGGGAGTTAGAGAATATTTCATTCCCCAAATGTAAATCTTTTGAATCGTGAAGTTAATGGGAAGTATTTATAGCTCACTCACTAAGTACCATGAATACTGTTGCTTTTAGAAAGCTTTACTTATTTTCAGAACCTCCATCAATTGAATCATTTCTGTTCGTGTTTCAACAGATACGCACATATCTACTTGTTAGATTGAGCCTCTACTGCACTGGATTTAAAAAAAAAAATCTTTAGTGTACAACTACTTGGTTTGCCCTCTTGGGCTGTTCTTTTCTTGCCCTTGTTTACCCTTCAGTCTTTGGGAGAAATAGTGATAGAAAGTGAAACCTTGACAATCAATAAAGTGTTGTATCATTTTTATAACCCATTTACTCTATTTCAGCTTTACTTTTAGAAGCCCAGTCAACACCATTTCAGGTCACACCTTCAACTATGGCAAATATTGTGAAAGGCCTGTACACTCTCAGACCAGGTAAACATTCATCATTTCTTTAGGGGTTGGACTTGTTTGTTTGTTTATGGCACTTCCAGCCCTATCTGCGAGAGGATAGTGTTTCTTTGTATTTTCTGAGGTCTAATGGTATTTGGATTTGTTATAGCAAAAAAATTGAGTATATACTCATCGTTGTGAAATGTAAACTCAGGACCTCACTTGGAAATCTTTCTATGCTAGTGAAAACCAACTAGTTTGGGGAATACAAAAATAGTTTGTAGGAGACACTTTAGATAAAGTCGAATCTTATGTCTGGCATTAATCTCTTTTTTTGTTGTGAGGTTCTTCTTTACTTCTACCCCACATTGCAAATATGCACGGGCATATACAGTCACAACTCCATCTTGTTAGGCCTATTATATAACTTACAAGGAATCTAGAAGTGTTGGTAAAGTTACAGTCATTTCATAAGGATAGTTTGAGGAGAAAGATAGAATAGCAGAACCAAAAATCAAAGATCACTGTATTCAAAGGCATGGTTTGTAAATTATCTTAACGTATCTGTCTTGTAATAAAAACATTGTGGGACTTCCCTGGTGGTGCAATGGTTGGGAATCCGCCTGCCAGTGCAGGGGACACGGGTTTGAGCCCTGGTCCAGGAAGATTCCACATGCCGCAGAGCAACTGGGCACTTGTGCCACAACTACTGAGCCTGCATTCTAGAGCCTGCGAGCCACAACTACTGAGCCCTCATGCCACAATTACTGAAGCCCACGCACCTAGAGCCTGTGCTCCGCAACAAGAGAGGCCACCGCAATGAGAAGCCCGCTCACTGCAATGAAGAGTAGCCCCTGCTCGACGCAACTAGAGAAAAGCCCGCACACAGCAGTGAAGACCCAATGCAGCCAAAAATAAATAAGTTAAAAAAAAAAAAAAAAAACATTGTGAATTTAAAGGACTCTCAAGATGCTTTTGTATGTATCTTTCTGTTTTTAACCCAGAGCCTCAAACTTAGCATAGTTGTCTAGCCAATTAAAAAATGTCCATAGGAGAGAGATTGTAGAAGTTCAGGGTAGAAAATCATTTTTCAGTGTAGAAACTTAAGGTTTGCTTTTTTGACAGCAATTATCTTTTTATGAAATTCTTTTGTCATTTGAGGATTGAATGAAATAAAACGTGATCTAAAGAGCTTAACATAGTACCTGATAACCTAATGAGCATGCTAATATTAACTGTTGTTACTACTATTCAGTTGGGTCCAGTGGTTATTTTATTTTAATTAATTGATGTCTGAATAGTTTACTTAATTTAAAAGATATATCAGAATTTAGCTTGCTAAAATGGAAACCAGTTTAAAACTGATACTAGGGGTAGACTGATACCCAGAAGTACCGTCTTTCTCAGGCTACTTTCAGCAGTTAGTGACTTCTAGAGTAGTCAAATGTAATGTTACTTAAATTTGGATCAGTTCTTGCTCTATTCGTCATAATTTTTAGACAAATTATTCCTATAAAGTAATTATTTATATAAAGTAGCAAAAAGGTTGCATGTGTCCAATAAACTGATATATTTCTTTTTCCAGTTGCTTAGAATTTTGAATTTCATTTTACTAAATGTGATGAAAATAGCTCATGAGTTTTTCTTTTAGTGCTGGGTTATGAATGATTTTTTTCTTTTTCTTTTGGAAGACATCCAAATACAGTATGACAGATTTCTAAATTCTCCCTCCCAAGCGGGCAGCTTTATCAGCTCTGGGTTTTATCATAAGTAACAAAATTGCAGAATAAAACTAGTCATTAAGGGTAAAAAAACTTATAGATGCTTCTTTATCTAAATGCTATTTTTATCCAGGTTTGAGCTCTTGTAATAGGTTTCATACTACTTGTGAGGAGAATTCTGTATTTGAGAACTGTCCTTATGAAAAGGTGAATTTTATCACAGACTAACCTTTTGCTGTCCTAGCTGTTTTCTGAGATACTATTAAACATATTTTGACATTTACTTGTCTTGCCCGGGCCCATTGTGTTCCTAGTTTGTTAAAGCAGATTTATTCACCTGACAGATTATGGTTAAACTATTTTAAAAGTTGAATTTTAAATGTAAAAGTTTCTTTCATTGCAGTAGTTCTTAAGTGCTGATTTTTATATAATGAATGCATCTGAATCACCCAAAAAAGTTTGTTAAACTGTAGGTTCCTGGGCCCTAATCCTTGGAGGTTCTGATAACATCTATTATTTAGATGTGTTTCTACCTAGTCTTTAGAAGCTCAGTCTAGGAATAGTTCCCATCATCCCATGCTGCACTTCTTCATTTAATACATGCACTTTTCATTGTTTCTTTATCTTTATTTTAATGATTGCCTGGTGTTCCATAAAATGTCAGACTGGTTTGACTCCTTGCCAACTCTGACTGATGGGTTAGTGGTTCCCCAGGGCACTGAGTTGAAACTCTTTCTAAAGCCATATTTGAACTGAGCTTGAAGGAGGGACACTATTGAGAACATTTTGACATGAATTTGTACAAAGGGTGAGTGGATTGGCCTTGGTGGTGTTTGTGGTGTTGGTTTTTTTTTTTCCCCCATCTCTAATTTAGCTATTCTTTTGGGCATTTTTTTTTTAAATTTGCCAGTGACCCAGCATTGCATAGCATTAAATGTGTTTTTTTCAGATTTAGAATTATTTACTTAGATTACAGTTTTTTAAATGAGCATGCTGGATTAAATAGAGCATTGACATTTTATGGGTTTATATATATATATATATATATATACAGCCAAGATGTTTTCCAAAAGATAAAATTTGAAAGGGCTCGATTAAAAGAATCCAAAAGGGTATAGAGATGGGCAGTATTTATATTTAGTGCTCACTGAGTAGGGGAAGAGTATCTGATCTGTTAAAACGCTTTATAATAAAGATACGAATTTATCTTTGTCATGTCTGATGCACATATTTTCCTTAGACTTCTCTTTGTCTTTTTATTTTGTTGAATGTTTATTTTTCTGTAGGTTATTCTGTTGATCTTTTATCTTTTCCTTAATAATTTGATAACCATTTAATTCTGTTTTCTTTCACTGTTACATATGTTTAATTTGCTGTAATTTAATGTGAGTCAAAGTAGGTTTATATTTTTAAAGTACTTACCAGTTATCTCTTCCATCTCCCTCCGCATTTTTGAGGTACTTTTTTTATATGTCTGCTTACTACCATATGTACTATTCTATTCTTAGGCCAGTGTATTGTTTTAATTAATGCTTTATAGGGCTAAGTATTTCCACCAAATCCCTTCCCTCCAAGTCCCCTCCTGCTCAGAACTCTTTGGTTATTTCATTCATGTTTTCTTCCATATTTAGAATTTTTGATAAGTTTCCTTCAAAAATTCTCTAGGGATTTTTGTTAATGTTGTTAAATCATAAAAAATATAAAAATACCCACTTTCTGTAAATTCTATTTAGAAAGGAAACTTAGCCTCTTTATCAGAAGGGGTTGCACTAGTTTTTTTCCCCATTTTAAGTTTGGTTTAATACATAATCTTGTTCTTTGGGAAGAAAACTTTCCCTTTTCTACTTAATTTAATTTGTCTATACGATCTCCTTAATGAATCTTTTCCTTCCCTCACAGAGTGGGTTCAGATGGCTCCGACTCTATTTTCTAAATTTATTCCAAACATTCTCCCTCGTGCAGTGGAGTCTGAACTTTCTGAATATGCTGCTCAAGATCAGAAACTTCAAAGAGAACTTATACAGAATGGTTTTACAAGGCAAGTTTTCTTTTCCTTTTGTGACAAAGTATGTCCATTTCCTTTGGCTTGGCAGGGGAGGGTTGCCAGCATTCTTAGAATGGGAGACGGCTGTTCGAGAGTCAAGGTGGTGTTGCTGGGAGAGGTAGTGAGCTCCCTTCGGTGGAAGTGCTGAAGCTGGGTTTTGATTTTATGGGAGCTGCTCTTCACTTAAGTGGAGTTTGAAGAAGGGATTTCTCATTGGGTGGGCAGTTAGGCTGGACAGCCTCCAAAGAGCTCTCCCAACTTTCATCCGCTTATACTAGTTTTGAATATTTGGAAAAACCTTGTAGAAATTTTATGATCAGTTATAATGTACGTTTATGACTAAACTAGCAAATGATTTTATGACTAAACTAACAAATGATATTGTAACTAAACTGGTAAAGAGCCTTCAGATTCTGTTTTCATATTTCCATTTTTCCCCTAAATTCTAGTTGTTTCTTCTTAAAAAGTAGGTTATCACTTATATGTGTCCACAAAATTTGCCTCCCTCGATTTTTTATTTTTTTTTTATTTTTTTTTTTTTTTATGCGTTACGCGGGCCTCTCACTGTTGTGGCCTCTCCCGTTGCGGAGGACAGGCTCCGGACGCGCAGGCCCAGCGGCCATGGCTCACGGGCCCAGCCGCTCCGCGGCATGTGGGATCCTCCCAGACCGGGGCACGAACCCGTGTCCCCTGCATCGGCAGGCGGACTCTCAACCACTGCGCCACCAGGGAAGCCCGATTTTTTATTTTTTAAAAAATTTTCTCGTGTTTATTTTTTATTTTTGGCTGCGTTGGGTCTTCGTTGCTGCGTGTAGGCTTTCTCTAGTTGTAGCAAGCGGGGGCTACTCTTTGTTGCGGAGTGCGGGCTTCTCATTGCAGTGGCTTCTCTTGTTGCGGAGCATGGGCTCTAGGCGCGCAGGCTTCAGTAGTTGTAGCACGTGGGCTCAGTATTTGTGGCGCACGGGCTTAGTTGCTCTACGGTATGTGGGATCTTCCTGGATCAGGGATCGAACCCATGTCCCCTGCATTGACAGGCGGATTCTTAACCACTGTGCCACCAGGGAAGTCCAGCCTCCCTTGATTTTGCTATAAACACTTCGCTAATTTTTCTAAAATTTGCAATTCAGTATCATGGCTTTATCCCAGAAAATCTTTCAAAGTGCATATTTTCAACCAAAATTATGTAAAAATTTTGTGATTCCCTATGGGAAAGCACCCTGTTCTGTCACCAAATCATTAAAGGGTACAGTAGTACTTTTTTTTGTTTGTTTATTTTTGTTTTTTTAATATCTTTATTGGAATAAGTAGTACTTTATAGTTTCATAATCCTGGCCCTCTCCTTAGCACTTTTGCATATCTTCTTTTATTTGAATCCCTCGCCATTAAAGGAAGAAAGTTGTAGAAAGGAAGACACCTGGGTTCCTCGCATAGTTGTGACCACAAGCAGTAGGTTGGGTATTGACTCACTTATCTGGCTGGGGCAGAGGGTGGACACTGTCTTCCATAGACTCTGAGGCCATGCTCATTCTCAGAATACCAGCCTTGATCAAGATCACTGTTCCTAAGTTTCTAATTTCAGCACAGGTTAGGAAAGAAAGCAGATAATTTGTTCTCTGTTGACCCATGGATTGGCATTTATTCCCTTTTTGTCCTGGTGGCATCTTTATTTATGTGGCAGAGGGGGGCACTGAGTAATCCATGGGTCATTACTCCCCTCACTGGCAGCTCACACTGGAAAGGTTCAGTCAGCCATCACAGGGAAGCTGTGTAGACAAGCCTGCTAACCCTGCCTTTCCTATGGCAAGAAAAGGCCAGTGGGAGATTCTGCATGTAAACAGCTGACTTCCCTCCCTGATGTCCGGTGGTCAGGGGTCTCCTGACATCAATTGTAATATTTCTAACAATTATTTTCATACACGGAATGAGGCCACTTAATGCTATGGTAATTTCACTCGTTCATTTTTGAAGAGCTGATATATTTATTTATAGGGTGTTTTTAAAAAGGTATAAAAAGTACATACTGAGAAGTTTTATTCCCACCTGTCTCCTTCTCTGCTCCCAGCCTTTAGGCAGCTGTTTTTATTAGTGTCTTATGATTCCCTCCAGTGCTTATTTTATATGCAGATATAATCGAATACAGTATATATTCTTAATTTTTATTCCTTTCTTACGCATTTCATTGTGTAGATGTACTATAACTTATTTAACCTGTCCCCCGTAGATGGCAACCTGAATTATTTCCAGTCTTCTGCTGTTACAGAGAGCGCTGCGTGCGTAACTTTGTACCTGTTGTCAGTATGTTTGGAGAATAACTCCCTTAAGTTAGATTGCAAGGTCAAGAGTAAATGCAGCGGTAATTTTGATTAAATTGCCAAATTGCCCCCCATAGGGGATTGTGCCATTTTGCATATCCACTAGCAAAGTTTAAAAGTGCCTGTTCTTCATGGCCTTGCCTAGAGTATGTTGTTACGCTTTGAATTTTCGCCAATCTGGCAGGTGAAAAATAATTAGTCAGAGTTGGTTTCGTTTGCATTTCTCTTATTATATGAGTGAGGCTGAGCATATTTTCATAGGTTTTTATTGCTTTTCCTGTAAACTGTTTCTGGTTTTCTCATTTTTCTATTTGATTGTTCGTCTTCTTTTCCTGGCTTCTAGGAGCTCTTTCTGTAGTGAGGAGATTGATTGTTTGCCCAAGATAAGAGTTATTTTTCTGTTTCTTTTGACTTCGCTTATGGTGGTTTTTTGTCTTATTTGAAGTCATGCAGACGTTTTTTTACTTTATGTAGCTAACTTTATCAGGTTGTTTTCTGTGTGGCTTATGTATTTTGAATTATAGTTAGAAGTTTTTCCTTAAATGTTTTTAAATAAATGCAGAATACACTGAGTGTACCTCTTATGTTTTCTCCTAGGCTCACCATAATTTTGAAGTCTTTTATGCTTTTTTTCATGTTTTATTTGAATGTTTGCTTCTAATTTTAGAGATGAGCTTACTGATGCCTTTAACAAATAAACAGCCTTCTGAAAACTTTTATTTCTGTGAAGCAGTGTAGGAAGATAGCTCTTGTAGATTTCTCTGAACATCTTGAATTCACCTTCCAGAAGAATGTGTGGAACTATTTAAACATATCCAGAGATTTTTTTTTTTTTTTTTTTGCGATACGTGGGCCTCTCACTGTTGTGGCCTCTCCCGTTGCGGAGCACAGGCTTCCGGATGCGCAGGCTCAGTGGCCATGGCTCACGGGCCCAGCCGCTCTGTGGTATGTGGGATCTTCCCAGACCGGGGCACAAACCCGTGTCCTCTGCATCGGCAGGCGGACTCTCAACCACTGCACCACCAGGGAAGCCCCAGAGATACTTTTGTAATCCTAATTTTGGAACTGGAATAAGAGAACAGGGTGCAGGACTGTTTGGTGTGTAGTTGCTTGGGATGACTGACTCCATAAATAGTCTCATTTAACATTGCCTTTGAAGGACTAGCCTAGCACTGTTCTGACAAGGCCAAGTTGGTCATATTCAGGGAAACGCCTTGGAGTTTTGGTGTAAATATGAACTTTTGTTTCTCTTAGTGGAATTCTTTCATATGAACTTTAAATGCTAGTATTCCAAAACTTGATAAAATTAAAATGTTTTATTTTACAAACTGAATTGAGCCATTTCTAGAATTAAGCTAACAAATTATTATACATTTACTATGAGGATTAAAGGCTGCCTCGTGACTTATTCTGATGGGTGCTTTGCACAGAGTAGGCCCCTCTTTACCTGACATTCTGGACTCATGCTGGACTGGCCCAGACTGGTCAGAAAGGGTGTGCCTGCACCATATACTTAGCAACTGAAGACAGTTTGCCTGTGCTTCCAGCACTTGTGTATGGACCTTCCATATTCTGCCCTGCCAAACTTGATGCTGCCTTTGATCATTATTTGGCTAGGATTGTTTTGGAAGAAATGTCCACTGATGCAAAAATATAGTCTAAGCTATCTAACAAAAATTCTGTTACTGGCTATCCTGATATGAGCAGTCATTTTATGGTTTGTGTCTGGCCAATCACATGATTCCTGTTCAGCTTTGCAAACTATTTTTTTATTTAAGGCTGTGTTCCATTTATGTGATATAGGGAGTAAGCAGCGCACAGCTTTAATGTGGATGGCACAGAGAAAGTCTTTGGAATGTTTTGAAATAATATGTGAATATTATCAAATATATCCTCTTTTGCAGTTAATGGACAGATTCTCATTTGGGCTGGAGTTTATGTGAAACATCTTTAGGTTCATGGAAATATAGCGTGGAGTTATTTCAAAGCTAGAAGTAACGTACAAGCTAAGAGCAATATTTTCTTTTTATGTATTACCTGCATAATTGAATTGCTTATTGGGGGAAGGGCAGGTTGGTGTTTGTTAAAGATTACATTACGGAAGATAAGCTCGTTTGGGAACTTCTAGCATGCAGTCTCTCAGATGGAGCATCCCCATTCACACCAGCCTATGGGCCTCTTCAGAGGGTCTACCAGATAGCTTTTAAAGGCAAGTAAAATGTTCTTGCTGAGTGATTGTTACCTGGATTTCTGGAACAAAATAGAACCTTGTTAGGAGTATTATTGGTCTTTAGCTGAGAGGGTCACTCCTAGCTGAGAGGATTGGGGCTTTTTCATTTAGTAGCAGGGGTCTGGTTTTGAGGGCAGCTTATAGCTTTCTAGACTTGTAGCATTATTAGGTAATGTCTCTGGCAGCCTCTCGCATGCATACACCACACTTACATTCTTTGTGCCTCCCGTTGTTTTCACATCTGCATTTTTCTCCTGTTATTTTTGCATGTTCCGTTTTTTAAAAAATTTTGGGGGGTGGGAATGAAGGCTGTCTGTAGAAGTTGAGGTTCCAGATACAAGATCCATCCTGTGTCTTCCTTTTTGCTCAGCATGAACTTACTTGTTTCAGAATATTTGGTGAATGCTACTGTGATGATACTAGTGTAAGACTCGCAGCAGGCTTTGGCCGGATACTGCGTTAACAATAGAGGTGTTTAAAAGCAGTATTAAGGCGGATCTGTTTAGGGCTCTTTAGACTGTCTAAAGCTAGTTTGTGCTAAGTTTTCCTCCAAATGCTCAGCCTAGAGAAGAGCCCTGCAGAGACCCTTTGGTGTGTTCTCTTCCTGCCGGTCCTTAAGACTCCTCACCCAGCCCAGCAAGAGGTTTCTGTCCTGGTCTTGAGTGTAACCAGAGAAAGAAAGTGGGAAACTTTGGTAATCTGGAGGATTACACAAAAGCATGAAATAATTACTTGGGCTGCATTTTAATCCATCTGTAGAGGCTATTTATGAATTATTCACTTATTAATTCAGCAAATATTTTGTATTTTCTATTATGTGCTAGATGCTGCTCTAGGTACTGGGTGAACAAGACAGGCAGAGTTCCTGTTTTTATGGAGCTTATGCTCTGCTGTTGGGAGTTAAGTAACAAACATGTAAACAGATTATTTCAAGTAATAATAAGTGCTAGGCAGAAAATGAAACAGATTATGGGATAGAGAGTGAGTGACCAAGGCATGCATGAGGGGCTGTTCCAGCTAACTTGGTGATGTAATGCCCCTAAGGAGGAGAATTCCAGCTAAACGGTAAGGAGATAGCCATGTGGCTAACTCAGGGGAAGAGTGTTGCAGGCAGAGAAAGTAGTAAGTGCAGAAGTGCTAACATGTCCAAGGGACAGAAAGAGAGCCAGAGTGGCTGAAGTATAATGAACAGGGGTAGAAAATGAGCTTGGAGGGGTAGGCAGGAGCCATGTCTCACAGGACTGGGAAAATGATTTTTTATATATATAAATTCATTTTATTTATTTATTTATTTATTTCTGGCTGCATTGGGTCCTCGTTACTGCATGTGGGCTTTCTCTAGTTGCGGCGAGCGGGGGCTACTCTTCGTCGAGGTGCGGGGGCTTCTCATTGCAGTGGGTTCTCTTGTTGCGGAACACGGGCTCTAGGTATGCGGGCTTCAGTAGTTGTGTCTCACAGGCTCTAGAGCGCAGGCTCAGTAGTTGTGGCGCACAGGCTTAGCTGCTCCGCGGCATGGGGGATCTTCCCGGACCAGGGCTCGGACCCATGTCCCCTGCATTGGCAAGCGGATACTTAACCACTGCGCCACCAGGGAAGCCCTGGGAAAATGCATTTGAATTGATTTTTTTTAACTGTGATGGAAAGCCACTGAAGGGCTTTAATCAGGGGCATGAAATAATCTTATGTATGCTTTTACATAAGATTGCTCTGGCTCTTGTCTGGACTAATACTAAGACTCTTGCAGTGGTGTAGGGGAGAGATGATAGTGGTTTGGATTGGGATTGTAGCCATGGGGCTGAGGAGTGGTTGGTTTTGGATTATGTGCTGGGACAGAATGCTCCAGAGTGAGGGAAAGAGAGGAATCAAGGATGAGCTAGGATTTTGGCCTGAGTAATTGGACGGGTGGTGGTGTGATTTATTGAAGAAGTCTGAGGAAAGAGTGGGGATGGAGTGCATTCTGGCTGTGGTAAATTTGCAGTAGATGGAAGTCGTCCAAGTGACAGTGGCTGTGAGGCAGTTGGACCTACAAGTCCAAAGTGTCAGGAGGAAATCAGAGCTGGAGATAGAAATCTGGGAGCCATTGGCATATGGATCGTATTTCAAGTCATAGGACTGGTGTGACTGCTGTCCTAGACGAAGGAGAATTTTACATGGTGAAGAAAAAGTGGCCAAGGACGGAGTGTCGGGCAGAGCTCGGAGTGTTTCAGGAAGGAAGAGGTCAACTGTGTAGATGTTGCTAAGAGACCGGGAAAGAAAAAGCTAGTGGATTGGTTATTATTACTCATTACTTAAGCATTTTAGTCATTTGTCTGAAAAACTGGAGAGACAAAAATAGGATTTACAGATAGCATAGGACTTAATCAGACCTCTATTTTATTATCTCTAAAGTGGAACTAGAAATTCTGTGGGTGTTTAAGATGAGCTGGTTATTCTCTGTAAAGGTTCACGTTCTTCTATCTGCGAGAAGGGTATTCATGTCCATTAAGATTCTGAGATTTTTCAAAAGCTTTAAGCAGTTTCTGGTCCCGTAATATGGCTTTTAGCGGAAGTTTTTGAATTTTTCTATTCCATTTTTGAAATTTGCCCTGTTATATATATGCAGGTCACCAGGGATGTCGATAGTAGAGCCCAGGTTTGTCTTCAAAGATGTTTTAGTCAATCGATTTCTAGGACCCAGGGTAAACCATCTTTATAGATAGTCCTTCCTTTATTTAATAGCTTTCTATATTTAAAAGATAGCACCTTTTAGCTAAGAATATTCAGGTTATAAATGACTCAGCTACTGTTGTAAGTTTAATGTCTGTTTTAAAATAGGTTGTTAGAATTGAAATACCTGCTCTACTTCCATTGTCAATTTTGCCAATTCATTTCTCCTACTTTGTTGTGTGAAGCTATCAGTCAGTTCTGTTGACTCCCTCTTCTTTTTTTTAATCCCCAGAGGTGACCAGTCCCGGAAGAGAGCTGGGGATGAGTTGGCTTATAGTAAGTAATGATGTTCCTTACCATCCTTGATGGTTTTGTGATGTAAGGCAGCCACTGGCTATAATGATATCCAGTGTTCTTGATGGTGGTCTCCAAGGGCACTGTGTGCAGTCAGGGTCAGACTGTTCTGTAAGCTGTGGCAGCTCTGAAGCCCAGTTGCTGGTGGCAGTTTTCAGGCAGTTGTCAGGAGGCTGCCAGTTCTTTAGTCTCCACTAGACTGAGATAAAGGGCCCAGACTCAGCTCCTGATGATTTGGTCCCCTTCACTTCATTCAAAACCACATGGTTTTGAGGTTTTCTCTGATCTCCTTTTGGGGGATTGGGAGAGGGGTGAGAAATAAGTGTCAAATAAACAGACTCCTACCATTATCAAATGCTGCCGGCTGTTGATACTTTAACTCTTCTGATGTTTTTTTCAGACAGCTCATCGGCATGTGCAAGTTCCAGAGGGTACAGATAGTGAATGTATCGAATGTACTTTCCTTCCTGAAAAGAGGACACACTGGAGCTGCAGAGACTGTATTCAGAGCGCAGCGGGGTCCTGCAGACACTCAGGAGCTCTGTCACCAAGCTGTTCTTGGAAAAGGATGTTGGAGTTCTTACTTTGGTTTGTAATTTTAAAAAACAAAAAACTAACAAAACAGTTGCTGCTAGACTTGGGGATGATTTTGAAATGGGACAATCTTCTAATGACTTTATCTACAGCTTCCGTGAGGAACAAGCATCATGAAGAGTGACCATTGCTAAGTGAGATCCAGCAGCCAAAGTCAGCAGCTTCCTCCAAAAATATAAGAGCAGAAGAATCTTTTTTATTTTTTTTAAAGCACTTGTTTTGTTCATTTGCGGACTTGGCACTTTGGCATATTGGTTTCATACAGAAAGATATCTTTTGCTTTAAAATCAAGCAGATCATTACAATACAGTATTTTTCACCCCTAACCAAAACAAACCCCTTTAAAAGAGTTGGTCTTTGTTTAGCATTAGAAAGTCTTCTTACAGGAAGATGCTAACTCTGCTTCCAGTATAACTTCTCCCCCCCACCCCCGCCCGCACCATCAGTTCACAACTTTTCTACTCTGTGCCTTCAGCTTTGTGCACTTTGCAGCTCTGTGACCATGTTGTCAAACTCACAAATGCTTCCTGAAAAAGTTGATGGTATCACAGACTAACTTGCCAAGATGTCAGGTGTGACTTCACAGCAGGATGCTAAATAAGTGGGAAAATAGAAACATGGTGCACGTTGGTCAGATTTCCTCCTGCCTCACCGTGGCTTGTTCATGTTAATGTTGGGGACCAACTCTCGTAGACCATTTTCCATTCCCTCCGTCACTTAACGTGCTCTCACTGACTGCTGGAGTGTTGGCATTACGCTAGTTTAGGGCTGGCCGGTACTTTAGCACTAAAGCTCCCTTTTTAATATTGTTGAGAATTACCCAGTGGTAAAAGCTGATTCCTGTGATGCTCTACGAAGCAGATACGGTAATTAAATTCAAACATAGTCAGCGGTGTGGGATTCCTGATCGATTTCATTTTTATGGGTGAGATAAGTACTTAAAAAAAGTTTGCAGGGGCTTCCCTGGTGGCACAGTGGTTGAGAGTCCGCCTGCCGATGCAGGGGACACAGGTTCAGGCCCCAGTCCGGGAGGATCCCACATGCCGCAGAGCGGCTGGGCCCGTGAGCCATGGCCGCTGAGCCTGCGCGTCCGGAGCCTGTGCTCCGCAACGGGAGAGGCCACAACAGTGAGAGGCCCGCATACCGCAAAAAAAAAAAAAAAAAAAAAAAAAAAGGCATTAAAAAGTTTGCAGTCTGCATCTTTTAAAACATCATATTCGAGTATAATAGAGAAAAAGTAGCACTGCTGTTTTAAGGCGCCCTTCCGGCTGTGGCCAAGCTATATTTTCTGTTTCCATACACCCACGGTGCTACCGTTCCTTGTAAAAGACTCTGAAGCTTATTCCAAGTTGTTTTTGAAAGGCAAAGTAAAATAGAAAGATGCGGCAAGGGAAAAACAGTTTTGCTTAGATCTAAATTGAGCATGTGCTTGACTCTCTTTGGCTGTGTCAGCTATGTTAGACTAATATTTACGTCTTCAGAGGACTAGGGGCAAAAAAAGAAGACACATCAGGGGTACCGACCATCACGCTTCTGATTTTCGGGTTGTTCGTAGAGTTGTCTCTGCCAATTCACTTGGTCCTTTTTTGGGGGAGCAGGCTGGGGGGCGAGTTTGAAGTGTTAGGAGCAATTCAGTCGTCTAATAGAAGAAGTCCTCTGTTTGTAACATGAATATTCAGAGAAGTAAAAGTAAGGTCATCAGATTTATTTTTTTAAGTACTTATCAACCAGGGTTGGTGGATTTTGAGGAGGACTTTGAATTGGGCTCATTTCACTCTGTGAGCATCTTGGGTTATATTGAGAAACACTGAATTACTCTAAGAATATATACAGGCTCTCACTGTGCCCTGTACAGTTTGACTTGCTACACCAGTAACATTCTGATATCAAGGAAGAATTCAGTTTTATCAAGAAGTTCAAATTTTACTTTACTCAATGGAATGCTTGCTGCAGGCTTATAAATAACACCTGCAACTGAGCTCTTGAGCGGTTTTAATAATATTTCTGAAAGGAGTGAAATTGGAATGTTTCTTTTAATGTGGATGAATTCTTCAGTATCCTAGTAATATACCCAAATGCTTTTTCTGGGAAGGGAGTATTCTTTGGCCAACAACGGAACTTTCCCTCTAAAAGCATTGTATTAGGATGTGGATAGGCATTAAAATCTTTGGATGCTTTCTGCATTATTAAGTTACTGGAGGAATATTTTATATTGTCTTTTTATTATTAGTACGTGTTAACAAAGTGGGCGGAGTAAAGTTTGCAGAAGTTGCACAGTGGCTGCAGCTTGCTGTGGGTGAGGGCTTAGTGGCACAAAGCTGTGATTGGAAGGCACTGTAGAAAGAATATACACATTCTCCCAGTGCATTCGACCTGCTTCTTACTCATTTTGGCCCCTTGAGGTACATTGCAGTATGAAGAAACTATTCCTTTAAGTCATTGTTGACCTTGCTTATGTAATTGGGATTCTTAACAAATGTCTTAGTTTGCAACATGAGGGGAATAAGATTTGCCTCCATTTTGTATTGACTAAGCACTGTTTGCCTAAAAGTATTTTCTTCTTGTGTTTACTTGTATTCTTCTTGCCAGTACAGTATATAGTTTCTGCACTCCAGTTAAACACTGGCTTTTTGTGGGGTCCAAATCATCGAAGGCAGAAAATTGTAAAGCAGGTTGATTGTCTCACGAGTCAACACACGCAGTTGGTTTGGCCATACTGACTAGTGTGTGTGTGTGCAGCCTGAAACCAGACCCTCCAAAGAAAGCCAATTCACTCACCTTGGAATGATGACACGTAACATCAGTACATGATCGTCGTTTTGAGAGACGGTGCTTATTTTAAAGGTTGGCGTTAAGCTTCAGTAACAGTGTCATCTCATATCCTCTGTTGTCACAGCTGCATCCTAACCCAACTGCTTTGTTTTCTGTGGGGCAGAGAGCAAAACCTGGTGTTGTGATTCTTAATCTACTAGTTCTTAGGTAGAGTTAGTGAGAAGAAACAAAAACCTGGGTGCGTGAGTTGTGCATTATTAAATTTTGTGGAAAAGTTACTTTTTTTTCCTGTCCCTTTTGCAAGTTTGAGGAGGTTCCCCTCCCTTTCTTGGGGGCATGGGATGAAAGCCAATTTGTGAGTAAGTGAGATTGCGGAAGACTGGATGCCCCGTGGTTGTTAACACCGCACGTGCATCTCCAGCACTGCAGCCCCATAAAGCTGTCACTGCCCGTGCTACATGCCATGCTTTCTGTCAGGTTGCAGATTTGCACACATAAAGAGTTCCTCAGGAAGAGTTTGCACATGCACCACCTCACAATAGTCTGTACTGACCGAACAAGGGATTTGAAAGTTTTTCAGCACAAAAGGAGAACTTCAGAGTGGTGGTCTGTGCACTTGTAACTAGCGAAGGTAATGGTGATCTGACAAACACGATTGGTTTCTGGAGTGAACCAGAAGGTTGAACCAGATTGGTTAGAAAGTGAACAGGAGCGCTTGTATCATAGTATTTAAATAAGCCTGTTTAATCTCCCGGGGTAGCCCTTCCAGATTTTGTCATCTTCTCATTGAGACTAGCTCTGTTTTCTTTTATGTTTCTTCTGTTTTATTGCAGTTTATTATTTCCATGATTATTATGCAAGAGGCATTGCTCTTGAGCTAAAATTCAATTGTCTAAATAAAGCAGCTATTATTAGATAACATTGTTTTATGAATGTACACTAATCTGAGATATTAAAAAAAACTTTACAATTAAAAAGCAAAACAGAACCTCTACATGAGCTATCCAGTCATTGTTTCGATGTTTTGGGTTTCTTTCTTTTTCTTTTTTTTTTGGTGTCTCTTTGAGCTTCAGAGTATTATGTTTACTTTAACCCAGGTTTAGGCCTCTTAAGGAGACTTGAAAATTTAAGATCGGAGTATGAATCCCTTGACTGACACCTAGAAGAGGTTTATAAGGACCTTTTTGGTTGTGATTGCTGTTTTCAATAAGATTGCATAAGTTGAAGTTCATGTTTATCAGAAGTTAAAATAGAGGTCATAGGAGTTTGTGGAGAAATGGCTTTCCTGTTATTTTCACTACCTTGTTGAAATTTGCCCGTTTCCGGCCACCAGGATATATGAAAAGACCCTTGTTCTTTCCAAAGGAAAGGATTGCTCTTCTGTCCCCACTGTTTATTAACCAAGTCATTGACACTTTGCCACCTCCACTGGCCAAGACCCTATTTTGAACCTCTTTCCAGAGCTAAGTGGCACAAGTACGTATACTGTTTCTACTTATGTTGGTGGAGTGGCTGTGGGAGAATTAAAGAAAATGCTAGACAGAGGTACATTCTTCTAGGACCCTAGTATATATTGTACCCCTGCTGATTGGAAATTATCTTCATTTCTGGTTGGATTGCATTGTTTAGAAATGCAATGTTAATGGCTTACAATTCTGGAAAATTTATGGTGTGGCTCTGGGGTGAATTCTGTGGTTTGAAAAAAAAATAAGTATTTTGTATTGATTCTCACATGTCATTTCAATGTTATGACCATGTACTAAATGCAGTAAGACTGGATATTTTCTTAGAAGGGTATGTTTTGTTAAACAGGTGGCAGTTGAATTGCTCTCATTAGTTCTGTTTGTCAGTATTACAGCTGTGCAGTTCAGACGTGATGTGGGGAGCTGTGGCCGGAGACAGGGATGCTTAAGAATAAACGGGAGGCCACATGCAGACAAGAGGCTTTTGCCACCCACCAGCATAGCCAGAGCGAGGATGAAGCAACGAAGTCTAGTCTCTGGTGGTCCTTGTTTGTCGGAAAGCATAGTGGAGCTTAGAACAGGGTGTTCTGTACGTCAACTCTTTTATTAATCCAAGAAAAACAAAGTGGTGGGTGAAACTCCTACTGACCGGGGATTCAAAGCCACTGACTTTGGCTCTGACCTTTAACTCTTGATGGATTTTGAATCACTCCTTCTGTATTAGGGTGCATACCATCACTCTAAAACATTGTGGTTAATGAAATAAATCTTGTACAGATGTCCTTGGCCTTGTTATGTTGCTACCTGGTTTATCAGAACTTTGTTTTAATATAGAATATATGGTTTTGCTTACAGTACATTCATGATGCCTCATAAACGATAATGACACTCAGTATTCTACCACGGTCAGTTAGCCCTCAGGATGAGTGTCCATCTTCACCTCTGTACCAGTGGTAAAAAAAAACTGTGTGTGTGTGTGTGTGTGTGTGTGTGTGATGATGATCAATGATGACCAAATTGGATTTATCTCAGGAATGCAGATTTGTTAATGTTAGGAAATCAATTAATATGACTCATCTATTAACAGATTAATGTTGTATGATCAGATTATCTATGAAAGTCCAAAATATCTGCAAGGCAAATTAGAAGACTTATGAGTTTATCAAGGTTGCTGGAACAAAATCAATATCCAAATGTTAATTACATTTTCATGCAGCAGCCACAAGTAGTAATGGCTTTAAATATTTTAAATGTTATTAAGTAGAATTTACAGTAGGAACGAAAAAGTCATAAAGTACCTAAAAATCTTAATAAAACGTATATAAGCCTTTTAATGAGAAAATGATAATTTTAAAAAAGCACCTTTGTTGACCTAAATAAATGGGGAGACTGTGATGGGTAAGAAGATCATCTAGGTCTCAACTCTTTCTCCAAATTTTTTAATAGGTTAAAGTAATTCCAGCAAAAAATCCCAATGGTACTTGACAAGCTGATCCTAACATATAAATGGAAGAGCAAAGGACCGAGGATGTCCAAGATATTCCAGAAAAAGGTGAAGTGTGAGGGGAGCTAGCACTACCAGAGTATAAAACTTACTGTAAAATACCGTGAGTGATTAAAACACTGTGGAGTTGGCACAGAGGTTATAAGTAGATGAATGGACAGGAATAAAGAGCTCGGGAACTGACCCACTCACGTGCGAGAACCTAATTTTTTAAAGGTAGTCGTTGCAGAGCGGTGGGGAGGAGGATGGATTATTTAATAAATGGGGCTTCAGTAATTCTTCACAAAGGAAAAAAATGAATTGGACTTCAGCCTTGCACCAGGCACAAAAGTCAGTCCCCAAGTGGATTAAAGATTTACTGGATTAAAGTGAAAACTTAGAAGATGATACAGAAGAATATTTTTATGACTTTGGGGAAGGGAGGATAGAAAGTGCAAACCATGAGTTAAAAGATAAATCATTTAGCTGCGTTGATAGTAAGTACTTTTGTTTACCAAACATGCCACAGAGTGAAAAAATAAGCCCAAACTGGAATAAGATACAGATAATCACGATGTATACATAACTACTAAAAAGCACCAGCATGCAAATCAGTAACAGAGCAAGGACTCAGGAGAGAAGCAGGCAGAAAAAAACACAAGTAGGCATAGCACAGAAGAAGAAACAGAAATGGCCCATAAACATGAAAAGATGTCCAACCTTATTAGTAAACAGGAAACGCACATTGAAACCATAAATATAATACCATTTCCTAGTCACCAAATTGGCAACAGTTAAGTCAGAAAAGTGGGGAGGGATAAACTAGGAGTTTAGGATTAGCAGATACAAGCTACTATATATAAAATAGATAAACAACAAGGTCCTACTGTGTGGCACAGGGAAACTATTCATTATCCTATAATAAACCATAATGGAAAAGAACATGAACAAGTATATATATATATCACGTTGCTGTACATCAGAAGTAATGCAACATTGAAAATCAAGTACAATAAAAAAATAAACGGGGGGAAAAGTCAGAAAATACCAAAAAGTGGAGAGATTATGACAACAGGAGCTTTCATCTGCTACTCTTGGTGTAAGTCAGTACTACCACTTTGGAAAACAGCATTAGCTAGTGAAGTTGAACAGGTGTATCTTATAGCTCAGGATTTCTGCTCTTAGAGAAACTCATGTCAGGTGTATATACCCAGGAAACATGCCCAGGAATGGTCACAACAGCACTATTTGGAATAACCAAAAAGGAGGGAAAGAGAGAGCCAGCTGTCCCTCTACAGTAAAATGAATAGATGAAGTGTATGTGTGCAGTGGGATTCTGTGGAACCCTAAGTGCAGCGTAGAGCTTTGTGCATCAACAGTGGGTGAGTCTCAGAAATCATGTTGCGTTAAAAAGAAGCAAGTCGGAAGAGTCCAGTCAGCCTATATTGTTTAAGGATTCGTAAGTAATAAAACTGTAGAGAAAAGAAAGAATTACTAACATTCAAGATCATGGTTTCCTTGGGGGTGGGGTAGAGGGGAGTGAGAATGGAGAGGAACGTGGGCTTATAAGCATTTGAGAATAGGAACATTTTGACCATTGTAAACATGTCAGTTTTTGAGTTAATATCTAAATTCAGCACAAAGCCAATCCAAATGCCAGAAGTATTTTAAATATAAATTAAAAATTCATTTGGAAGTATAAGCTGATGAGAAAATAAAGTCTTCATCGAAAGGGGGGGAAGAAGAGGAACTTGCTGTACCAAGAAAACATTTTTTTAATTACAATTTTTACACTGGTATAAAAATAGACAAATTAATAGAAGATGGTTTAAAATAGAAAGACTCAAATGCTTTTAAGAATTTTTAGTACGTTAAAGGTGGCTTTTTGAAATGATTCTGATCATGACGGATTATTCCGTAAAAGGTGCTGATATAACTGGAGAAAATTCAGTCACACCATTTGCCAAAAAGAAATTCCAGGTGGACTAAAAATGGAAAAATAAGTCATAAAAACTAGAAGATGATGCAGTTTATTTTTTCTTGAGGTGGGAGAAGTTTGTTCTAAGAATGTAAGCAATGGTCTGAAAACAGAACCCTGTGTAAACCACTCACCTGACTGTACTACGTAGAGCACCACCCCCAGTATTTGTATATACATATATATTTTTAAATTAATGTCTGTGCACTATACTAATACATGTAAGACAAAAAATAGAAAAGAAAAAAGATGAGGTGAAAATGTTTTAAAATATTTTTTTGTGTGTATTGTGGTAAAAAAACCTTTTACTTTTTTTGAAAAGTTTAGTGAGAGCCATATTATTAAAAATGCTTCATTATTTTTGAAACTCCTAGTTTTAACCCTTAATGATAAAAACAACTTAATGTCTGATTCTAAGGTAAGTTTATTTTAATGCTAGTTTTTAATGGCTATTGTAGCTGAAAAAGCCACCTCATTAAGATCTGTGGATCCAGATGACTCTGCTTTCTGAAAAGCAGTACTCAGTTTTCAGTTCCATCTACTAGTCTTAAAAAAAGTGTTTGTTGAAATCTTTATAATAAATTTCCATCTTTCTCACTGTCACTAACTTGTTCTGGCTCAATAATTACAAGTGTGGTTTTTTTATTGTTAACAAATGGGTTCAAAACGTACTGAAACTCACTTTTGAATTTTAGTTCCCAAGTTCATGTGTGCACTTATGAGAGTTTTTATAGGTGACAGTTTTTGGTAACACATTTTCATAAAGCTGGAGACATGTCTAGCCATTTTCAAGATGCTCTTAACAAGAATTCTTTAGGAAAAATAGCTGCTTTCTTACTCATAGTTAGTATATCATCTTTACCTTGAAGGGTCAGATAAAGTCTGTTTTTTTTTTTGTTTTTTTTTTTTAAAGTCTGGGTGGTTTTTTTTTTCGTAAGTTTATTTTATTTATTTATTTTTGGCCGTGTTGGGTCTTCGTTGTTGCTCACAGGCCTTCTCTAGTTGCGGAGCAGTGGCTTCTCGTTGCAGAGCACGGGCTCTAGGCGTGCAGGCTCAGCAGTTGTGGTGCACATGGGCTTAGTTGCTCCACGGCATGTGGGATCTTCCCAGACCAGGAATGGAACCTGTGTCCCCTGCGTTGGCAGGCGGATTCTTAACCACTGCGCCACCAGGGAAGCCCTTTTGTTTGTTTTTTAAATACCTTCTTGATTGCATATTACTGACAGGGACTTGTCACCTCAAGAAAGGTTGGCAAATTGCAGATGTTTGTGTTTTTATCAATAAAAGAAATAGAACAATATTGACAATACTCTTTTAAATGTTGCTATAACCAACAAACCTCTTTTGGGATTTAAATTTCTCCATCTCATAAAATGTTGTAAAGACACTCTTATGTGAGATAATAAAATCTAAGTCCGGTTGCCTTGTGGGAGCACCCAGGCTACAATTTTCTGGAAGAGAATGACGTCATTGTCAGTCCTCTGCATTGTGGAGTCCCACCACTCCTTTCAGGATACCTTGCTTTTTTTTTTTTTAAACCAACCATGGGGAAATGGGGGAATAGAATAGAATGGGGGAAATAGAAAATCCTTTAGAAAATGGCAGTAATAATTGCTATAGACAAGATCTGCTGATGGATGCTAAATTAGTGGATGGACGTTAGTTTAAGGAGAAATAGGATAGTTGCATAAGTTCAAAGTTATCCCACCCCCCAAATATTTATTAGTTACATTTTAACACATGTATACAAATTCTTTGATATTCCTGTCTTCAGGAGATGGAGCTTAATTACCCTTCCCCTGGGTGTGGGCTGGACTCAGTGACTGGCTTCTGAGTATGGAAAAGAGAAAATACTACCTTCATCACAGAGACACCTGGGGGCAGCCCCGTGACCAAGTGGTCACGGTTCACATCCCAGCGGTGAGTCATGTTGGTATCCTACCCCCTGATATGATGCCCTGAGAAGGACACTTCACCTCTGTGGTATTTTCTCCCAAATCCGTAACCTCAGTCTACACATGAGAAAAGTCAGACAAATCCAAATGGGGGGCTTTCTCCAGGACACCTGACTGCTCCTCTTCAAAGGTGTCACGGTCATGAAAAACCAGGGGAGACCCAAAAGCTGTCACAGGTGAAGGTAACTAGAGTCGTAGTGACTAAACACCATGTGGGATCCTGGGATCAAAAAAGGATGTGAGGGCTTCCCTGGTGGCGCAGTGGTTGAGAGTCCGCCTGCCGATGCAGGGGACACGGGTTCGTGCCCTGGTCCGGGAAGATCCCACATGCCGCAGAGCGGCTGGGACCTGTGAGCCATGGCCGCTGAGCCTGCGCGTCCGGAGCCTGTGCTCCGCAGCGGGAGAGGCCACAACAGTGAGAGGCCCGTGTACCAAAAAAAAAAGGATGTGAGTGGAGAAGCTGGAGAAATTCAGGTAAAATCTGTGGCTTGGTTAATGGTGTTGCACCGATGATGATTTCTCAGTTTTGGTAAGTGTACCTTGGTTATGTGAGGTTTTAACCCTAGGGGGAGCTGGGGGAAGGATTTATAGAAACGCTGTACTGTCTTTGCAACTCTTGCATATGTAAATCTAAAACTTTCCCCAAGAGAGTTGGGGTTTTTTTTTAATCCCATGGATTTCTCAGAGAATTATAAGGGGGCATGAAATAATAGTTCTTGCAGGAATCTGAGCTTTTAATTCCTCTTTTAGAAGCTGTACAGGGAGCCACAGTAATTCCAATGGGCACGTGGCTTTTGGGGCTGGTGGCTCATTTCTAAGCTCTGTCATCAAAAGTCTGTTTTGAGATGAGTTAAAGTGTTCATCTTCAAATTGAAAGGTCTGAGCTTCACAAGCTGTCGTGTGAATCACTTGTGTTTTGTTCATAGCATCCTCTTGCTGTCCTTGATGGTACATGTTGGCTTCCAATCAGGGTTAGAGAATTGGGTTGACATTGGTATCACTGGCTCGACTTTGGAGAAAATGTCATTGCAACCCATCTGAGGAAGTTTTGATGGAGGGGCAGTTGACATCCTGGGCGACCGGTCTCCGAGTTGGAGGTCGTCCCCGGGCACTGAAGGGGCCCCCTCTCTTCTGGGTTACTCACACTGTCCGCTCTCAGGCTTTCCAAGGAAAACCTGGTTAGAGTCAGACCCTCCCAAGTTCCCACAAACCTGGAGTTCTCGAGTCTACCGAAAATCATGCTAAATCAAGTGTGAAGTGGGGAATTACTTCAAAACTACAAGTACAGCAAGAAGATTAAAGGCACCAGACCCATCTGCTAATATAGGAAAGGAGATCAAAGAGAAGAAAGCAGGCGTTGAAAGGGCTTTCCACTATGGGGTGCCATCTTATCGGGGATGCGAGGGGGCCTTGGAAAGAGAAATGGGAAAATTCAGGTGTAAGGCAGATGCTCTGGGGAGGGTTGATGTAAAAGCAATTTTAGGGCCCAAGACTGCCAGTCGCATTAGGCCATCTCGGGCCCGGGACCACGGTGAGCTCTGGTGGGCAAGAGACATGGGGGACCCGGAGACACAGACTGACTAGAGGGCAAGTGCAGACATGGACTAGGACTGCTGAGAGGCCGTGTGGTGCAGTAGAGACGACGTGAGCTCTGGACTCAGGTGCGTTTAGGGTCAGTAGCTCCCCGTCCTTCATGTTGTGTGTCCCCATGCAGGTCACTTCAGCTCTCTGAGCCTCAGTTTCCTCTACTGTAAAACCAAAGTGCTCTCACCTTCCCTTTTTCCATGGCTTCGATGTTTCTCATCCTCAGGTCTCAGAATAACAACTTCCACTACTGTTACTGCTTCCGCTGTTACACTGACCCAGTCTTCACTGCATGCCTGGCACTGTGGGAAACACTCTATTCCTCTGTCTCAATTGACACCCGTGACAGCTCTGTTTTCCAGTGAGAAAGCTGGACCTCACAGGCGTGAAGTGACCTGTCCAAGGCCAGCCAGCTGTCACAAAGCAGCTGGTCCTTAATGATCACACTGGCAGGAGTTGATGTAAGGGCTTCAAGACGTAACCCTAACACAGGGCCCGGTACAGAGTGGGCGCCCAGCAGGTGCTCCTTTCCTCCTGTGGGAGCTGCCTACGTGGCAGGGGTGTCCAAGGGGTGTGACCCCAGCCACCTCGAGACCGGACAGCATCGTCGTCATGGGTGCTGAGCCCTCAGCCTGCAGGCCGTCTCCGTGTCAGCAGCATTCTCTGCCCCTAAGCTCCGAGTGGCCTCTGGGCCTGCGGACAGAGCTCCGGCCTAGTGCCCCAGCATTCGGCAAGAGGGGACATTTGGGGCACACCGGGAGACGGGTGCCCAACAGGTCTGTCAAGAGTGGGCGCTCTCAGCAGGGCCAGAGACACTCTCCAAGCTAAAACGACTGTCCTGCCACAATTGAGTGACTAATCATTGCTGTTTGGAGGGAGAGAGATGTAGGCCAAGGTCAAAGGTACTCAGGGAGGCTGAACCCTCTTCCCAGAATCTGGATCCAGCTGGGAATTTTGGCTCCACCATTCATTCACCAGGCAAGTCACTGAACCACTCTGACCTCCAGGCTCATCTGTAAAACAAAGAAATTGGCTCACGGTGGCCCACCGTTGCTTGGGTTTGCTCAGCCTACATTCTCCTTCTGCTGGCATTCAGAGAATTGCTCCTCCCCATTCAGCAGTGTTTGGACAGGGCACGTGAAGGTGTCCCGCCTTCCTCGGCCTTTGGATGGGCATGTTGCCTGAGCCAATCAGCTTTCTCCCCTGAAGATGGAATTGTGAATAGAGCCATTTGAAGCCTGAAGGGGCAGGAGCTGGCCCTTCCCAAGGGTGGAGACCCCAGGGACCAGGCTGGCGAGTTCCTAGAGCTGCTGGGCTCTTGTCCTCCCGAAGGCTGGCCCTGCCTTCCACTGGCTGACCACCCTTCGTTCACCTTAAGGGATGAAGGTCAGTGTTTGCTGCTTGCAGCCCAAGTGCCCTAAGGCGCTCTTGCTTTCTGTGTGATCACTTCCCTGTAAATGGGGTCTTTGTTACCCACTTTGGAGCTTTTCTGAAACAAAGTGGCGAACAAATAAATTAGTACATTTAAAAGTTGGAGACGGGGCTTCCCAGGTGGCGCAGTCGTTGAGAGTCCGCCTGCCGATGCTGGGGACGCGGGTTCGTGCCCCGGTCCGGGAGGATCCCACATGCCGCGGAGCGGCTGGGCCCATGAGCCATGGCCGCTGAGCCTGCGCGTCCGGAGCCTGTGCTCCGCAACGGGAGAGGCCACAACAGTGAGGCCCGCGTACCGCAAAAAAAAAAAAAAAAAAGGTGGAGACGATTTCTTCCTCCTCTGCATTTCCTCTCTGGAGGGAAATGGGAGATGTCTCAGTTGATTCCAAATCCAAGGTTCCCAGGGTGGAGTAACCAGGCACACAGTCCCTAAGAGCCCCCATCTTTGGTCACCCACCCGCAGAGAAACCCCGGTGTAGGCTCACCCCAGACACTCACTGCATGTCTCATAGCCCTGGTCAGCACTGTTTAATAAACTGCAAAACATTTCCAGCCGCGCTCTCCTCCGGCTGACCGTTTGTAAATTGCTTTTGCCCTGGTGCCTGACAGAGTGAAAAGCGCATTTTCAATCTCCAGGCAGCAGTAGGTGTATTTCTTTTTCTTTTTTTTTTTCTGAATTTTATTTAATTTATTTTTTTGTATATAGCAGGTTCTTATTAGTTATCTATTTTATACATATTAGTGTGTATATTTCTATCACAGCATTTCTGAGCTCACAGGGACAACCTGACATCCTGGGCTGGGTCCTGGGTGCTGGGTCCCCTGGGCTTCAGAGTACAGGTGATGTTCTGGGAGAGTGGGAGCCAGGTCGGCGGGGGATGGAGAGGGCGGGTGACAGGCACCGTTTGTTGACCGTTGTCCCCATACACAGCGGGCTCTAATGGCGCTCTCATTCTCTGCCAGGCGAGATCTGGAAGGAGACCCCACTGGCCCCGGGCCTCAGTGGATCCAGCTGGGAATTTTGGCTCCACCATTCATTCACACCAGGCAAGTCACTGAACCACTCTGACCTCCAGGCTCATCTGTAAAACAAAGAAATTGGCTCACGGTGGGCCACCGTTGTTTGGGTTTGCTCGGCCTCCATTCCCCTTCTGCTGTGTGTCCTGAGCAGGACGCTGAATTGAAGGCCTTGGTGTCTGTTCTCGAAATGAGGCCAATTGAGGAATAAAGCCCCCTTTAGCGAGCCCTTGCTTTGTGCCAAGCACTGTGCCAGGCACTTTGCACACTTTGTGTCACGTGTCCTCACTCTGCTACCATTACTACCCCTGTTGTCCACATGAGGCTCAGACCTGGGTCCCGACCGGGGCTGTCTGGCTCCGCAGTGGCTTCCATCATGTGGTGGCCCTGAGGAGCCAGCTGGCGATAAATCCAAGTGCCCCCACTTACCCACAGGGCCATCACCTTCCGACGCTGCCCCATCCACGCACCTGGACACTGCCGGCGCCTGCTGTGACGGTATCATGGTGTCCGCTCACGTAGCAAGTGATGTTGGAGGGCTGCTTTGGGCTGCATCCCTCTGTCCCCTTCCCCAGGGGAAACACAGAGGTGTGAGAACTGGTGCTGTGCCGGCTGCCCTTGGGTTTTCCTCCCGACGTTCAGCGCACAGTGTTTGTTAGGGAGGAGCATGGTTCCAGGAAGGCAGATACATTTCAGCTCTGCCACTTAGAGCTGTGACTCCGCTCTGCGTTTCCCCACCTGTAGGTACACTGGGCTTGTACTAGAAATGGGGCTAGTAATTGTCCTGGGGAAAATGAAAGTGGCTACAGTGATAGTGAATGTAAGTGACTTTTTTTCTTTAAGGGAAAAGCAGTTATTACATAGTAAGTGCTGGAAACGGCCGCAGTTACTATCATGCTGTCTGGCCAGAGCCCATTACTCAAGTTGCCATTTAACTTTCTCTTCTTTGGGCTAAAATTAGATTCCTGTTTTCTTTTAACTCAATAAACAGCCACTGAGCAGCCTCTACAGATTAGATTAGACGATCTCCATGGTAATCTGAAGCGCCTCCATCTTAGTACCTCCATACCTAGGCATCCGAGGCTTCGGGAGCGGGAAGGAAGGCCTTGGGTAGAAACAGTAGCTTTCACTTATTGATTGTCGTCAGGCCGTGGGTGAAGCACGTTACATACACTGTGGCATTTAATCCCCAAGGCAGTCCAGGAGGGAGCTACGAGCATTTTCAGCCCCATTCTACAGATGGGGTAAATGGGGTTCAGAGAAATTCAGTAACTTATTCAAAGTCCCTCAGCTGCTAGGGGACAGAGCTATGGTCCAACCTGGGTCTGTCCCCAAAGGCTGAGCTCTCAGTCCTGGGCCACACTGCAGACCCCAGTTTGGGAAGGAGGCTCAGAGCCGCCTCAGCATTTCAGGACCCTCACTAGAAACCAATCATTTACCCCCAAAATGCTGCCCAGATTGGCTCATTTGTCAGCTGGGACGCTATTAACTGCAATGGCCATCTTGGCAGTCTCACTGTGGTCTAACTGATCCTGATGGGCAGCTAAAGATGTGATTAATAAAACAGCGCAGGAGTGAGCACTTAACTGCAGGGTGGGCAACCTCTTCCCAAGCAAGGAGTCTGGTGGGGGCCAGGAACCGGGAAGGAAGTGATGGGGCTCGGCCCCCACACGGGAGGTTTGGGAGGCTTAGGGCTGGGAGCAGAGTTGGAGCTCCCGTCTGCCCCTCCTCCCCTTTGTCTGCTCAGAAACAGGGAGAGATGCGGGTGGGCATCGGGGAACCAGCAAGGACCTGAGAGCAAACGCAACTGAACAGCTGCATCATCTCTCGCCCCTCCCCGCCCCCCGCCCTCAGCTTCCCCAGGGAGCAGGAACCCCGGCTAGTCCCAATTTTTGGTTGAGGAGCTGAGACGCAGAGAAGTACCCAGGGGCACACAGCTGTTGGGTGGCAGAGCCCCACCTGAGCCATTCCCTGCACTGTCTGCTCTGCTGCTCGGTGGCTGCCCCATGGCAGCGGAACCCAGCCCAGTGGATGTGCCCCTTCCCGAAGACGCCCTGGGCTGAGACTCCACCTGCCAGGCTGAAAGAGCTGCCAGAGCCCAAGTCCCCTTAGGTCCAGAACCTTCCATCTACCTGCCTCCCAAAGAATCAAGGCCTGGCCACCACCCCTCTCCCCGCTCAGCAATGGCAGCGTTTCTCAGAGCTGTTCCCCAGGCCTCCTCCTGATGTTACTTTACTGGGGGCCCCTGGCCAGCTGGCTGCCCCTCTTCTTCTCACTGGTGAGAAGAGGGCGTTCCTGAACTTCGGTGAGCAGAGCTATCGCCCAGGGGGATTGTTACCCGCTACCCGCCACCCCAGATATTCTGATTCTGTAGGTCTGGAGCAGGGCCCAGAAACCTGCATTTCAGCCTCACGCTCCAGGTGACTCAGATGCGCGTGGGGCCCAGCCCACGCGGCGACACAGGCTAGACTAAGTCTAAGGTTCTGACTTCTATGAAATCTTCTAATTGAAGACTAATTCTTTTTTTTTTTTTTTTTTTTTTTTTTTTATTTATTTGGTTGCACTGGGTCTTAGTTGCGGCACGCATGTGGGATCTAGTTCCCCGGCCAGGGATCAAACCCAGGCCCCCTGCGTTGGGAGCATGGAGTCTTAACCACTGTGCCACCAGGGAAGTCCCTGAAGACTAATTCTTAAGTCATCTTTCAACTTTTCTCACCTAGGGCTAAAATTAGAATCCCAGATTTAGTTGATCTTTTTATTCAGTTCTGTCACTGTGCCCTGGGCACCCACGCTGGTGCCAGGACCTGGGGTGGGGGGCTGATGGGCACCTTGTGTTGTAGGTTTACACACAGAGCCCTTGGTGGCAGCTGGGAGGAGCTGAGCATCTCAGTGAGGGCCCAGCATGCAGGGTACGTTTTCTGGAATTCGTGATGGTTTTCTCCCTGAACGTTCTCAGCCTCCCCGGATTGGGGTCCCCCTCTCCAGCAAGCCCTGTGAGCTCTGCTGCTGCTTAGCCCCGGGGGGCCCGTTGTCTGCTGGCCCAGTTAGGGTGGAGTGATTGCCCCAGCTAGCTGGGGACGGATGGGACAGGATGGGAGGAAGCTTTGGTTTGGACCCCCGCCTCCAGAGCCCTGTGCCGTCAAAGGCTTTATTAATGTAGATTAATGGGCATAAACAGGATTCTTGATTTCCTCAAATAAATGGATTTTGAACGGTTGCTCTGGCAACCAGGCCTGGCTGCGTTCATTATCCAGGGGAAGGAGTGAGCTTGGTAGGATCTCTGTTCTTGCCCTTGTATTTTGCAATCTGTGGGTCTGGGGTGGGCAGAGCATTCAGTCCAGCCTGGACGAGGTAATACGGAATCCGGCAACCACTAAATTTGTTAAGGTCAATGCGTTCTCTACGCAATGCCTGCGACAGCAAGGAGACTGCTTCCTTCCGCGCCGGAGGCAAAGAACTTACCTCTTGGATATGGCAGACCCAAAGCCATTAACCAAGAGATGTTTAAACTCTCATCCCTGGATGTTACTCACGCGGCCTTGGTGAATATATTCTGGGATGGTGAGAGGCGGGTTGTTATTCAAGGGGGTCCATTGGCCTCTTGGTATGAGGGGAAATAAGGCAGGTCTGGTGTGGACTCTGTGACCTCCAAGTTCTGGGCTAGTGGGCTAGGGCCCTTAATAACCGGCAGCAGTTCTGACATTTGAAGACAACAGGGGGATTGTCTCTGGAGCACTGACCCTGAGAGGATTTCAGGCCACCTGGCAGAGGGGAGGGCCCTGGCCGGGAGTCAGGATGCCCGAGCAGAGTCTCCCTCTGTGCTGCCGCACCCTTGGGGCTCCCTGTGGTGAGGCTCTCGAGGGGCACGTAGAGCAGGAGCTGGGGAGTGTGGATGGCATCTCCGGACAAGCCAGGCAGGACCCTGGGAGCGCTGGGAAGGGGACCTTTGGCAAGCAGAGCCCAGGTAGGTGTCAAGCCGCCATACCAGCTGCTAGAATTCTCTCTGTAGACCCACTGCTGACCCAGCATGGATGATAAGACCAGGCCGAAGTCAAAGACCCATCAGGTGGAAACCAGTCTTCCAGGGGCAGGTGGACTTTCACCCTTATCACAGCTGCCGCCATTTCTTGAGCACCACGTTACATACGCTGTCTCTTTGCCTGCGTGTCTTTGGCTCATCCTGGCCGTAGCTCTGTGAGGCTCAGAGAGGTTGGGCACTGGTCCAAGGTGGCACAGCCAGCACGCATGGTACAATCTCAGGTGGTCTGGCTGCAGAATCTGCACCCATCGAGGTAGTTGTTCATTCAGCAGTTCTTTGTTGAGTGTCTTATTTTTTGCCAGGTACTGTCCTCGAAACCCATGGGAGTCCCAGAGCCTCTGAGCGTATGTCTGGGACTCTAGCGTCAGTCCCATCCCACCCTTTTCATCCCATTCCCTAGAGAGGTTGGCAGTGTCCCTCTGCTGGCATCACTCATGCGCCACACAGAGAGGTAAATGGCCCTGCCACGGTTTATGGAACACGGCAGATGAATGGTCTTCAAAGGCCTCCCGTCAGGCTCAGACGGGAAAATTGCTAGGGAAGACCTCATTGCCACCCGCAGCTGCCCTCTGAGCCAGGCTGCCAGACAGGTGGAAAACCAGCAGAGGCAGGTCTGGTCCCTGCAGAGGCTGGTGGATGGGCTTCTCATCTGTTCTGGTGGAGATTCTAAGTTTCCCCCAGGCAGTATGTGGGCTCTTGCTTGTGGGGCTGTTAAGGACTCTCGTTGGCTTAGCCTGACTCTTGCTTAACCCTCCCCAGAACAGCCTCCCACTCGCCTACCTCAGGAAGACACACAGCAATGCCTGATCTGTGTCAGGAGACAGACGACCCCCAGAGCAGACTGCACAACTCGTGCCCCTCCCTCCCTCTGTCCCTTCCTCCCTCCCACCCCTCCTTTTTTTCTTTTTATTTAGAAAAAAATATAAAGGAAAGTACAGAGAGTAATTAGATCAAGGTTCTAGAGCAGTGCTGCCCAATAGAACTTTATGTGAAGGTGGGAAGATTCTAGATTTGCACTATCCAATATGGTAGCCACTGGTCATGTGTAGCTTTTGAGCCTTTGAAATGTGGTTACTGCAAATGAAGAACTGAATTTTTAATTTTAGTGAATTGAAAGTCAAATGTCAGTAGCCAGATGTGGCCGGTGGCTACTGGATTGTGCGGCACGGCTCTAGAAGCAAGGAAAGTACTGATAACTGGAGGGCCCCATGTTCTAGGAGATTCTGAGCCATTCTCAGTATTTTAAGACCCTGTTGGACACAACTTGTTTGTACCCAGTAAGGCTTCACAGGCTGAGGTCACATCAGTTCAGTGCCTTTGAACAGATGGTAGGAGGGCAAGGGAGTTAGTAGCCAGGGTTCAAACACAGGCCCCACTACTTCTTACCTGTGTGAATTTGGACTCATTACTTGGCCTCTCTGAGCAGATTTCCTCATCTGTAAATTGAGGATGGGGGTGGGGGCGGGTATTACTAGCATCTGTTCCTAAGTGTTGTTTTGAAGATTAAAAGAAATAATTTGGAAAAGTACACTTGAACACTGGAAGGGGCCAGGCTCACAGGAGGTCTAGACGTACTTCTCCAGAGTCGTCCTGGCCACAGCTCAGGCAAGGAGTGCTAAGAGGACACTCAGTGCTCCAGGTACCTTGCAGGCATTCCTTCTCTTACTCCTCCCCATAGCCCTAAGGCATAGCTACTATCTTTGGATCCACTTGGCAGATAGGCACAAAGAACAATAGGCACAGAGCGGTTAAGTAACTTGTCCTAGGTCACACAGCTGGGAAGTGGTGGAGCTGGGCTTCCAGCCCAGGTTTGGTTGACCCCTGAGACTGCTCCACTAACCGTTATGCCAAGCAGTCTGTGATTGAGGGGCTGCTTCAAAGTATATTCTCAGGGGCGGTGGTTCTCAAAGCATGCTCCCCAGACTCGCAGCATCAGCCTCTTGGGCTTTACCCTAGAACAACAGAATCAGAAACTCTGGGGGTGTGGCCAGCAATTGGCATTTTAAGAAGCCCTCCAGGTGAGGCTGGGGTACTAGAGCTTGAAAAAAGTAGTCGCTCAAGGGGCCTTCAAAATCCTGCCTTTGAACTCAGCAGGAGCTCGCGCAGCTCTGGCTCTCTCCCCTGACCCCACATGACTCCCTCTCCCAGCCCAGCAGCCTCCCTCTGGCCCTGGCTGCTCCCTGATCTATGTCTTTTCCAGACCTACTCATGGACCTGAGAGCAGGCCAGGGAGTAAGTGGTCAGTGAGTGCTGGCCTTGCCTCTGTCCGCACTGCTGCTGGCGCAGCTCCTGGTTGGGTCTCATTGATCTGCAATCTGCAGGTGTTGCTTCTTGGACTGTTATCCTGCCAGTAATTAGTCTCATGAAAAGCGGTGTGGACTGGGATGCAACTCGTGGGTTGTTTTGAAAGGGGCGCATCTCCCTGGCTGATGGCTTGTTGTGACTGACTGTCAGCTTCAGATGATAGAAATCGGGTCCCAGTGAGAGCATCTACCACGGCTTGGAGCTCCCAGGTCCCCAGGAGGAGAAGAGGGGAGGGAGAAGATGGAGAAATATAGGCCCCGGACAGCTGTGGAGCTGGAAAACAGGGAACCCAGACCTCACCCCCAGCCAATGAAACCACACCCTCTGGGGCTGGCACCTGGGCACTGACAGTTTTTAAAAGCGCCTCCGATGGTTCTTCTTTTTTTCCCCCTTAGCTTTATCTAGATATAATTGACGTACAACGTTGTGTAAGTTTAAGGTGTACAGTGCGATGGTCTGATGCATGTACATATTACAAAGTGAGTACCACAATAAGGGTAGTTAACAAGTCCATCACTTCACATACTATTTGTTGTGGTGGCAAGAACACTTAAGACCTACTCTCTCAGCAACTTTCAAGTGTACGATACAGTATTGTTAACTATAGTCACCATGCTGTACACTAGATTCCCAGAACGTATCCATCTTATAACTGGAAGTTTGTACCCTTTGACCGACATCTCCTTTCCCCCATCTCTCGGCCCCTGGCATCCACCAGTCTATACTCAGTTTCTACGAGCTCAGTTTTTTGAGATTCCACATGTAAGTATCATACAGTATTTTTCATTCTCTGTCTGACTTATCTGACTTGCTTCGCTTAGCATAATGCCCTCAAGGCCCATCAATGTTATGGCAAATGGCAGAATGTCCTGCTTTTTTTATGGCTCACATTTTCTTTATCCATTCATCTGTCAGTGATAGATACTTAGGTTGTTTCCATATCTTGGCTACTGTGATTAATGCTGCAGTGAACATGGGGGTGCAGATATCTCTTCAAGATCATGATTTCATGATTCTAATGTGTAACCAAGGCTGAAAATCATTGCTCTAAATGAGCATTCCTCAAACTTGAAGACAAGTCGGACTATCCCGGAGACCTTGTTTAAAAATGCAGGCCCTGATTCAGTGAGTCTGGAGTGGGGCCCAAGAATCTGAATTCTAAGAAAACTCACCGATCAACTTGCCAAATGACCGATTTGTCTACATCATCAGATTTCCCGTTTGATTTGGTGAAGGCAATATTTAGGAGCTTATTACAGGAGAGTTTGCTTTTGCAAGATATTTCATCAGCAGAAAGACTATCACCAGCATCGCATTTGAGATTTTTAGCATTCATGCTCATTTTACATGTAAGATATTTTCAGTTCCTTCGGATGATTTGGTATTTGGCAAAATGATTCTTGGTGAATGGGCTGCCTTTGGTGTCCATGGAAGAGTCTCTCAGCCAGCCTTGGGGAGAGGAACCACAAAAATAGGTCTTCGGCTGAGCCCCCGATTGTTCTAAATCCCCCCAGATTTATCAGCCTCTGCCTTCACTTCTTATACGTTGGAGGGCTCTGCTGCTAAAAGTGTTTGAAAACAGAACCTTTTAAATCTAAATGCTGCATTTGACAGTTGAGAAGCATGAGGCTCAGAGAAGTTAAGCAACTTGCCCAAGGTTGCACAGCCAGGCCGTCAGACCAGAGAGGTGCTGCAGGCCCTACATTATCAACTCAGGGGCAAAGCCTGGCCCGTGGCTAAGCAGGCAGACTGCCCAGACCAAGGGTGGGGCCTGGGAGGAGTTTGGACGCAGCACCCTCACTCCCCCTACTCCCCTAGTGGTATTGACTGTCTGCCTCTGAGGCTTTCCTTCTCCATCTCCCTCCGCAGTAGTGGCCAGAAAGGGGGATCAAAGTCTTTTTCTTAAACTTGAACACATCATGGCCTTTGAAGGTCAGAGAACAGAGGCCTGCGTCTGCTGCTTCTCTGCTGCCTGTTCCCTAAAGGAGAAGATCCTCCTGCAGTGACGAAGGACCATGTGCTGGACTGAAGGCGGCAACTCCCTCCTGTGGGGCTGCGCTGCCCCACCTCATCATGAGGGAGCCTCCTTAGCTGGGGAGGGGCTGCTGAAACTCCACCCCAGGGCCAGCGCCACAGACTGGCCAGACAAGCCCCGTCCTGGAAATCAGGAGAAGGATTAGATCCTGCAGCCTTCTCTGTGCACCTGAAGATCCCCAGTGCTACTTGTGACCTGGGAGGGAGGGTACCAGGCCCCAGGATCAGCCCATCAGACAGCTGGGGAGCAGGACATACCTTCGGGAGTTCCTGTGGTCCAGGCCTCTGCCTCCGGGTGGGTCAGTAACTTTCATGTCCATCGCATAGATGAGGCAGCTGAACCCCAGAGCTGATCAGCATTGGAGGGAGACAGACCCAAACCTGGTCTCCTGCCCTCTGATTCGGGGATGGAGGGCTGGGGCTGGACAGGTGTCTCCTGGTGTCTTTCACATCTTGTCATCCCTTCCCCCCTCCCTGGTTGCCAGTGGATAGCAGAGTGAGGAACAGGCTGGATGAGCAGGTGTCAGGGACTAAAGGAAGCCAGGAAACTGGAGTGGAAATGAGCAGGAACCTTCTGCCAGGCTTCTGGGGATGGAGCAGCCTCTGGCGTGTGGGGCTGGGCCTGTACCTCCCGTGGCTGAGCTCAGACCGATAGGGTGGGGAGGCTCCCGAGATGGGCTTCAGCTGAGGGCCCCTGGCCTCCTGGGGAGGCGGCAAGGCCAGGCATGTTCCCAGCCCAGCTGTGGGAGGCTGGGGGCCTCTCCAGCAGATGCTCCATCTGGGCACAAGAACTCAAAGGGGTGTATAAAGACCCACACCAGGCAAGTCTGCCCGATGCCCTGTGCCCTCCGAGAGCTGACAAGGAGCATGGTGACCCCCGTCAGGCCACCATGACCTGTGTGTCAGAGTGTCAGAAATGTCAGAGGAGCGTCGGGGCGTGGCGACAGTGGCTGCTCATTGCCACCCCAGGGAGATGCCCTCGCCCACCCTCAGGACCTCCTCCACCGCACCCGCCCGGCCAGGCTCTACTGCACCATGCTTTAGAGTGGGTGCGCTGGGCTGAAAGCCCACTGCCACCACATCCCCGCAGGGCAATCTCCCCAACCTCTCTACGTCTCCTTTCCCTCATTGTGGGGGAGGACAGCGTTAGGACCTGCCACACAGAGATAAGCTGAGCATTAAGTGAGTAAGGTTCCGGATGATGCTGGGCACAGCAGCTGGGAGTGGCTCTTTTGTCCTCACGCTACAGGAGGAAGCTGAGATCTTAGAGGCAGCCCCGGGGAGGGAAGGGAGGAGGGCTGCCGGCTCAGCTACATCGCAAAGACTGAGGGACTCAGCTAGAGGAGGGAGGCCTGCATCCCCTGTTTCCTGGCCTGCTCTTCCACCTTCCCCCCACCGGGCATACCCTCTGGAGGCCGCAGGGTCCCTGTTTCCAGCTGGGCCAGGCATAGGCACCAGGGCTTTGAGAGCAGGTGGCCTGGGAGCTCAGCGGACCTGCCTCAGCATGGGGCAAATTCTCGTCAAGAGCGCTAGTGGTTGGAGCTGGGCCTCTCACGCCCTGTAACTGGAAGGGGGACTTGTGCCTCGAGGAGGAGGGGAGGGGTGGGTGCTGCAAGCAGCCAGCCTGGGTGGTGGCGAGAACGCTCTCCCAGCCCTAATTTGAAAAATTGAGCTGAAAAAGAGTCAGACTTCTCGTGTGACTCGGATACACCATTATCCCCATCACGCTGAGAAGGCACCAAACTCTGCCTGGCGAGTTCCCAAGGCAGCAGCTTCAGAGGGATGGGCGTGTTGAGGGAGGGGAGAAGGGAGCCCCTCCCTGGCCGCCGGAAGGAGGCGCTGTGACGGGGGTGGGGGTGGGGGGTCTCATCCAGGTGGTGCCTATCCTTCTCTGCCCGAGGCTGGTCCTGGCCCTTCCTGGGTCTCACTTCAGCCAGGCTCAGGATCCTGACCTCAGGGAGCCCCCGCCCCAAGACAGAAAGAAGGCGTTGCTTTGACACACCAATAGCCTCGATTTCAGAAACGCAGTAGAAGCTGAACGTAGGCATTAGAAGTGACAAGGTAGCCCTTACGGGGAAGGACCCCACCAGATGTCCACTCTACACTTTTTTCAATACACATTAAGTGAAAAAAGCAGTTTATAAAATGGTGTGTGGTATATCTTAGTCTGCTCAGGAACCACAGGCTGGGTGGCTTATACAATAGATAGTTATGTTCTCACAGTTCTGGAGGCTAGAAGTCCAAGGTCAAGGTGCTGGCAGAGTTGGTTGCTTTGAGGACTCTCTTCCTGGCTTGCAGATGGCTGTCTTGTGACATGATCCTCACACGGTCATGCGTGTTTGGGGCTGGGGGGAGAGGGAGAGAGAGAGAGAGACGGTCCTCTCTGGTGTCTCTTCCTATAAGGACACTAATCCTATCAGAGCAGACTCCCCTCCATGACCTCATTTAACCTTAATTAGGGCTTCAGAGGCTTCACCTCCAAACACAGCCACACTGGGGGCTAGGGTTGCAGCATGTGAACTTGGCGGGTGGGGGGACCCAAACATCTAGCTCATAACAAGGAGCAAACCCTGGGCTCCAACCAGCTCCTCTGTTTGCATGTGGGGTCACTTGGGTGTAGTGACGTGAACTCTTTGAGGTCCTCAGTTTCCCCTCCTGGACTCTGAGGGAGATTGTACCTTTGCCTCTCACTTTCTGGGACTGTTACAAAGATGAAGAAGATGACCTCGAGACTGTGAGAGCGCCTTGGGAATGGTGAGGTGCCTTGGAATGAGAGGTAAGGAGAGCTGGGAGTGGTGTTAGGGAACCCCTGAGGACCACCTCAGGTCGGGAGGAGGTGTTTCCCAGAGATGCCCGGAGGTCCAGGTCTCAGCTACAGCATCTGCGCCGACCGGGAGCATGTCCACAAACGCGTGTAGGCTGACCTGGTGCTGTCACTCAGGGGAGTGGAAGTGAGCGTGGGCAGGAGGGAGGGTTGCCATGGTGACAAGGCACCTGGAGCCCCTACTCCCCACCTGCTCTAGCCAGCATTTTTCTCGCTTTTTGAATTCTCAGGATGAGATGGAAATTTGACTTGTTCTGCCAGTAGGTGGCTGATTAAAAGCATTAAACACTAGCAAACTGAACAAAACAGGCCCAGTTTGGCCCACAATTCAGCAATTTCTGACCTAGGTTATCCGAGTTGCTGGTGGGACTGGGCTTGGGAAGGATAAGGGAGCTGGAGGGAGGCAGGCGTGGGGAGCTACTTGCATCCAGTGGGTAGAGGCCCAAGATGTAGCCAGACATCCTCCAACGCACAGAACAGCCCCTGGCCACGCACAGCAAAGAATTAACCAGTCCCAAATGTCATAGTGCCAAGGTGGAGAAACCCTGTTGTGTATTGTGCTGGATGATTCCTGTTCGGGGCTGTCCTGTGCGTTGTAGGACATACGCACACACACACACACACACACACACACGCACACGCACGCACGCACGCAGGCATGCATGCACGAGTTAGGGAGCAGGCAGAAGAGGACAGTCCCTTAACATTTAGCCTGATGCCACCTCTTCGTCTGAAACACATTCGGGCCAGTTCCAAGCTGCCCGCTCCGTGTTCAGAAGGCAGTTCTCTGATGGAAGATGTTTGTATAAGTGTAGCCATCCCTGCTTTTTCCCAGTGTCTCTGGAGGAAGAGCACAGCCTAAATACTGGTTATTATCATGTTGACAAGATTGTATCTGAAATGTTTTACCCCAGGTATGATCACGTGGGCTCTCAAGAGAGAAACAAGCTCATTTCATTTATGCCTAACGCTTCCCATTTGGAATCCAGTGTCCTTCCCGCTCCCCGCTCCCCACCAGGAGGGTGGTGCCTCCTCTGAGAGAGGGGCGGGCAGAAGCGCAGGCGCACAGGCCGGGCTGGCTCAGCTGTCTTGGGCTCTGAGTCCCTAACAGCTTCCAGGGCTACTTCTCCATGAACCTGAGCTCTTGGAGCGTGTCTGCCATTTATTATTTGATTAGTCTCTCCAAGGGCATCTTAATTTGTCCTTCCCAGTCACGTACTCCAGCCAGATGGTTTGAGAAATGACATCCCTGGGCCTGCTATATAATAAGACAATTATTCCAGCAGCGTGCTGCGTCACAGCAGTAAGTCCTGAGCTCGGTCATGGCCTTAATTCCCTTCTGGGCTGAGAATGCACGGACATTCTGAGAAGCTGTAGCTTTCAGACGACTGGAGTATGGCGGTGAAATTCAGGCAGGGCCTTGACTTTGGGGGCGGGGCTTGTTCCCTTCGACTTGCTGTGGTCTCCGGAGTCACGGGAACAGTGTGGGGAGCCACGGCCTCTGGAGCCCACAGAATGGAGCTGGAATCATAGTTCCGCACTAAGTGCGTGCCCCTGGGAAAATGATTTAAACTCTCTGGGCCTCGGTCTACTCACCTGTAAAATGCATGTTGTTATAACAGGTCCTAAAAATGAGCTGTTTACTGGCTGCTCAACATCTCTTTTCCCTTCTTTGGTAACAGCTCCTTGATTTACTTTTGGGGAATTACCTCCCCACCATGTGAAATCTCCGAGGGACACAAGTCAAGGTGTCCTGCACTCCCCTGGCCATAGTGAACACGTGACCAAACCGGGCCGCCGAAATGACTCCAGGTGGGGACACCCTCAGGATGACCCAAACCCTGACGAGACCACTGCGAGAGCTGCTTCCTAGACCCCTGGATCTGCCTGGGTTCCAGGTTCTCTTTTTTTTGTTTGTTTTCTTTTTTGTTTTGTTTTTTGGTTTTTTTTGCCCCGGACGCGCAGGCTCAGCGGCCATGGCTCACAGGCCCAGCCGCTCCGCGGCACGTGGGATCCCCCCGGACCGGGGCACGAACCCGAGTCCCCTGCATCGGCAGGCGGACTCCCAACCACTGCGCCACCAGGGAAGCCCTCCAGGTTTTCTTTTGATCCCATGTGTCCAGCCTTCTTGTCACTTCCATGAGCTAACCAATCTCCTTCCAGTAGACTCCTTTGTACTTTCATTCTTCAGGGTTAATTTCTCTTGCTTGTAACCAAAGAACCCTGTCACCCACAGGCTTGCTGGGAGATGAGAGAGCCGGCCTCAGAGCCTGGTGTTGGTGGGTACTCAGCCAGGGGACACTCAGTCTCTGCCCAGGAGAGCAGAGTTTCTGGAAGTGGAGGAGACAGCCTGAGACGTGAGGAGCACCCCATGGGTGAGGCTCCGTCTGCTGCGAGGCTGTTTCCCTGCCTGATTCTGCTGCTTTCCTTAGATCCTTTTCTGACTCTCTCTGACTCCTTAGGGTGAGGGGAAAGCTCAGGGGAGGGTTTGAAGAGGGACCACGGATCCTGAGTTGTCCCTACCCCCTGCTCTGGAGGGGGCAGTGGGCTCCAGGGGCTGGGGTTCCCGGTCCACCTCCCCCCAGGCTGCTGAGCCTTCGCGGGGTGGGGAGAGAGGCACTGCCAGGAGCAGAAGCTGTGACGATTTTAAACTGCATCTTCGTATGAGGAGATGAGTTGCCTGAAGCCCCATCAATTTGCCTAAACCTCGGAGAAGCAGGATTTGCTGGGCCCCCCGGACAGCAATCACCGGATCCAGACATGTCAGCGAGAAAGAGATGTTCACTGAGTTGCACTAAATGTGCAAAACCACTTCAGCATCACCCACCACGTTTTCTTAAAAAAAATCTATTTTGTGAGAAATTTAAATTGCACAGAAAAGTAAGTACAAAAAGAATATACCAACGACCATACTGTCACCACTTTAATAGCTGTCAACACCTTATCCTATTTCCTTCCATGCTTTTTTAAAAGATAGTGAACGTTAGCAATGACGCCATCCTGTTGGGTCCCATCTCTCCCATTTTTCACTCTTCCACGCCTCGGTTATGTCGAGCGAGATTGCTGTGGACCCTTGTACACTGTAGTAAGCGTACACTTGTGTGTCCGTAAGCAGGGCCAGTGCTTTTTGTGTGTGCGTTTACAAAAATGAAACACGTGGTATGGTTCCGTCCATGCCGTTTGTCTTCTTGCTTCTCTCACCCAACATTTTGTTTTTGAAATCGGTCCTGGTATGTGTGACAGGTAACACACATGCTTCCTTTTCATTTCTGTAAAGCGTTCACTGTATAGATAGAGTGCTTTGTGCAGCCCTCACGCTGTAACTTCCCCTAATTCTGTGTCCCCGTGCCTGTTCTTGTCTCTCTGAGCATGTGTGTGAGTTTCCCCAAGAAGGGTTCAGGGTGTGCTTCTCCAGCTTTATGAGATCCTGCCAAATGACCACCGTTGTTTTATTCCCTCCCTCCCAGCTCTCCCCTGCTGCTCCCTCCTCCAATCTCACAGGAGCTTCTTGGGGTCAAATCCAAGGGCCACTGAGCAGCCTCCCCTTCTCTGATGATCCCCGGCCACGCCCACCTTCCTGGCTTCTCTCCCCCTCACGCCCACTCCTGCTTTTCCTGCTTCCTTTGCTGGCTTCTCTTGCCCCTTCTCCCTGTCCCAGGCTCTGCCCAGCCTCTCCAATCTCTGTTTCTGCCAGGACTCTCATGCTTGCAGAGCGAGGCAGGTGTGGCTGAGATGGGTCTTGTCTGGCCAGCATGATTTTCTTGAAAAGTTTAGAATCTGAACCCCCAGACTTCTGTTCCAACCTCCATCTAGGATAACTTCCTCCATGGCAGAGACTGGAAAGCTAAGGTCTGAATTTCCCAAACTCCCTGCGGGTGTGGCTCCAGAAGCGATTCCGATTGACCATCAGATGCACTTGCGGACGCTTGGATTCAGAACTGCGTGAGCATCTATTTGCCACAGCGGATTCCAGCAGGCACGGCGTAACTCTGCAGCCAGCAGCTGCTGGGGGCCGCTCCTGGCCCCCACCACTGGTGGTGTAGACCTCCAGCCAGCAACCGCCTCTTGCAGCTGCAGCTTCCTGACTGTAGTAGAAGCAGCAATTCCCTTCCCTTGGTGGACTAGTGCTGTGCATTCTGGGGAATCTCTTCTCAGACTAGAGATCAATTATTCTTTCCTCCGTTCCGATGGCTCTGTCAGCACTCGATCCCTGGCATTAAATTCATTGCTGCTTCAGCTAGCTATAATGCTTACTGTTATCTGCAACTGAACCCTGACCAACAGAACCCTAGAGAAGCGGGGGTTTGACCCCTGACTTATCCTATACTTTCCCTGAGAGCACATTCTGACTTCAGTTTCATTCATTTATTTATTGAATCACCCAAAAAGATGTGTTAAGCATCTACTAGGTACTTCTCACCGTGCTGAACATGGAAGACACAAAACTGGAATCGTACAGGACCGACCAGCACCTGTTCCAGTCTTTGGGAACCCCATTCCCCTGTCTTTTCAACTAGAAACTATGCGTATAGCTGTGACTCCTCTTTTTACTCCCCTCATATGCCTGTAGTCCCTCTGTAAGATCTGGCTTTGTGGTGCCCTTCCTTAAACTGTTGATCTTATTGCACATGACCCGAGGCCCTACCCCATCCAGGCATATCCCTGTGCAGATGAAATGATAGACAAGCCACCGAGAAGGAGGTTGTTAGCTGAGAAGGTCACCTATGTTCTTGAGGTTTTCAAAGAGCAGAATTAGCATCCGCCCCTCCCCCCACAAAGCCCAGGGATTTAAGTCCGAGAGAGATGATAATTTGCTGCTTTTTCCCCAAGACAAAGGGCCTTATCAGCCCATCTGACATAAACAGCTGCTTCCCCTGCAGCTGAATTGGAATTACATCTGGGAAGGTTTAAATCAAACAGACCATTTCTTTTTGTATAAATGGATGCTCTAAATGTTGAGATCTGTCAGGCTCCAAGAGAGGGAGTGGAAGAAACACAGACTATCTTTGACTTTAAATAAGTCAGGGCTGCTGCAGAGTCATACACGCTTTCTTGTCTTTTTCCTTTTCTGAGTGGGAAGGGAGCTTATGAATTATTTAACCTAGACTTCAAGATAAAGAATATTGCCAGAGATAAAGAGGGGCCCTTCATAATGATGCAAAGATCAATTCTGAGAAGACATAGTCCTAAATGTACCCAATAACAGAGCTTCAGAATATAAGAAGCAAACCTGACAGAACTAAAAGGAGAAACAAATGAATCTACTATTCTAGTTGGAAATTTTATTACCCCCTTCTCAGTAACTGATAGAGCAAATAGACAAAGAATACGGAAGATCTGAACAAACCTATCAACCAATTTGTAGAACTCCCTACCCAACAAGCAGAACATACATTCTTTTCTCCTGCAAATGGAACATTCTCCAAGTTAGACCCGTATACTGGACTACAAAACATGTCTCAATACATTTTAAAAGATTAAAACCATATAAAGAATGCTACCTAACCAAAATGAAAGGACACTTGAAATAAAAAAACAAGGTATCTAGAAAATCTCCAAATATTGGGAAATGAAGCAACACATCTTTTAAAAATCCATTGATCAAAGAAGAAATCATAAGGAAACCCAGAAAGTATCACAAATTGAATAAATGGTCACGTTCCTTTTCATTTTCAAAAGTAGAATGACCAACTTTCCTGTGTCCTGAGAAACTCCTAGTCCCAGGCAAACCAAGACAGGTGGTCATCCACTGAAATGTTTGGGTTCAGACTATAGGTTATGTGTCACCTTAGATACAGGGCTTTTCTCTCTCTGTCTTTTTTTCTCAGCATTATTGAGGTATAAATGACAAATAAAAATTCTATGTATTTAAGGTGTATGAATTGATGCTTTGATAATGTATACAGTGTGAACTAATTACCACGATCGAGCTAATTAACAGACCCATCCCCTTACATAGTTACCTCTTTTGGTGGGGTGGTGAGAACTCAAGATTTCTCTCTCAGCAAATTTTAGGTATATAATACAGTATTGTTACCTATAGTCACATTGCTGTACATTAGATAGCCAGACTTATTCATCTTATAACTGAAAGCTGGTATTCTTTGACCAACATCTCCCCGTTTCTTCTACTCCCACCCCCAACCCTTGGCAACCATCATTCTACTCTCAGCTTCTACGACTCTGACTCTTATATTCTACATATGAGTGAAAGCACGCAGCGTTTGCATTTCTGCATCTGGCTTATTTCAATTAGCATAATGTCTTCCAGGTTTATCCATGTTGTCACAAATGGCAAGATTTCCTTCTTTTTTTTAGGCTAAATAATAGTCCATATAATATATAATATTCCATACTCCTCTCTCTCTTATCTCTATATCTCTCTCCCATTTTCTTCATCCATTCATCTGCTGGTGAACATTGAGGTTATTTCCGTATCTTGGCTATCATGAATGATGCTGCAGTGAACCTGCTGCAGTGGTGCAGAACCTCTTTGAGATCCTGATTTCATTTCTTCTGGCTATTTACCCAGAAGTGGGATTGCTAGATCATAAGGTAGCTCTATTTTCAATTTTTCGAGGAACCTCCGTACTGTTTTTCGTAATGGCTGCACCAATTTAATTCCCGCCAACAGTGCACAAGGCTTCCCTTTCCTCCTCATCCTCACCAACACTTTTTTGCCTTTTTGAGAACAGGTATTCTGACAGGTATAGAGTGATATCTCACTGTGATATGTTTTAAGGATTTATTTATTATGTATTTATTTTTAAATTTTAGCCTTAAATTTTTTTTTTTTTTTTTTTTGTGCGGTACACGGACCTCTCACTGTTGTGGCCTCTCCCGCTGCGGAGCAACAGGCTCCGGACACGCAGGCTCAGTGACCATGGCTCATGGGCCCCGCCGCTCCGCGGCATGTGGGATCTTCCCGGACCGGGGCACGAACCCGTGTCCCTTGCATCGGCAGGCGGACTCCCAACCACTGCGCCACCAGGGAAGCCCCTTGGCCTTAAATTTATATAAAACATAAATTTTATATTTTGGGTCTTAGTTGCGGCACGCAGGATCTTCGTTGAGGTGTGCCGGACCTTTTGTTGCGGCGTGCAGGCTCTTCCTTGCGGCACGGGCTTCTCTCTAGTTGTGGCATGCAGGCTCCAGAGTGCGTGGGCTCTGTAGTTTGCCGCATGCAGGCTCGCTAGTTGAGGCGCGAGAGCTCAGTAGTCGTGATGTGTGGGCTTAGCTGACCCACTGCATGTAGGATCTTAGTTCCCTGACCCGGGATCGAACCAGCCTGCCCTGCATTGTAAGGCAGATTCTTTACCACTGGACCACCGGCGAAGTCCGTATCTCACTGATTTTGATTTGCATTTCCTTGATGATTAGTTATGCTGAGCACCTTTTCATATACCTGTTGGCCGTTTGTCTGACTTCTTTGGAGAAATGACTATTCATACCTTTTGCCTATTTTTTATTTGGATTATTTTTTTAAATGTTTTGCTGTGGAGTTGTATGGATTCCGTATATATTTTGGATATTAACCTCTTATTAGATATATGCTTTGCAAGTATCTCCTCCCATTCCACAGGATGCCTGGTACTCTATTGAATATTTTCTTTGCTGTGCAGAAACTTTTTGGCTTGACACAATCCCATTAGTCTATTTTTGCTTTTGTTACTTCTTCTTTTGGTGTCATATCCAAAAAAAATCATTGCCCAGACCAGTATCAAGAAGCTTTTCCTCTATGCTTCCTTTTAGTAATTTTATAATTTCAGGACTTATGTTTAAGGCTTTAATCCATTTTGAGTTGATTTTTGCATACGGTGTGAGATAAGGGTCCAATTTCATTCTTTTGCATGTGGACATCCAGTTTTCCCAACACCATTTATTGAAGAGATAATCTTTTCCCCATTGTGTATTCTTGGCGCCCTTGTTGAAGATTTGTTGACTACTGATGCCTGGATTTATTTCTGAGCTTTCTATTCTGTTCCATTAGTCTATGTGTCTTTTGCCAGTACCACACCGTTTTGATAAGTCTTCTCTCTTTTTACAGAGGTGGCTTCACTGGTATAATGAAAAGATTTGGTTTCCAATCCAAGCTCTCCCATTTATTAATAACCTTGGGCAAATTACTTCACCTCACTGGCCCTTAATTTCGTCATCTTCCAAATAGTGGCTAATATTACATACTTTGCAAGGTGTTTTTGAGAAGTAAATGAAATAATGTGACTCCAGTGCCCAGCACACAGGAGTTTAGTAAACAGTGTCTATGATTACTATTATATCAGCTTCCTAAATACAGATGTTTTGCTTGTTCGGCTATAAGGCAGGAAGGGGCCTTAGAGATGGGTCATTCGTCCAAATGCCCCATTTGACATTATCATTATCATCGTCATCATCAGAATCGCTAATATTCATGGAGCATTTGCTACGAGCCTCTCACTGTGCTAATTGCCTTGTATGTATCTTGCGAGGAAGGTAAGTCCCAGAGAAGGGCAGTGATTTCCCACGGTCACACAGCAAGTCAGAAGTAGATGTGGTGTCAGCTCCCCAGTTTCTTTGGTGCAGGGAATCTTCCTACACTATCTTGGAGGGTCTCCTAGCGTTGGGAGCATCAGAAAGCAGAGGGCTGAGGGGGCCGTGCAGGTTCCCAAAGCCTTTGTGTGGGCCCCATCCCTTTCTGATCTCCTGCTGCATGTTCAGAAATGACTGTCTCTTTGGGCCACCATCTCTACCACACCCAGCCAAAGCCTGGGGGTGCTCAGGAGTAAGAGGGAGTGCATTGGTCCTGGGAGTTGCTGTCACCACAGGAGATTCTTTTCTGCTCCCCGATTCAGTGCGGCTGATTTGTAAGCCAGCCCTGAGCCCCCTGCTCCCCTCTGAGCAATGGCCCTATTGCTCAGAGCTTCCTTCTTGCTATAGGGAGGGCAGAAGGCACAGACCCCACTGACCTGCAGCTGGCTCTGTTGTGACCTCCCTGTTTCCTCCCATCGGAGGCTTGTCACAGAGTTTCCATGCTGGCCGTGTGAAGGCAATTATGTTTCCATCCTTACCGTGGAGGGGAAAAAAGAGCCTGAGTGAGGCCACTCGGACGCAACGGGGAGCTGGGGCCCGCGATTTTCTGCTTGTATTTCCTCCCTGAAAGAGTAGCAGGGTGAGATGCAGAGCTTGTTTCCCTGGTAAGAACATGCTGACTGCCCTCATGCTTTGCTGGATGGCAAAATGCTTCTTCATTTCCTTTTTTGCCCAGAACTGGCTGATCCCCACGACTCGGATGCTCCAGTTGCTCCCAGGGTACAGAAGCCCCTATAACAGCAGGGCTGGCAGGGGGTCCACACCCAAGCCTTCATCTTCCCCTAAGTGCACTTCTCTTTCCATCACACAAGCCAGATCCCCTGGAATCTGCCTGCTATCCTTCCCCTCCCCTCGGCCATCATCTTTTTTCGCAATAGGATTGAGTACATGTCATGTATGTGATGTGTATTGGGTGCGTATCTAGTACACGATTGTGATATTGTGACATAACTGTTGATCAGGAAGATATCCATTATATAGCATGATCGAAAGGCATCAACATTACCTAGTAGAAATAGGAGCTCAATTGATAAATTCAGGAGAAACTCCGTGGTCCAGCCAGATCTTGAGGAGAGTAGGATTCGGAGGAGAAAGAAAAGAGAAAGGGTGTGTGTTGGGCAGTGGGGTGGAGAGGGTGGAGTCGGCAAGAAAAAAGCAGGCTGGGCCTCAGCCCCAATATGCATTGGAATCTAATGCATTTGAGTTTCTGGGAATGTTTGGGTGGGAGCTGAGACAAAGTCCGGCAGTTAAGAACAAACTGCTCAGCTGCCAGGTGTCAAGATGGTCAATTAGGAAAATGAACCAAACTGAAAGTACCAATCAACGTTCATTCACTAACTGTTATTGACAGCACAAGCCAGAAAGGTGCTGGGTGAGTGCAGACTGGGGGTTGAGGGAGAAGTCTTACCACTGAGCAGCCTTGAACAAAAGGACCCAGGGGAGCTGGATGAAGAGAATGCGCTGGCTGAAAGCCCTCCCCTGCCATAAGGAGGACCCTGAATGGAGGTACATTATGAGTAAGCGCATAACGTGTATTAATTCGTGCTAAAATTTAGGCATTTGAACCAAAACTTCCTGTGGTTGTGACTTCTTGAATTTTGTTTTATTTTATTTTTTAGTATGGCTCCCCAAACTCCTGGGGATGGGAGAAAAAATATGATCATTATTTGTAATGATACTGGGAAATATCTAAATGTAAGGTCACTATGGCCTTGAAACTGAAACATAATAATCAAATTGTTTCTTTGCCTTTTCGGGGTTGATTCTCGATTTGCACAGTATAAGTCAGTATGGTGGAAGGCATATCAGATATGGAGGTTGTTTTGTAAACTTTCTGGGTGGAAGTTTTAAAATTATTTTACTAGGCAAATGGGGTAGACTGATACCAAAACCCCCTCAATCTCAATGGCTTAATACAGTAAAATTTCACTTCTTGCTCGTGTCACAGTCCAATGAGGTCTCGTACTGGTTATTGGGAAGTGGGCAGCTGGGCTTAGTCTGTTCTGTTCTGTGATTTAGGGACCCAGGTTTCTTCCATGATGTGGGTCTTAAATCTTCTAAGGTCTTGTCCTCTTTACATTCAGCTAGCAGAAAGGAAATGAAACCTCACGAAGGAGGAATTTTAGAGCTCAGACCTGGAAGCGGTGTTCAACAATTCTTGCCGCATTCCATTGGCCAGCACTTAGTGTACTTATTTTGGTCTTCCTCCAGGGTTCCTGGTACATAACCCCTAAAACCCTTGTAATTCCCTAACTGATAAGAGCTATAGGGGCATCTTCTGTTACAGTGTTTCACGTTTGTTCCCACTTCCTGAAATAGCTCCAGAGCAATGAAGGTAAAATGGGTGTCTTTTATTATTCATAACAATTCTCTTTCAATCACACTTGAGTTCATATTAATGAGATGACTTTTGGAAAAGCCCTAAAGATGAGGGCTGGTTGCCAGGGGAATCAACTATGTGATTAGAGGGCTGAAACTTTCAGCCCCACCTCCTGGGAGGGGAAAGGTGCTGGAGATCAACTTAATCACCGGTAGTCAATGATTTAATCAACCACCACGTGTTCATAATGAAGTCTCCGTAAAAATCCCCAGTTGCTGGATATGTGGAGGTGCTGGGGCTGGGCTGGCGGTGTGCCTGGAGAGGGCATGGAAGCTCGAAGCCTTTTCCCCCCATGCCTTGCCATATTCATGTCTCCCGTCTGGCTGTTCCTGAGTTATAATAGACCTGTATAATGTTCCTTTCAAAACAGACCTGTAATCTAGTAAGTAAACTGTTTCCCTGAGTTCTGTGAGCTGCTCTAGCAAATGATCAAACCCAAGTTGGGGATGGTGGGAACCTCTGACTTACAGCCAGTCAGTCCGAACCACAGGTGATAACATGGACTTATGATTGGCGTCTGAAGCGTGGGGACGGTCTTGTGGGGCTGAGCCTTTAACCTGTGGAATCTGGGGCTAACTTCAAGTAGACAGTGTCAGAATGGAGTTAAATTGTAGGACCAGTAGCTGGCTTCACAGAATTGCCTGGAGTGGGAAAATACCCATGCGTCTGGTCAAGGAAGTGTGACCATGGCAGAAGCAGCATGTGAGAGTAAAGGAGAAACAATTTTCTTCCTATTCAAAAACAAATTCATATATGAAACTCCAGTGGAGAAAATTAGAGGAGGATTTAAAAACAACCCTCAGGAGCTAATATTTTCTATTGTTCTCTCTCTTTCATTTTTATCATTTTTTTAAGTGTATAAAAACATTAAAAAAAATGACACTGGGTGCTCTGTACCTTAGGGTGGTTTGGTGTTTCCCTGGGGAGAGGCTTGAGTTTCTCTATTCAGATTCTCAGTTGGATCTCAAGTGATGCCCTAGGGCAGGGCAGGCCCACAGCTACACACTTTGCAGTCAATTCCAGGAAGCTGAGCCAAGAGTCAAAACAGAAATTTGCAAACCCTGCAGGAAACACAGTTATTTAAGCACAAATTCTGTTTGTTTAGTGAGGAGATTAACAGTACTTATGCGGGGCTTCCCGTTGCCCTCACCCACCCACCACAACTAGAGAAAGCCTGCAGGCAGCAATGAAGACCCAACGCAGCCAAAAATAAATAAATAGATTAAAACAAAAACAAAGAAACACAGTACTTATGGGGAAGGTGGATTATTTTCAACAGGGTGGTACAAATGTAGAAGGACACATGAAGAGGAGGAGGGTCATTGAGTAACCTGTCTGGGCTTGCTGTGAGCCTGTTGCACAGAGCTGGTGGCCAGCCCTGAGGCTGACGGTGCTGCAGGGTCCCCACTAATCCTCTGGGACTGTTCTTAGGGAGCTGGACCAGAAGCATCTGTGGGGCTGAGTCCTGCCCAGCTCTGAGCGTGCTGTAAGGAGAGCTGTGTCCCTAGTTCCTGTTGGAGAACTGAAGCCCGTCTTGCTTTTCGATGGGGAGCTGAAACAGCATCCTCTGGAGAACAAGCTCTGATCCCTTTGGGAGGGCAGACAGTCAAGTCTCCTCAATGCTGCGCGGAAGCCCCTTGTTCTGAAGGTGAGTTTGCCGTGGTTCTTCTGCGCCACACCCACCGACACTCCGGCTGGGGGGATCCTGAAGAGGCCCCAGTGGAAGGACTTAAGGGATGGAGAAGAGTTCTTTGTAGAGGAGCTGACACCGAGTCAGTGTCCCTACGATCGGCTGTGTCTCTTCCTGTCCTGAGCGACAGGGGCTTTTAAGGATATACCTCTTGACATCACAGAAGTCCCTGAATTGCTGTGTCAAAAAGGGAATTTGCCTTTTTGTCCTGAAAGAAGCTTACCTTTACAATGAGCAACACAGCACTTAAAAACCATTGCAGGGCTTCCCTGGTGGCACAGTGGTTGAGAGTCCACCCGCCGATGCAGGGGACACGGGTTCGTGCCCCGGTCCGGGAAGATCCCACATGCCGCGGAGCGGCTGGGCCCGTGAACCATGGCCGCTGAGCCTGCGCGTCCGGAGCCTGTGCTCCGCAACGGGAGAGGCCACAACAGTGAGAGGCCCGCGTACCGCAAAAAAAAAAACAAAAGAATCATGAGGCGATTAATAGGTTAGAAGCTCGTGTGTCCAGGAGAGAGAGGGAACACCCTCCTGGGCGCTGCTGTTTCCCCTGTGGACCCTGATAGAGGCCATGGAATAAACATCAGGGCATGGAGCCCCACCTGCTACCTTGTGTGTATTTGGAGGAAACCTAGCATTTGAGGAACCCAAGATGGGCAAAGCGTGGGCATGTGTGCTCTAGGTGCCCCCGGGTAACATGTGGAACAATCCGGAAGGTTGCTACATAGTCCCCGCCCCTTTGATGCCCCTCCCGCCTCAGCCCCAGCCACGCTAGGTTGTGGGAAGGAATGAAGGGCTGGTACTGGGAGTTAGTGGCTCTCCCACCCTGCTTGGGTTCTCCTCCCCTCTCACCTGTACCTCTGCAGCAGGCTCCCAGTGGGCACCCCAGGTCCCACCTATCCCCCTTCAGTTTTCCCTCCGTGCTCCGTACTCTGGAATGAGCTTCATGCCCCTACTTAAGACCTGTCATTGGGTCCCAGTGCCTAGAGAATAAAGCTCCAACTCCTTAGCCTGGCTTGCAGGTTCCTTCCAGATCTGGCCCTGCCTCCCCAGCCTGACTTTTCTGTACATCTGACCCTCTTCGCCCAAACTGCTCAGCCACCTGCACCACTGGCACTTCTGGGTTGGGTGACTCTGATCTTCCAGGTCTTTGTGTTTCTTTCTCTCTCAGTCTTTCTCATCTTCCAAGTCTCATTCCAAGCATGTCCTGACCCATCCCCTCAGGTTGGAACTAGCCACTTCCTCCTGTGGGCAGGGCCAGGGTGCATCTGGGCTTCAGGAAGAGTGGGATCCAGGTGCTTGGACACTGTCAGACTCTCTCTTGCTCCAAGTTCTTAGCTACTCTGCCACTCAGCTCCATTCAGTTGGGGTCTTATTTCACTTAGTGGGAAACAGGCTTGCCCAGGATTCCCTGTGATGGAGTTCATTCAGGACACAACTACCCCAAGATATGCCTCCTTGACATACTGAATATCTTAAGATGAAGGAATTAAAAAAAAAAAAAAGTCAGAAGCAGGAAGGTCACTCTGACCCCTTCCACCTTCATTCTTCTTCTCTGAAACAAAAAAATCTCCCAAGTGGAAGGTACCCTCCCTGCACCAGGAGTAAGGAGACATTCTTATCTCCAGACACAGGAATTTGGGGCTGAGAAATCTGTACAAACAAACCTTGTTAAACCACCCCTTATCTTCCTAGCTACTTCGTCATGGCTCATCAGCCCTAACCCAAGCCTTTTTTCTTGTCAGTTGTTCACAAATTTATTGTTTCTTTGTCTAAAAGGTATAAAAGCTTCTTGCTCTGGACACTTCTTTCGGTCTTCGTTCTCTTGTGAAGGATCCCATGTATGTGTAAAAATTCAGTAAAATGTGTACGTTTTTGTCCTGTTGACCTTGGTCAGTTTAGTTTTTAGACCCAGCCAGGGACCCTAAGAGGGTTGAGGAAAGTTTTTTCTTCCCGTACACCTGTCTTACTTCTGGGCTCCTCACTGCTGCAGAGCACAGGCTCTGGATGCGCAGGCTCAGCAGCCATGGCTCACGGGCCCAGCCGCTCCGCGGCATGTGGGATCCTCCTGGACTGGGGCACGAACCCGTGTCCCCTGCATCGGCAGGTGGACTCTCAACCACTGCACCGCCAGGGAAGCTCCTGTCTTACTTCTTAAGGGCTCAATCTTAAGAGGGCTCATTCACTTTCTCAATTGCAATTTGAAACGTCTTAGGAAAGAATTCCGATTGGCCTTGCTTGGGTCAGCAGGCCACCTCCGACTCAGTCAACCATGGTCAGTGGGAAGGGTTATTATTATTATTCATAATGTCATCTAAATATATGTAGCTTTTTAATTAGTCAACTACTAACCTATTTCTAATGACCTTGATACCAACTAACACAGTGAGTTCACTGTGACTTGACTGAAACTTCTCACGTCTTTGTATCTTTTCCACATGACCTGCCATCAGGCTAATTCACAGACAACCGATTTGCTGAATGGCCACTGTCAATCCACCACCTTGACTGAAAAATTAAAATAAAAAGATAAAACATGGTAGTTTTAATTTACTGATTATCTTTCTGTCTTCACGGAAGTATTTTAAGGAATATTCAGTTTGTTTTTGCCTTCACTCCCTGTTAGCAAAGCCAGAGCCTGAAGAACAGAGACTAATGATGAGGGAAGAAAGCTGGGGACCCCAGAGGGAAAGACGAAAACATGAGGAATCATGAATATATTTATAAGAACATATTCCTAAGACTATAGCCTTAAGATGATCTATTCATTGAATAAAATTAACTCATTCAAAAATATATTCAAGGAAAATACATGCAAAAGGAATAGTCTTGAATAAAAGAATTCTGCTTGCTATATTCTTATGAATAAATATATGTCAATGACAAGTGTATTTGTGGGAAACTTCATATCCCAGATAATCTTATTAATATATTTTCTTGGACCCCTTGTAACAGGGAAGAGGCAAATCCGACGTGTTGGATCTGTTTCTTTTACTTTAACCTTTGCCTTCTGCTGCTTTGTTCACTAAAAGGATACTGTCTATACATAATGGGCTGCCTCAGGGAACCCTGCCCCTCTGCCTGAATGTTAAACCAAAGTGCCTTTGTTCAGGGAAACATCCGGACCCTGTTCCACCTGGGGATGGCTATAAGAAAAAAGAAATTAACACACCCCCTCTCCAAGGCTGGCCATTCCAGGGGATATTTGCAAAACGTGTGGCCTTTTTACTTTACTTCCTCATCTCCTCCCCCTCTCTGTGCTGTAAAAGAAACTGGCATCCAAACCCCAGAAGATGGTTATTCTGAGACATTAGTCTGCCATCTTCTGGGTCTGCGGGTTTTCCAGATAAAGTCATATTCCTTGTCTCAACACCTCGTCTCCGATTTATTGGCACATTGGCCTGTCCTGTGGCAAGCAGAGTGAGCTTGGACTCGGGAACACCCTCAGTCTCTCCCCTTCTCTGCCCCAAGCCTTGTTGATTGCTACTTTGTTTCTTTAACCTAAAGGACCTCAGTGCCATGAACTTTTCCTCCTAGGTGTGCCTTCTTTTTATCATATAAACACTACTTTTCCCACTGTGTTTCTTCCTGGCTCCAGGTCAGACTGCCTGTTAAGTAAATAAGTGAGATCATGGGACAACCATCTCCTTTAACTCACACCCCATTCTTCCACTAATCGTCATCATCGTCCTCATAATTATTATTAATGCTGTCTAACAGGTGTTCATTTTCTTGGTAACTACCCCTCACAGTGAGTCAGGCTGGGCTTGCAGCCAGAAAACCCCCCTCCCACCTTTTTCTCTGAAATTGCCACCAGCCTGAGGAAAAGATTCTCTACCCTAGAACTGGGGCCCTTGGAAACTAATATGCCACTCCACACTTGTGTTCCCTTATCTTTGAGTGGGAAGAAACAAAACTGAGATCTGACCTCATTTGAAAATGAGTGTTTGTGCTTCTGGTATTTTAAATTGTTTAGGAAGCATTGGGTTTTTTTTTAATTTTTAAAATTGTTTCTTGGCTGCATTGGGTCTTCGTTGCTGTGCGCGGGCTTTTTCTAGTTGCGGCAAGCTGCAGCGTGCGGGCTTAGTTGCTCTACGGCATGTGGGATCTTCCCAGACCAGGGCTTGAACAAGTGTCCCCTGCATTGGCAGGCAGATTCCTAACCACTGCGCCACCAGAGGAGTCCCAGAAGCATTGGTCTTTTTACACAGTTTGGCAATAGTCTTCAAATGTGTAGAATGTGCTCGATACCAGTTTTATGTTAATCCCAGCAACGCCATGTCTTGATGGCTTGAATCTGTGTGTGCCCACTATACTTACACATTTTCCTCTTTATTAAATCACATCATGGCATCGTTGGAGCTCTCCAGGGCACGTTCTATGACTTAATTATTTAACCACAGAAAAGAAAAGCATATTATGTTTCCAGGCAGTGTTTTCACCTGAACTTGAGCGTATTTCCCACTGTGGTCTAGAATCAGTGTGCTTTCATCCATGCTTTCAACCTGCTTACATTATGCTGATTTTTGTTGCTCAAGGTACACGTCAAAATTAGCCTTTAAATCCTGGTTTACCCTTTGTCATAATTACATTGCTCTTCACCCCTGAGACTTTATTTCTTGATCGTGTGCTAAAAAGCACCAAGGCTTCAGGAAATAAAAATACATCTAGTTAATATTTTTAAAAGAATCCCATGATAGTAGAAGGAGTTATGCGTGGATTGAATTAGACGGAGGTGGCTGACTGTTTGGGCAGGTGGCTGACACTGGCACTGAGATGCTCCAGCTGGGTGGATCTGGCCTTGAGCAGATGGGCTGGGCTCTTAAGGGAAGATGGGGAGAATTTTAGAAACCAAGCTTTGAGTTTCTGCCCCTCTCACACTCTTCATCTGTAAACTGTGGATAGTCGGAGCTAATATTTACTGAGTGCTTACTCTGTGCCAGGTGCTATTCTAAGCACTTTAGTCATTCAATCTTCTGAGATGGGTACAAAAATTACTGTGTCCATTTTAGAGACAGGAAAACTGAGGCCACCTAGGAATTAAGTAACAGCCCGTAGTCACATATCTGGTCTGTAGTGGAGCCTCTATTTGACCTCAGCAGTATGGCTCCATAATCTACACTTTTAACCCCAAACTGTACAAAATGAGAGCAGTTATCCTTTCAATTTATGAAGGAATTAAATGAGGGACTTTTTGTAAAAAATTAATTATTTATTTTTGGCTGCATTGGGTCTTCGTTGCTGCACGCAGGCTTTCTCTAGTTTCTTTTTAAATGTCTCAGGGAAAGCAAAGGCCACCTGCTCTCTGCTCCAGGTCGGACTCTTCCCCAGTAGTGTCTGTTTCAGCTCAAAGGCCATTTTCAGTAAAAAAAAAAAAAAAGGAAGGTGAACAGACATTGTGCAAATCAATTCTTTCTCCTGTAAGATAAATGCTCTGCCTTCGAGGAATCGAAGGAAAAAGGCAAAGGTTGAATTTTTAAAGCAGACAAGATCCTGTCTCCCTCTATCTCCAGGGAAAACTTTTTTTCTTGTCTCATCCCCGCTGGCTGGAACCAACATCGTGTCTTAATGGTCTGCTCCTGCTTCAACTGATTTGGGAAGTTGTCAGTCTCCTTCATCTGGATGTAACTTAACCAGAACCTACCAGATGCCGTGGGGAGCAGAAGGATGAATCATCATCCCTGGCTGGTCTCACGGGGGCAATCAGCCCAACAAATGAAACCCAGGGGAAGGAGAAAGCAGCGCGTTCAAGTGAGAGTGGGAGCCAGAACTGGAGGGGCAGCCAGAGCTGGAGGAGTTGGGGAGAGGAAGAGGTCGGGGTGGGCTTGAAATGGGGAGAAGTGGTCCCTTTTTTCTTGGTTTTATAAAATAAACAGGATTTTAAAAGATAAACATGGTTGAGGATGCCCTTACTTATGGGGTGGGGTAGGGGGGAGCAGGACACAGCCCAGGCAAAGGTGATGCGTTGGGAGTGAACAAACTTGGCCTCTGAGCACAGCTCATTTTCTCTATTTTATTATTATGTCTGCACAGCCAAAGTGGTTTTCAATTTTGAACAAATAGAAGAGACAGGTCAGAAAGTTCTGGAAAACCAGATGAATTGGTTCCTCTTTCAGGTGGTCATTAGTGTCACGAGAACACCCTCCACCCAGAGGAAAAAGCACTGAGTGTGAGTTCCAGAGAGCTGGGGCATGGCCTCGCTGTGCTACTGGGTGGCTGGGCGACCTTGGCCTGTCCTTCAGCTTGGCCTCAGTCTCCTCACCTGTAAAAACCCCTTTTACCCTGAGTTCCATGTTTGTCTTTTTTCCTGGACTTCTTGGGAAGCACCTGGGTGCCCTGGATGGATTTTGCGGTACCAGAGCTTGGTTGAGTGGAGCCGGTGACCCAGGGACATGGTGCTCTCAGCAGTGAGACACAAAATGCTGTGTGGGATCTCCAGGTGTGTGGGCTTCAGTAGTTGCGGCTCGTGGGCTTCAGTAGTTGTGGCTCGTGGGCTCAGTAGTTGTGGCTCATGGGCTCCAGGGCGCAGGCTCAGCAGCTGTGGCGCACGGGCTTAGCTGCTCCGCGGCATGTGGGATCCTCCTGGACCTGGGCTTGAACTCACGTCCCCTGCATTGGCAGGCGGATTCTTAACTGCTACGCCACCAGGGAAGGCCCTGAATACGTAATTCTTTTGTTTGGATCTGGTGAATCATGAGAATCAAACAAAACGCAACTTAACTAAACTCTGAAGCCTGCAGCAATTACACAGGCTGACTTTCCTCATGCTGCTTATGTCTTGAGAGCTGAAAAGTTGTGAGGGGTACACAGGGACTAAATTATTTCCTTCAGAGAATCTTCCCTCAGGGAAGTTCGACTCCAGGGGCCTAAGGTTATTTCCTAGATTTGTAAGAAGGCCAGTGTGTGGAGAGAAAAACAAAAGTGAAGCTGTGAAAGGATGTCCAGGTGCATTGGCTAGAAGGTAGACCGTCTTTCATTAAGGAGGAACCAGCGACAAGTGGTGTCATCCAGATGTGTGGACAGATAATGTCATCCAGGTGTGTGCAGACAAGTGAGCGATGGTGTCCAGGCGTGTGGATAGTTGACGTGACTCTCTCAGGACCACAGACTTGGGCTCCTGGACTATCAGAGCTTGTGGAGACCTTTGGGATTGTCTAGTTCTCCTTCCCCAGCCTGCTCTACCGATGAGGACACAGAGATCCCGAGTTGGGTAGGGCTTGCTCTGGTAGTTACTTTCCGTGCGGGATTTGCAGCCGATGTCCTGAGTCATGGTCCAGGAGCATGAGGCTTGCCTTCCTCTTATACCTCTTCAAGCTGTCTGCTTCTCATCCCAGCTCGCTCTACAAAATCCTGGCTGGTGACGATCCCAGCCTGTCCTGTGGACTCCACCTGGTCCAGGGCTCCACTGGCTTAGATTTTAGCCTCAGACATTATTTGTCATGGGGTTATGAGCTTCAGTGATGTACCCCGCGGGTGCCTCATTTCAACAACATATTAAAGTAGAGATCCCTCTGCTGAGCCCAGAACCAAGTGGAAAGCAGAACCTTACTGAGGCCGATGCGTGCACTTGACACAGCTCCTGCCGGCTGAGCCAGTGTTCCCCCAGCCACACCCTTGCCTCAGGAGAATTTGTCCTTCCCAGTGGCCATCGTGAGGCCTTGGTTGGCAATGGGCTGTAGGAAGGGGAGCATGCAGGAAAAACCAGGTTGGGGTGTTTGGGGGTTTTCCCAACATCCATGGAAAATGCTGCATTTCCTTTCCACCCTCACCTGGCCATTATAAGAACTCATGCTGTAGTTAATAAGCTGTTATAATTCATGAAGCAAAAGAGAGTCCCCTGTAGCGCTAATAAGTTTGAATTGGGTCACATCTTGTGACTTCTAAATTTTCCTTTGCTGAATGGCCCCTTGGAGAAATCTCTCTAAGAAGGCATACGGGAACATGTTTATTTTATTTTATTTTAATTTCTCTGCATTTGAATCTTGAGTTTTTGCAAAATAACTAATGAATATCGAGCAATATGAGAATATGTTGGTCAGCTAGAAGACATCATCGCTCACAGTATGCTTTACTCTCAACCCAAATACAAGTACATGGAATCTTCTTTCCAGCATCGTTGAGATACAGTTGACATACAGCCCTGTGTAAGCTTAAGGTGCACTAGTTGATTTGATATACTTATACATCGCAAAATGATTACCACTATAGTGTTAGCTAACGCCTCCATCACGTCACATAATTACCCTTTCTTTTTTGTGGTGAGAACAAATTTAAGATGTAGCCTCTTATCGACTGTCAAGTATATAATACAGTATTATTAACTATAATCAGCATGCCGTACATCAGACACCCAGAATTCATTCATCTTATAGCTGGAAGTTTGTACTCTTTGACCGACATCTGGAACATCTTTATTATCTTTATTATAGTGAGGTTTGTAATAACAGAAAGTGGCAAACAACCTAAATGTCCATCAGTACTTTTCTCCGGGTTCAGATATATGCATGTAAATGCACAGAGAAAGGACACGTGTAACCTCTGAGGGAGAGAGTGGGGTTTTAGGCTTCTCTGTTTTATGTCTGTTAAACAGGAGAATGTGTTCAGATGCTACTTATGTCATTAAAAGTAACTTGAAAAAGATGTGCTATAGAGAAACCACCGAGCTAGTACAAGACAATTGTCTTCCAGTGTCTTTCATACAAGGAGAGTGTGAGGGCTGAAATCCACGGTTGCGCTTCTGTGGCAGAAAACCAGGCTGCATTTGGCAGCTGCTTCGTGCCCCCGGGCTGGCATCCCAGTCAACTTTGGGGAAGTAGGGAGCCAGGATTACGCATGGCAGATTGTAGGACAGTGGTTCTCACGCTTGAGTGTGCATCAGGAGAACCCGCAGTACTTGTGATAGCTTCTTTTTCCCAGGTCTCACCATCAGCGATTCTGATTTAATGGGTCTGTCTTTTGGTCCATCAATCTGCATTTTTGGTTTGTTTTTTGGCCCTGCCTCCGGGCTTGCGGGATCTTAGTTCCCCGACCAGGGATCAAACCCCGGCCCACGGCAGTGAAAGTGCTGAGTCCTAACCACTGGACAACCAGGGAATTCCCTCAATCTGCATTTTTAATAAGGGCCAGAGTTGATTCTGATGAAGGTAGTCTTTGGGAGGAGAATAATACGTTTCTGTTCTTCCCCCTTTGCTGAGACACTGCTCACGATGTCCTCACAGATGAAAGCCAGGGCTGTTTCCCTGGTGACAGGGACCCACTTGCTAAGATAAAACACAGGGAAGACACACTCATCCTAGACATTCTAACTGCCAGACTGCCATCCCTAAAAGCTGTGTGTGTGTGTGTGTGTGTGTGTGTGGTGTGCGCGCACACACACATGAACAATGCACTTGAAAAACACTGCGAGGACCATAGCAGTTCTGTGCTTTGTCTAAAAAAAAGACAGGAAGGGGCTGTCACGTTAGATAGCAACACCAGAATGAACTTAGGTATGTGTACATAATAATTCAGAGGTGGACGTAATGAGGTGCAGTTTGGCTCATCCTGAGACATATATTAATGGAAACCCAAATGAGGGGCTTCCATAAGGTCATGGGTTCCATGTAAATGTGACCACAAAGAGCCCTTCACTGCTAAATGGCACAATGCACATACAAGATAATTTTTACCATCCATAAAAGCCATTTCTAGTCAATAATGAAACGGGATAGGAAGCAAAATGGGAAAGCAAATTGTCTTGTCCCTACCTTAGGAAAAGAATGTAATAGAAATGGCTTTCAAGTGTTTTGTTTTGGTCTCCATGCCTATCTATCTATCTATCATTTAGCTACCTATCTATCTATGCACTTGTATATATTTTCTACTTCTAATAGACTAAGGTTAGGTATGCCATCCATGCTGCTAATATCTGGCTATTGGTAAGAGTCCAATCAAAAGTTGAAAAATAAAATGGGCTGAGATCCTGACTTGGGCAGGTTGGTCAAGCCTTATGTCTTTTAAGGGGGTTTTTGTACAGAGTGTCACTAAAGAAGGTGGCCTGACTGTGTCCTAGATCTTCAGGAATTGAGTGAAGTCCAGGGATGGTTGCAGTGAGACTGCCTGTGGCAAGAGACCCTAGGTAAGTGAAGGGCAGGTACTACAGCTGCCCTAGAATGTCTCAGAGAGTTCAGGTCCAGCAACTCAGCCAGCCTGGACCTCCCCCCAGCCCTGGATAATCACATCAAAAATAGGCAGCCCTGGCAGCATCAGTCCTGGACCTCTTGGGATATTGTTAAAGACATACATTTGGGCTTCCCTGGTGGCGCAGTGGTTGAGTCCGCCTGCCGATGCAGGGGACACGGGTTCGTGCCCCGGTCCGGGAGGATCCCACATGCCACGGAGCAGCTGGGCCCGTGAGCCATGGCCGCTGAGCCTGCGCGTCCGGAGCCTGTGCTCTGCAACGGGAGAGGCCACAACAGTGAGAGGCCCGCGTACCGCAAAAAACAAAAAAAACAACAACAACAAAAAAAAGACATACATTTCAAAGACATACACCATCAAAGGGAGGAGGAAGGAGCTGTGCCATGCAGCACCCTCACCCAGGTGCTCCACACCAGGGCCTGCTAGGGATGCGGGGGTTACTGGGAACACCTCCCCTGGGAAGAAATGATGCTGAGCGGTGGCTGGGGAAAAAAGGGGGATGGATTCCTGACACAAAGCTTCAGCCTGAAGAACATTTTGATAATTAGAAAGACACAGTGAACACTCGCTTCTTGTTCATTTCCTGCCACCTGAACACTTATTCATAATGGGCCCTAAGTTGTTGTGTATGTTTGACATAAACATAAGAAAGGGGACAGGTTTAAGCAACCTGTGCAATGTTGATATGGTTGAGTAACAAATGTTGTGAACACTTTGAAGACTCTTGTGCGTTAAAATAAATATGATGTATAAGGGTAAACACCATTCTAATTTACTAAAGCAATTAGTAAATTTCCCAGTGAGCATTCATGTCCCCCTTTCACAGCAGGTGGTGGTAGTAGCATTTATCAAGATCATACAGCATAGTGATTTTTGTAGACTTCTCTCTTACTAGACTGCAGAATTCTAGACAATGTTGTTCTTTTCTTGGGGTCTCTGATTCTTCTTGCAATGTCTCACCCTGGGCTTTGTATGCCTAGTAAACAAGGATGAAATGAAGGAAAGCCTTTAGACTAAAAACTAGCTAATTCTTCTCATTACAAAGACTACCTTCCAGAGTAACATTCAAGTGAAAGAGTTGGAATTGCACGCCAGAAACCCTTTGACAAGAGGTGGTGACATAAGGCAGGACAAAGGGTTCCCCCAAAGTAGCCCCCATTACTGTGAGCCAGCTGTGCGCCAGCTTGTTCACACATATTGGATCTTCTCAGCGTTCTTCAGAGATGGGCATTATTATGAATTTCTTATATTTTCCAAAACTGGGATTCTTCTGTGAATAGGACAATTCATGCTTAGTAGTGGCGGCGCCGTAACCCAAGCCCGAGAGCTGTATGCTCTTCCTTATTTGGACTTTGTGACCATTTCTGTCCTGCTGTTGGCAATCAACTTGTGCTTATCGTAGGGATTTCTTTTTGTCTTAAACGTCATCTTTCTCCATTTGCCCTGTTGCTGTTTTAAGAAGCAGTAAAGGACAATCTGAGAAAATTCAGTGTTTTTGAGACACAGCTCTGGGGTCTTGCTGTCTGAAGAGAGCCAACTATGAAGGCTGGTAGCACTCCCAAGCAGAGTACTTTGGGAATTTTAAAAGTGCTGTATTGGTGTAGGGCACTGCTTCGCAACCAGGGGTGATTTTGTCTCCTATCCCCACCACAGGGGATATTTGGTAATGCTAGAAACATTTTTGGTTGTTGCAACTAGGTGTGTGTACAACTGGCATCTGGAGGGAAGAGGCCTGGGGTGCTGCTAAACATCTCATAATGTAAAGGACAACCTCCCACGACACAGGATTTATCCTGTCCAAAATGTCACTAGTGCCGAGGGTGAGAAACCCTGGTATAAGGTGTTGCTATATTTCTTATATCTTTGAAAGCTGTTTTTTGGGGGGAGTTTTTCTCATAAAGTGGGGCACAGTTATTACATTCATTAGGGTAAACTAAATTAATATGCTCTAAAATGTACATAATACTTTTACATCCTTAATTCTCTCGTCTTAATCTGAGATTTTCATTCAAAATGATGGAGAAGCAGGGTGGCAAATTAAGAGAGCGTATGGGTCTCCTCAGAGCTTTTGGTCTTTTTTTTTTTTTTTTTTTGCTGTACACGGGCCTCTCTCTGTTGTGGCCTCTCCCGTTGCGGAGCACAGGCTCTGGACGCGCAGGCTCAGCGGCCATGGCTCACAGGCCCAGCCGCTCCGCGGCATGTGGGATCTTCCCGGACCGGCGCACGAACCCGTGTCCCCTGCATCGGCAGGCGGACTCTCAACCACTGCGCCACCAGGGAAGCCCCAGCTTTTGGTCTTTAAAATTGATGTTGAAGACTGATAATAGGGTAGACTGAACATTTGTTGTAACTCATGGCTGGTTGTCATCTGCTCTTGTTTGGGGAAATTCCTCATCATCTTCCATCAAAGTGGAAGTCAGAACCCAAACTCCCAGCATATTTTGCAATTAGAACTCAGGTATGGGATCCAGGCTCTGCCCCTCAGATACACCTGAGTGAAACTTTCATTTAGAAATGAGGGACCTGGACCACCCTCATGGTCCAGTGGCTAAGACTCTGTGCTCCCAATGCAGGGGAAGCAATCCCTGGTCGGGGAACTGGAGCCTGCATGCCTCAACAAGATCCTGCATCCTGAAACGAGGATGCCACGTGCTGCAACTAAGACCCAGAGCAGCCAAATAAATAAATAAATATTAAAAAAAAAAAAAAAAAAAGAAATGTGAGACCTGAGGACACCTAAGGAAATGGGGGCCCCATTTTGTTGGACACAGTGGCTGCAGAGGTGCCTGGCTTTGGGGAACAGTGATGGCTGCAAGATTGAATTCCTGATGCAAAATGGCGTTGGTGGAGGTGACAGCACTGACAGCATCTTTGCATGTGGGGTGGAGATTTCTTCATCAAGGATGGTTTTGAAAGCTGCGTCTTGAGGCTGATCCCCCAGTCCTCTCGGCAGTTACAGGGCTGAGCTGCCATTCTCTTCTACTTAAACCAACCAGAGTGGGTTCTGTTGTTTGCAAGGAAGAGCTCTAACTGATGCACAAGGTTTATCAGTGGTGAAGTTCTTTAAAACCCAGAGTCCTTTAAAAAAGTCTCCTTTCATCTAGTAACATTATGCATATTCAGTTTAGAAGCAAAGACCAAAGGTCCTCCTTTCTTTCCAGGCTCTAGGTGCGGGGCTTTAGAACTTCTGGGAGCAGGTTAAAGACCGGGCAGGGGGAGACCACATCAGGCAGCTCTTCTCTGAGGGAACTGGAAGCCTTCACATTCTGGGCCTAGAAGAGGTTAAAAGAGAACAGGAAGGATTGAGGGCACCTGCCCCACTCCAGCCAAGAGCAAGCAGGTTAACATTTGGCTTGCTATGACGGAAGATTGGCTTAGAGAATACTTTTATGTTTTATTTTAACATATTGATCACCTTTTCAATGTGTGTTGGAGGTGGGAAGCTTTGTGTTTGAAAACAACTTTTGTGTTTATTTCTTTAAGTGTTTAGATACTGAAGAAACTTGTCCAGAGATGGGTGTGGGAATAGACCAGCCAGGATTGACGCAAATGTGCCCATCAGTATGGAGTGCTTGTGTGCACCTCTTTATTCTTAATACCCTGACTGCTAACTCAAGGTATTATTTCCTTATTTCTAGCTGAGTGGGTAATTCATGTATAAACCATTATGAAAAAAGGAAAAAGAAATTAGAAAAACAGCTCTAATGAAATATATAAGTCTGAAAAGAATTGGGAATCAAGACTCCCAGAGATTGCTAATTTACTAAAGCCACAGGGCTTTTCAGTTTTAACGTCGGGTTTTTTAGAGTAGCAGCATCCTGAGATTATTTTCATAGTTCCTTCTGCTAGCTGACTCTGTTTCTAGAAAATTCTGCCCCAGACTGTGAGCTCTTTGAGGGCAGGGAGTGTGTCATACTCATCTTTCACTCAATGCACCTTGTCCAGGACTTGTCACATATAGATGAATCACAAATAGCTGTTGAATTAGCAGGTTTTATCATTCCCTTTTCTCAGGTGGCAGGGAAGTTTCCTACCACACCCCAGCTCCTCATGTTACTCTGGGGGGTTACCCACTCCTTTCCTGGGGAGATAGCCTAACTTCTGGATCGTTGAAGGTAGAGAAAAGACAAGACTTTGTTAGTCTGGTTACAAAATTATGTAATTAGCAGGAATCTACACTGTAAAAGGAAAGTGTATTTGACTTGTAGATGTTCCACTCTGAGACCTTGCCAGCAAGGATCACCACTGGTATCTAGTGATTCCCTGGGACCTGTCCAGAGTCTGCGTGAAATAAGTATGGCCTGATAGGTGACGAGTGAGAAAAATAATGGGCTGCCTTACCCCATCCTCTGAACTCCACGTGTGTGTGAGATCATCTAACAGTAAGTTTTCTTTCTAGCAAGTTTCTGTGCCTTCTCACCCTTCCAGAGCTAAGAGCATGGTCAAGAGCTCTCACACAAGGTTGACTAGAGAAAGCCCAGAGGTGGCCTAGGTATCCAGGCCCAAGAGTGGCGACCCACAATGGGGCCCAGATTAAAATGAGACAGATGCAAGATGTATGCCCTGCATGCTACTTCAGCGATGACTCTGGGTTAAGGAACACAAGGCCATTTGGCTCCCTTCTGAGTTTTTTTTTTTTTTTTTTTGGCGGCACAGCGCGGCATGCGGGATCTTAGTTCCCCAACCACGGATTGAACGCGCCCCCCACTGCAGTGGAAGGGTGGCGTCTTAAACACTGGACCACCAGGGAATTCCCTCCCTTTTGATTTTTGATGGGGTGAGAAGAGAAGACCAAACAAAGAAAGATGATTTCGGGTCAGAATAATAGCACTGAAGCCTCCACTCTGTGTTTGGGCAAAGCTGAACTGAAGAGTTAAAAAACGAGTAGTGTGTGTGTGACAGAGCTGGAAGCAATAATTAGTATGTCTGGAGTATGAGATGAAAAGAAGCATTTTCCCAAAGTCGTCTAATGGAAGCATATGGGGTTTTCTTTGTGTTCGTATGTGAGGCCGTGTCTGTTCTCACACTGCCTGTCACGGGCTCTCCTCTCCCGTAGGTGACCAGCCTGCCACACTGAGTTGGCTCAGTCTGAGAAGCCAGGGGGTGCCTGGCTCTTGGAACACACACAGGGCAGGCTTAGAAGACAAAACTCATGTCTGTGGGAGGATCTGTTCTGTTATTGTCTGGACTTAAGTTTCAAAAACTGTTCTCTCCTCCCTAGTAATTAAAAAGATGACCTCTAGTGGTTTCTCATAAGTTTGGGCTAATTGCCATGTATCAGCATGCACTTAGCTGTCATAAAATCTTCAGAGCCCTTAAGCAGTTTTCTCAGACTCCTAACTGCAGTCTTCACCTCTGTTGTCTCTGTCTTCTGTTCTCTACATCCTGTTGCCTATTGTCATCATAAAGCATAATACCACCTCCTGAAGTTCATACAGCCCAAGGTTTTGTCTCTTACATGGGATATAAGCAAGGGACATTTGGGTGAGGCATAAAGATCTGTTTATTTATTTTTTAATTTTTATTTATTTTTATTTTCGGCTGCGTTGGGTCTTTTATTTATTTTTATTTTTGGCTGCGTTGGGTCTTTGTTGCTGCACTCGGGCTTTCTCTAGTTGCGGTGCGCGGGCTTCTCACTGCGGTGGCTTCTCTTGTTGCGGAGCACGGGCTGTAGAGCGCAGGCTCAGTAGTTGTGGTGCACGGGCTTAGTTGTTCCACCGGCATGTGGGATCTTCCCTGACTAGGGCTCAAACCCATGTCCCTTGCATTGGCAGGCGGATTCTTAATCACTGCACCACCAGGGAAGTTCCTAAAGATCTGTTTAGCTTAAACACAATAAAGGTAGAGTTGTAACCAAATTTGTTAGAGCTTCCTGTAATACACCACAGTGGAGGAGGGGTTCCCTTTATTTATTCAATCCCATCAGAACCTACTTGTATTTTTCAGTGCATCTGTCATGGATTCAGAGGCAGTGAAGTACAGTAGTGGAGTGTTTGCTTCCAGAGTCAGGCAAATCTAAGTTGAGATTCCAGCCCCACTGCTTATTAGTTGTGCCATTACGGTTAGTTACTTAGCCTTGAAGTACCACTTTCCTCATTTGTAAAATGAACGTAATAATCGTTTTGAGGGGAATTTCCTGGCAGTCCAGTGGTTAGGACTCCACGCTTTCACTGCCGAGGGCATGGGTTCGATCCCTGGTTGGGGAGCTAAGATCCCACAAGCCCTGTGGCGCAGCCAAAAACAACACAATAGTTTTGAGGGGATCAAATGGGATGATGTGTGTGAAGTAATTAGCACAGTGCCTGGCATGTAAAATGCCCTCAATAAATGGGGGCTATTTTTATCCATTCAATCAAAAGGGACATTTATTTGGTATCTGCTGGGTTCAGGCATGTTGTAATGTAGGTACAAAAATGCTTCAAGACATTGGCCCTTGCCTGTAAAGAGTTTACATCATGGTTGGTGGAGGCTCTAGAGGAAACACGTTCAGAATTTCAAAGGTATAATGTAATAAAGGACAGAAATATCATGAAAGGGAAAAGGCTTTGAAGCCAGGGTAATCTTTGAGTTGGGCCCCGTCGGATGTGAAGAATGTAAGTTGCGTGGGGATGAAGCAACCAGTATTCTAGAGAAAGGGAATAAACCCCAAGAGAGATGTTGGATGGTGAGGACATGTCTGTGTCCAACAGTCTAGTGTGGCCTGAATATAGGGATTGAGACAGAGGTGGGAAGACAGACCAAAAAAAAAAAAAGAGGGAGGATAAGAAGAGGGGGGCATGTGATTGGAAATGCCATGCTAAAGGCTCTGGTCTTTGTCTGATGGGCTATTGAAGACTTTGGGGGTAGGGGAGGTAATACAATCCCATAGTTTGTTATTTAACTATGTGAGGTACTATCTTTCCTTCATTTGTCCTAAAAGTTTTTTGTTTATTCATGATCTCTCAGGTTTCTGGAGCACTATTAATAAGGGAAAGTCTGAACATTAGTATGGTTTAATTGTGATGTCCTAGCTGAGAGGGACCCTAGCCTTAACTCCAATGAGGACCAGAGAGAACAGAGATCTAAAATGGGCTGTTCTATTCTGAGATGTTCACTTTCTTTCCATCTTGCAAAAGCTCACAACACTGAAACCCTTACCAGATTTTATCAGGAGCTTGGCAAATGATCAACTTTCTTCTCTGGAGGGTACCCCAATATTGAACTTTCAAATACTGACATTTACATGGCCTCTAGTTGTTGATAAGTTTGTCATGTTACTATCTTTAGTATTATATAATCAATGATACTGACTAGAGTGATGGGTCTAGTTATAGGCCTAACTGCATCCCGAATCCTTTTCAACTATGTTACCACAATTTCCTCTGTTAGAGATTTTTTTTTTTAAGAATTCTTTTCTTTTTAAATTTATTTATTTTATTTTTGGCTGCATTGGGTCTTTACTGCTGCATGCGGGCTTTCTCTAGTTGTGGCAAGTGGGGGCTACTCTTCGTTGTGGTGCGCGGGCTTCTCATTGCAGTGACTTCTCTTGTTGCAGAGCACGGGCTCTAGGCACGTGGGCTTCAGTAGTTGCAGCTTGCTGGCTCGGTAGTTGTGGCTCACGGGCTCTAGAGCGCAGGCTCAGTTATTGTGGCGCATGGGCTTAGTTGCTCCGCGGCATGTGGGATCTTTCCGGCCCAGGGCAAGAACCCGTGTCCCCTGCATTGGCAGGTGGATTCTTAACCACTGTGCCACTGTTAAAGATATTTTGAAGCAAAAGAGTGCCTCTGCTCTTGGGTATATATAACCCTGTTGGTGAACATGATGAGAAAAATCACTGGGTAAGGGATTAGGCAGGCACAGATTGTATTTTATTTTGAGGTTTTTTTTTTTAATATCATACTCGCTTTAGCTAAAGTGATTATAACCCAGAACACGTGGGTTTAGAATAAATACAGTTGCATAAAATTGGATTGCTTTTGTTCCAATGTTGACTTTTCTCCCTGTTTGAGTGAATCACTTAAATCTGGAGAGTAGAATCATTTTACTTCTTTCCAGCCCAATTGGAATATCTACAGACAGAAGACAAAGTACAAGGGCTTATGAGAGACGGACAATGAAGCTCCATCCTCTGGGAAAAGGAAAGAAAATGTGAAGGGAGGAGATAGCTTCAAAGGAGGGAGGCTACAAAGTCTCCTTCCTGCCTTCCCCAACTTGGTCCAGGTTAAATGTACATTTCAGTGATGACTTAATACTACTAAAGATTGTATGTAACTTTTAAGTTTCTCAAATGTTTGTTATCCTGGTAGAAATCCTGCATATATATGTGTGTATGTGCATGTGTGTGTGTGTGTGTGTGTGTGTGTGTATGTGTGTGTTGTGTGGTGAGGCGGCCTAAGGGTGTTTATTTAAGGAAGGAGAGGGTAGGGTCTCAGAACTGACAATCCTTACTGGTATTGTCAGGCAGATACGGATTAGAACTTGGTAGCGGAGAACGAGGGAGAGAAGAAGGGAATAGCAGAGGAGTGGCGAGCAGGTATCGCAGTGAGCCTGTCTAAGGTAAATGGCACGGAGGCTGCATTTTCTGACCCAGGGAGATAAAAGACAGCGCCGTCCTTGGCACTATGTGCGGTGACCCGTAGCAGGAGCACAAGTCACCACCCTCCGACCCCCAGAGACCCCGGCCCATCTTCCTCCACTCCGCCCTACAGCTCTTGAAGTCTGCAGCTCCGGCCCAGGATGCAGGCGGCGAGGCAGCTCTTTGAACCAGGCCAGGGACCAGGTTCCTTCTCCAAATGCATAGGACACAGAGAGGGGCTGCACTCCCTAATCGTCCGCTGGCAGGCACTCACGCGCGGCGCAGCCCGGGCCGTGGGAGCTGTCCGTGGTGCTGAACACTTCCTTGGGCTTGTTCGGACCCGCGGGACCCGCGACTCTCGAATCGCGTCATCAGCCTAGGCGGAGGGAAGGCTCAGTGGGTCCCGCGGAGCGCGAGCGCCCGAAGGCCTGCGGCGAATATTTAGATCCCTGACAGAACCCCCTATGCGACCCTGTTAGCGCAGGCCAGGACTCCATGCAGAATCCATCGCTTGAGGGCGAGTCCCTCATCTTTCCCCTACATCCCATCTCAACTCCCACCCACTTCCTCCCCTGCGCCTTCCTTGTTCAAACAGCACCAGGTCCTGCCGTAGAGCCCTAGAGCCCGGGGCTTCACGCCCCTCCTCTCCCTAGTCCACTGCGCTCTCCTCCAGAGCGGGACTCTCCCGGGGCGCAGCAAGCTCCCGCAGTAGAGGTTCTCCCTCGCCCCTCCGGCCCAGGTTTCCGGCCGCTCCTTCCTCTTCTGCTTCTATTCACCCCACACTATCCACTTCTCCAGTTCTCTAAGCGCCGAGTCGGGAGGTGCGTGCTCCGCCCCTTTTTTCCGTACAAGGGCACGATGGAGTGGGGGGCGGGGCGGAGGGGAGGCGCCGCGATCCCACTGGGAACGCTTGAATCTCTTCAGCTCCGCGGAGAAGCGGAGAAGGCTGCACGGCCGTCTTGGGTGGAGGACCTCTAGGGACCGCCAGAATTCTCCCCCTCGTTCCCCGGAGCGCTTTTCCATCCGCCAAGCCCCAGTCACCAGGTAGGACTGTGCTCCTGGATCTGGCCTGTGGGGACTGTAAGGGCTCTAAATAGAATAGAAGGCATTGAAATAACCTGTGCACATCTAACTCACAGACTTAATTTTACAGAGGTAGGGGTGACGGCACTTTAAATTTTGTTGTTATTTATTGTGGCTAGTCATTCCAGAGGAATATTTGGGTCACTCAAGTGTGTGTGTGCGTTGAGGGGCGCAGTTGGTGTACGAGGGGGCGGAGAGAGAATGGGAAGTGACGGACTTTGATTCTCTTTGGACAGGTGGCCATGGCCTCATTGGCGACTCAGGGTCCCGGGGCCCCTGACTTCTTTTCTGGGCTGCTGCGGGCGGCTTCAACTCCGGCCAACCAGAGCTCAGGAGCGTTGGTGGGCAATGGGTCGGCGGCTGGTCCTGGCGCGCAGGCCATCGCGCCATTCCAGAGCCTGCAGCTGGTGCATCAGCTGAAGGGGCTGATTGTGCTGCTCTACAGCATCGTGGTGGTCGTGGGGCTGGTGGGCAACTGCCTGCTGGTGCTGGTGATCGCACGGGTGCGTCGGCTGCACAACGTGACCAACTTCCTCATCGGCAACCTGGCCTTGTCGGACGTGCTCATGTGCACCGCCTGCGTGCCGCTCACGCTGGCCTACGCTTTCGAGCCACGCGGCTGGGTGTTCGGCGGCGGCCTGTGCCACCTGGTCTTCTTCCTGCAGCCCGTCACCGTCTATGTGTCTGTGTTCACGCTCGCCACCATCGCGGTGGACCGCTACGTCGTGCTGGTGCACCCTCTGCGCCGGCGCATCTCGCTGCGCCTCAGCGCCTACGCGGTGCTGGCCATCTGGGCGCTGTCCGCGGTGCTGGCGCTGCCGGCCGCCGTGCACACCTACCACGTCGAGCTCAAGCCACACCGCGTGCGCCTCTGCGAGGAGTTCTGGGGGTCCCAGGAGCGCCAGCGCCAGCTCTACGCTTGGGGGCTGCTGCTCGTCACCTACCTGCTCCCCCTGCTGGTCATCCTCTTGTCTTACGTCCGGGTGTCGGTGAAGCTCCGCAACCGCGTGGTGCCGGGCTGCGTGACCCCGAGCCAAGCGGACTGGGATCGCGCGCGACGCCGCCGCACCTTCTGCCTGCTGGTGGTGGTGGTGGTGGTGTTCGCCGTCTGCTGGCTGCCCCTGCACGTCTTCAATCTGCTGCGGGATCTCGACCCGCGCGCCATAGACCCCTATGCCTTCGGGTTAGTGCAGCTGCTCTGCCACTGGCTCGCCATGAGCTCGGTCTGCTACAACCCCTTCATCTACGCCTGGCTGCACGACAGCTTCCGTGAGGAGCTACGCAAGCTGTTGTTCACCTGGCCCCGCAAGATCGCGCCGCACGGCCAGAGCATGACAGTCAGCGTGCTCATCTGATGCCGCTGCGCCAGGCCTTGGGGAACTCCATGTCCGCTTGTCTCCGAGGATGCCCACCCGAGGCCGGACTGGAGAGTTTATTCCAGAGCTAAGCTAATACTAAGCCAATAAGGGGCAAAGCTTCCAGCCCAGCCTTCTTGTCCAGCTGTCTTTCCTTGTCCTGTGTCTTTGTAAAATGCTAAGTGGGCTTTGTTGACAGTCTTGTGCTTTGCTTGCAGGAGGCCGGGGGAGAGGAAAAGAGGATTTATTATTTCTTCCGTTTGCCCTTGAAGGCCAAACAAAGCTCCTTCTCCTGGTTCAGAACAGTATTTCAGGACCGTAGCTGCCTTCCTTGTTCCTCTTCTGCTTGCTCAATGGGGAGATGAAGGAGCAATGAGCAGGGGGTTTAAAATGGCTTTGTTGGGGTTGGTAAAGCTTTTCAGGTTGCCTTTTTTTTTTTTTTTTTTTGCGGTAGGCGGGCCTCTCACTGTTGTGGCCTCTCCCGTTGCGGAGCACAGGCTCCGGACGCGCAGGCTCAGCGGCCATGGCTCACGGGCCCAGCCGCTCCGCGCCATGTGGGATCCTCCCGGACCGGGGCACGAACCCGTGTCCCCTGCATCGGCAGGCGGACTCTCAACCACTGCGCCACCAGGGAAGCCCCAGGTTGCCTTTTAAAAGGGGCTCAGCCGAGGTACAATTGCTTAGTCAATTTGAACCCATTAATTTCTGGGATTCCAGGGAAATATGTCCTACAACGCTACATCTAGGATTTCAGCATTTCCTGAATAAGACCTTTATATGCCAAAGGGGTTTTAATTTTAAATCCACTTAAATTTATAGTACAAAAACACTTACAAACCACCTTTCAAGAGGTTTTGCTACTGTTTTCCCTCCTCCTTATCCCCCAATTTCTATTTGAAGATGATGAGCTGAATTAGTCGATGAGGATATAGATAAATAGGGATAAAGAGGAAAAGGTTCAAATCGTTTAAGGGGATATATAACTGCATAGGACAGACACCCTATCCGCGTGTATGTTTGTATATACACACCCAGTGTTTGCCACAGGCAGGCACTCAAATATTTGGTTTTCTGGATACTCAGTGTAAGCTGTGTGCCATACATGCTTTTTCCTGATCTCGAAACAGATCAACAGCTGTCAACTGACTGCTCAGCACCTGCTCTGTGGTGACCCACTTGGAACACGATCAACTCAGAATATAAGGAAGGGGAGAAGCTTACTTAAATCCAGAACAGAAAAGTAAAGCGCCACCTACAGGATGCACAGATCAAACACTTAATTCCTTTCAGGGTGAAGGGAAGAGGTGATGACTGTTGGGCCATGATACCAGGCTGCTAATCCTTACCTTAACATCCCAAGAGCTCTTTAAATGAGGAGAAGAGCCCTGGGACAAGGGTTTCCACTTTGATGTTGGAATAATGACAGTGGCAGTGAAGGCAGGAGTCTTGGGAAATGATACATGATATGCAGCTGTCAGATTAGCCCTTGTGGCATATAGGCCATGGAGTGGTGTCTGCAGCCATTCAGCTACCAACTGGAAGATTCCAGTACTACTCCAGCACTAAAGAGCAGAACCAGTGTTTTCCCACCTCTCCCCTTCTCTTACTCTCAATGAGCTCATTCACTCATTAAAGTGTGCCCCGAAAGGAAGGGAAAGAGGGGGTGATTTGGGGATGACAAGGATTATACCCTTTTACTCTGATGTCAGTAACCACAACGGGAGAGTGGCTCCATTCATCGTTGGGCTCGTTAGCAATTATATGACTAGACTTTTCACAGCATGGGGAAGGGCAGGAAAAGGCTGGAGAAAGGAAAAGGCAGGTGAACTTGGGAGATGCCATTACCTCTGGCAATGGCGCTAAAACTAACTTTCAGCTTCGTCTGTGGATTTAGGGAACAAAGAGCCCGTGCTCTAATAATGTGACCCACGCACAGCGTGATGTCACTCCCCCACCCCAAATGAGCTCATCTCCCAGCATCCCAGGGACTTGTTCCTGTGCTTCCAGCAGCTCTACTGTTTGGGAGACTCAAGGCTAGACATTTCCTGTTTCCTCAGATCATTCTTTGGATGGGTATGTGTGGAGATGGGAGGGATTGGGGGAAGGGGTGGAAGTAGTTGGCGGAGGTATCTGATTAATTGTGGTCTCTTCACTGGAGGGTTTAAGTCACTGGTTCTCAGCCCTGGCTGCTCCTAGAATTACCTGGGGAGCTTTCAAAAAACATCAGTGCCTAGGTCCTATCCCCAGAGAATCCAGTTGATTTGAGATGGGGACTGGGTATCAGCATTTTTCAAAGCACTTCAGGTGATTTTAACATGCATCCAAGGTTAAATGCTTTAAGAATTATTCTCTTTCTAATGAACCTCAGAAACATCTGAATGAAGCTTTGGGAATACTCTGTTAGCCTTTAGACAATACCTGGTGGATCACATAGAGGTAAATCCTATAACAGAATATATAGGTATCCATTCAACAGTTTCCCTACACATCTCTGTGTAAGGCTCTGTATGAGTCCCATCAGTTATTTTTTTAAAGTATTGTCATTCAATTTTAGGTCAATGGCGTTATAAAGTTATACACCATGAATTATTCCAAATCCTGGTTGCTGGCATGTTAAAAAAATTGAAATGTTCCCTGATAGTTTGATTTAAGTCAACTGTGAGAGGAAAGCGTTCCCATTAATTACTAGAAAAGCTCCCACCAGTTTCTATCATGCCTACAGCTTAAGTTAAAAAAAATTTTTTTTAACATTGATGTGGACTTTATGGAGAGCCTAAAGAGGCTGGAGAATTGTGTTTATAAACATCTTTACAAATTATGCAGATCGGCAACTAATTAATTCTTCCTCTATCTGAAATCTATCTGAGACGTGTCTGACTACAAAACAAACTGATCAAACAAATCTCTCAGAAGTGAGTCCTAGAGAAATCCACAGAGGGTTGAGGTAGAACTTTTAATTTAATATAGTCGTTCATTTTAGTTAATACCAAGTATCCAGCCCTTTTTCTGCAAGGAGTCGTAAGGCTGGGAATGGAGCCAGCCTGGGGCTTGGCACTAGCCCTTTCTGAGGCTGATGGGAGGTTCTGTACTCCTCTTTGCAAGTGTTGTCTCCAAGTCTTACTTTTGGCAGTCAACCAATAGATTTATTTCACTAAATCGGCTGGGGGCTGTTTCAATATGTGTTGGCCACAGTTACCTGGAAATAGCAACTGTGAGAGATGCTAAGGTAACTATTCCAATTGATGTAACGTTTCTGAATTTTTGTTCTTGTGGATTTTCAGTCTGCTCTTCTACCGGGGGTGCTAAGTTCCAGGTTTATTTTCTCAGGTAGGCTCGTTCACCACCTCTGTCCTGTGGCTTGCATTCCTGAACACCTAGTAGTCTGACAAATATAAGTAAGGCACGGAGCTGGCGTCAAGGGGACCCAGGCAAGAGTGTGGCTAGATCTGGGAGTGAGCCAGGGTCCATCCCCCGCAGATGAGAGGTTAGGAGCACCTTTATTCCCCAAGGCAAGTCCCTGATTGATTTCCCTTCAGGCACTGGCGTCTTCGTTCTGTGCATAGGATGTATCTGTGGCTGACTTCACTGTGTGAAGCTCTTCAGGCTGGGGCTCGTACTGTGTTTCACACGTTGTGGGTTCTCAATAAACATTAAATCAGTAGAACGGTCTCCAGCCGTGGGATTAATAAACTAAGCCAGCTACATACACAGTGTAACCACACAACCTCAGGATGGCCAGGATCAAAGCAAGGATAAATCATGCCAAGGAAAACATGTTACTCAATCTAAATTTGTCAGTTCAAGCTAATTCCAAGAGCGAACTGTTCATTTAGGGCCTGTGACCCCCGGCCCAATCTAAGTAGTGATAGCATTTCTGTACATGGCACCAAGCTCTGTGTTCTCCAAGACTGCAGGTGTCTAAATCCGATGGTCCATCAGAGGGAGAGTAGAGAATTTCATGCTTAATTTCTATATCATCATAAATCCGAATCATTATATAAATGTTAGCATTTAATCACGCACTTCCACCTATGACTTGAGAAATTTAAAAACATTCAACACGTGGGTCTATAAACAAAATTTAATCATCTACATTCCAAAACCTTCACGATAGCATCATAAACAGAATTTTCTGGTACATCTAAACTAAGACTTAAAAATGGATTTATGCATACCTTTCCAGGGATTTTTTTTGCAAAGTGAGAGAAGACAGTATACAGTTGTTGAAAATGTAAAATATTTATTTGGATGGATGAAAGTCGCAATCTTGATTTGTTAAAAGACTGTACATTCCCAGTCAGTCTTTGGAAGTAGAAAGCCTTATTTTGAAAATTGAATGTGTCCACTTCTAATAGGTTTTGAATCGTTCTCTGTTTTCCAAGTCAATTCCTCTTCATTTCCCACTATGTTTCTATTCTGCCTTTTTTTAGTTCTATTTTTCCTTATCATCTATAAATACCTCTGATCTGAAGCTCCCTGCACCCCAGTGAAGGGGAGGTGGTGGGATTCAAGCATCTATTTTCTGGTGAATCAGGCTGGGGAGACACCCTGGCTAATCCCCTTGCGGAGGGCAGGCTGCAACAAATGTGGCAAGGGCAGCTGCTTGTTGAATTTCCTGCCCACTGTGGGGTCTTGGAGCTCATACGATTAATGTTTCACAGACAAGCGCCAGGCAGAGGTGGATAATGGGAGTTTGCACAGAATCTCCGCAGGGCCCCTGACATGATAAATCTCATGGAGAGCTTTCAAGAGGGCCCTGACAACGAAAGGTCAAATGTGTTTCATTTTTATGTTTGGGGCTATAGAGAGGAAACCTGAGCCAGAAAAAGCAAAGGACAGTCTCCTCTTTATATATATATATATTTATTTAAAATTTTTATTTATTTTTCATTTTTGGCTGTCTTGGGTCTTCTTTGCTGTGTGCGGGCTTTCTCTAGTTGCGGTGAGCGGGGGCTACTCTTCGTTGTGGTGCGCGGGCTTCTCATTGCAGTGGCTTCTCCTGTTGCAGAGCACGGGCTCTAGGCATGTGGGCTTCAGTAGTTGTGGCACGCGGGCTCAGTAGTTGTGGCTCGCGGGCTCTAGAGCGCAGGCTCAGTAGTTGTGGCGCACATGTTTAGTTGCTTGCTCTGCGACATGTGGGATCTTCCTGGACCAGGGCTCGAACCCATGTCCTCTGCATTGGCAGAAAGATTCTTAACCAAGCCCAAGAATGATTTTATCTGACCTGCACCACAGCGCCTGGAGGTGAGTAGGGCAGGTGTTATCCTCATTTGTGAAGGCGGCAAGGGAAGTGACTTACCTGGTCCCAAGGCGAGCGGTGGGGACCTGGGAGTCAGATCCAGATCCCCTGGTTCCAAGTTAAGCCCTCACCCGCCACGCCACGCTGCCCTTATGGTTTAGAAGGCCTGGTGAAGGGTGACCCCTCTCTTTGCCTCTGCCTTCAGCCAGCCACAGCACTTCTCAGAATCACTGCACAGCTCTTAGAAAACACAGGGGCCTGGTCCCTTCTTGAGACCTACTGTATTAGAGCCTCTTGGTGTGGAACGATATTTAAAAAATGGTGTTTGGGAATCAATCAAAGAAAAGTGTTGCTCTAGTAGACGTGTTAAAAAGAAAAATCTTGCTAGGAAACACATCCCTCTGTTTTTGAACTGAAATTCGTAGTCAATCGGCTGATATCAGGGAGGATGCTTCTCAGGCGCCTTGAACGTGTAAGGTACTGTCTCCTTTGATTATTTTCTCCGCCCAACTTCTAGCAAGAAATGAGGACTCTATCGGGGTGAAGGCAGCCCCGCAGGGGCCTCAGTGCACCCGTGTTCTCTCCAGGTCCCATGGAGCTCCAGGTGGGCCTGGGGAAGTGCCCATGGCGGGCGCTCAGGTCCTGCTGCCCTGGGTATGCCAAGCAGCAGGCATGGTGGCAGTCGTGTCCTTCCGTGAGATTCCCACTCTGTGCCAAGCTCACCACAGCCTTGCAAGGCTGGCATTGCTTGTCCCAGTTTTACAGGTGAAGAAACTAAAGCTCAGAGAAGTCATTTACCCAAAGTCGGTGAGTGGCACTGGCATTGAATCCATGTCTGTCTGGTTCCAAAGCCCCTTCCTGTCACATTGTCCCGCACCACACAAGTGACATGATAATGACAAATAACAGTATGATGATAATAACTATTGCTACATTTTTTGGAAAGTTTGCTTCGTGCCAGGTAGCCTAGAATTTTATAGCTAGATAGTAACACTGTGAGACGGGAACCATGAAAATCCCCACCTCCTGATGGAAGGAGCTACAGAGTGTTCATGGCCATTTGCAATCTACCTACACTGCATTTTATAGGGCAGGAAAGTAAGTCACAGAGAGGCTAGGTAGCTTGTCCAAGATCACATGGCTTGTCAGTCAGTCACAAAGCTGAGTCTCAAACTCAGGCAGACTGCTCCAAAGCGCATATTCCGTCCTCACTAAACTGTGCTCGCTCTCAAGAAGCAGGTGTTTCCCGACAGGGTGATGGGTTGTCCTGAACATGCTCTCTCTCTGCCCCCGTTAGCGCTGTGTTTGCCATATTCTCTTTTTTTCAATTTTTATTGGAGTCCAGTAGTTGGTTTACAATGTTGTGTTAGTTTCAGGTGTACAGCAAAGTGAATCAGTTATACATATATCCACTCTTTTTAGATTCTTTTCCCATATAGGCCATTAGAGTATTGAGTAGAGTTTCCTGTGCTATACAGTAGATCTTTTTTAGTTGTCTATTTTATGTATAATAGTGTGTATATGTCAATCCCAATCTCCCAGTTTATCCCTCCCCCACTTGCCCCCAGTAACCATAAGTTTGTTTTCTACATCTGTGACTCTGTTTCTGCTTTATAAATGAGTTCATTTGCACCATTTTTTTAAGATTCCACATATAAGCGATATCATATGATATTTGTCTTTCTCTGTCTGACTTACTTCACTCAGTATGACAATCTCTAGGTCTATCCATGTTGCTCCAAGTTTGCAGTATTCTTTGACACTCGGATAACTGTTCTCTTGTTGTGCAGAGGCTGGCTTTGAGACAAAGCCCAAACCCACAGTGGGTCTTCCAAGCAAACTCATGCCCTCTTTGGATGCTGACCAAGTGAGGTCTGAAATTTTATCATGGGATGGAATTCCCTTCTTTCCTTCCTCCCTTCCTTCCTTCCTTCCTTCCTTCCTTCCTCCCTCCCTCCCTTCCTCCCTTCCTCCCTCCCTCCCTCCCTTCCTCCTCCCTCCCTCCCTCCCTTCCTTCCTCCCTCCCTCCCTCCCTTCCTTCCTCCCTCCCTCCCTCCCTTCCTTCCTCCCTCCCTCCCTTCCTTCCTTCTTCCCTCCCTCCCTCCCTCCCTCCCTTCTCCTCTCCCTCCCTCCCTCCCTTTCATCCTTCCCACCTGCCTGCAAACATTTATTGCTCATATTTTTGTTCTTTTGATGCTGGTGATTTTCCACTTGGATGCAAGGATGGAGGGTGCTTTGGCTTCTTGAATGAGTGCCCTACTAAGTAGAAAAGTACAAGAGCAATTTGTCAGGCCATTACTACTCAGGTGCTCATTATGCTAATCAAGAGGTAATGACACTCTGGGACTGTAGCCGAAGCCTGAATAAAAAACAGCCTTCCTGGATTAAGAGAGGAAAGATCGTGGCAAGGAAGTATTTGTTCATTTCTTGTGCTTATTGTCAAGGCAGTTCAGACCTGTGTCTTAATGAATCCATTCGTTAAGGGTGATTTTGTTTTGAGTGCATTTAATACTCACAAAGCATACTCATCACCCTTTTCCCCAGTCAGCACACCTGCTCAGAGAACAGTAGCTTGTTATGCTCTCTTTCAACAGCAAACCAGACTCAGTGAACAGGCCAAGTGCCTGATACCCACCGCAGATGAAAGAGACCCTAAAGGGGGCAGGCATAGCCTTACACATCACGGGAACAAGGCTTGTCTCTGGATTTGATTGCAACCTCTCACTCTGGGACAGTCCAAGAACTGCCCACATTACAGAACTCTGGCTACAGCTATGCCAGCTGTGACTTGGAAAGGATTGAGGGTTGCCCACTGGCTGGTAGTGCTGCAAAAGAAAATACCCTATTCCAGTGGGCGAGAGACTCTGAAACACATGTAAAGTCCAAGACCATGGGAAGGACCCTGAGGGAGCATCTGGGCTCATCCCTGCATTTAACCGTTAAGGTAACTGAAGTCCAGAGAGGGTGTGGGGCTTTTCCCAGGCCACACAGCCTGTGTTGGTGGCACAGCAGGGATATACTTCAGTGATTTTTTTTCAATTCTGTTAAAAAAGATTTTTTCTGATTTTATAAATAATACAAAAATCTTATTGTTAAAACAAATAATACAAAAAAGTATAAAGAAGAAATGGAAAAATATTAGTGATTTCTTAAGCTCTATAAGCATGTCACTGAGCTTATGCAGAATCAGGCTTATTTCAGACACATTAAGAATAAAGTAGCCAATGGGAATAGAGCAAATGGCAGGTAATTGAATAGCTAATATCCACTGATTAAAAAAAAATGATTTATATTTGGTTGCACTGGGTCTTAGTTGCAGCATGCATGTGGGATCTTGTTCCCTGACCAGGGATTGAACCTGTGTCCCCTGCATTGGGAGCATGGAGTGTTATCCACTGCACCACCAGGGAAGTCCTAATATCCACTGATTGATGGGTTTTTTTTCTAAAGAATTTATTGAAAACACACACTCACTCACCCAGCCTTTACAATAACAGCAGATCAGTTGGGATCAGTTCCAGGTAAAGTTTATTTAAGGCAAAGATGTTGTTTTATATCCCGTGGCACTATTTAGGGGCATCTTGGAGCCCTGCACTGACTGTAGGATTCTGGTAGGTGTAGAGAAAGGTAAGCGCATAGAAGGACTCACATATGTTGAGTTCCCACTATGCAAGTGTCCTGTGAAGTGTTTACTATTAATTATTATTTTTACAATAACCTTTGAAAGGTGGATATTTGTGCACGTGTTTAACATAGACTAAATATTTGTGTCCCTCTCCCCAATTCATATGTGGAAATCTAATTCCCATTGTGATGGTATTTGGAGATGGGACCTTTAGGGGATAATTAGGTAATGATGGTGGAGCCCTCATGAATGGGATTAGTGCCCTTATAAAAGAGGTCCCAGAGAGATCTCTTTCCCCTTCTGCCATGTGAGAAGATGATCATCTATGAATCATGATGCTGGCTCACCAAATATTCCAGCCCCTTGATCTTGGACTTCCCAGCCTCCAGAACTGTGAGAAATAAGTTTATAAGCCACCTATGATATTTTGTTATAGAAAAATGAATGGACTAAGACAGTGTTTAATATGAAGAAACTTAGGTACCAAAAGGGAGTTTAACTTGCCCAAGAAGTACAAAAAGAAGTTCATAGAAGGAAGAGTCTGGTTGGGGGCCAGTAGTCTGAATGCTACTTTCAATCTCTGTGTCCCTCAGCTCAAGCTTAAAATTATAAGGAGAGGACATCTGATGGACTTGGTTTTGTTCCCTGATCAGAGAGGGCAAGGAACCTGAGTGTAGTCCCATCAGTCTGGAACCATGGAGAAGGAGCTAAAGGAAGTGAGAGTGCCCTCAGAAAGGGGGAGTGGAGGCTGGGCAGTCCCAAACACAAATGTCCCTAGAATAATCTTCTTACTATGAAGAGAAGAGTGTCTTGCCCCTGTCAGATGTTTTATTCACTCATTCATTCACATACTCACCTGCTTTTTTTTTTTTTTTTTTGACACTGGCTAGGTTCTCTGGGTGGTGTGAGATGAAACATGGTCTCTGTCTTTGGGAACATACAATTGTCCTTGGATAAGTGGACAGTCATGAAAACCATGATAAAACCATAGAGGAAGGGGTACAGGCCCCCAAACTAGAGTCGTCATGTCCCAATTCTAACATAAGTCAACCTTCTTTGGATTTAAATAAAATTGTCATGGACATCTATCCCACATTCTGGCCAGTGGGCTCTCCAAGATTTCTGAGAATTCCTAGGGCATGTGTTCTAATGACCACTTGGTGTATATGGTTCTGAATTCCTACCCCAAGAGAACTCCTAGTTTTCCTTGAGCCTTATCTCCTGTGGATGTATTATTCTCTCTGTTTAGGGTCAGCCCTATGTGGACCTCAGCACCTTTTTATTAATTTACCCTCAAGCCTCTCACCTAAGGAGGACTTATACCCTAATACTATAAAGTACTTAAAACATCACAAAATCCCTCAGCAATCCCCCAAATGAAAATTTCCTATTGGTCTCATTTTTCTCCCTTGGGCTCCAGTCTCCAAAGTATTGGTCAGCTCCTTTCCATCAAGATTACCCTCACATCTCATTATTTCTCTCTTCTGGGGAATCTCCTCCACTTAGTCCTTTAGCTGTCTGTATTAGTTTGCAAGGGCTGTGTATTAGTCAGCTCAGGCTGCCATAACAAAATACCATAGACGGGGTGGCTTAAACAACAGGAATTTATTTCTCACAGTTCTAGAGGTTGCAAGTCCAAGATCAAGGTGTCAGCAGATTTGATTTCTCCTGACGCCTCTCTCCTTGGCTTGCAGATGGCCGCCTTCTTACTTGTCCTCACATGACCTTTTCGTTGTGTGTGCACATCCTTGGTGTCTCTTCCTGTTCTTTTAGGGACACCAGTCATATTGGATTAGGATCGCACACTTATGACCTCATTTAATTACCTCTTAAGGCCCTATCTCTGAATACAGTCACTTTGGAGGTTAGGGCTTAACATACGAATTTGGGAGGGAGACACAATTCAGTCCATAACACTCCCCAATTCCTACTTACCTTGGAGCTCATCTTAACATATTCAAAGATAGTGTCACAGGTTAAGTTCCCTGAGAAACACACTCTGATACAGAGATTAGCATGCAGTCTGTTTATTAAGGAGTGCTTTGAGGATCAACAACCTGTGGGAGGAAAGGGAAGGGGAAGGAAGGGAAGGAGGTAATTGGTCAGAAGGAGAAGTTGAGCTGCAAGGCTGTCTCAGTGGAGGCCTTAGCCAACCATATGGGAATATCTAGGATGTCTGGTCTTGGAGACAGGAAGCATGGAACCCTACCCTGTGTCAGTCAGTCATTGGATGTGGGCTGCCATGGGAAGGAGGCATGACCTTGAATGAATTGGCTCTTTTGAGGCAATCCTTAAAGGGGCTGGTGGTTCCTGCATCCAATCAGGCCATTTAACACCACCTGTGAGTCCACATATATTCTAACCAGGGGCAACTTCTCTTTCCACCCAAAGTGGATGGTCAGGTATACTGCCTGAAGCTGTATTCATACCTCACTATTGTCTTTCCAGACCATTACTAAGAGGGGCTATAATGCAATCACCATCTATTTTTAACTTCTGCAAACATACTGAACTGACCCATTGATGAACAAATGACCATAGGCGTGAGCTAAAGGAAAGGTGCTGATGTAGCTGCGGTGGATGACATGGGGGGCCTGGCTACTTGCTCATAAACCTTGGGTCGTCTGGCTCTGCTTGGCACTAATCAAAATGTATCAGTTTTATCTTGCTCATTTGGTCCAATTAGCTCGTTAGATCCATTTGGCATAATGTCATTGATAGTGAGCCAGTATGATGTTTTGTTGGATGTCCATCTAGTTCAACATTTTTGGACTACATTATGTTGGAAAGCAGGAAAGTTAACATGATCCTGAGACAAGACTTTAAAATGTATATTAAACGCAAACTGTTTCTGATTTTTTGTTCTGAAAGGGAAGGAAAAGAATGTATTTGCCTGATCGAGGGCTATAAACCATATTAATCTTTTCTAGCAAAGATACCATATCCAGTACAACAGCTGCAATTTAAACCATTACTTGGTTGATTTTACAGTATTCCAATGTCATTCCAGGACCCACCTAGATTTTATAGGGCCCAGACTGGTGAATAAAATGGAGATAACGAATACTCACAACCCCTACGTCCTTCAGGCCCTTAAGGGTGGCACGAATATGTGCTGTTCCTTCTGGAATAAGGTATTGCTTTTGATTTAGTATTTTGGCTGAGGGGGGCTGTTTCAGAGTTTTTCACATGGCCTTCCCCATTCTGATAGCTTTACCCCACAGACCGTGGGACCAATGTAGTGGTTATACTGACTATCAAGTGAGTTTATTCTAATTATTTATTAGACCACAAAAATGAACACTAGGTGAATCCATGGACCTGGTGGGCTATCGTGAGTCAAATCCGGCCAAGACTTCATTTATTACCTGGCTCCCAAATGACCCCAGCAAAGCATGATGAAGCTGCGGGTCTCCAGGTATCAGTGTGAACTTAGATCTTGTGCCCAAGAATCTTGAACTTTTTGGGTACTTCTTTTTCCTCAGTGTACAGTTGTCTGAGTAAATGGCTGTAGGGTCCTTTAGAGAAGGACTGAGATAATCACTACGATGTATACTTGCCCTGGTGTTGTTGAATCCTTCCCAGGAACCAGGTTTTGCTTTAGTCAATGGATTCTGGGTCTAGAAACTGAACATGAAATCAAGACTTTTCATTGAGATTACTGTTCTCAATCTTGAGCTCAAGATTTTGTGTGCATTAGTTCAGATATCCCTGTACGATGTATCAGGATTCCATTCTTTCCCAACAGGGCCTTGACCGTGACCTAGTAAACATGCTTAGGTTAAGAGCTTGGTTAACCTTACGATTAAGTCCTGGGTTTGGTCCTCAGGTTTCTCTGTTCTTTGGTAAAGGACAAGAGCCTTTTCATATGCTACCAAGAAGACCCTCTGGATTCTACATATAGCTTTAAATTGCCAATTAATCACGCTCAGCCTTTGTTATAATTTTAAATGGTGACAGCCAACTGCCTTCCACTGTCTTCACAGTCACTATTTCCTCCGGACTTCTTGAATATCTTATACGTTGTACCATCCAGTGTAATCCTTCCAGTTGGTTTACCCTTCCAGTTCACCACCAGTGAAAGTTTTAACAGTTGCATTGCCACCTCGTGCCCAGAGCTATCTGAGCTTCACCTACCACCTGTGATGGGGTCTTCATGACAGCTGAGAGATTCCATGCCAGTATCTGCTTTCTTGGATCATTCCTGGCACCAGTGGTTCCAAATTGGGTCATCAGGAAACAGATTGGAGATTATGACACAGGGGTATTTATTAGAAAGTGCTCTTGGGATCAGTACCTGTGGAAGGAAATTGAGGAAGCATGATCGGCATAGGGAGGAGTTGCTTTGTGATCACTGTCAGTAGAGGCCACAGCTGATCCTACAGGTTACTCTGAAGCTGGGATGGTCCTTCAGAGTTGTCTTGAGTTGGGACAAGAGGTTGGGCCATTATACCGTGACACCAATTAGTCATTGGATGTAGCTGTCCCTAGAGGGTGCAGGACCTTGAGGGAGGTCGTTTTCTTTCCAGCAGAAGCAATGCTTGAAGGGGACTGCTAGCTGAGGGCTGTCTCCTGGCAGCACTCCCAGCAGCTGGGGAATACATCCGTTTTCTCTGAAGGCAGATCTGAGAGACACGTGGCAGTGCTCAGCCTACTTTGTGCTCTAAGTGAAGGGACTGTGCTCACCTTCAGGTCCCTGTGCTAGTATCAGAGGAGAATCCAGAGAAACACTGAAATTTTAGAATTTCTTTTCTCTCTCCACCCTTCTTCACTGTAAGTGAGAGGAAACAAGCAGAAACGAGATTTATTTTCTCGCCTCATCTCTCCACCTCCCTGGAAGACAAAAGAAGATATATTCAAATTTGTTCTAAATAACCTACGTCCCCCATGCCTCTACACAGTTAATGCGCATGAGAGGAAGCAGAGGATTGACATCTTTATGATGTTATCTGATATAATATAGCCGTCCTACTCTCCTTTGATTGACGTTTGTATGATATATCTCCTCCATCCTTTTACTTCCAACCTGCCTATATTGTTATATTTGAAGCAAGATTTGTTTAGACAGCATATAGTTGGGTCATGTCTTTAATCTATTCTCTCAATTTCTGTCTTTTAATTTGAGTATTAGATTATTTACATGTAATGTAATTAGTGATGTGTTAGGGCTTACGTCTGTCATTTTATTTTTTGTTTTCTGTTTGATCTATTTTTCATTTTTAAATTTTTTCTGCTTTCCTGTGGGTTACTTGAATTTTTTTTTTTAGAATTATACTTGATTTCTCTATAGTGTTTTTTGAGTGTAGCTTTTTGTATGGCTTCTTTTTTAAAAAAATTTTTATTTATTTATTTATTTGGCTGTGCTGGGTCTTCATTGTGGCACATGGGATCTTTAGTTGTGGCATGCGGGCTCTCTTAGTTGCAGCAGGCAGGGTCTAGTTCCCTGACCAGGGATTGAACCTGGGACCCTTGCATTGGGAGAGCGGAGTCCTAACCACCGGACCACCAGGGAAGTCCCTGTATAGCTTCTTTAATGATTGCTCTAGGTATTATCCAATACATTATTTGTATATAAGTTTTCACAGTCTACTGATGTCAGGAATTTACCAGTCTGAGTAAAGTATAGAAAACTTACTTCCTTTATGTCCTTTTACCCTCTCCCATTTATAATATAATTGTCTTAAATATCTTCTTTTCATACATTTAGAACCATATCAGTCAGTGTTATAATTTTTGCTTCAACTGTCAAACATAATTCAGAAAACTCAAGAGTTTTCTATTTTTTCTTACCAGTTTTGATCTTCCTAATGTTCCAAGAATACTTTTATTGTTTCTTTTCTGTTTAGAGAAATTCATTTAGCCATTGTTTTAGGGTAGGTGTGCTGGCAAAAAATTCCCTTAGTTTTCTTTTATGTGAGAATATCTTCATTGATTTCTCCTTCATTCCTGAAGACTGTTTTTTCTATGTAGAGGATTTTGAGTTTTAAGTTATTTTTTCATCACCTGAAAAATATGGTTCCATTTTGATCCAGCCTCCACAGTTTCTGCTGAGAAATCCACTGTCATTCTAACTGTTTTTGCCCTGTACTTAGGTGTCATTTTCTTCCGGTGGCTGTTTTCAGGATTTTGTGTTGTTTCTAGTTTTCTGAAGTTTAATTATGATGTGTCTTGGCATAGATTTCTTTAGGTTTGTCCTGTTTTTATCAGCAGCTTGAATCTGTAGGTTTATGTCTTTCCAAACTTTGGAAGTTTCAGCCAGCATATCTTGTACTGCTTTTTGGCCTCATTCTCTGTCTTTGCTTTCCAGGACTCTGATGGTACAAATGTTAAATCTTCTGATCCTACTTCACAGGTCCACTGAATTCTTGACCCTGGTTAACAACCTCAGCTTTAAGGATAAAACAGAGCAACAGAGCAAACCCTATAGGCAGAGATTTCTGGCAGACACTTAAAAAAAAAAGTCATTTAAGACCAGAAGCCCACAGTGGTCAATAAATAAGATGATGAGGCCAGGGCAGCCAAGAGCACAGCTGGATCCGATTAGGAGATCACAGGAAGCCAAGTTTCTGGGCCAGGCACTGGATCTCAGAGATTCCTGCTACCCAGACCCATGGACTCTGCATCAGTCAAGTGGAAAAGCTCAGCAAACCCTGGTCTTGCTGGTCACCCAGGAGAGACTTCGTCTGAGAAGAGGATTGGTCTTTGGCAATTCAACTGGGCAGTTGAGAAAGAAGAGGGCCTGCATCCCCTCCTGACAACCAGCCAATTACCTGCGCTGCGCCTGTTCCTGATGCACAAAAGGGATTTTCTTCTGAGGACACTGTGGTCTGTGCTCTGGCATCCAGGGCATGACTCCCACGTGATGACTATCCAGGTAGCCCCAGATTGGATTGGCAAATGCCTGTGTTTTCATAAAAGGCAGGACTGCTTTGTGAAGACTCGAAGGGGTACCAAATGCTCTGTCTGCAGGAAAATGAAATAAGTACCCCCGTTTACAAGTTGCCAATTTGATCCTATTTGTCTGGGGCAGGCCCGATGCAATTTGAGGGGTGGTTGGAAGCTTCTTTTGCCTCGTTCCTCGCCTTTCTCGCCCTTTCATTAAAGTTATAAATAACTGCCTCACATTTTGATGAAAGGGAGTGGTGTGAACAACCAGAGGCTTTGGGAGGAAACCTGAAATAAGAGTGCAGTTGCTAAGGAACGGGGCTGGACAAGTTAATTTTCTTGGCGTAACATTGCCTCGTTGTTTAATTTCCCAGTGTATTCATTTCATCCATCTGTCACCATGTCACTGAAGCTGGGAAGAACTGCTAATTGCAACCCCAGGGTGGAGAACAGACTTGTCCAAAGCTCGTGTAAACTTCATCTATCAGAGTGGGACCCTGAGCTTTGATTTTACTGTTGGAGAGGCCACCCGTTCCTACTGCGTGAAGAAAGCTGGCGAGGGCCTCACCAGTCTCTCCCAGATGAAACTCTCGTGCCCTGCAGCAGCGGCTCTCTATTCTGGATGGGCAGTAGTCACCTGGGGCGCTTTGAAAAAAGACCAATATTTGGGCCGCATCCCCGAGGATTCTCATGTAATTGGTGTAGGGGTGTGGTCCAGGCATGGGATTTTAAAAAAATCTCCCCTAAGTGATTTTTAAAAAATAAATTCATTTATTTTTGGCTGCGTTGGGTCTTTGTTGCTGCATGCGGGCTTCCTCTAGTTGTGGTGAGTAGGGGCTACTCTTTGTGGCGGTGCGCAGGCTTCTCATTGCGGTGGCTTCTCTTGTGGTGGAGCGTGGGCTCTAGGCACGCGGGCTTCAGTAGTTGTGGCTCACGGGCTCTAGAGCGCAGGTTCAGTAGTTGTGGCGCACGGGCTTAGTTGCTCCGAGGCATGTGGGATCTTCATGGACCAGGGACCGAACCTGTGTCCCCTGAATTGGCCGGCGGATTCTTAACAACTGAGCCCCCAGGGAAGTCCCTCCCCTAAGTGATTTTAATGGGCTACCCAGGCAAAGAACCACTGATTTATAGAATTTTCACCTTTTCCACCACTGTATCTCATTTTCAAAGTTCCAGAGCCTCTCAGATTTTTTTTTTTAAGTCTCCCAGTCACTTCCTCCCCATGTCACATAGAATAACTCTGATGATGAGCTTTTAATGACTGGCCACTGGGCACTGGGCGCAGCGCTATGTGTCTCTACCTGCATGACCTCTTGGAATCCTCACAATAATCTCGTAAAGTGGATAGTTTTGTTAGTCCCGTTTTACGAACAAGGAAACTGATGCTCGGGGAGGTTCAGTGCCCCACTGCCAAGTGACAGATCCAGGATTTGGGCACAGGTCTTACTCCAAAGCTCAGCTAGTTGTGCCAATGACCTCTGTCCCCACAGGAGAGCCGCTGGTCCACACCTGCAGGTTCAGCATCGCCCGCATGCTCAGGACCAGCTCTGTCCTGGCTGGGGGTTTGTGAGATCCTGAGGCGTTGGGTCAGATGACTCGGTAGCTAGTCTGTCACATTTCCAGCTTGGGCCCTGGGTCCCAGCTCTGAGAAGGAGTTTCCCTTGGGCTCCTTACCTCAACAGCCTAGATTCAAATCCAGCCCTTCTTCCCAGCAAGTGACCTTGGCCAAGTCTGAGTTTCTTAAATATCCAGTTTCCTCACTGTTGGTGGGATGACAACTCACTGTATAGAAGTGCTGAGAGGACTAAATGAAATAACACATGTAAGGCGCTCAGAATAGGGTCTGACATACGTTACTTGTGAAAGGTTACATGATATCCACTGCCCAGCTTTATTAAGATATAATTGATATATAACACTGTATACGTTTAAGGTGTATAATGTGTTGATTTGATACACTTTTATGTTGCAAAATGATTACCACAGTAGCTTAGCGCATACCTCCATCATGTCACATAACTATCATTTCTTTTTTTGTAGTGAGAATATTTAAGACCTAACCTCTTAACAACTTGCAAGCATGTGATACAGAATTATTAACTAGAGTCACCATGCCGCCCAGTAGATCCCCAAAACTTATTCATCTCACAATTGGCCATTTATACCGTTTGACCTATACCTGTCCATTCTGGTAACCAACATTCTAGCCTCTGTTTCTACGAGTGTGGTGTTTTTTAGGTTCCACATATAAGTGGTATCATACAGCATCTGTCTTCCTCTGTCTGACTTGTTGCACTTAGCGTAATGCTCTCGTGGTCCACCCGTGTCATGGCAAATGGCAGGATATTCGTCTTTCTCATGGCTGAATGATATTCACATATATCTCCATTTTCTTTATCCAGTCATCCATTGATGGGCACTTAGATTGTTTTCCATGTTTCGGCTATTATGAATAATGCTGCAGTGAACACTGGGGTGCCGATGTCTCTTCAAGATCCCGTTTTCATCTGAAATGCTCGTTCTATCATCATGATTGCACAGAACTAGCACTCAGAGTCTCTTTTACTCCCCCAGCCTCCTCAGGCACAGAGATGTCCAGTGCCCGGCACTGCGTCTGCATTCCAGGTGCTGGGCAGCTCTGAGGCTGTGTCTGGGCTTCCTGAAGCTGCTGCCTGAACCCCCTGGTTCAAAGGCAAACAGCTGACCCCAGAGACCTAACCTTACCTCCGCTTTTGGTTGATTAAACCACAACCGTTGACAAGGACCTTTCTCCAGATGTATGAGCAAGGATTCTTTCAGTATCAAGAGGGAGAAACCCAACTCAAACTGGCTTTAAGTGGAAAAGGAATTTATTGGCTGACGTTGGCTGTTGCAGCTGGAAACTCCAGAGCTGCCTTCAGGCACGAGGGATCCAGGGGCTCAGATGGGTCCCCAGGCTCCTGTCCCTCTCTCTTCAGCTCTCGGTGCTCCTTTTCTCTCTGTTATCTTCATACACTGGCAGCTGTCTAGAAGCTCAGGCTTGCAGCCTCATCACTAGCGAGTCTCCCCTGTAAAGGAATTTCTTGACCCAATAATTCCTATGAAAGTCATGGAATGTACTTGGATCAGACCTACTGGCTCAAGGCCAGCAAGGCAACAGTATCTAGCCTGGCCCAAGCTGGCTCAGAACAGAGGCATGCTTTCCAGATATGAACAAGTCAAACCTCCCGCACATTTCACAGCCATCTACAAAGTCAACTCAGCCTGGTGCCCAGACAACCCAGAAGACCATCTTACGGCTTGTTAACAAGATTCTGGGTTTGAAGAAAAATTAGAATTTGATGGGGGAGAGCTGGAAAGCTGTGTAGGAAAACCAGATTCTCCTCCATATACTGAAAAATGAACAAAACCCAAAAACTCTGGTGAGATGTAGACGATCTTTAAGAGCACCTGTGCTGCTCAAAAACAAAACATAAGCAAAACAACAAAACAAAACAAACAAACAAAACTGTGTCCCAAACTGTGTGAGCCTTGAGTGCCATCTTGTGACAAAGTGTTGTATTTTCCTAGGATGAACTTTTCTCCAGGGAAAAGCTTCAGGCACCCCACCTCCACTGCCCACTACTGGATTCTGTGCTAGCACACAGAAATGACAGTCCCCACCGTGAGGAGCCCCCAGCCCAGATAATACAATACAACTTGGTGGACTCTGTTTTAGCCTCTGAGCAGTGTCCTATGGGGCCTCCAGAGCAGGGGCGTTTCTTCCTAGGCACCTGGAAAGCCAGCCCAGAGGAGACACACCATAAACGCTGATGAATGAGCAGTTAACTGTTCCTTCCAGATTCCCCATTATCTGCTCTATTTTTTCTTATGGACATTCCTAAGGCTAACATTAGTCTCTGGCATGTTGTCAATTTTCTCGATATAGACATTTCTTCTAGCACTGCTGGCCTATAATTTGCCTTCCTATCCAGGACTTTAGGATCAATACTTCCCTTTGCCATCCACCCCTCAATCAGTGAAAAGGTCATTATATATCTATGTCTCTGCAAAGCCTGAAGTCTGAGAACTCACAGCTTAACATAGGGTGCCCTCCACCCTAATCTGTGTTCTCAGAAATGAGGTCATTTGTGGTGTAGCATCTTCTGTACACACATAGGTGGGGAGAGCCGATAGACCCAGCACAGCTGGGCCCTCTAGGGCCCTGGAAAGCCCACAAAGAGACCCAGAGCACTGGGGGTTGCTTTGCCATCAAAGCTGTGACCTTGCGTCTTATTGACAAGCTGCCCTACTAAAGGGGCAGGGGTCCACGTACAAGGGGTCCACGCTTGACAGTAACTATATAAACCCTGCCAGCACCTCATTTCCCTCTGCTGGGAGAGACCCAATCAAATGAAGAAGCCCTGGCCCTGACCTTCTCCCCTGGCTGCGTGGAGACATGTCGTCGTTCTCCTCACTCCCGAGTCACCCTCTGCCCCTCCCACTTGGGCGTTGCACTGTCTGACTGTCACACTTGCCAGCTATTTCGCCCGTGTAAAGCTCAACAGGAAACAGCCTGGGTCATTGTAAAAGACAATTAATTACGGAAACGACTACTGATGAGCCAGTGGGGACACTTCCAGGTCTGGAGGGCAGAGCAGTGAACTGCATGAAAATGTTCCTTCCCCTCGTGGAAAGAATAGTCTAGTAAGGGATTAGGATTTTATTTTATTTGCAGTGGGTCACCATGAAGAGTTTTAAGCAGGGACGGACTTGACCTCATGTCCTTTTAGAAAGGATCACTGTGGGCGGTGACATGAGAGGTCCCAGAGGGAGAAGGAAGAACTGGAGGAACTGGGTCTCTTGCCCAGGCCCAGGGGCTGCTGAGGAAGGCTTGGTCTGGGTGGGAGCTGAGTTGATGGAGAGGCGGCAAACATGGGATGTGCTTTGCGGGGAGTGCTGCCAGGACTTGTTGATGGGTTGGATGTTGGGGATGAAGAGGGAAGGAGAGGATGCAAGGAGGGTTTCCAGAGTTTGGGTCTGGACACCTGGCAGACAATGGCACCATTGAGTGAGATGGGGAAGACGGGGGAACAGCTGGTCCGGTGTGAAAACCAAGGGTTCTGGTTTGGCCTCATTAAGTTGGGAAACCACCCAAAGGAGCTTTCAGGGGGACCGTGTGGCACTTTGGGAATGACTGGGATGAGAAGCAGCCTCAGCCCTGTCTCAGGCCCGAGGCTCTGGGGGTCCATGCTAGGCCCACTCCTTGTACTTTTCACTGTTAGGAGAGCAGCATCTGGTGATGATGGATTAGCAAAACCACCCTCCGAAGGAGGCCAGCCCCGCCCCACCTGCACAGGAAACAGGAAACAGCTGCGCCACCATTTCTCAAATTAACCCGGAGAGAACAAGTCTCTGGAATGCTGGTTTAAAGTGCAGATTCTCAGGTCTCTCCCCGAGGCAAGGGCTCAGGGGGCCTGGGATCGGGCCCAGAACCTGTCTGTGTATCTTGGGCCCCCGATGTCTGTCATCGTGCAAGTTTGGGAAAGTCTGTTAGGATCGGCTGCCCAACCTTCGATTCGGAACCCACGACCCAGACTCAGTAAATATCTGTCAGCCGAGTGGATTGACGTGCTCTGGATCTGGAGTGCCCCCGATGAAGACTCCCTCCCCTCTGCACCCCAGTCTACTTTCACGGAGAGTCCAGAGGGCAGAGTCATTAAGAAGGTGGTGGTGGTGGTATTTAATTTTTTTTTTTTCGGTATGTGGGCCTCTTGCTGTTGTGGCCTCTCCCGCTGCGGAGCACAGGCTCCGGACGCGCAGGCTCAGCGGCCGTGGCTCACGGGCCCATCCGCTCCGCAGCATGTGGGATCCTCCCGGACCGGGGCACGAACCCGCGTCCCCTGCATCGGCAGGCGGACTCTCAACCACTGAGCCACCAGGGAAGCCCTGTTATTTAATTATTTAATTTTTTGGCTGCACCTCCTGGCGTGTGAGAGCTTAGTTTCCTGACCAGGTATCGAACCCACGCCCCCTGCAGTGGAAGTGCGGAGTCTTAACCACTGGTGGTTTTGCAGTCCCAAGAAGGTGGTTTTGAAGTCAGACAACGGTGGTGTTGCAACCTCCTCCTCCGTGTCCTAGCTGCTGCTCTGGAGGAATGACAGAAGCTGTCTTGCCCGTCTGTTCCTCATCCGAGGTAGTTCTCCAGTTCTCCCCTACCTCATGGCTGCCTGCTGAGGATTCGGGGCAGGGGGCGGGGTGGGAGTACGCATGTATGTGAATCGCCTGCCCCAGATAGGGTCCAAAGCAAGGGCCCTGACTCACAGAGGCTTCCGGACTGGCTCTCTGGAACCTTCCTTTCGGTCCAAGGAAACCTCCTGTGATGGCTGCCCAGGGCTCCAGCCCCTCTTCCCCCGGCCATGACTACCTCTGCGGCTTCCCCTTTCTCCACCAGATGTCAGGCCAAAGCCGTGGGGGGAGGCAGCTCCCCGGCTCTGCAAAGCAGCAACACCCCTAGTGTGGAGAGCTACCCTCCCAGAGGCCCAGGTTTGGAGAGCTGGGAGGGGCAGTGAGGGGAGACTGCTTTGAAGGTTCTAGAGCCCTTATCTTTCAGAATGCCCTCCTTTGGGGCTTCCCTGGTGGCGCAGTGGTTGAGAGTCCGCCTGCCGCTGCAGGGGACACGGGTTCGTGCCCCGGTCCGGGAAGATCCCTACATGCCGCGGAGCGGCTAGGCCCGTGAGCCATGGCCACTAAGCCTGTGCGTCCGGAACGGGAGAGGCCACATCAGCGAGAGGCCCGCGTACCGCAAAAAAAAAAAAAAAAAAAAAAAAAGTCAACAGAATGCCCTCCTTTGGGTTTGTCTGATGTTTCCTCACGATGAGATTTAGAGTGTGCGATTTTGTCAGGAATACTTCCGAAGAGATGGCGTGTCCTCTGTAGGTTGTATTGAGAGGCATATACTATGATTTGACCCATTACTGATGATGTTAACACTGATTCTTTGATGCAAGTGGAGCTTGCTAGTTTTCTCTACTGTTAAGATAGTATTTTGACATTTATAGTGAACACTGTAAGTATCTTATGGAGAGATTCTTAGTGACTATATAAATATTCACATGCAAAAATAACAATTTCACTCAATGGTTTAAGCATCCATTAATGATTCTCGCCTTAATCAGTAGTTACCATAAGGGTGATTTTCTAATTGCATTACTTCTTCCACATTTATTCATTGGCTTTTCTCTGTAAAAAGGAGCTTTTCCTTCTTATCTATCTATCTACCCATGTCTGTATATATGTATGTATGTATTTGCTTAGTTACATCAGTGTGGACTCATGGATTTTATCTTTTTCAACAGGTTATAACTTTTATTATCATTAAATATATATATATATTAACATCTTTATTGGAGTATAATTGCTTTACAATGGTGTGTTAGTTTCTGCTTTATAACAAAGTGAATCAGTTATACATATACATATGTTCCCATATCTCTTCCCTCTTACATCTCCCTCCCTCCCACCCTCCCTATCCCACCCCTCCAGGCGGTCACAAAGCACGGAGCTGATCTCCCTGTGCTATGCGGCTGCTTCCCACTAGCTATCTGTTTTACGTTTGGTAGTGTATATATGTCCATGCCTCTCTCTCGCTTTGTCACAGCTTACCCTTCCCCCTCCCCATATCCTCAAGTCCATCCTCTAGTAGGTCTGTGTCTTTATTCCTGTCTTACCCCTAGGTTCTTCATGACATTTTTTTTTTCTTAAATTCCGTATGTATGTGTTAGCTATGTTATTTGTCTTTCTCTTTCTGACTTACTTCACTCTGTATGACAGACTCTAGGTCTATCCACCTCATTACAAATAGCTCAATTTCATTTCTTTTTATGGCTGAGTAATATTCCATTGTATATATGTGCCACATCTTCTTTATCCATTCATCCGATGATGGACACTTAGGTTGTTTCCATCTCCGGGCTATTGTAAATAGAGCTGCAATGAACATTTTGGTACATGACTCTTTTTGAATTATGGTTTTCTCAGGGTATATGCCCAGTAGTGGGATTGCTGGGTCATATGGTAGTTCTATTTGTAGTTTTTTAAGGAACCTCCATACTGTTCTCCACAGTGGCTGTATCAATTTACATTCCCACCAATAGTGCAAGAGTGTTCCCTTGTCTCAACACCCTCTCCAGCATTTATTGTTTCTAGATTTTTTGATGATAGCCATTCTGACTGGTGTGAGATGATATCTCACTGTAGTTTTGATTTGCAATTCTCTAATGATTAATGAAGTTGAGCATTCTTTCATGTGTTTGTTGGCAGTCTGTATATCTTCTTTGGAGAAATGTCTATTTAGGTCTTCTGCCCATTTTTGGATTGGGTTGTTTGTTTTTTTGTTATTGAGCTGCATGAGCTGCTTATAAATTTTGGAGATTAATCCTTTGTCAGTTGCTTCATTTGCAAATATTTTCTCCCATTCTGAGGGTTGTCTTTTGGTCTTGTTTGTGGTTTCCTTTGCTGTGCAAAAGCTTTGAAGTTTCATTAGATCCCATTTGTTTATTTTTATTTCCATTTCTCTAGGAGGTGGGTCAAAAAGGATCTTGCTGTGATTTATGTCACAGAGTTTTCTGCCTATGTTTTCCTCTAAGAGTTTGATAGTTTCTGGCCTTACATTTAGGTCTTTAATCAATTTTGAGCTTATTTTTGTGTATGGTGTTAGGGAGTGATCTAATCTCATACTTTTACATGTACCTGTCCAGTTTTCCCAGCAGCACTTATTGAAGAGGCTGTCCTTTCTCCACTGTACATTCCTGCCTCTTTATCAAAGATAAGGTGACCATATGTGCGTGGGTTTATCTCTGGGCTTTCTATCCTGTTCCATTGATCTATCTTACTGTTTTTGTGCCAGAACCATACTGTCTTGATTACTGTAGCTTTGTAGTATAGTCTGAAGTCAGGGAGTCAGATTCCTCCAGCTCCGTTTTTCGTTCTCAAGATTGCTTTGGCTATTCGGGGTCTTTTTTGTTTCCATACAAATTGTGAAATTTTTTTGTTCTAGTTCTGTGAAAAATGCCAGTGGTAGTTTGATAGGGATTGCATTGAATGTGTAGATTGCTTTGGGTAGTAGAGTCATTTTCACAATGTTGATTCTTCCTACCCAAGAACATTGTATATCTCTCCATCTATTTGTATCATCTTTAATTTCTTTCATCAGTGTCTTTTTTTTTTTTTTTTTTTTTTGGTGTATGCGGGCCTCTCACTGTTGTGGCCTCTCCCGTTGCAGAGCACAGGCTCCGGACGTGCAGGCTCAGTGGCCATGGCTCACGGGGCCAGCCGCTCTGCAGCATGTGGGATCCTCCCGGACCGGGGCACGAACCCGCGTCCCCTGCATCGGCAGGCGGACTCCCAACCACTGCGCCACCAGGGGAGCCCTCATCAGTGTCTTATAATTTTCTGCATACAGGTCTTTTGTCTCCTTAGGTAGGTTTATTCCTAGATATTTTATTATTTTTGTTGCAGTGGTAAATGGGAGTGTTTTCTTGATTTCACTTTCAGATTTTTCATCATTAGTGTATAGGAATGCCAGAGATTTCTGTGCATTAATTTTGTATCCTGCTACTTTACCAGATTCATTGATTAGCTCTAGTAGTTTTCTGGTAGCATCTTTAGGATTCTCTATGTATAGTATCATGTCATCTGCAAACGGTGACAGCTTTACTTCTTCTTTTCCAATTTGGATTCCTTTTATTTCCTTTTCTTCTCTGATTGCTGTGACTAAAACTTCCAAAACTATGTTGAATAAGTGGTGAGAGTGGGCAACCTTGTCTTGTTCCTGATCTTAGTGGAAATGCTTTCAGTTTTTCACCATTGAGGATGATGTTGGCTGTGGGTTTGTCATATATGGCCTTTATTATGTTGAGGAAAGTTCCCTCTATACCTACTTTCTGCAGGGTTTTTATCATAAATTGGTGTTGAATTTTGTCAAAAGCTTTCTCTGCATCTATTGAGATGATCATATGGTTTTTCTCCTTCAGTTTGTTAATATGGTTTATCACGTTGATTGTTTTCAATATATTGAAGAATCCTTGCATTCCTGGAATAAACCCCACTTGATCATGGTGTATGATTCTTTTAATGTGCTGTTGGATTCTGTTTGCTAGTATTTTGTTGAGGATTTTTGCATCTATGTTCATCAGTGATATTGGCCTGTAGTTTTCTTTCTTTGTGACATCCTTGTTTGGTTTTGTTTGATTTTTGCATCTATGTTCATCAGTGATATTGGCCTGTAGTTTTCTTTCTTTGTGACATCCTTGTTTGGTTTTGGTATCAAGGTGATGGTGGCCTCGTAGAATGAGTTTGGGAGTGTTCCTCCCTCTGCTATATTTTGGAAGAGTTTGAGAAGGATAGGTGTTAGCTCTTCTCTAAACGTTTGATAGAATTCACCTGTGAAGCCATCTGGTCCTGGGCTTTTGTTTGTTGGAAGATTTTTAATCACAGTTTCAATTTCAGTGCTTGTGATTGGTCTGTTCGTATTTTCTGTTTCTTCCTGATTCAGTCTTGGCAGGTTGTGCATTTCTAAGAATTTGTCCATTTCTTCCAGGTTGCCCATTTTATTGGCATATAGTTGCTTGTAGTAATCTCTCATGATCTTTTGTATTTCTGCAGCGTCAGTTGTTACTTCTCCTTTTTCATTTCTAATTCTATTTTTTTTTTTTTTTTCTAATTCTATTGATTTGAGTCTTCTCCCTTTTTTTCTTGATGAGTCTGGCTAATGGTTTATCAATTTTGTTTATCTTCTCAAAGAACCACCTTTTAGTTTTATTGATCTTTGCTATCGTTTCCTTCATTTCTTTTTCATTTATTTCTGACCTGATTTTTATGATTTCTTTCCTTCTGGTAACTTTGGGGGTTTTTTTGTTCTTCTTTCTCTAATTGCTTTAGGTGCAAGGTTAGGTTGTTTATTCGAGATGTTTCCTGTTTCTTAAGGTAGGATTGTATTGCTATAAACTTCCCTCTTAGAACTGCTTTTGCTGCATCCCATAGATTTTGGGTCGTCGTGTCTCCATTGTCATTTGTTTCTAGGTATTTTTAAATTTCCTCTTTGATTTCTTCAGTGATCACTTCATTATTAAGTAGTGTATTGTTTAGCCTCCATGTGTTTGTATTTTTTACAGATCTTTTCCTGTAATTGATATCTAGTCTCATAGCATTGTGGTCGGAAAAGATAATTGAAACAATTTCAATTTTCTTAAATTTACCAAGGCTTGACTTGTGACCCAAGATATGATCTATCCTGGAGAATGTTGCATGAGCACTTGAGAAAAATGTGTATTCTGTTGTTTTTGGATGGAATGTCCTATAAATATTAATTAAGTCCATCTTGTTTAATGTATCATTTAAAGCTTGTGTTTCCTTATTTATTTTCATTTTGGATGATCTGTCCATTGGTGAAAGTGGGGTGTTAAAGTCCCCTACTATGAATGTGTTACTGTCGATTTCCCCTTTTATGGCTGTTAGTATTTGCCTTATGTATTGAGGTGCTCCTATGTTGGGTGCATAAATATTTACAATTGTTATATCTTCTTGGATCGATCCCTTGAATATTATGTAGTGTCCTTCTTTGTCTCTTCAAATAGTCTTTATTTTAAAGTCTATTTTGTCTGATATGAGGATTGCTACTCCAACTTTCTTTTGGTTTCCATTTGCATGAAGTATCTTTTTCCATCCCCTTAGTTTCAGTCTGTATGGGTCTCTAGGTCTGAAGTGGGTCGCTTGTAGACGGGAAATATATGGGTCTTGTTTTTGTATCCATTCAGCCAATCTGTGTCTTTTGGTGGGAGCATTTAGTCCATTTACATTTAAGGTAATTATCAATATGTATGTTCCTATTCCCATTTTCTTAATTGCTTTGGGTTCGTTATTGTAGGTCTTTTCCTTCTCTTGTGTTTCTTGCCTAGAGAAGTTCCTTTAGCAGTTGTTGTAAAGCTGGTTTGGTGGTGCTGAACTCTCTTAGCTTTTGCTTGTCTGTAAAGGTTTTAATTTCTCCATCAAATCTGAATGAGATCCTTGCTGGGTAGAGTAATCTTGGTTGCAGGTTTTTCTCCTTCATCACTTTAAATATGTCCTGCCAGTCCCTTCTGGCTTGCAGAGTTTCTGCTGAAAGATCAGCTGTTAACCTTATGGGGATTCCCTTGTATGTTGTTTTTCCCTTGATGCTTTTAATATGTTTTCTTTGTATTTAATTTTTGACAGTTTGATTAATATGTGTCTTGGCGTATTTCTCCTTGGATTTATCCTGTATGGGACTCTCTGTGCTTCCTGGACTTGATTAACTATTTCCTTTCCCATATTAGGGAAGTTTTCAACTATAATCTCTTCAAATATTTTCTGAGTCCCTTTCTTTTTCTCTTCTTCTTCTGGAACCCCTATAATTCGAATGTTGGTGCGTTTAATGTTGTCCCAGAGGTCTCTGAGACTGTCTTCAGTTCTTTTCATTCTTTTTTCTTTATTCTGCTCTGCAGTAGTTATTTCCACTATTTTATCTTCCAGGTCACTTATCCGTTCTTCTGCCTCAGTTATTCTGCTATTGATCCCATCTAGAGTATTTTTAATTTCATTTATTGTGTTGTTCATCGTTGTTTGTTTCATCTTTAGTTCTTCTAGGTCCTTGTTAAATGTTTCTTGCATTCTGTCCATTCTATTTCCAAGATTTTGGATCATCTTTACTATCATTATTCTGAATTCTTTTTCAGATAGACTGCCTATTTCCTCTTCATTTGTTAGGTCTGGTGGGTTTTTATCTTGCTCCTTCATCTGCTGTGTGTTTCTCTGTCTTCTCATTTTGCTTCTTACTGTGTTTGGGGTCTCCTTTTTGCAGGCTGCAGGTTCGTAGTTCCTGTTGTTTTTGGTGTCTGTTCCCAGTGGCTAAGGTTGGTTCAGTGGGTTGTGTAGGCTTCCTGGTGGAGGGGACTAGTGCCTGTGTTCTGGTGGATGAGGCTGGATCTTGTCTTTCTGGTGGGCAGGTCCACGTCTGGTGGTGTGTTTTGGGGTGTCTGTGGACTTATTATGATTTTAGGCAGCCTCTCTGCTAATGGGTGGGGTTGTGTTCCTGTCTTGCTAGTTGTTTGGCATAGGATGTCCAGCACTGTAGCTTGCTGGTCGTCGAGTGAAGCTGGGTGCTGGTGTTGAGATGGAGATCTCTGGGAGATTTTTGCCATTTGATATTATGTGGAGCTGGGAGGTCTCTTGTGGACCAGTGTCCTGAAGTTGGCTCTCCCACCTCAGAGGCACAGCACTGACTCCTGACTGCAGCACCAACAGCCTTTCATCCACACGGCTCAGAATAAAAGGGAGAAAAAGTAGAAAGAAAGAATTAGTAGAAGTAGAAAGAAAGAAAGGAGGGAGGGAGGGAGGAAGGGAGGGAGGGAGGAAGGAAGGAAGGAGGGAAGGAAGGAAAAAAAGAAAGATCAAGTAAAATAAAATAAGATAAAATATAATAAAGTTATTAAAATAAAAAAATAATTATTAAGAAAAAAAACGGACGGATAGAACCCTCGGACAAATGGTGGAAGCAAAGCTATACAGACAAAATTTCACACGGACACATAGACACTCACAAAAAGAGGAAAAGGGGAAAAAATCATATATCTTGCTGTCATAGTCCACCTCCTCAATTTGGGATGATGTGTTGTCTATTCATGTATTCCACAGATGCAGGTACATCAAGTTGATTGTGGAGCTTTAATCCGCTGTTTCTGAGGCTGTTGGGAGAGATTTCTGTTTCTCTTCTTTGTTCTCACAGCTCCCAGGGGCTCAGCTTTGGATTTGACCCCCGCCTCTGCGTGTAGGTCGCTGTAGGGCGTCTGTTTTTTGCTCAGACAGGATGGGGTTAAAGGAGCCACTGATTCGGGGGCTCTGGCTCACTCAGGCCTGGGGGAGGGAGGGGCACGGAGTGCGGGGCGGGCCTGCGGCGGCAGAGGCCAGCGTGACGTTGCACCATACTGAGGCCCGCCGTGCGTTCTCCCGGGGAAGTTGTCCCTGGATCCCGGGACCTTGGCAGTGGCGGGCTGCACAGGCTCCCAGGATGGGAAGTGTGGAGCGTGACTTGTGCTCGCACACAGGCTTCTTGGTGGCGGCAGCAGCAGCCTTAGCGTCTCATGCCCGTCTCTGGGGTCCGCGCTGTTAGCCGCGGCTCACGCCCGTCTCTGGAGCTCCTTTAAGCAGCGCTCTTAATCCCCTCTCCTCGCGCACCAGGAAACAAAGAGGGAAGAAAAAGTCTCTTGCCTCTTCGGCAGCTCCAGACGTTTTCCTGGACTCCCTCCCGGCCAGCCGTGGCGCACTAACACCTTCAGGCTGTGTTCACGTCTCCAACCCCAGTCCTCTCCCTGCGCTCTGACCTAAACCTGAGCCTCAGCTCCCAGCCCCGCCCGCCCCGGCGGGTGAGCAGACAAGCCTCTCGGCCTGGTGAGTGCCGGTCGGCCCTGATCCTCTGTGCGGGAACCTTCCCGCTTTGTCCCCCGCACCCCTGTTGCTGTGCTCTCCTCCGCGGCTCCGAAGCTTCCCCCCTCCGCCACCCGCAGTCTCTGCCCGCGAAGGGGCTTCCTAGTGTGTGGAAACTTTTCCTCCTTCACGGCTCCCTCCCGCTGGTGCAGGTCCCGTCCCTATCCTTTTGTCTCTGTTTATTCTTTTTCTTTTACCCTACGGAGGTATGTGGGGGGTTTCTTGCCTTTTGGGAGGTCTGAGATCTTTTGCCAGCGTTCAGTAGGTGTTCTGTAGGAGTTGTTCCACGTGTAGATGTGTTTCTGGTGTATCTGTGGGGAGGAAAGTGATCTCCACGTCTTACTCTTCCGCCATCTTGCCGGAAGCCCCCCTCTTCTGAATAGCTAGGCTTTAAAATGCTTAGGCACTGGATGCTACCTCACCCAGTTTCTGACTAAAACTGAAGTGGATTTAGCCCCTACCTGGCTTCTGAATAACGAGGCTTTAAAATGCTTAGGCCCTGGGTTCTACCTCAGCCAGTTTCTGCCTAAAACTGAATGGCTATCAAATTTGATGTTCAAATTGTCCCAGAGTTTTCCCTGAGATCCCCTTAAACTGGCTTCCCAATACTTTTGACATGTCTCCATCATTTTAAAGCATGTCCTTTCTTTATGGCAGAAGCTGTTCTAGGCTCAGTTTGTACTTTCCCTGTCTCTGCCCTGGAATCAGCAATTTCTCCAAGGAGCCCTGTTTCATTTTAATGGATAATAGTATTTAGAAACTGATATCTCGATACTAGTAGCTTACTGCTACTGGATTGTCATTGCTTATAAGCCCTTGGGGTGGGCAGAGCTAAGAAATAGATGTATGTGTACACACACACACACACACACACACGTATCTATTTTCATACTGAGTGATCTGTATTTGTTAAAACCCATTGGTTCATACCAATACCTCCAGTTCCAAGTCAACAGTGCAGGATATAGTCTAGCCTTTCCCTTTTCTGTATTTGTCCGTTTATTGTCTCAGTGGAGTGATGTTAGTTGTTAGTCTGGGTTAGATATTCTTTATGGTGTTAAGGAAATATCCTGCTATTCAGTTTATCAAAAGCTTCTAACAGGAAATGATAAATTTATCGTCAGCCTTTAGAGAGATGATGATTGGGTTTTGTTTTATTAAGCAGGTACTTGTATCGGGCTTACTAAACACCAAGCCATGGTGTAAACCACTTTACAAATGTTAATTTATTGATTTCTCACAGCAATCCCTAAAGTAGATAATGTTAGTATATCCATTTTACAGTGAGGGAACTGAGGCCCAGGGAAGTTAGACTGCTTGGTAGAATCACAACATAAGAAGAAAAGCCATGTTTCCAACCCATGGGCTCTGTCTTCAGCATCTGATGCTTGGCCTCTACCTCTCCTCTCTTCCTACTGTGGTATCATCTTTGATCTACTGATGTGATAAATTACATTAATAGCTTTTCTGCTATTGAACAACCCTTTATTCCAAATCATACTTAGTAATGGTGTTACTATCACTTGAAAATTGATTTGACTTGATTTGCAATTTAAATTTATATTCACAAGAGAGTTTGGTCTATTGTTTTTTCTTTTCACGGTGCTGTAGCTTTCTGCAGAGTTGCTAATCTCAGATTTCCTGTTTATTTCTTAAGACAATTTTGACAATTTACAGTTTCTTAGAAAACCATCCATTTTATCAAGCTTTTAAAATTTAGTATCACAGAATTATGCATATTATTTCCCTAAGGTTTAAAATATCTTCCATATCTTTGCTTATACCCCTTTACTTATTTCTAATTATCAATATCTATTTTCTCTCTTTTTAAAAAATTACACTATCTAGAGAATTGTTTATTTACTATCTTCTCCTTTCTTGTTTTCTGATTAATTAATGTCCCCTTTTTATATTTATTAGTGCTATTCTCCACCTTTCCCTAGGTTTGCTATGTTGCAAGAAATATTTTCCCCTCCTTTTAAGGCTGAAATCAGAAGACTCGTCTTCTTTCCCCTAGAAAAATTTCATGAGGTTTTATTAACAAGATTATCAACACACAGTGGCAAAGGCTTCCATGCTCCTCTATCCATTCATCCATTTACACATTTAGTAAAAGCAAATTTACTTTTTTAAAAAAGGGTGTGCTGCTGAATGGTTACATGACATGTCTTTAGAGATATTTGGGCTGTTACAGAAGATCCGTTTATAGTTCATATCAAGCATGGCAGGTAGCAGTGTCGATTTCCTATTACCATCTGAACTGTTAGTTTTCATGTGCACACACAGACAGGAGACCATCTTCGTTTATCTTCCATTTGCAATTAAAAGCTCTGTTTAGCCTAATACTTCTCAATATGCTCTTGTGTCCTGCAGTGCTATTTCAGAATAATGACAGCTCAGGATTTAGGGCTGTGGAGGCCTACATGGAGATATTTTTAATAGAGGAAAGGCAAGTAAAACAACAAGCAAGTGTACAATCCTTGGATAGGAGCTAACTGAGTTTGAAAAGTGGAGAAAATAGCCCTGCATTTGAGAAGCTCACAGTTTTGTCCACTATACACTAGGCAATATGCAAGAGGCTCTTCATGTACTTTGTGATAATCCTTATAACAATTTTTCATTAAAAAGCAAGATGGGGGGCATTCCCTGGCATTCCTGTGGTTAGAACTCCACACTTTCACTGCTGAGGGCCCAGGATCATTCACTGGTCAGGGAACTAAGACCCCACAAGCTGCGCAGCGCGGCCCCAAAAGAAAACAAACAAATGAAAACAAGATGGGTACCACTGTCTCCATGTTGCAGACAAGGTGACTTTCTTGAGAGAAGTTAAATCACTTTCCTATGGACACATACCTAGTAAGGTCTGGCATTCAAGCTGAGGTCTCTCAGAAGCCAAAACCCACATCCCTTCTCTTGGTAGTTTTCAAACTTCAAGAGTCCCAAAGAATATGACCAGCTTTATGTTCCATTTTCTGTGTGTGTGAATCTGGATACTTTCTACCGACCTGGCCAATACTGGACTAGCTTTTCTCTCACCTGTTTAATGTATTAGGGTTTCACATAAGACTTCATTTGAAGAGTCCTGTGCAAGTGTTGCCTTCTACTATTAAACATCGTTCTAACTAGAGTTCCAGTTCCAGTCAAAGTAGCATGTATTGGGTTAGCCCTTCCACTGATAGCAATTATAAAAACTGGAGGAAAATTGTATACATTATATATAATATGTTATATAGAAGATATATTTTATATATATTTGTAATCTATGGATATGTCTGTTTGCAGGCACTGGAGAGCAACCCAAGCAGACAGGAACTGGAGGGAACACAATCCTTCAAGGACACGAAAGACTTGAAGTGAGTTTTATCTCATGTATCTACCTCTGCTTTCCCTGCTGAGGGCATTTTCTGGTTCCGTAAAGCACTGGGTATTAGCCAAGCAGAAAGTGGTAATCTTACTGGGCCAAAGATAACTGATCTACCCAATGAGATGAGCTGAGAAGGGCTGGGGGAAGCAAGATTCTTGGTGAAACTGAAGATTTGCTTCCCTTTTCCCTGATTCCCAGCCCTCACCCCATTCCCTGTATCATCTCAGCGGCACCCCAAACCCAACTCCTATGTATGTGGCTACCATGTGAAAACCTAACTAGTGATTCTCCCAGTCCAAGGTCAAAGATCAAACAGTGACCTTGAAAGTCATTTCAGGGAAGACAGTCCACATCTCAATGATGGCTTGGTGGACAATGTCTCCCTGAGTAGTTCCCCTGGTTTTTTCCATGGTCGAAAAGAATATAAAAAGTTACATTACTGGATTTCAGTTTTCCATTTGAAATGGTAGAATGAAATGCTGAATTTCCACCAAAAAACACCCAGCAAACAAGCTGCTGGAGGGTATTCTCTGGGCTGGATCTGAAACATGAGGGGCTCACGGATATATTACAACTAGGTTGTGGGCGGCCTGGCGGGGGAGGGGACCTGACTGCCCCCAGCCATGGGTTGGGGGAGAGAGAACTTTCAATGCCTGGTCTCCATGGAAATTCCAATTAGATAGAAAACAGTCCAAAAACGGAGTTGGATTTCCATCATTTTAGTTTTTTCTAAAATGGTATAATATTTTGGATGGATCTTTAAAGGGCAATTTGACAAATAAATATAAAAAATATTCCAGACACCTTTGTATACATTTAGTAAAATGTAAGTAAAATAAAGTAGCTTGTGTACCCCACTATTAGTCAGTAATAATAATTGCTGTGTATTAGTGTCTTCCATGTACCAGAGGCTTGACACAGATATTGTCAAACAACCTTGATAAAGAAACAGAGGCCCAGAGACATCAAGGGGGTTGCTCGAGGTCTGTTAGGTTGTAAATGGTAGAGGGAGGATCTGAACCCAGATTGGTTCACTTCAGAGCTCAAGCACTTCCCAGAATGCAATTCTGCTCTGACCACAGTCATGTGGTTGTCTTGAAGACCGAGTATCAGCGGTCCCTTTGTTTTTATCCATTGGGTCTTTCTTGAAAACACTAACTGGCTCTGAGAGTTGATACCTCTGAAGACAGAAGTCTTCAGTATCCAGCCTTATACAAATGATTCCTTTGAAATTTGGAAACTCTGTTACACTGTTATTGCTCAGAGTCTCTCCTACTTAATACAAGTCTTAGGCATCTTTGGATGGCGTTCAGGTGCTACTGATAAGGGTTCTATCCTTCCCCTACCCTTGCGATCTGCTGGTGTCCGTTGATACATCTAGGAGCATACGTTTTGTTACTGGGTAAAGAAGGAGGACTTTTGAGAGGGAAGAGGACGGTGGGATAAACAGAGGAGGGAGGGGAGTTGATAAGATCTGCAGCTCGGCCAGCCCCTCGGTCTAGGGAAGAGGTACTGTGGTTGGAGGGATGAGCGTTGGAACAGACAGAATTGTTTCCATGAGATACAATTGTTTCCATTGTATACAAACATGGAAAATTGTTTCCTGGGATAAGTTAGGTTCTGGGTGAAGTAAGAGCCACTTTGGGGCTCAGGTGCCAAACAGTATCGAGAAGTGCTCTGCCGCCTCTAGACCTGGAGACCTGCAGAACACTCAGGTCATTCGAAGGGGCTCTGGGGTTCATGATGGCCGTGGCCTTGGGGAGGCTTCTTGGAGCTTTAAGGACCCAGATGTGGACTCGCGGGACCCAGAGGGGAAGGGGAGGAAGACGCCACATGGTGACTGCCGTGGGCTCACAGTGACAAGCCCTTCACTCCTGCAGAGACCGTGGGACACTCTGAGGGGGTCAATGTCCAGTTTGAAGCTGAGCAGATTGCGCCACTATCATCTGGGTGGAGAGAAGAGTTCTATGGTAATCCACAGGATTTTAGCATAAAACATGAGCTCATTTTACTATATTCCCCCTTTTCAGATGAAAATCAAAACTCAACCGAGCACCACGATCCATTTTCTCCCCCTCCACCCCATTGCCATGCTCAGGACTATTAAACCAGCCCCGACACTGGAGTCCCTGCCTCTGAGAGTCACGCTAGTGTGTGTACTTTTTTATTTTAAAATTTATTTTATTTTATTTATTTTTGGTTGTGTTGAGTCTTCGCTGCTGCGCGCGGGCTTTCTCTCGTTGCAACGAGCGGGGGCTATTCTTCCTTGCGGTGCGTGGGCTTCTCATTGCAGTGGCTTCTCTTGTTGCGGAGCACGGGCTCTAGGCGTGTGGGCTTCAGTAGCTGTGGCTCGTGGGCTCTAGAGCGCAGGCTCGGTAGTTGTGGCACACGGGCTTAGCTGCTCCGCGGCATGTGGGATCTTCCTGGACCAGGGCTTGAACCCATGTCCCCTGCATTGGCAGGTGGATTCTTAACCACTGTGCCACCAGGGAAACCCTAGGTACTGTTTTGATACCCATTTTTCTTCATCTTAGATAGAATTATATTTTCTCAGGTCAGAAATTTTCTGTCCTTCCCCCTCTCCCACTCCTTCCCAAACAATTTGGTCCAGATGCCCTTAGGTGGGACCAGGCAAGGGCGGTGTCTGCACAGGGCGTCTGGGGCCCTGGTACCTGGGCGGGGGTGGGTCCTGAGAGCACTGAGGGCATTTGTGTCTGGAGGGGTGGCCTAGTGAGGGTGGCAGAGGTGTCCTAGAGTTTGGGAGCCCACGTGGCCTGGCAGGAGTGCCCTCCCTCAGGGGGTGGCGAGCAGGGGATCTGAGCGTGAGGAGAGGAGGGTGGCCTAGCATAGAGTGTTGGAGCCTCTGCAGGGCGAGTGGGCATCTGTGCAGGCGGTGGGTCAGTGGGTGTCAGGGCCCCAGGGGGGTGAGGGGGTGTGGACATGTGGGGCAGAATTTGAGCTGCTTCCAGTTCCTGAGATTCCCAGGGCCAGCCTCACGTCTGCTTTCCCGATTCTGGCTCATTTAGACCCCTTTGTCACCCAGCGACTTCCTGGTACCCCTCCCACCAACCCTTTCCCACTGACGCCGGTTGGAGTTGGGCACAAGATTCTTGCAACCAGAGGAGTCCTGGGTGACACAGGGATCACAGGGCCCCCCCAAATCAGGAAAAGTAGGTCCGAGATGAGGCCTGGGGTGAACGGCCTGGCAGTGAGGCCTGGTGTCCTTGTGCCAGGAGAATCGTTTAGCTTTGTCTCATGCAAGTTGATGGGAAACAGCAGGAAATCACACTCAGACTTCCAGAGGCTTCTATTGAATATACCCTCAATCTACTTCTCCATTTATAATTACATGTATTAACAAGTTCATGGCGGTGACACGCGAAGAAGCATATTATATAATCAGATTGTCTTTGATGGTATAGTTAATACTAATGTGATGATTATGTGTGAACATTTAAATATATGACACTCATTATCAAAAATTGATTTAAGGACCAGACGCCAGTTTTTTTTTTTCCCCCGCAGATTCTTTTATGTCCTTTGTCTGTATGTTCTTACTAATTCAGTAGGATGGCAAGTGTCTAAATCATTCCTTAGTGAAAGGACCTGGCTGGCCTTCTCTTAGCTGTGACAGCCAGCTGTCCTCAGTTCCTCTCCAGAATCCTTGGGACAAAAGCTGGTTCAAGAGTCCTTCTCCAGTACAGACCCTACTCCTGCCCGTGGCAGTAAGAGTAAATAAAATTGAAAGTCAAGGGGCAGCAGAGTAGGAGTAATACTAGCTTGGGCATGAGGAGGTAGTCTGGGGGCTACCTCTCAGTATCCATGTGACCTGGCACAAGCCAGTTAACCCCTTTGGGATTCACTTAGAAAGCTGGGTAGATAAAATGTCAGCCAGTGACAGACAGATTAAATAAATTATGGTGCATACAAGAAAACACTGTACAACTTTTCAAAAGAATGAGGCAGGTAGATCTCTTTGCTTTGGCAGGTCTAAGATCTGTTGTTTGAAAAAAGTTTTCACATATGGTATCATTCTGTTTTTCAAAAAGTAATTAAAATATGCACATGGACAAAAAAAATGTGGAGAGGGACTTCCCTGGTGGTCCAGTGGGTAAGACTCCACTCTCCCAATGCAGGGGACCCGTGTTCAATCCCTGGTCGGGGAACTAGATCCTGAATGCATGCCACAACGAAGAAGCTCTCATGCTGCAACTAAAGATCCTGCATGCTGCAACAAAGATCCCATGTGCCGCAACTAAGACCCGGCACAGCCAGAATAAATTAAAAGAAAAATGTGGAGAAATATCCACCAAACCATTACTGATATTTAACTCTGAGAGGTGAGATTATGGAGGACTTTTGCTTCTTAGAGCAAATATTTCTGTAATGTTTTGGACATACAAATACTTCTTTTGTAAGCAGGGGAAAAAGATTAATAAAAATTAACCACTAAAATAGAGGAAAACCCAGATATTCACTACGTTCCCTTCATGCTCAAAATAACACTTTTCTTAAGCCCATGTCCTTTCCACAGTTCTGTGCCATCATGGGAATTGGGAACCAATTGGGTCTTTCTTTGAGAAATTAATTTCGGTACAAAATCAGGACTGAAGCAATAGGAATTAAATACTGGTGTATGGTTTGTATACATCGTACATGAAAAACACGTCGGCTCTGTGGGTGCCTGTGGGGCAGGTGATTTATGGAGATGCCCATCCATACGCTGTTGTTGCAGCTCATACGCATGAGTGGTGTTTTCCTTCCTCTGTGCTGCATATGCTCCAAGACCCTCCCAGCTGGGCCTCTCTTGCCCTAATTGCCCTGATGTTTCAAAGTCAAAAATGGCACCTGCCGGGCACATGGGTCATAACTCCCAGACCCATCTTGGCTTTGTTTGGGGATCTAGGCTCTTGGAGAAGCCGAGTGAAGTTGCAGAGGTAGCTCAGGTCAGAAAATGAACTTGAGCTCCCCCAGGACTGGGAAGGGGCTGGGTGTGTGTGTGTGTGTGTGTGTGTGTGTGTGTGTGTGTGTGCATTTCACAAGTACTGCTGCCCTGAGTTCCGTTGACATGCAGCAGCCAGATGGCTGTGGGCTGCGGTGGAGAGAGACTACTAAGCCCAAAGTCCGGGTGCAGCGGGAGAGGGAGTGTCTGAGTCCTCACTCGGTGTAGAGGGTGCTGGGGAGCGCCTCTGGGCTCACCCAGGCTCCCAGGGCTGACGACCAGACCCATGCGAGCAAAGCTTAGCAGAGGAAGCAGTGATAATAAGGCAACCCCCATACACTAACGGCAGACCTTAGACACCTTTTCTGGGCACCACGTCACCTTCCCGGATGTCACGTGACCCTTATAGCCTCCTCTCTTGAAACATGATTGAGATAGAATTTCTGGTTATCTAGGCACGTGTGGGGCTCAGAGCCATATCTAATTTTTTTTTTTAAAGAAAGTATTATGGCATTTTCCTTTTTGTCATCTGAATGTTGCGTAGCACATTTATAGCCATTTCATATTTTTCTTGCATTGCCCTGCGAAGACCTTATCCTCTCCTGGGTACTTCCTGACCCTTGTCTTCTCCTGTCAGACCTCAGCTGTTGCTCAGAATGGCAGGATGGGAGCCCAATTGTTACTGCACTTTCCAACCAGGTCACTGCATGTGATACGTGGAAATTAGCAGGCGTGTTGTCTATGCCACTGCATGCTTGACATCGACAGCTGATACCATGGCCCTTCCTGGGGCTTACTGTGACTCTGCACCAGGCATTGTGCTCATTGTAAGAGCTTGACGTGGACTCTCTCGTTTCAGCCTCAGCGATTCTATGAGGTGGATGTTGCTACTGTCCCCTTCTATAGATGACAGAACTGAGCTCAGAGAGGCTAGGTAACTTGCCCAGTGTCACACAGTCTGTGAGTGATAAGCTGGGGTTTGTACCTAATTTGATTCTAGAGTCTAAATAACTTCTACGCTATCCTGTCTTCTAGGGACCACACACCAGAAACAAAATGTTCTTGACATTGGTCAGTCAGGTTCTGCTGGGAAATATTTTATATCCTAGCCGAAGAAACTGACACTAGCCTCTTGCCCAGTCCTGGGCTGTAGAGAAAATATTTTGTGACACTTTTTAGGCCAGGCGTTTTCACATTTATTATCTCATTTAATCACAACAATTCTGTAGGATTTGTTTCTCCTATTTTACAGTTGAATAAATGGAGGTTCAGAAAGGCTAAATAACTTGTTCAAAGTCATATAACTAGTAAGGGGTGGAGTTGAGAGTCAATCCCAAGATGGCTTCCCAAACTCAAGCTCTTTCTATTATAACCTTATTTCGTCAAGTGGGTGCTGAGTAACCCTAGTTTCAAGACTTCCAAATGAAGAATGGTATCCAAGGCAAGTCAGTTTGAGAAGTGTTGCAGGCTACCCGCTTCTCTCAGCAATCTGTAGTGCATGTTCATGTATTAAAGGCTCTGAGAAGTCCTGTCGTATATAAAGCTGTTTAACTCTGACCTGCTCACTCTTATTTGAACACAAGGCTCTTTTTTCCCCTATAAAACAAACTTTGAGAAATGTCACACTGTACTGTGAGGGCCCCAAAAGCCCAGAAGCCAAAGTTTACTGTTAAGATTTCTTTTTTCTTCTCTTCATGAATTCCAGCTTTGTCCTAGAGAAAATAAGAATGGCCAGCAGTAGCTATTACATTTTTTAATGTACATACCCTTGAAAAAAACACTAATATACGCACAGGGAAATACGTGTGAAGAAGTTCATGGCAGAGTTGTTTGAATTGGAAGCTGTTGGAGACAATCTAAATATCTACCAACAGGGACAGAAAAAGAAAGCATAGTATATCTATACTATACTATACTATACTATACTATACTATACTATATATACTATACTATAGTATATCTATATATGCAGTGCCACACAGCAACTAAAAAGAATGAGCTAGCCCTACATGGGTTAACATGGGTGAGTCTCTAAGGCGTATTGCTGAATAGAAGAGATTAGATGCAGAACGATACATTTCACACGATCCCGTGTATGTGTAGTTGAGTAACTCTACAGTTTTTACAGAGACCTGTATGTATGTTAATGCATAAAACAGAAATCGGAAGGAGACACAAGTTAGTGAGAGTGTTCACCTCTGAGGTCTGTGAGAGGTCGGTTGGGATCAAAGGCATGGATTAGTTAGATCAGGATAGGCTAGACCAGTGGCCCTCACAGTGTGGTCCCAGAGCAGCAGCCTCAGCATCACCTGGGGACTTGTTAGAAATGCAAATTCTTAGGCTCTCTCCACCTGACCTGTGAATCAGAAACTCTGGGGTGGGCCCCAGCAATCTATGTTTTAAGAGACCTTCCAGGTAACCCTGGTGCAGGCTCAAGTTTGAGAATCACTGGGTTAGAGCATCCAGTGCCTTAAGATAATAAAAAGGAGGAGCAAGGCAGCCCTCCTCCACTTTGTAGCTCTGCCCCTGGAAATGCGAGATCTCCATAGTTGCTAAGATTGAGAGAGTATGTGGTACTTCTGCTTATAGCCCATTGGTCAGAACTAGTCACATGACCCCAACCTAACTGCAAGGGTTGCTGGGCAATGTGGGGAGCCATATGGATATTTAGTGAGCACTCTGCCTCATAGGATGATGGTCAAAGAGACCCTAGTCTTATTTGTTGAGCTTTAGTTTTTTTTTTTTACAAGAAGCACAAATTAATATCAAGGTTAATGAAAAAGTAGAGCTGGCCTGTGGTGGTGTGCACTTGTGTGTGTGTGTGTGTGTGTGTGTGTGTGTGTGTGTGTGGTTATGTGCGTGGAAGACTGGGTAGAGAGGAGAGATGTGTCTCAGAGCCAGGAAATAATAAGGATCTTGGATTCTTCTGCTTTCCATTTATTATCTCATAGAAACCTCACAACAGTCCTCTCCGATGGGTACTATTATAAGCCCTATTTTATGAAGTCCCGTTCTGAGTCTTAAAGAGGTTCCATGACTTGACCAAAGTCACACGCAGAGTAAGGGAAGCACTGAGAAGTGAACCAAGGGTTTTCTAACATGAAAGCCCTCCTTTTTTTCTCAATGATACCCTGCCGTGATTTCTTTAATGGCTTCATCCCCGTGCTGGCATCTTCCATTGCAAACTGGTGTGTATATGTAAACAGGCAAATAACTGGACTTCCTTCCAGCTTTGGCCCTCACCCCCTGCTCACCTCCAGACCTCTCCCTGCCTCAGTGCATCCACACATCCTCGACACAAGCCCGGCTCCGGAAGCCTTCATAAATGAGGTAGATCTCACCGTAGGTCTGCAGAGGTGCAGGAGGCAAGGGCTACTGCACATCACACAGGCAACCCTCTTTGAAAGCCTTTATAAAGTTTCAGCCGCTTCACCCAGTCTTCTCCCTTTTCCTCCACAGACTCTTTTTAACTTCTCCAGCTACTCAGCTCCAGCCCCCAGCCCCACTGCACTCTACATATTTGCTTGACTTGACATAATTCAGAGCAAAACAAATGCCTAGCAAAGACAAACCACTTCACTGAAGAAGCAGGTTAGGGGTGGTTGGTCTGTTGCCATCTTTGTACATTTCTTCCTACTATGTCCAAACACCCAGTGGACTTCACATTCTATCAAAGCCATGGGTAGGCTTAGCACAGCCTTGCAAATTGCTACCCGCCTGGTCATCCTGAGAAAATAATAATTACTTTAACAAAGCTCTTATTTAACAAGTTGGGGTAAGGATAGGGAAAACATGGAGGAAATGTGTGCATATTTCCAAAAGAGGCTGAGTGAGTAGAGCTGGTGCAGGGGAACCCAGGGACCATGGTCAAGGCATTCCAGGGTGTGTGTTCTCAGTGAAGACACCTTAAGTCATGAATGCTTGAGGATAAAGGAGGTCAAATTCCAATCAAGCGTTCCCCTAAGACCTGAGCTCTTTCAACTGATATGAGGGATGAGGCATCAAAAAAGCCTTCCTTTCTGTCTTTGTACAGAGATGGGGTTAGGCCATGTTATACCAAGAGAGGGAAGCAAGGAATGACTGGAGATGGGCTGGATCAAAGTGCCAGACATTTGCCACTTTTTTCTGGAGGTGGCATCTGTTTGCAGTAACCCTCCATGCCAGCAAAGCCTGCTTTTCCCACCAGTGCCCTTGTTGTAATGTTGCTGGAGAGGGTCACGGAGGCTGCCTTCTGTCAGGCTGGCAGGTGTCTTTCACTTTGAGCTTCCATTGCAGCTGAGTTTCAGCCTCTGACAGCAGCATATCAGAGGGTGGTGCTTGGATGTCAGTGACATCATGGCACCGCTGACGTGGTGCTGAAAATCGCTTCCTCTTCTTCCCTGGCCCCTCTCCAGGCTGGAAGTAGTCCTTTTCCCTCTGAAATCACCCACATAACATCGTCCCTTCCAAGGCTTTCTGTGACGTATCTCAACCTCTTCCATTTAGATACCCTAACCAGGGTGGGTGGGATGATTGGGAGATTGGGATTGACATATATACACGATTATGTATAAAATAGATAACTAATGAGAACCTACTGTATAGAACAGGGAGCTCTACTCAGTGCTCTGTGGTGACCTACATGGGAAGGAAATCCAAAAACGAGGGAATGTATGTATATGTATGGCTGATTCACTTTGCTGTGCAGCAGAAACTAACACAACACTGTAAAGCAGCTATACTCCAAAAAAAATAATAAAAAAAATAGATACCCTGACCTCCAGGGGACTGCAGACGTCTCCTGACATGGAACACGTCTTTGAGGCAGCTGTGTTGTCTTTAAAAATTTTCAGAATTTTGCATTCTTCTGCATAATATATATGCATTTAATTTAAAATGTCTTCAGAATTATTGCAATTTCTCCTCCCAAGTCTTTGAATAGAATAGGTTCTCCAGAAAATGTGCCATGTTTTTCCTGGGGTTTTGCATACCCCTGGCCCTCCACAGGGTACACTCTGGGATACTCAGGCAGTCTGATGCCCCAAATTGTTGGCTTGTCATTCAAGGCCCTTCTCAAGTGGTTTTGATCCACATTTCCCATTTATTCCCCAGGAGACCCCAGTTGGTACATGCCTTGATTTTCCAGGCAGCCTGTGAAGCTGGGACCTTGTCTTGTCCACCATCTGCCTTGTACAGAGTGGTCACCCTCGAAGTGTGTGTGCCTCCAGCCCCTTCTCACAGGACAGCTTAACCTCCCAGGGTGCCATACTGGGAATGGCCAGCAGGTGGCACCAAGGTGTCTACTAGAGCTGCCTGCAGGCCTGTGGTTGACTCTGGATTGACAATAGCAGTGTGTGACAGTCCCTCTCTCTGGGCCACATCCCAGTACTCTCATCTCAGCTCTGCCCTTCCTGGTCATCCATTCAGCCTTCCGGGAGTAGAGTAAGTGGGAGTGAAGAAAGCCAGGTGGGGGTTATCCCTCCATGATTCCTACTGGTGTGGGAATGGAGCAGGATGCTGGCTGAGTCAAGTTTCCAGAAAGATCCCGGGACTCCCCTTCTGCATCAGAGATGCTCCAGGAAATGTAGAGAAGGTGGTTCAGCACCAGGCAGTGGGAGAAATTTTTCTATTAAGCAATAGGGTACTTTAGCAGAGGAATATGGGACTGAAATTAAGAAATGATAATATATTGAAATACTGCCATTGTGGCTGCCACTCCCACCACCACCACCACCACCACCACCACCATCATCACCATCATCATCACCATCATCATCACCACCACCATCACCACTATCATCACCACCACCACCATTATCATTACCACCACCACCACCATCACCACTACCATCACTACCACCATCACCACTACCAGCACCACTACCATCATCATCACCACTACCATCATCACCACCATCATCATCACTACTATGATCATCACCATCACCACCATCACCACCACCATCATCATCACCACTACCATTATCACCACCGTCATCATCACCACCACCAAACCACTATCACCACCACCACCACTACCATCATCACCACCACCATCACCACTACTATCATCACCACCATCACCACCATCACCACTATCATCACCACCATCACCACCACCACTGTCACCACCACCATCACCATCATCACCACTACCATCATCACCACCACCACCATCACCACTATCATCACCACCATCACCACCACCACCATCACCATCACCACCATCATCATCACTACCATCACAACTACCACCATCACCACCATCATGATCACCACCACCAGTACCACTACCATCATCACCACCATCACAACTACCACCATTACCACCATCACCACCACCACCATCACCACCACCGTCTCACCACCACCAACACCATCATCACCACCACCGTCACCATCACCACCAAGTGTGTAGAGCTTTGCAGATTAGAGAATACCTTATGTGTGTTATAAACTTTCTATCACTCGTTCCTTATCAGAGACACTTCAGAAAGTAATTGTGTTTTCTGTCTACACAGCATGCTTGTTCTTTGTCATGTCTTCTGGTTTCTTTGGGAGGACTCCAGAGGACCAGAAGAAGAGTGGTAGTGTAGGTACCCCTAATGTGAGAAAAAAGGCTCATTATGCTTCAGAAGGAGAAGAGACAGCAGCTAAATAGAAGAGAAAGGCCACACTGGCCATCCCACCTTGGAGGGCTCCACGTGGATAGCAATAGACGCCTTGAGCATAAAGAATAGACGACTTTGCTCCTCCCGGGCACTGCGTACGTGGCTGACCATTAGCAAGACCTTTGAGGTTTACTCACTGGCCCATCATTTGATATTTTTGGTAAGGTAACAAGACGGCATGAAGTCACTCGGATGTTCATAATGGTGCCAACAGACATTTAAGGGGATCACTATAGCTTCTCCCAGGACAAGATAAAAGACCTGGTGCAGCCAGGCTTCCAAAGGGATCTGGTGCAAGGAATGTTTTATCTGAACATTAGCAGTAAATGAATGCCAGGCCCCTTACTGAGGAAAGACCTAAGGTGTTCCTACAGGCCATGTCTGCCCTCTGGCCTCTGAGCATTCCAAGTGGGGAAACATTCCAGGCTCAGCAGAGAAGCTCTGCATTCCTTGTTCAGAAGGCCAGCTTTCTCTGGGGAAAACCTGTAGAAAGGAGAATTTTTTCCCCACATTATCTGCTGGTGTGGGTGGCTGGAGGCTGGTCTTTATTTAGTGTCTTGTATATATGTCAATGTCAGCAGAGCTGGCGTATAAACAGATTCCGTATGATTCTGCTGTGAATGAGCCCATGGGAGAGGTACAGTTCAAGAAGGAAGAGAGACAATATATGTCTATTACCCAGCTTTACACATCTAATATCACAGGCAAATATGGACACCTGGAGACTATCAAACCAAAATTAGAAACTCATTGGAAGAAAAGGACAGTATTTGCACAGATTGCCCATAAATCTTCAATAACTAACTCTCCTTGGGCATAACATCCAATGTTCACTTTCTTTTCAGTGTCTCATTAGGAAGAAAATTTATTGCCCAACTATCGAACCATGTCAATTTTTAAAAAACACTGTGTGAAAATTTCCAGGAACCACACGCTTGGTTTTACATTAGCTTTATGCCACTGAACAGGAAAAGGCTTGGTCTTTCCAATGATGAAATGACACTAATCATGAAATTAAAGGAGACAGCATGTACTCAGTTGGAAGTGACAGCAGTTTCCCATAAATGTATCATAGCCCTGGCTCCCTTTGATAAGTTAAAATGACGTCAGTCCCTCCAGCCCAGACCAGGGCACAATCCACTACCCCTGCTCCCCTGCCCCCGCACCTTCTTCCCCTGGCTAAAAGTGGGTCCAAAGAGAAGGCTTCAGAGGAGCCAGATTCTTATGATGGTGTGTGTTTTCCAGCTATGCTCACTCGCCTGCCTTGGTGGGAATAGCTTGCGAAGGACCAGGAAGGAAAAGGAAAATGTTAAACAGAAGTCAGTGATATGGTGCCCATTAAAAATAATAAATAGGCAGAAGATGAAGGGCTGAGTTTATATATGTGAACCTGTCTCAGCCAAGGCGCTGGCGTCCAGAGGGAGCGGAAATGGCTGCCTCCTGTTCCTATCGTCCTGGCTCGGACCACACCAGGCCGGCAAGAGCTTCTCTGAGTGGTTGGGAGAGAGGGGGTCGCTGCAGGGAGGTAAAGGGAGCAGGGAGACTTGAGGGTATACTTGGCCCTAATTTCCATCTTCTCTGTGGGCTCTTCAAACAGGAGAATGTCTTGGCCGTGGGACCTCCAGTGAAGCAAGAGGGAAATATATGAGTGGCTGCAAAACTTTGGAAAACTAGGGAATCATGAGAGTAAGATTCTGTAACCCTGAAACCCAAGTCTGCACTCATAGCTGAAAATGAGATTAGCTGAGTTTAGTTCGTGGCCCTATGTATGGCTCTTCTTCCCAGTTCTATCGTGTTGTCTGTCTATCTATCATCTATCTATCTCTCTATCTATCTATCTATCTATCTATCTATCTATCTATTTATCTATTTATGTATCATCTATCTATCCATCCATCCGAGACCCATAATACTCATACAGAACTAGGTTGGAGGGGACTTCCCTGGTGGCGCAGTGGTTAAGAATCCGCTTGCCAATGCAGGGGGCACGGGTTCGAGCCCTGGTCCGGGAAGATCCCACATGCCTCAGAGCAACTAAGCCTGTGTGCACAACTACTGAGCCTGCGCTGTAGAGCCCATGAGCCACAACTACTGAAGCCCGTGCATCTAGAGCCTGTGCTTTGCAACAAGAGAAGCCACTGCAATGAGAAGCCCGTGCACCGCAACAAAGAGCAGCCCCCACTCGCCGCAACTAGAGAAAGCCCACGCACAGCAACAAAGACCCAATGCAGCCATAAATAAATAAATATCTTATTTAAAAAAAAAAAAAAGAACTAGGATGGAGAAGAATCTCAAGATGACCTAGAGGATGGGGCATGGAATAACTAGACATGAGCCTCATTTTCCTTCCAACCTTAGATTTATGATTTGGGTCTTTAGATAAGGGTTTCTTGGGTGAATGCCCTTTTTCCTTACAAAAATAATTTACCTCTATCAATATGCTACTAATATTGATATTCATTTTTCAGTCAATATTTGAATGTCTGCTTGGTTAAAGAAGCTGAGAGGTATGAGAAAAGGATTTACGCACAAATAACCAGTATTTGAATAAATAGATGTAGGATACTATTTTGAAACTATTGTGTGTTGTAGTGTGTTTATATATGTGTTTACAATTGTGCTTTTTAATTTTTAAAAACATATGAGTTTTTTATTAATGCAGCAAAGCCTAAAAAGGCTCAAATATGACTGCCCAGATGATCCCAAAGACCTTACTAAGAAATAAAAGTTATATATGAACATAGTTGGAAAGTACTGAAAGAGATGCTTTTAAACATCTTGAATATACATCCTCAAACCCAAATTTGGAGTTCTGGCAAAGACTCAAAACTTGTTTTAATTAAAAAACCCAAGTGTGTTAGTTTCCTGTGGCTGCCACAAAAAATACTACCAACTGGGTGGCATAAGACAACAGAAATATATTCTCTCACAGTTCTGGAGGCTAGAAGTCCAAGATCAAGGTGTAGGCAAAGCCATGCTCCCTTTCTGAGCTTCTTCTTGTGGTTGCTGGAAATCCTTGGCATCACTCCAGTTCATTCCTCTGATGTCACATGTCACACGGTGTTACCCCTTTGTGTCTCTCTGAATCTCTTCTCCTTTTCCTGTAAGGACACTGGTCATATTTGATTAAAATCCACCCTACTCCAGTGAGAGCTCATCTTAAACCACTTCTGCGTTACATCTACAAAGACCCTACTTCCAAATAAGGTCACATTCACACCTATCATAGGTGAGGACATCGGCATATCTTTCTGGGAGACATAATTTAACCCACAACAGTTAAGAAAACTCAGTTTCTTCCTAGGGTTCATGTTAAATTGTATAAATAAAGCTACCTAACATTTTATTGTTTCAGAATAATCAGCTGAAGAAAGGCAACCAACATGTTTCCCTGTATTTTTTTCCCTAAGTGTCCCCCCCCCAGATTTGGGGGGGATCTTTAAACCAGTCTCTCCAACATTTTCCCTTGCATCTTCTGAATGAACCCTAAGAGCTCAGGCGGGAGGACTGCAAACAGCGCTTTTCGCCACGTGGGGGCAGATGGCAGATGCCACAGCTGTGCACGTTTTCTCAAAATCCTGTTTGGGTCAAAGCACTTGCTGCTGCTTTCGGGGCAAGGCTGAGGAAACTCCCACTGTTGTTTCCATCCGGGGAAAAGTGTGCAAAGGGGATTTGAGGGCCTTTTGTTCTGCATAACTCTGTCATGGGGAGAGCAGGAAGGCTATTGAACTACAAAATATGTCTTGAAGCTATTCACTTCTCTCCATTGCACTGGCTGCAACTGCCGTCACCCAGTTTCTTCCGTTCTTCACACAGTAGCCATATCCATCTCTTAAAAGCCTCAATCAACATGTTTAAACTTTCTATGATTCTCCCCTCATCCCTTTGCATTTAGAATGAAATCTGTAAGGCATGGTCTGCATGCCTCTTTTCTACAGTTTGCACAGATATCTTGGAAAGGAGTTGATTCTTTTGGCCTGGCTTGGGTTATACACCTACCGCTAAACCAATCCCCACAGCCAGGGGAGACATGACCCTCTGATAAGCCAGATTCCTAGAGTGGGTGATGGCGTCAGCCGCACCCAGACCACATGCAGGGCGGTGGAGGAGTACTGGGACCTCAGGGAATACCAGTGAGCCGTTCCTAGAAGAGAGGACGCTGGGAAGGCTGTAAATACAGGTGTCCACCCTGTGACAAAGGGGCATTATGTGTCCTTCTTCTACTGTAACGTTCTCTGGCAGCAATCTAGACAAATGTAGCAGCCCCAGGTCTACAGGGAGGTGGCTGGACATAAAAGAAATGAGAGGAAAATGTTTATTTAGGAGTACACCATAAGAAAGATGGGGGAATAAGGAAACGAAGGAAACAACCAGTTAAAACCTGGGGAAGTGGTGTTAACTCCATTTTCCTGGAGATTCTGCAGTCAGAGTTCTGGAAAGATCAATCATTTCTTGCACGAGATCACTTCTGGGGCCACTCAGATGGGATGCTAGGGCTGTAGTCCAGGAACCGGGGGTAGAGACTTCCTGCCTGTTTTTCTGCTCGATTCATTGTATTCACTTTTTTTGCGGGTCAGAGCAGCGAGAGAGGGTCAGACAGTTCTTTGGGTGGGAAGAAAGAAAGAATGCACTCCGGGGGATAACCGCCAATCCAATTGGACCTAGGGCGCATTTATCTGATGGGCAGAGGGTAGGGGTAGGGTAGGGGTAAAGCCGGCTGAGGAAGAGAAACCCTGCGTGCCTCACTGGAGGGCTTTCCGCAGTATGTTTCTTTCTCTGGCTCTGAGTTTCTGTTCTAGAGTTCTTTGTCCTTGTAAACATTTACACTCACAGGGTCAAAGGCTGAGTAAATATTTTGTTGGGAAAATCTGTAACTTACGAAAACTGAACACATGTGATAATGCTTCCGAGCTGGCAGTGGGGCCTTTGGTGAAGAAGTCAGTAAGCGGGCGTATACAGAGCAACTCGGGAGGATTTGCCTAGAAAAGGGGTCCTTGCTCCACTTTGATGGTGGCCGCGGACCACATGTTCATGGAAGTCAGGACTGCAGGCAGCCCCAGCACAGACCTGAGTCATCATCCCTGCCTCTTTCCTCCTGAAAAGAGGCAGTGAGTGTGACCTGCGTAAAGAACTGCCTGCTGGCCATGCTCAGCACGGGGTCACGTCCAGAAGACACATCCATGTGACATTCACAAAGCATCGCAAATTCATCAAAATCATTACCAAAGTCAGTCCAAGCCAAACAGAGACGAAGTGCATAATTCATGGCAAAACGTCCCCTAATATCTCTCCATTCTTCTAAACCTTTCTGAGCCTTTCAGATGAGTTTTCTCCTCTGGAAAACCTGGAAAATAATACTGTCCACTTTGTAGGGCTTTGGAGAGCAGCAACTGCGACAAAGCCTGGAAAGCGCTCAGCCTGGTGCCCGGCTTGTACTGAGTCCTCATCCAGGGCACCGTGAGACCCTCACGAGACCTTAAAGCTCCCTTGGGCCTAAGAATGAATCTTGTAAATAAGGCACAATGTCCTACACACTCGTGGACTCCAAACACCAGACATTTCCCTGGTGGCTTCCTCAGTTAGATGACACAGCCTCCTTCATCACAAGTCTGATGTCAGAGCTCCAAAGGAAAGCTGTTTGCAGAGAGCAAGCTGGGAGGGGCAGGCTCAGGGGGACCCTCTGCTTGTCACTTTCCACTTGGGGTGCTTAAGACAATACCCATCTCCAGCTAGATGTAAAGCCTTTGGTGGAAGGGATGGCAGCATAGTTGGGAAAAGTCAGGAATTTCCATGGGACAGCCCAGGAAGTTCTAAGAACTGCTATAATAATAATCATATTAATAGTATGGCTCTCTCAATATGGCCATGCCAACCCCCTTCCCCTTGACTTCCTCTACTAGAAAGGTGGAAAAATGGAAAACTCACTTCCCTGGCTCTTAGATAGGAATGGCCATGTATTGTGATCTGGCTGATTAAGTGGAAGTGGATGAGCACGCTGGGAATTTCTGGGAAGACTTTCATTTCCTTCCTGCTTTTTCCTTCCTTCTCCTTTCCCTCAGAAATGCAGACATTATAACAGTAGCTATAATAGCCATTTGGAGTTCAAGAGAATCACAGAGACTTCAGTCCTGACATCCTAGAACCTGTTGAACCAATGCCAGCAGAAGTTTACTGGACTTCTTCTTTTTTTTTAAATTTTAATTTTATTGGGGTATAGTTGATTTATAATGTTGTGTTAGTTTCAGGTGTACAGCATTGGACTTCTTGTAGTATGAGGAAAAAAAGAGAAACCTCGTAAGTGTTTAAGTCATGTATTAGTTAGGGTATGGTCTAAGCTTCTGTAACAGAGAAACTCTAAAAATCAGTAGCTCTAACCAGAACAGTTTATTCTCTCTCTGCTGTAGCAGTTCAGAGGTGAGAGGTACAGGGTGGGCAGACTTCTCTGCTCCATGAGGTCACCCAGGGTCCCAGGGTTATTCTGGCTTATCATTTCCTGGATTGTTGTTCTCTGGGACATGCTCAAGGTTGGCTTAATAGAATCATGTTTGCATTCTGGCCCCTAGGTAGGGGCAAAAAAGACTGGGAGTCAAGTAGTCTCCTTTGTAATGGGCATGACTCAAGCTGTATGTCACTATGGCTCACATCCCATTGGCCAGATCTTAGTCACATGGCCTTACCTAGCTGCAAGGGAAGCTGGTAAATGTAGTCTCTACCTGGGTGAATAGATGAGAATGGGGTAGGGAGTGGTTTTATATTAAAAGGAAGAAGAGGAGAATGGATATTGGGTAGCCATTAGCTGTACTGATTGCATTTTTGTTTCGGCTAAATGCATTCTCTAATCAAAACATTAATTATAATAATAAAATCATTAAAGTTATTAAGCTCTTATTATATAGCAGGTCCTATTCTAAGTGCTTTTCATTCAATGTCCCATCTATTCATGATTTCTGAGAATGGCTAGTTTTAGAGGATAATCATTCCAGAATTTTTCTTTAGAGCTAGATTCCTGGAAATGAGAGAAAGGATTTACAGATGGTTCATTATGACCTGAGTTCGCTAGGAATTCTCCCAAGTGTTATGAACATGAAGACCAAGGGTAATGTTATTTCAGAACTAGTTAAATTATAAGGCCATGTGAGTCACAAAAGGCCTACCTTGGGTGTTTCTCAAAGAAGTCCTCTGCCAGGGACCTAGCAGGATAGCAACAGGACGGGAAAGTTGGACTTTCTGAAGGGGCTCAAATTAAATGAGGGAAATCTTAAGAGAGTGGATTAACCCAATGGTTATGTAAAGAAGGGTTCTAGGAGTTCATGTGTCTCAGGCCCACCAGTGGAGGCTGTTGTATTAGAAACACCTAATGGGCACCCAGCACTCTGCTGACTACTGTGCCAGGTCTTATGGCCCGATTGGAGAGTCAGGAGCTACCCTTGAAAACCACATGTGGACATCCAACACAGTATCCAGTTGGGCACTGGGATGTGAAGGAACAAAGAATAAATAGAGTGTTGGTCATTCTCCATTTGCCCCACCCAAATTCACTCTCCAACCCTTACTGCTTGTTCTGTGTCCCAGGAGGCTGACAGGTGACATCACCAGGGCACCCTTCTTGGCTGGCTTCCACTAGGACTTGGCCAGTGGGTTGTTCTGGCAGAAAATCAGAGAGAAGGAAGAGAGAGAGAGGTTGGGATGCTTCTTTACCTCCTCTGCTTTGGTGCCGTATCTCTAGAAATGGCAGCCTTGTGCCATGACCACAGCTCCTCCTGGGGAGGCCCTTCTCCATGGTGCCAGCTCTCCCTGGACTTCACTGGCACCACTTCCCCTCCTTGCCATTGTGGCTTCCAGGTGGGATCAGGGTCTTGCTTTTGCTGGTCTCTGGGCACCTCAACATCCTTGCTTGGTCCCTTAGCCTGCCTCTACGTCTGTATAATAATTTCTACATTAACATCTCTTTAGTTGAAATATCTGAGTAGAATTCTGTTTCCTGCCTGATTTCTGACTCATAAACTGTAGAATTCAGATATAGAAAAGACAATGTTGAAATTCATGAGGGGCTTTCGAATAGCAGTTGATATAAAACAGGGGCTGGCCAACTATAGTTCACGGGCCAAATCTGGCTCACCACCTATTTTGTAAACAAAGTTTCATTGGAATACAGCCTTACCCATTTGTTTAATGTGTTGTCTATGGCTGCTATGGTGTTATGATGGCCAAGCTGAGCTGTGACGGGGACTATATGGCCTGCAAGGCTTAGAAATATTTATTATTTGGCCCTTTGCAGAAAAAGTCTGCCAAGTTCTGGCACAGAAGTTGGAGTGGTAGAAGGGATGAAAAAGGAAGCATAATGTAGTGGGAAGAGTAAGTCAGATCTGGATCCAAATGTCCGTTTGGCCTTCATTGTTATGGGTAAGTTAACTTCTCAGAGCCTAAGTTTCCTCATCCATAAAATGGGGATAGTAGTAGCTCCATCTCCAGGTTACCACAATGAATAAATGCAATAGCATGGTACCCACAGGTGAATAGTGCATGATTCTTTCCTACTCTCTACCCTTCCCCAATCAGATATCAATAACAACATCTGGACAACAAGGAAAGACGCAGATGTGGGTCTCAGAGAGGCAGCTAATGTGATGGGAGAAAATGGTGCATCAGGAAAGTGTCAGAGGTGAGGTTAGACTATACCTGCAAGCAGGACCAGCTAAGTAATTTGCTGGCCCTGTGCAAAATGAAAATGCAGGGGCCTTTATTCAAAAATCAGTGTTAAGAATTTCAGGACGGCAACAGCAGAGCACTAAGCCAAGTTCAGGCCCTGCTAAGGGGCCCATGTGATTGCTCAGCTCACACGGCCATGAAGCTTCTAGTCACCAGAGGAGGCCCCACCATCCTCAGGGCAGACTGTGGAAGAGCAAAGGGAGTGTGGGCCCTTGAGCAGGGAGATTTGGGTTCTAGTCTTGACACTGACGCTTGCTGGGTGTCTGGGCTAATCAATTACATGCTCTCAGTGTCAATGTCACCTGTAAACCAGGAAGGACCAAAGAAAATTGTGTTAAGCCCAGTGTATGGCACTTAATGTCCTTAGTAAATGACACTTCTCTCTCCTTTGATGAATATATTCTTTCTTGGTTAACCTATTTACTTTACATACTGTGTCAATCTGGAACCCCATAGAGAACACGGCAGCCTATAGGATGGGGCCAGACAAGAATTTGTTTCTCAATGTGCAGTCACGTCCACAGAGCCATGCTGGTACCACATCACCTCCTCCAGGACAGCCCAGTGTTTTGGAAGCTGAGAAAGGTGCTAATGGAAGGGGGAACAGCATCTTTCTCTTTGTCAAACTCCCTGCCTCCCCATGCCTTTGGAGTTTCCAAATATACTCTGTTGAAAATAAAAATTCACTTCCCGAATGGCCCCTGTCTTGCATCCGTTTGGTGGTAACAAAATGAAATGATCCAGCTCCTCTTCAGGGCCGGAGCTCTCCATCTTGCAGCAGATTAAAGCAAACAGCTCCGCACTCCCGGGAAGGGGCAAGAGCTCCAGGCAGCACCTCCTGCGGGATCTGTATAATATGCATCTGTCAGGTGGTAACTTGGAATTAGCGGGTTAGCAAGTGACACCTGCCCACCCGCCTGGGAAGCCATGCCTGCTCTCTGGAGGGAAGTGGTGGGTCCTGGCCTGGGGAAGCGCTTGGGTAGGAGGGGCCAGGGTGATGGAGGTGTTTCCAGGCACTTAGTGAAGCTCTATCATGGAGCCAGGAACCAGCGGGTGACACACATTTTGTTTTGTTTTTGTTTTTAAGGAAAGTGGTGGCTTTCTGTCCTAGTTAAGGAACCTGTTCTTTCCATCATTCTGAGACAGGTCTCAGAGGCCGCCAGGCTTCCGCTATCCAGGTAGAGACGTGGCATAAGGCATCTTCAACAATCAGAGGTCTTGGCCGCTGGACACGGTGCACCGTCGGTTTAATCTCGTGCTGAATTTTGAACTTGGCAACACAAGCACAACCTCTGCCTGTCGAAACAGAGGGTGCTTGAAACCAAGAAAAGCGTTGATTAGGGGCATGATAAATAATTAGGGGATGCTGCGTTTTTGTTTTGTTGCTGTTGTTTTTTTCGGTGGCACAGTGTGAAGAAGAAACCTCGGAAATGAATACAAAACTCATTTCTTCAGAAGCCATCTGAGCAGACGATACGTTGGGTGTTTCTGATTCCCATTTCCGGTTCTGCAGTTTATGCGGTTGTATTTGGCCTTGGCGCCTGCGCGCTGGTGGCACTTTGGAGACAGGCTCCGGGCACACAAAGAGAGTGAGCTAGATGACCTCACACAGCTTCTTCTACAAAGGGAGGTATGCCAGAAGGTCACTTCTTTGGTTCAAATGTACAAACAAATCCAAATGGCTGGATAGTCATTCCTCCCTCCCTTTCCTCCAGGCACCACCCCAGGGAAAACACAGTACTAGGCATTACTCTTTGAACTTCTTCTTAGTCAACAAAAGTCAATTGTTGTCTCCAGCCAGTCCTGGAGCCCTCCACCGGTCTGATTAAGGTCTCCTGATGCTATTTAAATGCCAAGGCAGAGACTCAGCATTTACCAAAAATAAATGTTGAAGTAAAGATTTGACATTTATTTTCAAAGTGAGAGGCCATCTTCTCATCACAGCATCCTGTTTGTTAGATATTCTTTTAATTAGACCAAATGGTTCATGTTAGCAAATAAATATAAATTAGCTTATTAGGCCAGCAGGCTAACATGGCCTCTGTTCACTATGCTTTTAATGAAAAGGTAGATTCTGATATTTTCGGAATAGACGTGAGCTCTCTCAGTAATGGCCTATCAGAGTACTGTAAGACCATAGCCTCGTAGATCTGATGTGTGAAGTTTGCTGTATCTTTAGTTTGTTAAGCTTGAGATAGTATGATACCCAAGGAAAGTAGTAGAAAATAGAATAGAGCATTTTAGTGTTGGACTTAAATCCAAGTCATGACTGTAAAAAAACTCCCCCAAATAGCTCATCGTAGTTCACTGGTTGGGTTTTGAGACCAGGTGAGTTAATTTGAGAATAGACCAGCACTCCGTCTGCAGAGTTTGGGTACCGAGTAGCATTCTGGTTCTGCTTTAAGTGGCTGTGCTTCTGCTTCATTGTTTCTTTGTGGTTTCACAGGGCCAAAGCACCGAGCTTCTCCCCGTTCTTGGCAGCATTTCTTCTACTATCCCTTTGCTTCCTCACTGACCACTTAACTGAGTGGATAGGGCATGGCCAGGACTGGAGAGTCTGTGGTTAGTCTGTCAGAGGGTCATTGTTATATCATAATCCTCAGGAATGATTTCTGGGCAAGACTGGTCATATACCTTGTGGGGTCCAGTGAAAAATGGTTGTTTAGGTCCTAATTAAAAAATTATTGAGAATTTCAAGATGGTAACCTCAGGGCCAAGCATAGGGCCCTTCTGAGCACAGGGCCCTGTGTGACTGCACAAGTCATACACCCATGATATTGGCCTTGCCTCTGGGGGTAGTGAGCATGGGATTAAAGTGAAGAAAGTCACCACAGTCCTTCTTGATGCCTCTTTCTGAGAAACTAGAGGGGAGCACCTCTCAAAATTGGAGATTCAGCCTCCCACCCTCCCTGCAATGGGAAGGGACATGGCCCTGGAAGGAGCATCTCTCCAGAGAGGGCCACATTAAGCTCCTGGTGAAAACCAGATACAGCAAGCTGGTCCCTGTGTATGGTTGCAACAGACTGTTCAGGGACAGAGGAAAACCACTCAGGTACAAAGTTTTCTGCTGGAACTGCTCCAGTTCTTGGCCCCTTACCTGCTTCTTTATTCCCTCCCCTCCCCCACAGACTGATGAATGGTGAAATGGTACTAAAACCAAGCATCATCCAACCTTCTACCTTTCATACTAAAGACAATTCTAACAGTACTCAAGGAACCAGGGAGGAGGTCCAAGGAATATATATCAACCCATCCCTACTTGTTTGAGACAAATCACAGGCCTGGGGAGACCTACCTCAAAACAGGAAACCAACAAGGGACTCATGAAAAGCTTTTATGCCATAAATGATGATACATAGGAGGCAAATGATAATGAACATATATTTGAAGAAATAAAGTTTAGATATGAAATCATTATAAGAATAGGAAAAGTATTTATGTGAAGGAAGAGATGCTAATCAGCTAATTAGACAGACTGAAATAAAAGAGATGTTGGCATACGTAAGAAAAAATTTTGTGGAAACAAATAATGACAAAATAGAATCTAAAATAATACTATGATCATTTAAGAGCAGGACTAACACTGTCGAAAATTTTTATCAGATGTAGAAATCAGGCTTAAGAAAACTCTCCCAGAATTCAGAGAAAAAGGTCAAAGAGAAGAAATCAATTAGAGGGATAATAATTGATATAGAGATGAGATTATATAGCTATATGTGTCCAAGTGGAGTTGCTGAAAAAGAGAAAAATATTCAAAGATATAATAGTAGAAAACTTTCCTGAATTGAAGAAAGATCTAAATTCATAGATTGAAAGAGTGATCGGTATATAGGTAAAATTAATTTAAAATTGCCAAGACCCAGATAAATATCCGTATGTTGAATATTCTTGAATTTTAAAAATTATTTATTTTATTTATTTATTTTTGGCTGCATTGGGTCTTCATTGCTGCACGTGGGCTTTCTCTAGTTGCGGTGTGCAGGGGGCTACTCTTTGTTGTGGTGCACGTGCTTCTCATTGCGGTGGCTTCTCTTTTTGCGGAGCACGGGCTCTAGGGCTGCGGGCTTCAGTAGTTGTGGCATGCAGGTTCAGTAATTGTGTCACGCGGGCTTAGTTGCTCTGCGGCATGTGGGATCTTCCTGGACCAGGGATCGAACCTGTGTCTCCTGCATTGGCAGGTGGGTTCTTAACCACTGTGCCACCAGGGAAGTCCCATATTCTTGAATTTTAAAAGCATTCCTGGTTACCTAAAATTGGAAAAGAAAAAGTCAATTTGGCTCCATAATTTCCTGCAATGTTAGATTTCATAAGACAATGGAACAAAATTCATGGAGGTTTGTGAGTCAGAAGGGCTTCAGTGCAAGAATTGTATGGTCAGCTGTAGCACATGCTTTTTGTGTTCTGCACCATGTTCTCTCAGACCACCTGTGATTTCAGCTGTCTGTGGTGGTAGTTCCCAGACATGCTGTCACATCCCACCTCAAGTCACTTTGGGAGCTTTTCTGCTTAAGAGCTTTATCCAAAGCTGTAAAAGCCAGAAGTGAGAGTTGGTGTTCCTGAGGGCAACTCTTTTTAATTAATTAATTTGGCTGTACCCAGTCTTAGTTGTGGCACACAGGATCTTTAGTTGTGGCATGGGGGATCTTTAGTTGCAGCATGAGGTATCTTTTAGTTGCAGCATGCAGGCTCTTGATTGCGGCATGTGGGATCTAGTTCCATGACCAGGGATTGAACCTGGGCCCCCTGCATTGGGAACGCAGAGTCTCAACTGCTGGACCACCAGGGAAGTCCCCTGAGGGCAACTCCTGACCAGTTGGAGACGGAAGTTGGTGGACGAATGCTCTAGCCTCCCACCCTTTGTGGAACAATTTTAAGGCACATTCTACATGGTTCCTCACCCAGTGGCCTTGAGCCCCAGGTGCCCGCACAGGTAATCAGCTCAGTCATATGCCCATTACTGGTTTTCCTGTCTTCCCTGTCTCCCTCTGCTCCTGCTGTTCCTGGAAACAGCTCCCAAATAAACTACTCTTACCAAATACTTGTTTCAGGCTATTTCGGGTACAACCCCAAACTAAGACCCCCTAACATTCCTTATAGTTGTATGAAAGCAACAGAAAGAAATCTCACATATTTAAAGACTCAGAAAATATACATCTGTGTAATTTTTGTGATCAAATGAGATTTTAGCAAAGTAGACCTCATGAACAAGGAACTGTGTGATGAAAAATTTAAAAAGACGAACAGTGAGTGAGAATAGAAACCAATTAAGCATGGAATTAATTATCCAAATGTCTGTGGTGAATGTGGTTTTAAAGCAATGTAAATATTATAACTCTTGAAAAGACAGTGGAAAAACAACATAATAATAAACATCAAGATATATCTTTTCTTGATGTCCATTAGTCAAGGCACATAGCATAAAATATAAATTTTAAAGTCTAAAAGCTGTATCATTAAGATTAAAAGCAGTCTTATCCCTTCTACCCCTGTTCTGAGTCATCCAGTTTCCTTCCCTACAGGCAATCATTTTACTAGTTTATTTTGCATCTTTCAGAAATATTCACTTCATATGCCAGCAATTCCATATATACCTCCTTTTTTGCATAAGTAATATGCTAAAGAGCCTTGGCTGTTTTCACTTAGTGAATTTTGTAATAGTACATTTTGGAAATCATTCCGCTTTTCTGCAGCTGCAGAGGATTCCTTTGTATGGATGGGCCTCAGGTTATTTCTTCAGTCTTCCATTATGGGCTTCCGTGATGTTGCTCATCTATTGCCATTACAACAGGCATACAAGGAATACCCGTAGCGCAGGTGTCAGGTTATTTGTCTCCTTCCCCTTGAAACCCTTTTCTCTCTTGCTTTGCATGATACCGTGCTTTCCTGTTTTTCCCGAGACATCTCTGGTTGTACCTCTTGTCTCCTTTGCCAAGTCCTCTTCCTCCACCTTGTCTCCTGAATATCAGAGTTACTTGAGGCTTGCTCCTAGGATCTCTCTTCTCTTTACACTTTTCCCTAGGTATGCTCATTCTTTCCAGGGCTTGAAAACCATCTATATGCTGATGATTGCCCAAATTCTAAATCCAACCAAACCTCACCTCTGAACTTTAGTACCTTCATGATACCCTCCTTCACATCTCCTATAGACATTGCAATCTTAACAGATCCCAAACAAGACTCTTGAGGTTTCCCTCCAACCTGTGTCATCGCCCAGTCTTCCCCAAATCAGGTAACAGTAGCGTCATTTTTCTAGTTCCTCAAGCCAAATCCTGGATACAATTCTACCTCTAAAATATGTCTACAATCCTACCTTTTTCTTCTCTCCAGTGCTACTGCTACTGTTCTGACCGCCATCATCTTTCTCATGGGCCACAGCAATAACCTGGCTGATCTCCCTGTTTCTACTCTTGCTTCCTACAATCTACTCTCCATTCAGCAGCCAGAGGGACTTTGTAGGATGTAGGTCAGACTTTTGTCTCTACGTCATGGCAGTTACACAATGTAATGTAACAACTTCTTTTGTGTTTGACCCCCTTGTAAGACTGAGATTTCCTTGAGCTATGACTTGTCACTGACTTTCCAGCTCCTAGAATACTGGGTACACCTACTAAAGTAGCAAATTCGCATGGAACTGAGTTTCCAAATTACAAAGAGGAGTACATTTAGGTCTCGTTAAGGAGATATTTTCTGAATCACTATTGAAAAATCAAGCGTCCATTAGAGCAAATGGAGGCTGTCTTGACCACTTCCCATCTCAGTGCCCTTTTCTTTTCTCTCATTCTTCGACCTTTAGATGACTTGAAAGCATGTTTTTAGAGAAGCAAAGATTTCTATGGACTACCATATTTCTGAGTCTTTGGGAAGATTCCCTGTCATTGTGCAGGGGGCTTTAACAATAAAATAATAGTCCTGATAGACTTTCAATAGTTCATGTTATTATTCTATTTGTGAACAATAATGATTATTATGATCTATTCCTCTGTATAGACATTTTAAAGACTGGTTAAGCAGCTGAGAATTAACTTATTGGTAATGAACATTTTCAACTTCATTAGATACTCAGAAGCCTACTACATTATCATTATCTGGATGCTAAACTTTAATTGCACGCAGCCTGGTCCCTCAATAATTAACACATTGTATATCCCACCTAATTCACAAACTAGTTGTCATTTCTTAGATCTTAATATTCCTTGCTAATTTTGCCATGGGTGAAAAAACATCGGACTGTCAAAGCTCCAGAGAAGATGATATTATACAGGCACAGTAGTGACAAAACAAGTTAATTTATTGCAAAGTCACTGAGAGAAGTTTTTAACTGCATATTTGTTACCTTCATAAAAGACATAAATGGCTTTTTAGTTACATATTTGCTTATTTCTTACATATGAAAAAAGTGTTAACAAGCCTGATTAAAATTAATTGCAAGGTCCAAGATCTGAGTGGAGATACCAACGTTAGCAAACTTCTAATTGAAGCTTAAAGAGAAAGAACAGGAAGGAGACGTTGAGTGGAATGGGAATCAGAACAGATGTTTGACTGTGGAGATGGAAAATCATTAAGTGACCCACCAAGAAAAAATAATCTAAAGAGAAAAATCAATCTTGATAATAAATAGGAAAAATTTTATCCTAATGGTATTAACAGTTGGTAACAATGATTTCCTTCTAAAGGCTCAAGATGGAATGATAATTAATGTTATTACACAACTAAGAGAAGCACATTCTTGTTATGGTATGAAAAGCTATAAGAAAGCAGATGTTTCTCAAATCACAGACTCGCTTGGTAACTTTCAAAATCAATGTTGATTCCATCTATAAGTAGCAAGTTCTATATAAGCTTTTATTGACAAAACATCTTTGGCATTTTTAATGAGCTGGGGCTGCCATATTATTTAGAGAGATTGACAGATGTGAAATACTCTTTATTTTCATTATTGGCTGATTCTAAAAGGAAAGAAGACCACCCTTCCTGATGTGACATTTTCCTAGTACTGCTTATATTCAAATGTCCCTCAATCTAGCCATGATCTGCACAAAGAGAAGATGTCTTTGAGCACTAACACATTAGATATGTCTCCAAAATTGAGAAGGAGCTTTCTTAATTACTGGAATGTGCCTTCTAAATGAGCGCTTCCCAGGAAAGGGATTTTGTATAAGGGGGAAAATAGCCATTCGTACCATCACATATAGACTGAGAAGTAGGAAAATGCCCATATATCCCATGAATCACTTAAATGGTTTATGTTCAATTTGGTGCATTTGAGCCAACGTGGCTCTTCATTGTTTCAGCAACAAATTGAAGAAGTCATCCATCCTGTTTACAAAGATTTTTTCCTACGGAATTATCCACTGATTGGAAATCCTCCTATCTGATGTTATGAAAAGTGGTTATCAGTCAGTAAATTGAAAAAGTTGGCTAAAGCAGGGAATTATAAAAGATGACATATGAGGACGAAACTTGAAATATTTTATTTTTACTTAAAACATACATATGTGCATGAATTCACTTGTATTTTTTTTTTTTTTTTTTTTTTTAGCGGTACGCGGGCCTCTCACTGTTGTGGCCTCTCCCGTTGCGGAGCACAGGCTCCGGACGCGCAGGCTCAGCGGCCATGGCTCACGGGCCCAGCCGCTCCGCGGCACGTGGGATCTTCCCGGACCGCGGGGCATGAACCCACGTCCCCTGCATCGGCAGGCGAACTCTCAACCACAGCGCCACCAGGGAAGCCCTCACTTGTATTTTGATATGAGACCAAGACCTTTTCTGTGAGTGTGGGCTTGTTGATTGGATTCCATATTGTTTCTCTTACGTTCAACAAATCAACAAGTTGTTATTAATAAGGAATCTACCGTTTCTAGAGTTAGTTTATTTAAACTGGAGCAAGAATTTCAAAGTGATTGTGAAGTAAGTTAAGTACAAAATCATTCCAGATTGACGTTTTGCCCATTTTTCTCTTCCACAACTAGTTGAATGGTTTCATTAATTGCCTCACCCTTATGCAGCCTATTCGAAGGATGCTGGGTTTAGCTCAAGTGTCAGCCCATGTGCCTGGGGCATTTGCTAAATGTTATACAAGTTGGTAAGAGAGCTCCTACTTTAATAGATAAATTTAGAAATAACAGTATTAGGGGTTGATTTTTTTAAAAAAAAGGTACATCTAGGTGATGGAATACTATAAAGTCATCAAAAATATTTTGGTAACATATTTACAAAAATGACCTGGAAAACGGTTCATGATATATTAAGTGAAAAAACAAGTTACAACACAGCAAGCATAATATTATCCCATATTTACAAAATAAGTATATATATATGTACAGACGATTGTATATTATGTTACCCAAAACATACTGAAATATTAACGGTTTATCTCTGAATGGTGAATTAAAGGCAATATTTATTTCTTTGTGCTTTTCTGTAATTTCAAAATTCATCTATACTGAATAAGCTTTACTTATGTATTATCATAAAAACATACGTTTTAGTTCTAAGCTAAAAAGCAGCGTAGAGTCACAGCCACTAAGTATTCCAAGCCTACTACACCCAAGGTACTCTGCTGCCCTGTTGCACCTTCCGAAAGGGATGGTCTGAAGCGGTAACAGACCCATTAAGGGAAGTGAGGGCTTTGAGTGAACAAGCTGAATCTTTGGAAATTAAATTCCTTCAGGGGATATATGACCCTCAACCTTAAATTCTCTCTTGGTACCAAAGACTGAAGCCTTGGATGATGGATTTACTAGACCTACTGTTCTGGAGCCCTGTGGTTCAAAGAGCACTTGCAGCTTTCAAGACAGAGAACCAGTTCTTGGCATTTGAAAAGTCTTTGTCTTTGGAGAGGGAAGTTTAGATCCATCCCACTTCATTCCAGGCCCCAAAGGGAGAAATGTATTTTGTAGAATTACCTATGACAGCTTCTCTACAACGTCCAGATTTTGGAATAAAAATTTATAGAACTCGTGGCTTTGTTTTTTTTTTTTTTTTTTTTTTTTTTTGCGGTACGCGGGCCTCTCACTGTTGTGGCCTCTCCCGTTGCGGAGCACAGGCTCCGGACGCGCAGGCCCAGCGACCATGGCCCACGGGCCCAGCCGCTCCGCGGCACGTGGGATCCTCCCAGACCGGGGCACGAACCCGTGTCCCCTGCAATGGCAGGCGGACTCTCAACCACTGCGCCACCAGGGAAGCCCTCGTGGCTGTTTTGATTGGAAAATTTCAGGAGACCTAGCCTGTGTGTGAGTATTCCCCAAATGTCTCCCCCCAGTGTTGGGGAATGAGCCCTAAAAAGGACATGTTCACGTACTGCTGTGAAAGAGTAAACTGATGATCTCTTCTTGCGAGAGATTTTGGAAATATGTATCAAAATCTCTAAAATATTTGTTTTGATTCAGTAATTCAACTGTTATTATCTTCATAAGGTACATCCACAAGCTTTAACTTATGAAAATAATCAGGAGGATGTAGAAAGAGTTAAGTATAAGAATGTTTCTTGCAGATCCATTTAGATCAATGGAAAATGGAAGATAAGTTGAATGCTCAACGAGAGAGGATTTAGTTAAATAAATGATATATCCACAAATGAACTCCGTTAATTTATTAATAGTCAAGCTTCAGAAGAACACTTAATAACACAAGAAAAGCTCATAATAAGTTATAAAATATACAATCATCCTGATTTTGATAAAGAGAAAAGTATGTAAATTTATAGAAAAATGTTGGAAGTATACCCCAATGTTAACAGTCTCATCTCTGCTGAGATGATGGATAATTTCCTAAAGACTTAATTTAATTTAATTAAAAAATAACATCTTAACATAATAAAAGGTATTTAGTAAAAACTAAGACTCCTCCACCCCTACCCCTCCAACTCCCCTCTCCAGATGCAACCATTCTCCTTTTCTCATTTTCTTCTAGAGATGTTTTGTATATATTAGGATGGATTTTATTTTCTTCATCATACTTTCCTGTATTTTCCAAAGCAGAAAATAAAACAAATATTTCAAAAGTACATTTCACTTGTTCTAAATCTCCATCAGTAATTTCTACTAGAACTTGAATTACCATTATATCATAGAAATGAAAAGATGGAACAGGAGTTACTCAACATTTCATTTAATTTCCATTTATATTGTGAAATGAAAAACAGCTTCTTGCAATTTTACTTAAAATAACCAATTTTGATACTGTTCTATTAGTCTTCTAATAGCATGAAGACCCAGAAATTAAATTGTTCCACTTCCTTATCCATAACTATGTGCAATTAAAATGGCTACAGACCTTAAAGTTTTCTTCCAAGTTCCAGACCCTTCAACTGTCATTCTTTATTATCGTGAAGCCCAACACTTTTTAGTTAACACTTCGTATACAGAGAGAGTTAAGTGAGAGAGGAAGTATTATATTTAACTGATGTGGTGTTCTTTAATTAATCTGAATTAGCTTTTTTGATATGGGTACTAATTATTTTCTTTGAAAAAAAAATCACCATAGATGTGTGATTCTTCTATGTCTGTTGCTCTTCAAGAAAATAGTTAATTGCAGGAAGCAGGGAGGTTACCTTTTCAAAATAAATAATCAGCATTGCATCAGAAGAGTTGCTCTTAATCCAACTTTCTAACTTGAATTCACAGGAAACCTGCAGTATTTGTGATGAACAGAGTTCCCTCTGACTTTTGATGTTCACTTTACATTTATTCATAACGTAGGAAGAATAATTACAACATGAAGTTGGAATAACAAGCATTGCATTTGTTTATTTTTAGCAACTTCTAATGACTATACATTGAACTATCAAAGACTCTTTACAAGGAAGCAAGGTCAGAAACAAGTCCCTATCTGCAACTATAGAAAAACTATCATCTTTTCAAGATTATTTCAGTTTATTACGAAAATGTACATAGCTTATACTAAATAGAAAGATTTAACTACAATTACCACACTCCACCCTCATTAAGACACCCTTTTCAAGAGGTAAGTGTTTTGAGCATTTATAAAGAAGTGTTATCCTAACAAGAGTGATAATGAGTTAAGTGCACTTGGGAGTCAAGGTACAGCTGAATAACTAAACTTTAAAGAGATCATTAAAGCAGTATTCTCCTTTTCAAAATGTGTTCACAGTAGTTTCAGATCACTTTTTAATGAATATAGAACCTTATGCAGGATCCTGCCAAAAAAAAATTGAACCTTTAAAAAGCAATGATTAAAACTTGGTAGTCTATTACTCACTCTTTCTATTTACTTGGTATTTTTTCCATTAGGAAATAGGATGACATCTTTGAATCTAGTCAGTTGTGGCATGTGCCAGTGTATTATCTGTATTTTTCATCCAAGTAAGCAGGGCTCTGCATAGGATAAATAGCCATGTGGAACACTGGTGAATTATGCATGCTCTCCCCCTAAACAGTTCATGTATTTTACTCATTAGAGCTCAAAACATCTTCTGGTGCTCGACTTCATCATTTTGGACTTTGGCTTACACCTCTCCCACAGACTACAGAGTTATTCGTTCACACATGGTGAGCAGAGGTAAAACACTCTGGGAAAGAAAACAACACAGAGTTTAAGTGATAAAAGCATGCTGTAAGCCATTTCCACTAGAAACACGAAAAATGATTTTCCAAACACTCAGTATCACATGAACTTTATTGTAGCCCCAGATCTTCTTCGAGCATCACTGGGTTGTGCCATCACCCACTGAATCAAATCTTTTGGTCCACACGTATTTATTAAGGGCCTGTAATATTCGTAGCATAGTGTTAGAGGAATAACTGTTAGGCGTTGTGCTGGAGCGGCTCAAGCTCTATCTGGGGATGCAGCTTACAGACGTGAAAAGTTACGTGACCGTGCTGGCCAGATCTGAGAGGTGCCACAGCAGAGTCACTGGTGGGGATTTCAGAGGAGCCAGAGGTTGGGTGAAACACAAGTGAAAACTTCAGGCGTGTCTTGAACTGAGCTGTGGAGGATGGAAAAGGTCTGTAAAGGTGGGAAGGAGCAGAAAGGGCCTGGAGGGCAAGGGCGAGGCCTGAGCAAAGGCCCAGAGGAGGTCCCAGCAAAGGATGCCAGGGAACAGACACGGGCTTGGGCAAGAGAGAAGGAGTCAGTTTCTTGGCTATGGGCAGGTCATTACTGAAGAATCTTGGGAGATATGTCTTTGGGGTTGGTTTTAAAACAGTGCTGGTGGATTTGGCTTGTCTGCTCTGACTGATGGCATCCCCACAAGATGGTAAATAATGGTTGAGGGCTTCTGTCCAGAGCAAGCTATGTGACCCATGTAGCTTAGTCCAATTTTTGTCCTTACTACCCCCTGGACTCCCTAGCCTCAGGCAAGAAGAAGGATTCAGTGGTGGAGAGGACAAAGTTACAGGGACAGGCCCCATTCAGGTTTGTGCCCTTTCTGCAGCCCTGGGACTTGTCACTCCTCAGTGTTCCCAAGAACCCTGATGGACAGGCTGGCTGAGAAGCAGCCATGGGCTCTTCCTTTCTTTTACTCACTACCGTCAAAGGCAAGTTCAAATTTTTTCTAAGTTTAATTTTTATTTATTTCTTTATGGCTGTGTTGGGTCTTCGTTTTTGTGTGAGGGCTTTCTCTAGTTGTGGCAGGAGGGGGGCACTCTTCATTGTGGTGCGCGGGCCTCTCACTATCGCAGCCTCTCTTGTGGAGCACAGGCTCCAGTTGCGCAGGCTCAGTAGCCGTGGCACACAGGCTTAGTTGCTCCGCGGCATGTGGGATCTTTCCAGACCAGGGCTCGAACCCGTGTCCCCTGCATTGGCAGGCAGATTCTCAACCACTGCGCCACCAGGAAGCCCTCTAAGTTTAATTTTATGAATTTGTATCTTTACAGTGTTTTGAGTTGTTTCGTTTTTTTTTTTTTTTTTCTAGATTTACAATTTGGATGATTTTTCCTTAGGCAAGGCAAGTGTGTGGACTTAAGGCCAGAGAACCCTGGGTTTTGGAGAGCTCTGCCTGGTACAGCTCTGATGATGAGGATAATGATAAAGATAAAGTAATAATTACTACTCTTTATTGGTCTCTTGATACATGCCAGGCACTGTTCTAGGAAGTCTACATATATTAACGCATTTAATGTTCAGAACAACTCAGGGAGGCAGTTGCTATTATCTTTATGATGATGAAAGTAAGACACAGAGGGGTTAAGCTTCTTGCCCAGGGACACCCAGCTAGTGTAGAGTGTAGAGCCAGATCTGTACCATGCAGTGTGCTTGTAAGTGTGTGCTTTACCACCATGGTGTATAACCTCTACCTGACCTTGGGAATGCATTTGTTCATTTCTCTATTCATTCATGGGTGCCCTGTTAGTCTTGGCATGTATACTGGAGCTTAAAGTCCAGTGGAAAGCCATGTGAGGGTATCGATGATTCTAATACAGGGGGATAGGAGCTCCAGGAGTGGATAAGCAGTCCCTGTGCTGTGTGAGCCTAAGATGGGGCCTCCAAGCTGACTGTGGTTTTGGGAAAAGAAAGAGGTGTCAGAAAACGCTTCCCAAAGTAAGTGATCTTTAATTAAGTATTGGTGAGATCAGAGGGTGAAGAAGGGCATGAGATGTAAAATGAGGAGGTTATTTCAACCCTCTGAGTCCCACCTTCTTCATAAAACGGAGGGGACAATTCAGGGTTGCTGAGAGAATTAAATGACATAATGCATGTCAATTGCCTGAAACGGTATCTGGCACACAGTAGGCCCTCAGCAAGTAGAAATCCTGATAAACAGGGAAGAAAAGAATTAAGCAAACAGGAGTAAGGCCTGTTTGACCCTCTCAGGGTTCAGATATTACAGAGAGTAGCAGAAAGTGGGAGACCAGGGGGCAGGGGCTGGACTGTCACCAGAGGCTAGAAGCTTGTGGATGACAGAGCCTGGGAGGGGTGCTGTCACAGCTCTTTGGGCTTTGAGGCACATGTCCAGCACAACCTCTGTGGTCTTGTGGAAGCTTCCACCTCTTTCCTCCAAGAGCTGATTGGCAGGCATAGCCCAGCTGGAGGGAAATAAAGGATCCCTCCACTCGGTGAGCTAATAGGCTTGGGAAAAAGTAATTTTTCAACGAAGCCTGGTGCCCCGGGTGAAATCTGTGTAATACTGGAAAGGTCTACATAATAATCAGGTTCCTGATCAACCATGATAACCCCGTGCTTTGTTTTGTATAGACTTTGGCTAGAAAATAATGTATTCTTTTCCATTAATAATTGGGAAATAATAATAATAGTAAAGTTCAGAGATGAGATTGCCTGGGTTGGACCTCAGTTCTGACACCTGAGTCATGCGATCTCTGGCAAGTTGCTTACTTCTCTATGGCTCTGTTCCTTCATGTGTGAAATAGAGAAAAATGGTGGTGGATAAATGATATTTTCTGTAAGGTTCCATTTAAATACTCAATACGTGCCTACCAGATGTCATCTCATGATTTATTTACTAAGTGCTCTGCGGAGCCAAGCATTGTGTGGGGCACCAGACTTGGGCTGGCAGAAAGTTCTCACTGCAACCTGGGGAGGGAAGGGGATGGAGGCTCAGAGAGGTGAAGTAACTTGGCCAAGGTCACACAGTGAGGAAGTGCCTGGATCGAGGTCTTTTTTTGCTTCCATTTCACTACCGCTGGGCCAGGTATCCATACCAGGATTAGATACAGACTCTCAGGACACAGTGTGTTAATGATTTGAACAGAGAACTCAATGGGAGCTTAAAAACACAATCTTTTTGCATTATTCACTTCTCATTTTAAGTGGTAGGAACATAGTCTGTCGCCTAAAAGATACTTGCACAGCAGCAGTAAAAGTGCATTGATTTGTCGTTTGTAAGTTGTTTTATTTTTAGATTAATGAAGATCCAAATTAAACCATCGGAGTACAATCATCCTGATCGCCCTTATCACGTTCTGCTCATTATCACTTCATTTCTATGATGAAGAACAGATGGTCCCAATGTCATATTTCAGTGTGTATCATATCCAGCTAAGAGGAAATATCTCATATTAGCTGCACTTATCAAAATATTTGTACTTAATAATGACAGATATCTGAGCTTATGTACTATCTTGTCACCATGTCGTAGCTACCATTTAGAAAAGACCCTTTAAATTAGATATGGGAGGGAAAGAATGCATCATTCATTATTATTGAATGAATGCACTGAACTCTGAACAGCAATTATGGGTTAGTTGTAAGGAGAGAATCATTACGCTTGAATGAAGAACAGCAATTACAGTCTGTTGTCTCTGTGGCATACTCAGGGTTTTTTATTTAAGCGGCTGGCGAGATTACCAAGAAGGAAAGGGACAACTGGTGGTGGTGAAACAAGAGGACTAGTGACAGACAGGCAGTGAACGTGGTTGCCAAACTTAGGAGCCTGCCTCCTTTTCTAAATGGTAAGTCAAAGAAGAAGGCCAAGAAAAACCTGCTCTCAGAGGTGACTTAGAAAGCCTTTTAAAATAGTATTCATGTTGTAGAAAGTCCCAAAGGACTGAGGAAATGTAAACGTCCCATGTTCCCTGAAATAACAATACAGTCTTTGTGATCCCTTTCTTTAAACAACTGGCTGATCAACAAGTACCAAGCATCTGTTACGTCCCAAGCTGGTAAAAGGCATAAGACATGCTCCCTGACCTAGAGAAATTTATAGTCCCATGTGAAAGCCAGACACAATAGCAAATAACTCCAATGATCAAAAAGAAAAAAAAGGTGCGTGCACAGTGCCAAAGTGGCCCAGAGGGAAAATCTACCTCCATTTGTGGGAATCAGGAAGAATTTCATAAAGTGGGTGATTGTGGATCAGGGTTCTGAAAGCCGAATAGGAGTTCCATAGTTGGATAAGAGGGTAGGGATGAAGAACATTTGGTCAGGCAGCAGATTGGGCAAGAGCTCAGTTTTGGTGTCAGGCCAGACAGGCTTTGAGTTTTAGTTCGAACTGCTCACTAGTTGGGTGAACTTGGGCAAGTCATTTATGACTCTGTGCCTTGGTTTCCCTGACCTATCAAGTTAAGCTAATAACAGTATCTACCTTATAAGGGTTTGTGACATATTTAGTACAGTGCCTGCCATGTTGTATGTGCTCCAGGTAATGTCAATTTTTATTAGCATTCCAGGCACAGGGGAAGACATGAGCAAAGGCTCAGAGGCACAAAACAGCTGTGGTGCTTTTGTATCTCAGGGCATTCTAGCAATTGTTTATAATACTGTAACAAAAAAAGGCCCAGAAGAGGTGAAAAAATAAATAGCATTACAAAATCTTTAAAGTCTTAAAATGACATTAGAGCCAACTGCACTTGATGATGTAACTTACTAGCAATTTGTTTAGAAAACAAAAAGAATAGGAATGGTATTTACCCTGAGTGAGGTTGCTGGAGGCTTTGACCAGGGGAAAGGCCCCGTGGAAGTGGGAGCTGCAGCACCACTTGAAGAACGGGTTTGGAGGAGCCAGGTGCTAAGTGGCCCCCTGAATCCTAAGCAGGTCTGCGTTCCTTGTTGAATGACAAGTGCCCGTTGCCCCGAGCTGACCACTCTCCAAAAGGGACGGCTGGTTCGTGGGCGAGCTCCATATGTAAAAACCAACAAGAATTTTGCAAAAATATGGTTTGAGAAAAATATAATATTTTTAACGTGAAAAACTAATTTGACACAAAGATACATGTAAAAGGCTGGTGGTGGTAATTTGGTATTCAGTCGGGGCACGTTTTCAGAGGCAGGCGCATTCAGCTTGTGCCTGAACCAGACTCATGATTTGCTTGCCGAGCTGGCTGTCGTGGTCTGTGACCGTAAAGTAGCAAAGCCACCCTGGGGGGAGCTGAACAGAGGGCGCCATCTTGGGCCCTCACCCACTCATGGACATTTTAGTGAATGACTAGAGTTCTTTTGCTCCTTTACTGAAGCGCCCTCTGCCTCGAACTCAGCGCGAGTGCCTCGTCTCAGAGGGTGGGGAGGGAAGCCTTCTGAGTCACACAGGACTGAGCTCAGGTTTCTCTCTCCCCTCCAATCCAAGCTCCGCTGCTTGCACTCTCTCTCTCTTAGGGCACGTCCTTTCCCAACAGGCTCCTGGTCCCTCATGTAAACAGACCCTTGGCAGGCCTGCCTCACAGCTCTCCCCAAATGCCCAGACTTGCCCAAATCCTACAGAGGACCCAGCTTAGGCTGCCAAAATGGGACTCCTGCTCCACACTGGCCCTAAACACTCCAAAAATAATAACGACACAGTGGGGGAAATCTGCAGAACACAGACGTGGTGAGAGCTCAGTGACTCATGCCCATCACAGTGTGCTCCCAGCCAACATACTCATTTCTGTAGGCTTTTGATTTAGCTTTAGCCATAAGGTAATGGCATCACAGCCACTCCCAGAAGGACCAAATAGGCTCATTTCGCTCAAAGCAAATACCCCAGGAAATTGCTTATGTATCTCAATCCCCAAACTCAGATAAGCCAAGACTCCATTAAGTGAGTCCTTTGGGCTTGTCTACCCAAGCCACACCAGGTCTTGAGCAAAGTTCATGACCACAGGCTTTGGGGTCAGACCGAGCGGGGTTGACATTTGTTTGGCAACCTACAAGTTGTATGACCTGTGGCCATTACCTTATCTCTGTCTCGGTTTTCTCATCTGTCAAAGGGGTAAATCATATGCACTTACGGCGTTTTATAGATAATTCTATATGATAATGAGTGCAAAGGGCCTGGCCCGAGGGCTGGCACTCAGTAGGCTCTCGGAAGCGGAAGCTGTGACTGTGACCAGACATCCCGGGAGAAGAGGGCTGCCCTCCAGGTCTGGACACGCAGACGTGATGAGGTGGGAGAACGGGGTGGGGGCAAAAGGAAAAGAGAATAAGAGCATTTCTGACCGAGGAAACAGCAAAGCAAAGGCATGGATAAATATGAAGTTGGGTGTAAGGTGTTGGAAGGCTCCCTGTCGAAGAGCTGTTCAGGGAATTTTCTAGAAGGAGAGGTCTGGGTTCAGAAGCCTCCCCTTACTCTGCAGCCTCTGCACAGCTCCTGGTTAAATCCAGGCCCCGTTGGAATTTCGAGAGAGCCAGATCTAGATTAGATGGTGAGCCACTGCCTGCCAGCCTTGTGGATTTCGTGCACGTCCGTGCTGCCGCCATCCATTTCATCTCATTGCTATGATGTCAGTGATAAATGCCAAGTTTGATCCCTGCATTCTTTTCATTGCAAACTACTATGTTAAAAAGTAATGACAGGCTAAAATTCAGTTCACTCCAGCAAGGATTTATTAAGCATCTACTATGTGCCTAGCACTGTGCCTTCGATTATGATAGGTGGACTTAATTTATTCATGCTTCAGTTTACTCACCTCTTAAACCAAGCTTGAACCAAATGGCTCTGAAGGGTTTTTGTTTTGTTTTGTTCTTAGTTCTAAACTTAGAGGAAGTCCTCAAAGAGCTTAGAATTTTGCTGGGAGGATGATTTTACTTTTGCTGTGAGAAAAATTGTGTAAAACAAAATATGAACATAACCAAGTACGTGTGTGCTACTAATCAGCTTAATTCTGAGTTCAAAATCATAGCTGTTAAGCAGAGGTCAGCAAGTCTGGGCACAGTGTACATGTGAATACCTAGTGTGGGGAGAGCATTCCGGAATTGGGCTGCAAAGAAGGCAGCTCCAAATCAGACCTCAAATCACACACAGCTGTGAGAGGAGAGAACGTTCAGATGCCACTTTCCCTCTGAGAGTCTGTGAACCCAGCCTTTGCTCGACTTGAAATGATTAAAGGCGAGGTTTTTCCGTTTCGGGTCTGGTGGGAAGATTTCTGTGTTTGGCGATGGTAATCACAGATGGATTGAGACGATTCGTTCCCATTCTGCTGCTTACGAACAAGCACAATTAGAAGCTGACAGCAAACACGCTTCACAAAAATTATCACATTTAGTGTGATTCCCATAATAAAAACAGGAGCAAGCACAGGAGTCTTTTCAATTTACACAAAGAACCCTGGGGTCTCTTGACAGTCACTGCTGATCCAGTGTTTCTGAGTAAACTTTATTAGGAAAACAGATTGAAAACTCCCGAGGTTTAGTTAAATCTTGGTTTAAAACACACACACATTCACACGCCATGCCTGCTCTCACACCTTATTTATTCTCTTTCTTTAGCCAAAGCATTCATATTAATACTACCCAGATATTAGAAGGAAGGGGTGTGGAGGGTCCTACTGCCATCACATTCTATGTGCGTAGTGACGTGCCAAGCCTTGAAGAGGCTTCCTAGGCATAGCTGGCTTCCAATCTTATTGTAACTAGCAACGCTCATTAGTGTACTGTTGTACTTTAAGAAGCCTTTTATAGATGTTATCTGATTTAATCCTCATAACAATCCCCAGAGCTATAGAAATAGGAAGTATTTTCTATGTTGTTTTATAGGGGAAAATGGATGTTCAGAGAGGAGAAAAGTAACTTCTTCAAAATCACCCTGCTATTAGGTGCTGGGGCAAGCCTTGAATCCTGGGATGGGCCTTGCCTCCATTTTCATGTCCTTGACACTTCAGGCATCAGGGAGGCAAGAAATGGACACACAAATTACGTATTCATTCCAAAATATTTGTTGACCGCCTATGTTATTGCTGCCTACTAGGCATCCTATTCAGTGGAGTGGAGTGGTGCTTGTCACTGCTTTGTGTCTCATCAGCACCTTTTGGGAAACTGCCCCTCTCCCATTCCACAATAGTCCGGTTCTCTCTACTCGATTTGGTGAAGGCTGACTCCACCCTCCTGCCACAAAGGAGGGGGGGGTGTCTGTCCCTGACTGGCCAGTTAGAATACTCCACATACCTATGCCACCTGTGATTGGTTCAGACGTAAGCATGTGACTTCAAGTGGGCCAATCAGAATCTGCCATAGGACTTTTCACCAAAGGTTTCAGCAAAAACATTTACGTCTTTCTCTGGAACTTCCAGGGGCCACATTGCCTCCATGGGGAGAGAAAGTGTCTGAGGATGGAGCAAAGAAAAAGCAAGTAGAGCTGAGAGATAAAGAGTACAAGACCCCTGATGGCTCTTTTGAACTCTGGATCCAGCTGGACAAGACAGAGAGGACTCTCCCATTCTATTGGATAGAGAGAAGACAGACAACAAACCAATAAAAAATATAATATTATAAATGTATATAAAATTTCAAACTGTGGTATTAGGAAGGTAAGCACAGGCAGAAAAGCTTTGATTCAGACAAAAATACTATGGTTAGAAGAGGGATCATTAAGTACAGTCCAAGAAGGACACGTATGATTTACTGGCGAAGGTACCACCTATGTTGGATTTTGAATAATAGGAATAATAATGATGACAATCATCTTAATAACGACGACCAAAACAATTGCAACAGCTAATATTTATTGACTCAGTATATCTTAAATTATTTCATTTAATTTTCACAAATCCTGCGAGGTAGGAGTTACTATATCTGTGTTTTACTGGTGAGGAAATGAGGATGAGAACAATGAAGTAACTGGTCAAGGGCCATAGCTGGTCAATTGCACAGCCGGGCTTAAACTGAAGCCTGGCTCCAAAGCCCCTGCTTTTTTTTTTTTTTTTTCCTGCGGTACGCGGGCCTCTCACTGCTGTGGCCTCTCCCGTTGCGGAGCACAGGCTCCGGACGCGCAGCCTCCGGACGCGCAGGCTCAGCAGCCATGGCTCACGGGCCCAGCCGATCCGCGGCATGTGGGATCTTCCTGGACCGGGGCACGAACCCGTGTCCCCCGCATCGGCAGGCGGACTCTCAACCACTGCGCCACCAGGGAAGCCCTTTAAGTTTTTTTGGTATTTTTTTAAAAGCCCCTGCTTTTTAATTTCTAGGGTGTGTTGCCAGCAAAGTGGGGAGTCACGTTCCAGATGGGAGGTACAATCCAGAAATTTTCCATAAGAGGAACAAAAGGGGAAATTTTGGGCTTATGTCAACGCTGTTCTTTAATATCTTAGTATACATCTGTTGACACAAATCGTTTATCATCTCCTGGCACATGCCTGGCACTGGGATACAGTGTACACAAGACTCAGTCCCTGCCCACAGGACCTCACCCCTCACCATCTGGAGATAACACAAACAAGTGAAACCGCATGCAACCCTGGGCTGAATATAAGTTTAATTTCCCATTGCTCCTTATTCAGGCTTCTCCTCTGCTTCTCCCTCCCCTTCATCACCCTTTATTTCTCATTTTTTACATCTTATTTCTCTTTCTGACTGGAGCTAAGTTGGAAATGGAACCTTTAGTGGTGGACAATTAGACAGTAAGTCCCCTTGGCTTATGTACCACTTGATCCATCACCTGCTGTTTTGCTTTCTATGAGTTACTGTGTGTGAATTACATATGAACTGGATGTGAAAATCCAGCCCCATCAAATGCAGACCTTTCCCTGTTCACTCCCCCTCCCCCCTTTCACTCCATCGCTCTTATTCATTGCTATTCCTCTCCCCACTCCCCAGGTCTGACAAAAGCAGATTCTTCAAAATTGTCCTTCTGGGACTGTCTATTTCATTTTGAACTTGACACAAAATTACTATTTTTGACAGGTGAACTTTTCAGCATGCTTGATACAAATATTTTAATATCCTGTTACCTAAGCTGAGGGAGAGATAAAGTTTTACACCAGACACCTACAGTGGCAAGGGGATACGTTTTCTGGTGACTGATTTAAAGGTACAGTAATAACAAAATGGTTAATGAGCTAACCATGCTTGGTAGGGCAAAGGTCAACAGGGAAAGCAAACCCAGTAACTCAGCCAGAGCTATGGGACCCATGTGAGGGAAGAAATGCTGCCTGTCAGACAGTGCAACAGTTTCACCCCAAGTTCATTCCCAAGAGGTTAGAAAGGAGAAAAGATCGGCTGACATCTAGAATGTCTCCTGACTTACTCCAAGGGATAGAGAGCAAGTGGGAAGAAGTGGCTTGGGTGACAAGAAGGGAAGGCTCACGAGTGCTGGTGTGTAGGATGTGATAGAATGGTGATTGCTGTCACTGAAGTGTTGTATGGTAGGTCATTTGGGTAGAAGAATAGGTATCAAAATATTGCATATTATCTCCAAGTCCATATGATTAGCCAACCAGAAAAAGATGGAGACTTAGGCATGGGAAGGCAATAACGCTGGCAGGGCAGAGCCTCTGAGAAACCAGAACTGACCTTCGCAGCCTTAGGAACCCCTAAAACAATACTAGCAAATAGAACTTTCTGGAATGATGGAGAATATTCTTTTCTACACTAATTTGGTAGCCATCCCATGGTTACTGAGCACTTAGAATGCGGCTAGTATATCTGAAGAATTGAGTTTTTAACTTTAATTTTAATTAAATTTAATCACCACTGTGGCTTGTGGTTACTGTATTGGACAGCACAGCTCTGCAAGGTGGGAACCTCAGAGGAATCTCTAAGATGCTGGCTTGGGTACTTCACCCTTAATGGAACTCAGCTTCTCACAAGTTTCTTTTCTCTCTGCCAGCTGGTGTCTTTATCCTCTGTGATTCTTTTCTCCAACTCAAGTTTCTGCTGTCTCCTGGTTTCTGCACCTTGATGATTCTGACTTACATGGACCATCTGCTCTCTATATCAACAGTATTAATTTTCTATTGTTGCATAACAATATCACCAAAAACTTAGTGGCTTAAAATAACACATATTGATCGTCTCATTCATTTTCATGGCGTGGGAGTCTGCAGGTAAGGTTTAGCCGTGTCCTGCTTTAGGGCCTCACAAAGCCGCAGCCTCATCTGAGGCTTGACTGGGGAAGGGCCAGCTTCCAAACTCATATGCTTGTTGGAAGAATTTAGCTCCTTGCAGGCTGTTGGACTGAGAAATTCAGTTTCTTGCTGGCTGTTGGCTAGAGGTTGTCCTCAGCTCCTTGCCATCTGGGCCTTCCCGAAGGGCTGCCTGCTTCTTCAGAGACAGTAAGAGAGAAGTCTCCTCTCCAGATGGGTAGTACAATCTCATGCAATGTAATCATGTACCCAGATGCACATAATCACACACGTCCTGTCACCTTTGCTATATTCTGTTGATTAGAAGCAAGTCACAGATCCTGCCCATGCAGAAGGGGAGGGGGCTACACAAAGGCATAAACACCAGGAGGCAGCATCCTGGGGCCACCCTGGAGCTGCTCCTTCATGCCATTTCCAGCCTAAACTCGTATGGCATTTGGCTCATTTTCTTGGTGTTCCTGTTCAAGTTTTAGAAAGAAAGAAATAATCAACCTGGCTCATTCCTTTGCACCTGGCTGCCTTCTACATCCCAGCCTCAGGTTGGGTGGGCCACCTCTCTGTGTGGATCAGCCTTGTCCAGGGGTGAGGTTACATGGTGGGCATGATTGGGTCAGGCAATGACTGAGTCCCTTGTACAGAAAGTCAAATGGGGCTGCACCCAGCAACGTGGGTCTGTGGTCAGGTCATGCCCTGCACATGTAAAAGGCATAGGAAATTCTACTCCCAAAGACTGCTAGAGGCAAAGAGGTTTTCTTTATTCTCCTTCTTTTGCTCACAGCCTTTATCTGAGGTCCAGAGAGAAGAGGAGAGCTAGAGGGAAAGGGACCCTTTGAAACTGGATCCAGTTACATTTTAGACAAATTAAAGGAAATGTTACTTCACAGAGTAGAAAGTAACCTCACGGAATGCCTCATTCCAAAAGCAAAGAGAGCTAGGAATATAAATGGATTAAAAGATATAAATGACATAGTCATAAATTATGTCTATGAAAATAATCCAAATGATTAGCAATATGGGAACAGTTAAACAAATTATGGCAAATTAACATCATGGAGTGTTATACAACTTTTAAGAATGATTATATGAAAACTAAAACAATGTAGAAAAGTATTTTTGATCCAAAGCTGTAAGAAAAAACCCAGAATACAAAAATTTATATATGAAAAATTACGACTTTGTAAAATTATATATGCATGGAATGGAGCATGGAAAATGTTTGATTATAAGAGTATAAGTGTTTTTTCTTTAAATATCCTTTGTTGTTATTATAAAGCTTATTATGAAAAAAAGTTTAGAAATAAATGACTAATAGCTAATGTTATTTGACCTAACTCTGTGCTAAATACTTTCCATGCTTTTAACAGGGTGGTCCCAGCTGTTATCCTTAATTCACAGATGAGGAAACTGTGGCTCCAAGAGGTCAAATAACTTGCTCAGCCAGATGGAGGGATTTGAAACCAGGCTGACTAGGTTTCATGTTGAACTAGGGCTGTTTAAATCAATCTGAAGTATGATGGGCAAAGCACGTGAGCCTGTAAGCTCTTCAGTGACTTGTAGAATATTTGAAACCTAATAAAACAAAACGGTGCATTCAGTCCAACTGCAAGCACACACTTGATAAATGTAAGATGACATGTCCATAGAATATAATATTATATTAACACTATTGTAAAGTTTAGGATTCACAACCATTAAAGTTTATCGTTTTGCAAGAATTCCTGATTGCCTGTGGTGATTGTTGCAAAATCATTGCCAATTATAAATCAAATGAGTTGCTTTTAGCCAAATAATTTCACCAGTAACGTTAGAAAAATGATTCCCCAAATTTTTGTAGGGAGTATAGGGTGTAGGTACAATGAAAAATATTGGATATGGTATGGGATCTAAAACCTGTAAAAGTCTTCGAAGAGACCTGTCCAGAGCCCATGCTGTCAGCTGTTGTCTGTTCTGCCTCTTTCCTACACAAGCATGACCTTTTGGAGCAGTGGGGAGAAGTGGAGAAGGAAGATGGTAAGGACCAGGGACAAGGGTCGGGGGAGTGGCAAGAGGGGGAGGAGGGGGCGGTCAGGGGGTGAGAGGCATCTCTCAGCCACAGGACAATGCACTCCATGCATCCCAAAGCTGACTCTGTATGATGTAACACCTGAGTTCTGATTCTTCTGCTCTCATGAGGTTATGAGGTGTGTGTGTGTGTGTGTGTGTGTGTGTGTGTGTGTGTGTGTGTATGCACACACGTGCATGTGTGGCATTTGCGTGTGTTGCTCAGGGGCTGTGTCCGTGGCAGGAGCCCTTGAGGTAGGGTACCCCTATCTTTCTTTGCAGTAACAATTTTATGGGTCCACATTTTTCAGCAGTTTGCAAACGCAAGCTGTAGCACTCTCTAGAACCAATCCCATGCTTTCGGGGAAGCTGAACTGTGCACTGTCTTTAAATAATGACCTGCGAGTTGTTAAACAGTCAACCTGCCAGCACTCCTGAGTGAGGGCTTAGTAAACTACTAGAGCTTGCTTTCATCTTTGCAGCTAATCACACCCCTTTCAAAGCAGATTTTAACCCAGGCTTTGCTCTATGTGGAAGCCACATTCAGGGGGATTTTAAGGGCCCATCCCAACAGCATCCTCAGTTTTGGGGGTATCCATTAGGGCACTAATGTTCTCTCCTAAAGCAAGTGAACCAGAATGCTTTGAATGTAGAGTTGCTTGAAATGTCATTAATAGGTTTTCCTCCCCCTTTTCCATCCTTTCCCCAGACTTCTTTCTCTACCAAAATATCATTCTCGATTTACAGGTGGCTTCTGAATATAACTTTTCACTGAGTCACTCAAAACGAGTTTATGAGAGGAGGCCTCTCTGCCCCAACTGTGAGGCATTTAGGGCCCAAGATAACATCTCGGGACTGGGTCCTCTTACATTTCTAGCCTTGCAAACTCATTTTTGATGACACCCTTTAAATGACGTTCATGGCCATTTTTTTCCTTTCTGACCAAGCACTGGGATCTCACTGTGATAACTACGGGCTGTATGTTACTCGATCGGGGTAATGTAGAATAATTACTGGCCCATTGCACTTCATTACGCCACTGTAATCGGTGGAGGCTTGATGTTTCAGTTATAGCTGCTCTGAGAATTGAGCTGACATGGATACTGTGATAGGAATGATAGGGCGAGGGGGCCCCCATGCAAATGGCGGAAATCAGGTTCTGAAATGCAATATGCAGCTCAGCCCAGGACATCTGCTTCGCGTCTCTCATTTTCTCTCGGAAACAATATGATCATGGAATAAATGAGTCCTTCAACTTGTATTATGCCTTATAAAAGGTCATTGAAATGCCAGAGAATGTTAAATACCACGGAAATATTTGGAGAATAACATTCCATGGTACATCATCTAAGTGTTTTAACGGTCAGTTTCATGGGCCCAGTAGACACCCTCCTTCAGTATAGATCAATCTGTAGATAGCTTTTTAATATTTACCTGGTATAAAACAATGATCGACCATCCAGACTTGTAAAAGGACTATAGAGTCACCATATACTTTATCATCTGAAATAGGGCACTTTAGAGAGAATGGAGTTATATTAATAATTACACTGGGACAGGGGCATAAATTTGGACTGTTACCAGGAAAATGAGGCCTATGGCACCCAAGACATAGGGCACAGCTATGATCTTTGTTCACTGTCCTTTTCCTTACAGCCAAAGCTAGTGTCACCTGGAGAGGACAAAGGTTATGAGCTTGGCCCTTCAGCCCCCTGGCTGGGTGAGATGCATCCCACCGGCCCTTCTAGTCCAGCAAGGAGATGTTAACATAGGCCTGGAGCTTCCGAGAGAAATCTAGGGTAAATATAGAGATGAGGGAGTCATCCCTGCAAATGGGCATGTATGTATACCTTCAGGGGAAAGCCCCACCTTGGCAAATATCATTATGGAAGCCATGGACGGAAGAGGAGGAGCCTTGGAAGCAGGAGGGGGAAGAGTCTAGAGAAAGGAGACCCAAGACAGTGCAGGATCATGTGAGGTGAGAGACGGATGCACAGACATTCATCGGATCTGCCGAGAGGAGAGTATGGCGGCCAGCATCCCCCAAGGTGGCCTCCGATGGTGCTACCTCCAGGTATTCACATCCTGTGTGGTGTCTCCCACACCACTAGGGATGACTTATGTAACCAGTAGGGTATTGCTGAAATGATAGAGTGTGACTTTTGAAACCAGGTCATTGAAGACACTGCGGCTTCCCCATCCTTTCCCTTTGATCACTCGCGTGTTATGAAGACACTCAAGCAGTCCTGTGGTGGGGTCCTCATGGTGAAGAACCGAGGGCTCCTGCCAAGGACAGTGGCAGTGAGCCATCTTGGAAACAATCTGGTTACAAAGAATATGTTCCCTTTAGGTTTCCCACAAGCAATGTCCACCAGCTTCTTTTCAAGGAAATGATACTGTAAGATGCCACTAACAATATGATTTAAGACACTGTGTGCAAAAATCTGCCTTATTACTTTATAGCCATGCTTCTCGTTTTCCAGGGAAATAGTTTGAGCCTCCTTTTAACTTTTTGTCCCCCATCCCACATTTTTCTATAGATAAAGTTTTATGGCACGGGACAACCCATATAAAATGCATCCACAATGATTCCTTTAAGCGGGTCAATTTGTTCAGGCCACCTGGAATTAGTGGATGATGTCCAAATGGCATAAACCTTTTCTGAAAGACAACTGCAGTGTCATCACGTGATCCGAATCTGTTTGACTGAAAAAAAATGGAGGCTGCATGGCCCTGCCGGAGTTTTCTGACATTCACTTCCTTTGAAGAACAAAACTGTGTGTGGCATTTGCAGGGTGAGCTGAGTTTTCTCTATTAGCTTCGTCCAGACCCAGACCCTCCCTTTGCCCTGTGTTTCCCTGGCTAAATCACATCCCTGATCCACTCTAAGTCATGAATTAATAAAGAATCAACCAACTGCCCTATCTGGAGAAGCCTGTTTAATCTTTCATGGCTGGCGCCGGGAAGGATGCCTTTTGAATGGTTATTTCTTTTCTTTTTATTCCATCCCCCTGAAGAGTTGATCAAAACAAATGCTGTCTCATTTTCTTATTTTGTTTTGTTTTGTTTTTTTCAGGTAATTTAAAAAATACTTGGTTTTACAAAATGAGAAAGGAGGGGAGGAAAGCAAACATTCAGGGCTGCTGTATAGGTTCTGCACTTTACAAGATGTGCAGTAAAGGAGGGCTGTGTGGCTAAAATCCAGACCCCACTCCACTTGTCCAAATGTGGGCCCTGGCCCGGGGCCATGTCCATTGAGAGGAGAGGCACCTATTGGCGAGTCACATGGAAGCCCGTCTCGGGTAACACCGGTCCCACCAACATCATTTCTTTCCTCCTTCTCCTCTTTGTCTTCTCTTCTCTTTTCACCTTAGCAAAAATCCTATATGAAGTCTCTTGTAATTTGTTTTCCTCCCCGAGGAAAGGTTAATTCTTGTAGCCGTAATTCATTTACAGGAAATTAGACACAGGAGCAGTTGGACGTCCGAGATAATTTGAAAAGCCCCTTTGAAGATCTTTCCTTCAGGTGCACTAAAGGCCCTGTCCCCAGCCTGAATTCCTGATGGGGCCTCAAGGCATCACACAAGTGTGTACCCTGTGGCGAGACTGGTATCCAGGGAAGGGTTGACTGGGGCAGGACACTCACGTTGGAATGTCTGGGGGTAACTAGACAGGACTGGGGTTCAGAACTGACTTTTCTCAGTATTCCCTGCTCTTCCCATCCTCAAACTCTTCCTTCCAAGGGTTTTAATGAAGCTTTTTTTTTTTTTTTTTTTTTTTTTTTTTTGCTGTACACGGGCCTCTCACTGTTGTGGCCTCTCCCGTTGCAGAGCACAGGCTCCGGACGCGCAGGCCCAGCGGCCGTGGCTCACGGGCCCAGCCGCTCCGCGGCATGTGGGATCTTCCCAGACCAGGGCACGAACCCGTGTCCCCTGCATCGGCAGGCGGACTCTCAACCACTGTGCCACCAGGGAAGCCCTAATGAAGCTTTTTAATGTTTGGTGTCAGCCCAAGATGTTGGGTCATTTTTCATATTCATATAGCATCACTATCTCCAGTTTATCTGTCATTAATAGGGCCAGAGGACAGAAATCCACAGATAATTCAAAAGTTCTTGATAAAGGAAAGTTTTCATTTTCTCTCCTATATTTCTTAGTCGGAGCCGGCACAAGCCATGGAAATGACACATTTGAGTTTTATCCTGGTCCTTCTCCATCTCCTGCCATGGCGAGAGCCGTGGGCTGATTTAGGAAGGTTGCTATATTTTATTGTCTTCACGACATTATATTTTCTTCTCTTAAGAGCAGCATTATGTAGAATGGTCTGGAGTCGACTCCTCATTTTAATTTTCCTAACAGGCTTGGAAATGTGAAAAGCCTTGCCTGACCAGGGGCTAGTCATACGGCAGAAATGCAAAGTCTAAACTCCATGAGACGTTGCTGCGTTTCGTTTGTTTAGTCCGCCCCCTCCTTCCACTCCCCCCATTTTTCCCTGTGTGATTGGAGTTGCTCGGAGCACAGGAATCACCTTCATGAAATGCTTACTGTCCCACACAACATGATGTAGTAGCGATGACAGGTGACTGGTCTCTAAGCCAGTATCTAAGGTTGTGCTGGCTTCAAAACTTTCTTTTTGGCTTAGCATTATTAGTTTCTCATCTCTTTTCTAAACTCTTTGGCAGGGAAATTATTCTTAAAAGTTCTCAAGGACAGCCAGACATTGGAATATTATTCAACACTGAAAAGATATGCGTTATCAAGCCATGAAAAGACATGGAAAAAACTTAAATGCATATCACTAAGTGAAAGTAGCCCATCTGAGGAGACTACATACTGTATGATTCCAATTATATAACATTCTGGACAAGGCCAAACTATGGAGACAATAAAAAGATCAGTGGTTTTTCAGGGATGGGATGGGGGTGGGATAAATAGGCAGATCAGAGAGGATTTTTAGGGCAGTAAAAATACTCCGTATGATATAATAATGTATCCATGTCATCATACATTTAACTAAACCTATGGAGTGTACAATACCAAGAGTGAGCCCTAAAGTAAACTTTATGGACTTTGGGTGATTATGATGTATCATTGGTTCATCCTTGGTAAAAAATGTACCATTCTGGTGAGTGGTATTGATAATGGAGGGGGGAGGCGCTAGGCATGTGTGCAGGAAGGGGTGTATGAGAAATCTTTGCACCTTACTTTCAGTTTTATTGTAAACCTAAAACCACTCTAAAATGTTGTCTTAAAAAAAGAGTATTCAAGGAACTAAAGCTAAAGGACATCTACACTGTGACTCAGCCCACACCTGGGTACATGATGACAGAAGTGAGTGCCTGTGTCCACAAGAATGTTCACAGAAACTTGATTCATAAGAGCCAAAAGCTGGAAACAACCCAAATGTCCACTGACAGCAAGAAATTGTGCTAGATGTGCAACGGAATACTACACAGCAGTGAAAATGAACAGATCATTGCTACAAGCAATAATGTGGAAACATCTTGCAAACACACTGAGCAGATTCCCAGTGGGCTTGTAGCTTTGCCTTTAACCTGGGTCCACTGCTGGAGGCACTGATGCCATACCTTTCTCTTACCAGCATCTTTCCCCCAGGTGCCTGAGTCTCATCTGCCACACCCACAGTCATGGAGCATCATACGGACCGATCTTCTTGAACCATGTTGGTGTGACCTGCCTATGAGAAAGCCCACTACGTGGAGCCTCTTATTGTCATGCCCATTGCTTGATGGACCCCCTGATTGCGAGCAGGCCCCTCTGACACCATATATTGCACTTCTGGGCCTCTGAGAAACAGCCCTACAGGTGGACCACTTCACTTACATACTGGCCTCAGCTTCCTCTCACTCCCCATTGTGTCATGTTGACAAGACCCCAACCACACAGTGCACTCCCGCAACCCAGACTGGGACAGTTTACCCCCACCAGCTGCTGTATTTCTGATATGCCCATTATCACTCAGAGTACTAAAGAAAACCCAGATCTTTTGTTAAACACCATAAGACCTACAATGAAATGTATATTAACACTTTCTTTTGAGCTCTTTCTTGTGGCATTATCTTTGGAGAGGAAAATCTCTTTTGCAACTGCCCATTAACCATTCATGTTTTGAGGTACGGGGAGAAAAAGGAGAAAGGAGAAAAGATAAAGGGATAATGCCCATGAGACAGTCCACTGGACAGGTTCACGACGTGAAGCGTTTCAGACATGTTCGATCTGTCTCTATAATTTTGTTATTCATGAGACATAAAGGGAGTGAGAGAGCAAAGTAAACACAGCTACTTAGGAGATGGATGGAGCACACAAAGAGAAACGAAGCCACAAAACACAGCAAAAGAGCAGAGCATTATAGGCAGAAAAATTACATCTGGATTATTCTGCTTAAATAGAAGAAACATAAATCACACCAAGGGGCTCATGCAATGTGCACTGGAGTGATAATGAACAGAACAGCCCTGTCTGCCCTCTCTCTTCCTTGCTGAGTTGAATCTTCCCCCTCCTGTGTGATCTTGCAGAAGTCCTGGGAGCCAGACATGGTCCCCGTTCTCCTGCTTAGTCCTGCCCAGTCCTGTCCCATCCAGCCCTGTCCACTGTGGTCTTGCCCCCGCTCTCCACTCTCACTGACTATTTTCTGCCCCTGCTATTATGCTTCCCTACTCATTCCATTGGTTATCTTTGAATATGTTTTCGTCTTTGCTTCTGTCTCAGACCGCAAGCCTCTTGAAGGTCCTTGTGTCTTTGTACCTTTCTTCTGTGCCCTGGGCTAAAAATTCTTCCATCTAGCAGGTACACAGTATATTTGTATACTTAAATATACTCGTATGTTGGTTGGTAAATTAATTTCAAGTGCTAGTGACTACATTTTTCTGCATTCGGGGCTGTGAGCAGAAATTCTGCACGCACAGCACTTTTGCAGGCAGATGGTTAATTATCACTGAGCCACCTACTACAGGACCCTATTTGGGCAAACATGTCCATTTATAGCAGCTGTTACTCTTAAAATACCTTCAATAGATTGACAAAAACAATGCAACAGGGTCAAAGATTTTCAATAGTAAATATTTTTGTCTAGATTTCACCAATTAAGTATATTTGGAGAGTCACTGAGATTTGAGAACCGATGTCTTTTACCCAATAAGGATATCATAAAATGAGTGATCTGTTTACTCTACTAATCTTTTGAAATGTCTCAATTTCCTTTGAATAAGAAATAGCAGAAAGGCTGAACTGTGTGATTCTATCTGGGTTCTAAAGTCATTGTAAATCAGAAATACCCTATATTCCCCCTCAGCCTACAAAAGTTGCATTTATCCACTTATCTTTTTTAAAAAAATATTTATTTATTTAGGCTGCTCTGGGTCTTAGTTGCGGCACGCAGGATCTTTAGTTATGGCATGAGGGATCTTTTTTCAATTGCGGCATGTGGACTTCTTAGTTGCGGCATGCATGCAGGATTGAACCCGGGCCTCCTGCGCTGGGAGTGTGGAGTCTTACCCACCAGACCACCAGGGAAGTCCCTCATCCACGTTTCAATTTGAATAGTCAGTGATACCTAGAGGGAAATGTGCATTTTAAAATTCCAGACATGAGTCACACATTGTGTTTATCTCACGTGTATGGGGCAGTGAGTGTAGAACCTTTTCTGTGCCTGTGTTTCGTCATTTATGAAATGAGGATAATAGAACCTCATAGCGTTGTTAGGAGGGTTAAATTAGTTAATATTTAATATGTAGTCTTAATGACTGACACGTGGTAAGCACTATATAAGTGTTTGCTGAAGAAATAAAAATAAAATAAATTTAACTCTCATGGCAATGCTTTGTGGTCAGTGCTTTCCAAAGTCCTTCTGCCAAAAATAATTTAAAACTTTCATTTATTTTCTATCCTTAGATTTACAAACAGTGGATATCACCAAGCAATCTTCTCTAACCCTTGGTGGCAACTATTTGTACAGCCTAGCTGACTCAACTTTACTTGTTTTGAATAAATAAATATAATTATATCTGTCCTCAAGGCCCCTAGAAACATTTTTCCAACACCGAGTGAAAAGATACACCGCCATCTTTTTCTGGAACTGGCTAAGTCAGTTTCACACTTGACAAAGGAGAAGCTTAGTGGAATGGGAAAATGTCTTAAAATATTAATTATATATTACTGAGTTTCATAAATTTTTAAATTTTCTGAAAGGCACTAACAACAAGAACCTGTAATGACTCCAGGGAAATGACACATTTGCATTTTATTAGTTAAAATAAGTGCAGTAATACTCTAGTTTTCTGATTGTCACTGAAAAATGGACCATTTAATGTGTATACATTTTTCAGACAACTGTATCTTGGTCCTTCAATTGTAAAAACTGATCATTTTAACTTTTTTTTTTTAATGATGGGAATAATCACTCACTTTCTATCTTTCAGATCGTATTGGAAAATATAAAAAATGCCGAACATAATGTTAGCTTTTTTGTATGGGAAGCAAGGGTCAACATTTACTTTACTAAACAGTATTACAGTAACATCTTCAGATATCTTGAGGCGTGAGAGGACTCTTTGCCTCTGCACTGAATGGACCCACTGCTGATGCCTTATTAAATGTTGTGCTGGGATTTTATGTTTTTATTAGTTCACAGAACACTTGTTGGGTTTCACTTGTGAGGTATCAGTGATTGAAAGTAATTAAAACTATTAGTTTCTGGGGATTAAGGAAAAGAAAAAGTAGAGCAAGTCGGTGTTATATAAGGGTGCATACTTATGACCACCTGCTCAACAGCAAGGGTAGGTGCTGTTGGTGATTAAAAGGAAGGAAGATAAGAGGGGAAAGGGGGGAGAGAAGGAAGAGGAGAGGCAAAGAGTATCTGGAAACTTCTCTTTCCCACCTGTTACTGGTACAACACGGAGACTGAACCTGCCCCAGAACTGGGAGGTCCGATGGAGACGATGGAGGGTGCTGGGTTCTGGAGAACCTGGATCCAGAGGGGCGCCACAACACAGACTCAGCTCCAGAGAACATGTTCTGGCTGCTGGTGGGTGCACCCATGCACCCTTCCTTGGTGACACCATATGGATTAGGAAAATGAAGCTGCCTTATCCTTCCATCTGGAAGGGAGTCCAAGCTATTTTAGACATTCTAGAATGTTTTCACCAAAAAGAATAGTCTGGCCCAGAAAAGTCAAATTCTGCCAGCCTTCTAACACATTGCTCACAAAAGCTGTTTATTGATCAGGCTGAATTTTAAAAGTTAACGGCGGTGAGTTTTTTGAGTTAGAAAAGAAACAAACAAATAAATGTGTAAACGGCCTTAAATAATATAGGAAAAATTCTGAGCATCTGACCTTGCTGTGTCCCACTTGCAGCATGAGTTAGCAAAGCTGACCTGGTAAGGCCTGATCATTGCTCTGGGATGCTCCGCCACGTGGTTCTTCTTGTCTCATCCGGTTATTGCTGCATTTCCCCAGGCCTTTGAACTGATCGTGCCAAGTCAGGAGCCCACAGACATTACTGGGCCCCCAAGAGCATCTTGAGAATTGAATAATGACTACAGACATGTCTTTGGGAGAAACACAAATGTAACAGGGTTGGTTTTGACATTCATTTTTATCGGTATTGTGATTATGATCATGGTCTGTCCTTGTATCTGATCTAATTGCTTTCTAAAGCCCTCTCCAGGTGTTAATTTCTTAGCATGGGGCAACTGCTTGGGTTGAGTCAGCCAAAGTCTTCTCCTCAACCCACTCCTTCTTTAAGGAGAAGGAGGCAGTATATTTTCATAAGAGAAGATTTTGCTAAATCTATTCCAGATATCTGCTTCTGTGACCACATCAGAACTTCATGACAAAGAAATTTTGCCAGATATTGAAATCCAATTAACTGTTATAATCATGCTAATGGCTAACATGTGCTGAACGCTTATGCAGTAGCAGGTGTGGCTCTGAGCAGCGGACGTGCATTAATTCACTGAGTGCGGGCTTCCCTGGTTGCGCAGTGGTTGAGAGTCCGCCTGCCGATGCAGGGGACGCGGGTTTGTGCCCCGGTCCGGGAAGATCCCACATGCCGTGGAGCGGCTGGACCCGTGAGCCATGGCCGCTGAGCCTGCGCGTCCGGAGCCTGTGCTCCGCAACGGGAGAGGCCACAACAGTGAGAGGCCCGTGTACCGCAAAAAAAAAAAAAAAAAAATTCACTGAGTGCTCCAGCAACTCCATGGTGCTAGTGTCGTCTGGTCCCAGGAGACGAATGGAACCCTGATCAAGCAAGCAGCTGGCTTGGGGGGTCACAGACCCTGGACCTGCCCTCCTGCTACCTCATCATCATGTCTATTAGGAGTTGACCTGTGTCTCAAAATCAAGTCCGAAACAGAGGTGAGAACCCAACTGCTGGTTAGAATTACCTGGGGTGAGGGGAGGGGTGATGTACAGAGTGTATAAAACTTCATACACTTCGCCCCATGTCTATAAATCCTGAAACCTGTGCTTTGCTGAGTCCGGCACGCAAGATAAAGTGGACTGTGGGATGACCCTACAAGGGCAGGAATTTTGTATAAATACAACATATACGTGAAAGAAGCCAGTCACAAGGGACCATGTAGTGTATGATTCCATTTATATGAAATGTCCAGAATAGGAAAATCCATAGCAACAGGAAGTATATTAGTGGTTGCCAGGGGCTGGAGGGAGGGGATTGGAAATGGGGAGTATTTGCTGGGGGTTATGAGTTTCTTTGGGGGATGATGAAAATATTCTGTTGATTGTGGTGATGGTTGCACAGCTCTGTGACTACTGAAAGCCATTGAAGGGTATGCTTTAAATGGCTGAATCATATGGGATGTGAATTATATCTTAATAAAGTAGTTATTACTAGTAGAAAACCCTCGATGTGTTGTATTCCAAGTGTCTCAAGGCAGAGAGAGCTCAGGAGAACTCAAGCACATGTGGATTTCATAGAAGTCGCTCATTAGAGGGAGAAATGGCTGATGAATTAAATTTATATAAATAATTTACGTTGATCATAAAAAATTAAAAGCAGCCATAATCTTGACACTTAGAAATAATCATTGTTAACATTTTCAGGTTTATCCTTGAGGATTTTTTTCTGTGCATATATAAGGTACACAGAGACACTGGATCATGCTACCTCCACTCTGTTGTAATTTGCTTTTCTCACTAAGCAACGTGCTATCATGGGGGCCCTCAAAGTGTGATGCCTGGGTCATCAGCATCAAAGTCACCTGGGCACTTAGAAAGCAAATTCTAGAACCCCATCCCAGGTTTGCAGAATGAGAAATTCTGGGGGCAGGGCCATCAATCTTTTTTTAACAAGCCCTCCAGCTCACCCTGACGCACACTCAGGTTTGAGAACCCCTGCCCTACCGTGACTGTGTGCATGTAAATATATATGGATTTCTGCCATAATTTTTAGTGACTCATATTCCAGTCTTTGGCTACTATAAGTAATGCTGCAAAGATCATCCTTGTACAGTCCTTGTGCACGTGTTTAATTATTTCCTCCACTACACTTCCAGAAATGTATTTACTGGGTCTAAGGTTTAGGATACGTACTTCCAAATTGCCCTCCAAGAGACCTTAATTTATGTTCCTACCTACAATGTATGAGAATGCCTATATGTTGTCTTACATTTTTGACAACTCTGCCTATTCTTTTTTAAAATTGATAATAATACAATAAGTAAAAAAGGTAGACCGTTGTGTTTTAGCTTATATTTCTTTGACTACTGGTGATATTGAACATTTGTATGTGGTTATTGACTATTTCTTCACTTGTGATTATCTTGTTTAGGTCCTTTATCCAAATTTCTATTGGACTTTTTATACACATATTTCTGGTGAAATTTAATATATCTTTAAATAGTAAGGATACTAGCCCCTGAATAGCACAAAAATTGAAAATATATCTTCTGTTTTTTTCCTTATAACTCTTTTTGCCATTTAGAATAAGTTTTAAATTTTAATGTTAGAAAATTTTATTTTGGTGCCATTCTTTCAAAGGAGTTTCTCATCAAGTTTTATAAAAATATTTATGTATCTTTTTGTTAGTACTTTTACATTAAATTGCTTAAGCCATGTGGAATTTATGTTGGTGTAAATTGTCTTTTTTTCCCAAATGGTTACCCCTAGATCCTTTATTGAATAGTCTTGGCTTTCCTGCTTGGTCTGAAATTCTAACCTTATTATGTATAAATTTTTTTTTATATGTTTGGGTCTGCTTCTGAATTTCCCAGTTTATTTAATTAATCTGTCTCTTTTGGAGTCAGTTTTGATGATCAGAATTTTAATACATTTTAGTAAATGCTCGCTCATTAGTATTTTTCTTTTTCCAGATTTTTTTCCTGGTTCTTCTCACACACCACAGTCTTCAAATAGACTTTAGTCAGGTTTGAAAAGAAGTATTGGAATTTTGACTTGGATTATGTTAAATTCATAGCATGACTTGTCAGTATTAATATCTTTAAATATTAGGTCTTTCCATCATGAAACATGGTATGTCTTCTGCGGTCGTCCAGCTGTCCTTTTGTATTCCTGAGTAGAGGTTTATGGTTCTTATTATACAGATTGTAGTCATTTTTTGATAAGTTCCTTTCAGGCATTATATTTTTATGACTGTTATAAAGCATGTCTTTTCTAAGTGGTTATAGACACATTGTTGATTTCTGTAAACTAAGTTTATAACCACCAGCCTCATTGAAGCCTCTTATTGGTTCTAATATTTCCTCATGGGTTTTCCAAGTAGACAGTGATGCTAATTTTTGTCTGCAATTTCCAGCCTTTACTTCTGCTGTTTCATGTTATTTTTTATCAGTTGGTACTTCTAGAACAACGTTAAGCAGTCGTAATGAGTAGGTATCTTTGTTTTGTTCCTTTTAATGGCAGTGTCTTCCATTTTAAAGTTAATCGTGATACTGGCTGTTAGTTTGAAAAAACAAATTATAGATATATGTATATGTATACATATAGGCACACCCATGTACATATACACACACATCCATCCATCCATTCATCATATCTGCTACTAGCTTATATTCTTGGTTGACTAAGAGTTTATTCTGGAAAAACATTAAAGTGTTATGGACATTACATTTTATCAAAAGTCCTTCAGGATCTATTGAGATGATAATGTGTTTTGCTCTCATTGCCCTATTTAACACATTTTCAGTTCAACATTTGTTGAGCATCTACTATGTTATTAGTCATTTTAATAAAAAACAGACACACACTATAAACTATAAACCAGAAAAGCTAAGTTATCTGGATTCCCACTCTTAGCAAATTAGAAGCTGCCAAACGGAAAGCAGGTTGGCTGTCCAGGAAATGCCAGTGGACCCGCACAAAATGTGGATTTCTGTGGTCCACACTCTGGCCACTCACTGGTATCATTTGGAGGATCTCTTAAAAAAAAACAAACAGAAAACTATGCCTAAGCCCACTAAATCAGTTTGTGTGTGTATATGTGTTCCGGGGGTGGAGTGTAAATCAGGCATCTGATTGATAAACACAGTAGTTAAAATGATGGTGCAATTTAACTGACTGATGTCCTCAGGTTTCCTGCAGTGGATGCTATGATTTTTATTATTGCTGTCATTATTACAATTAGGCTATCCATATGAAACTCAATTTTATAGGTAAAATATGGTCACATATCAGCAATTTCACGTGATCCAACCTAACATTATTATTTATAATGACCATTTATTGTCTATTATATACCAGCAACAGTATTAGTATTTTCTACAGGTCATATAATTTTATTTCCATAACAACAACTCCATGAAGTAGGGACTATCATTCCAATCTTCAAATGAGACGACAAGCTCAGAGAGGGTAAGGAAGTCAATAAAGTCACACAGCTAGTAAGTAGTAGAGTCTAGAGGCGGATTCAGGTCTGTCTGACCCCAAGTCTTACGTTTTTCTCTTTGATAAAGGACAGTCTTGGGTCTGCTTTGCTCACTGGTTTTCACTGGTGGGAAACGGACCCAAGAAGGGGAGTGAAGTTTGCTCAGTGCTCGTTTTAAGGGACAGTCCCGGGCTGCAGAGGGCGTGCACACCCCCCTGTCCATGGTGGTAATTTCACAGTTTCCACTCCATAGAGCAGGGGCTGTCAAAATGTGGTCCGCAGACCAGCAGCATCACTTGGGAACTTGTTAGAGAGTATATCCTCACCCCACCCCAGACCTACCGAATCAGAGATCTAGCAGGGTGGGCCAGCAATCTGTGGTTTAAGCAGCCCTCCAGGTAACTGGAATGCAGTTTAGCAGTTGTGAACCACTGCCCTGCGAAACAGTAATGACTGCTAACTTGTACGAGCTCTCGCTCTGCACAGATCTGAACCCATCCACTGCGGGTTCCTACAGGTAGGGGTTTATAATCATCTTAATTCCAGTTTGTACAGAAGCAGCTTTGGAGCCTGACAGAGGGTGAATGGATTACCTGAGGCTGTGCAGGGAGCAGCTGGCTGGGTCTGGGTTTGAACTTGGCTCTGAAGGGTGAGTCAGTGGCCTTAACCGCTAGGCTAAACCGCCTCCTGCTCCTCCCGTCCGGAAGTCTGGGCTGTCTCATTCTCTGTAGAGTGTCTCCAGTAAAGGCTGGAGGGAGAAGAGACGATACTGATGTCAGAACAGGGCTTTGGAGGAGATGAAGCAGCTCATCTACCATGGAGCGTCCTTAGGATGGGGAAGAAAGGGAGCCATGGTTTTGGTATAAAAGTTTTCATTTAGGAGGCTGGGGCATTCCAGATAAGCTGCCCTTGTTTTCTTTCCCACAGGCCAGATGCCTTTGTTCAGGCACTTTTCAGTGACTGCACTTCGTCTGCAGAATGACCAGTGTGAGTCGGGGGCTTTGTATGTTGAGGGTTTTACTGGGGATTATTGCAAGGCAAGAATAATGGTGATATTGTTTGCAGAGCCAAGGTGGAAAATCAGACCAGGGGGCAGGATTTATTTTTCTGCCGTAAAGCTGACGGGGGGGCTCTTCAAAAGTTCACTGACTGTGGCGCTGAAGTCTGTCCATTTGGAAGCACTCCTGGATGACGTGGGCAGATTCCCAGCAAATACTGTGCACACCCCTCTATCGCCAGGCATCCAATTCCCAGCGAATTTTGCAATATAGTGACAGTAATGGAAAGCAAAATGATCTCTAAATAATGGTTTAAGATGGCTACTTGATAAAGGGCACTGCAATAATTATGATCAATGGAGCATGGATTCAATATATATTGCCCATTTAGATGCACCAGATTAGCTTAACAGCTTTCTTTAATGTTCTGAGTATTTTGCGTGCGTGTGTGTGTGTGTGTAAGTGTGTGTGTGTGTGTAAGAGAAGGGGGAGGGTGAAGAGAGGCAGGGGGAGGGAAAGAAGAGGCAGCCTGCAAGCTGCTGTGAACGTTGCTGGGCTTCATAATGGTCAGTGTGGTTGAGGAGACGCAGAGCTGAGAGAGGAAAGAGATTCCGAAGTTGTGTGTGTGATCCATTACCGCACTCAAGTGTCCTGTGTTTCAGATGGGGGCTTTGCGGAGGGAGGAGGGAACAGGGGAAGGGGCAGAGGAGAGATATCTGATATGAGTTTTGTCACGTTGCAGAGGACACTTTCTGGATGACGAGTTGGTGTAATCACGGAAATTAGGCAGGCGGCTGGCCAAAAGAATCCCTCAACATTCCCGAAAGCAAGCGCCATCAACTAAGTGAGCCGGACAGGACTTTTTTTGGAAAGCCAGGCTAGCCATGGAAATATGTTTTACCAGGAGGTGGGTGGGAAATGATTTGCCTGACGTTGGTCCTAACCCTCCCCTCCCCAACACCCCCAGGAAGGAAATTTTCCGTGACAGCCTGTCTAAAAATCTGGGTCCATTCCTTAGCTTTTATGTTTCTGGGTTGATCCCAGGTAACACACAGGGTCTGTGATCAGTGTGTAATGATGAGGGCAGTGTGCCATATGCGCTGAAATTCCTTGGGATAATGAGGATAAAATGATTGCAGTCTAGTCCTGACTTGCTTTGATTTGTCAGTTAAAATAAAGGCCCCCGTCTCCACCCTTTCATGAAAGGACATCAGGAGGAAGGGTCACTGTTCACAGGAGGAGAAGCCAGTCCCCTAAACCCGATAATCTCCACTGATGTCCCTGCTGGTTTTGAGCAGGTGAGGGGCTAATTGACTTGATGGTTTTTAAGCCTGAAAGGCAGCTGGCGTTTAGATGATAATAGTAACAGCTAATGTTCACTAGCATTTACTCTGTATTGGGTGCTTTGGTGCATTGCTTCGGAAACTTTGCAAACTCACATCACCCAGGGAGCTCGTTCAAATGCAGATTCGGATTCAGTAGGTCCGGGGCGGAGCCTGAGGGTCCACATTTCTAATAGGTTCTCAGATGATGCCCGTGATACTGACCAGCAGACCACACTTTGCATAACTTCATTTGATTCTCCCATGAGCCCCTTGAGGTGGGTGCTGTGATGAATTCCGCTTTACAGAGGAAGAAACCAAGTTGACACTTAAGAGGTCAAGGGTCTTGCAGAATGTGGCACAGCTCTCCCAGGACAGGTCTTGAGATTCGAAACTAGGCTTTCCATCCTTCCCACCTTCCATCCTTCCCTTCCCTCAGCAACAGCCATGGGGATACACTAAGTGTGACACATGGCGGGGTGGGGAGATGGGAGCAGCAGCCTGGATTCCTGACTGGCTAGAGGAGAGACGTCTTGCAGAATTATCCGACCCAGATGGCATGAGGAAGAAATACGCTTAGTGGTATGAAGCCACTGAGATTCCAGGGCTCCCTGCAGCAGCTAGCGTTCATTATCCTGACAAAGCAGCATCAGATTCTGAACCACTCACAGTGCCTTTCACAATTCCCATCTGCCCCTGGTCATCAGGCATCCAGGTTTGTCCAGAGCATCACACTGTGAAAGAACCATCCAAATGGTGTCATGATGAAAATGGATGGAAGGGAGGCCCCCCACCGGAGTCCTGGGAAGGGGAAAGTTGATGGCTGTGTTACTTTTGAGCCTTCAGAATGGCAACTCCAGGGCTGGGCCGTAGGGCTTCACTCAGAGCTCATCAACACCTCGGGCCAATTTTCAAATGCTTCAGGCTTGATTAAACCCCAGGCACAGTTTGCCAAGTGCTTCCTCTCCACCTTAATTGTTTAGATTGCGTAGAATTTGAGTAAAATTTAATCCAGATGTTTCTGATTCGTTTACGTTTAAATCACCAGAAAATGCTCTTAGGTTGCTATTTGATGTCGAAGAGGTTTTTCAAGCATTTTCCCCCATCTTAATAGGAGAGGTCACATTTGGGTAGGGGTAGAGAAGTCCCATGCACCTAGAGGTTTCATCTGATTTGATTTGAAAACCCATTCTTGTGAAATCTGCATCAGAACTCAATTTTGTTTTGACCTCCTCTTCAAAACCCTACGGTGAACATCTTAGAGAGAGAGCTAGAGTAATTTGCATGCAGTTGATATCAGGGATTCTTGTTTGAAAAAATAATACCCCTGACCCTGGCTTCTCCATCCTCGTGACCTGATTGGAGCTGGCAAGTTGCCACTCCCTTCTTGAACGACAGGAGAAGCAACTGGGCCAGGTAAACACACTGATTTCGCTTTACTTCACTACCTGGGCACTCGCTAAGCTGAAGTCAGTCCATCTGGCACCAAGTGTCTGAGAGCTGATAGATGAGAGCTTATGCAAGGTCATCAACCATAGTCTAGGGCAAGGGTTCTCAAACTGTGGTCCCTGACCACAGGTGTCAGCATCACGTTGTTAGAAAAGTGCATTTGTGAGCTGCGTCCTAGACATACCAAATCAGAAACTCCAGAGGGGGGGCCCAGGGGTTGTGTTTGAAGAGGTTTTCCAGGTGATTCCGATGCACCCTGAAATTTGAGAATTGCTAGTCTAGGCCCTCAGTAATACTTGTCATCTTACCCTTAGGACTTTGTAGGGATTAATGAGATAACATTGTCACATGACTCAAGACACTCAGACCCAGGCTGTATTTACCCAGGGCTCTAAGAATGACCTTTGTGATTGAGCTGGAAAGCCAGAAAAGCAAACAACCCCTGAGTTGACGTTTTCCGCCTCTGAATTAACTTTTTTTTGAGCTGCGTCTGCATTGAATGGTTGTTTGGGGGGCAGTGCGGATACAGCCAAAAGGCGTGTTTTAAATAGCGGCACCCTCCAAGTAAAAACTCTTTGGGGAACCACTGTCAGTTTCTGGAGCTTGAAAAATGCAATTCCCTGAATATGTAGGCTTTTAGGATGTGCGCTTAGAGGGCTCTCTGGAGTTGGCAGATTGATATGATGGGATCCCCCCACCTGCCGAGTTCATGCATCCAGTCTTACATTTGTCAAACGTTAATCGAGTTTCTGCTATATTCTGGTGCTGTCCTGGGAGGTCTTGGGGATTCCCACCAGAGATCAAGCTCTTAATCATTGTGCTTAACCAAAAGAATTCCCAGACTAGAGGTTGACTAGAAGAAGTAAACAAAGCTCTATAAGGAGCATTTCCCAGCAACAGTGGCAGTGGAGGGCAGCCTGGGGTGAGTGGAGGGGCCGGCATGCGGGACTGCCTGGAGAAGGTGATGCCTGGGTCTTAGCGGGAAAGATGCTCTGGGTAGGTTGGGGGGTGCGCAAAGAGGCGAGGAGCCAGGAGGGCGACTGCAAGTGTTTCAGAATGTCTCGGGCTTGCGGGGGAAGGGGAGCGAGAGACCAGTGAAGCTGGAGACGGTGGGGCCAGTTTACGAAGCATCTCCCATGACATAGTAAGTTCCTCCTATTCCTTGGAATCCTGTTTAAATCTGTCTTGCAAAGAGCATCCGCGGTGTCTGCATTTTTCTTGAGCTCTCCCAGCACTCTTGGTACCTGGAAAGGCGATGAGGTGTGGTAGAAAGTAACAGGGTCCAGAGTCAGGGACCCGAGGATAAGAAGTGCCCTGTAAGAATCGTCCACTGTGGTGCTGGGGTGCTGCCACTGCTGCTGCCCGCACCCTATTCAGCCACCCACAGGATCGAGGCCCAGATCCTTTGCTTCATATCTGGATCACTTGTATTCATTTCAGCTGTCTCCTGCTGGCATCACCTCTTGCCGACAGATTGACTATTCCTCTCTGCTCCTGTGTTCATTTCCACCCTGCCCCCTGTTCATGTCACCCCTCCAACCCATCTCAGAACATGTCACCTCCATCAACCTTCTTGGGCCACCTCAGTCCAAGTTCAAGCCATCCATCCCATGGACTTCCAGAACTTGCTGTCTGCCCTTTAATCATATGGGACCTCAGGGGTCTTATGTTTATGTGGATCTTATTGGCTCATCTCTTTCTCTCCAGCTTGAGGGAAGGGTCCTTCCCATAGACTCTAAGGAAGGCGTGTGCCCTGCATGAACATTGGAACCCGTGAATGGTAGCCTGAGAAGGTTAGTGCCCCACTGCTGCTTTGGCAAGAACTGTACAAACGGTTCAGTTTTATTTTTCTCAGGGAAAATAAATCATCAATCATGGGGCTGCAGTAACCATATGAACCATAAATCCATTAGGACCTAAAAAATTTTTTGTTGGTATAGTAGAGAGGGCTTTGTGGGAAGTGTTACATGTTCTTTCAGAATGTAAATCTGATCACGTGACTCCTCTGATCAAAACCTTCTCTGTCTCCACGTTCGTCCCAGGATGAAGTTCAAACTCCTTCTTATGGCTTCAAGCCCTGCACACTGTCCAGCCCGTCCGCCCTCTAACTTCCTCTTCCAGCTCTTGGCCCTTATGGTCCAGGATCCTACCATCCTTAAGGACTCCTAGGGCCTGGGGTGGGCATTTTCTCTCGCCACTGCACCTTCAAGCAAGGTCTTCTCTTCAACTTTCAGCTCCTGTTCTCTCAGTAACGCGGGAGCTTATGCATCACCTCCTGCAGAAAGCAGCTTCCCTGATCTTCTTCATCTGAGTTCAGTGCCTCTGATGGGGTCTTACAAGACATGGTCCTCCCCTCTCATTGCACCCAACCCATTTTTATTGCATTTGCCCTTATTCTTCCTAGACGATACGCTCCCCGAGGGCAGGGACCATTTCTAGCTTGTGGTGGATGGATTGGAGGCTCTGAATTTTTGGTTCTACAAAGGAGTGAATGAATGAATGGATACTTTGCTGAAAGTGTGGGAGCCGAGGGCTGCAGGTCAGAATAGGGTTAATTATGCAACACTTGTAAGTCACATCCCTGCTGGAGACAGTCAGTAGCTTTGGGGAGCTAGAGCCCAGAGCAACGTTTGTACCCATCATAAAAACATCGTTTACTGAGGGTTCCAGCAAATCCTCTTAAATGACTCCATTTCTCTGCCTTTATTGATGTATATTTCTTCTCCTGAAAACGTGTCATGACAATTTCACATTTCAAAGTGCTGAAAGAATGTGCCTAGGTTGAAACTTTCTGCCATTTGCAAGGATGTCAAATTTTATTCCTGGATGCATTTTTTTCCCAGCCGGCTTTTCTCGACCTGATAATAGAGGGTTATAATGGAAATGCTGCCAGATCCATCAGCTGCAGTGTGGTGAGCATCGCCCTTATAATGCAGCCAGTGATAGTTACCTGAAGCCCACGGAATGACTCCTGTCTGAACAGAAGAAGCAATTTGGAGGGGGTGATAACACCTGCCACACCGCTGAAGGACTGCATAATTCCCCCTACAGAAGACTGGAAGAATCATGATAAAGAAGCGGGGCCACATCATTCTTTCTTTCCAAGTGCCTCTAAACAGCCCTAATACTGTGGTATCTGAACTTCTAATGACGCTGAAAAAGGGCTTTCTGTTGTTGTTTGGGAATGTTTGTGAAAGCACATGGAGACAAAAATTCCCAAAGAATTCGCTGCAAGATAACCTGCCAGCAAATCATTTGCCAAAGACACTAATTAGTCACATTTACAATACCACTCTCTGGCTAAGAAATGGGATGAGGATTTTTGAGATGATAAAAGGGGCAATATACAAATATTTTGGGCGAGACATAATCAGTTAATTGGTTTATTAAATTATAAAACCATTGTTTGCCCTAAAGAGCAAAAAAACTAACTAAATGAATAGTCACCTCTTTGAAGACTTCTTACATTAATTCTGTTTATACATCAGTAGCAGCAGCCGTGTTAGACAAAGGGCTCTTTATCTTTACATGCCATAGCTACAGTGTATTGTGGTTCAAATGATGGCCCCGACTTTATGTCTACATAATTACAGAAATCTTATCCCTTTTGTGTTTGCACATCATTTTCGGTTTTTTGGAATAGTTAAACTCCATTTTACTTTTTAATAACATTTTAGAAATCATTGTGATTCAGGTAAACAGAATTTGATTGCTTTGATGGATTGAAAATGGTTAGCTCAGCCCGAGTTTATTTGATTTGTTTCTTCAGGGATTACAAAGAATAGGATTTTATCTCCAGACTGACAAAAGAGACAAACTCTGCATTTTTGCCTATGTAGTGGCAGGGCTGCTAAGCTACACAGCTCCTCCGAGAGGAAAATGCATTAGGCAGGTGCTGGATTTTTATCCACAATCTGAGTTTTCATTCCATCAGACGTCGGTGGGGGGGGGGGGGGGCGGTGGTGAAGAAGGGGAGGCATGCTTTATTCTTTTTCTACTTAGAATTTTTTAGTCAGAGGAAACCTGACTAAAAACCAGACCAGGGTTGTGGCCTGGCCCTAAGTACAGCAGATCCCACGGAGGTAACCTGGTGAATCAACGCCTGTCCTTCTCAGCCATAGTCACGGTAGGCAAAGGTCCATCTACTAATCGAACGCGTTTTGGAAGGCAATGTGCCGATTCCTTGCCGGGTTCACCTGAGACACGTCCCTGGGGATTTCCTGCATGCTCTAATCCGAGACCCAGTCAGACTGAGTGGTGTTTCTGACACGGCTCTTTCATTTTATCCAGCGTGACCTGACATTTGTGTGGCAGGAAGAGACCAGGAAAATGTCAACGGACAATGCAGAGAAAAGCAACAACGTGTTGCAAAATACCCGTTCTCGACCCAGCCCTCTTCCTCAGCCTTTAATTACTGGTTCTTAATTACTCAGTAATTAAGAACCAGGCCTTAATTACTGGTTCTTCAGGAGAGCACGATCTTGTTTCTTTCCCCAAACTTGTTTAAGTCCCAACTTCTTGGGGGACGGCGGGCGGGGGGGCTAGACAACTTTGAGTTGTTGTGTTTCAGAGACCTGTGCAAACCCTACTGTGGGCAGTAACAAAGTGCTGGGAGAAAAAGGAGTAGGGATTTGTAAGAAAACCTGGATCCAGATATCTGTCCTGTCTCATCACCTGTGGACCTTGGACAGATTTCCAAACCTCATTCATTTTAGTTTTCTCCGAGGGTCACTGAAAGGATTAAATTAGTTCACACAAGCCACTGGCACAGGGCTTGGCGTGCCGTAGATGTCCAGGGAAAGCTCATTGATACTCCTAAGTGTCTATGGAAAGCATGGCCATTGCCTCGAGGTACTTGCTATATGGTTGAGAAGGCCGTACACAGATGAGGGACAAATATTTCAAACACACTGGCACCGTTTTGCCCTAAGGGTCCCTAATGAGGGATAACATTTTAAAACAACCCATTTAGGGTTACAGGAAATCTTGTCACACCATGATGGGGTCTTTTGATTGTGACTGAAACAGACCAATTTCATACAGATTCCATGCTATGAACAATCGCAAATGTTCAGCAAATAACCACATGCAAATACCCACCAGGTCAAATCTTATTACAACAAATCTAACTTACAAAAAGCAAAGAACAACCACTTAAAGTGTCATTAATGGCACTAAAACGTTCCCTGACCTTATTTGCTGGTTAATTGATTTAAGAAAGGAACTGATGATGCAATAAAAATAATACCTTGGGTAATGCTTTGAAATTTTATACAATGCCATTTGGTTTTAATATAAACCTAATCCTGGAAATATGCAGAGTAAACTCATAATCAGAATTAGGAGATGTTAATCAGAGAAGGCTCTCAGGTGGAGGTGTTTTTTTTTTTTTTTTTTTTTTTTTGCGGTACGCGGGCCTCTCACTGTTGTGGCCTCTCCGGTTGCGGAGCACAGGCTCTGGACGCACAGGCTCAGGGGCCATGGCTCACGGGCCCAGCCGCTCCGCGGCATGTGGGATCTTCCTGGGCCAGGGCACGAACTCGCGTCTGCTGCATTGGCAGGCGGACTCTCAACCACTGCGCCACCAGGGAAGTCCCTGGTTTTTGTTTTTTTTTAGTTTGTTTCCTGTTTGTTTTCTGAAAGGCAAGGAAAATTGAAGCTGAGAAAATTGTCTCTACAAAAGGCAGGAATAATCAAAGTCATGGTGAAAAGAGAGGCCAGCAATCTGACAGGGAAGGAGAAAGGCTGGCTGGGGGTTAAAGAAATGACTCCCAGGCCAAAGACTCCAAGAGACGGGGTGAGATTTTGGGCTGAGAAATAAGAATGGTATTGGAGTAAAATCAGGATTTACTGAACACTCAGGAAACTGGCTGCTCAAATGATTTTCCACAGCCTTGAACGCTTTTAATAAACCACAGGCCCCTAAATCTCCCAGATAAGATGATCTCTTTTAGCATCACTTGCAAGGAGTTGAAACTGTCTTGCAGATATTGGCACATAGAACCAAATTCTCTCTTTTACTGTTTGCCCCACAATGTGTCTTCCTTGGGGTTGAGGCTGTACGTGTGGGTGAGTCCATCTTGGCATGGGAACAATCTCTCTCCTCTAATCTCCTTTTCTTCACTGGGAGTTCTTTGGGAATACCAACAAGCAGCCAGACCCTTGGTGAAGGCAGGACTGGGCAGGGGAGTGAGGGAATGGGGTGAGGCTTGGGCTGGGGAGGGACCACATCAAGCGGCACTGGAATTGACAACAGAGCTTTCCAGTCTCCGTGGCCACAAAGGGCATCTCTGAACATGTCTCCAGGTGATAATATGACAATCCTAAGTTCTAAGGATTGAACTGTAAGACAAAGCTTCTGTGCTAGAAGCCAAAGAGAGTCTGCAGACAAAGAAAAGATGGGTCGGAACCCTGGGCAGGCAGGTTTGTGAGGTCAAGGCCAGGAGGGGTCTGCACTGAAGGCGACAGATGTCCCAGATGTGAAGATATGCCACCCAGACCCACCTTGAGGAAGGATTTGCTGCCCAGCCACAGGGAGTGGGGTCAGAAGACAGTCTCCATGTGTGAACGTCTCCAGGGCTCCCTCAGCCGAGACAGTGCCTTGCCCAGGATCCAACCCTTCTTTGGGGAAGCTCACATCCAATGTCTGCATCTTCCAGGCAGGTGCATAACGGCCCAGCCATTTTGCCTCAATACGGGATGACTGTAAGGGTCAATATTCCTTCCAGAGCTCCTAACCATCTTGGTGGAGTGTGTTAGGCCCGCATGACTTACCCTTCGACCCAATCCTAATTCCTCCCTTTCCTTTCACAGGTGTTGATCTCAATAAACATCTTGCAGCCCAAACTCCATCACACATCAGCTTCCAGAAAACTCAACCCATGCCATAGGAAAGGACTGTGAACATGCCAAGAGGGAGAGCAAGAGAGTTTTGCAGACGACAGGTGCTCACAGTTTGGTGGCAGCAGAATTAAGGACCCCACAGGCAACTGCTGGGCGGGAGAGCAGGCAGAATTCAGGAGAGTCAGGAAGACAGGACAGGCGTGGCTAACCGGATGGAACGATGAACCTGATTCGACACCACGAGGCGCCCCTAACATGCTCCCTGGCGCAGGATGTCAGGTCGAGTGTGGGCAGCCTGGAGCCAATAGGTGAGAGGGCAGATGAGTAGTTTCACCTGGCGAGAAAGAGGGACGTGTGAAGAATGAACCTGTGGAAGGTAAGTTCCGGTGATATCCTGAGCATCCCCTTCCTTCTGAAGCCAAAGCATCTCGTGGCAGGTGCCATATCTATGTGCCTGCATATATGACCGGAGTATAAACCCATGAACAAGTCACTGGTGAAGAGTGCCTGCAGTCTGACCAGGGAGCAGTGGAGGTTGGCACAGCCCGGGTTCTTGGGGATTGTGCGTACTGGTTGCTGTGGAAAAAGTGCATTTGTTTTGTGGCGCCTGGTCTTGTCTACGGCTCTGAGTACCTTTCAGCATTCAGGCCTCTGGTACAGAAAGTGACGGCTGACAGGCACATTTCCAGCCAATTTACATATATGTAAAGTTATTTAACTTGGTACCGATTTCTTTGCTTGTCAAACATTCCCGTTAGAGCTGGCATGTGGTGTAAAATTCTACATTCTTTTTGTCAGTCTGCTCTTACAATCTACTCCACCAACTGTCCGGAAATGTATTTCAGAAACAATGACCAATGGTACAGAAGGGTGTCTTTGTTTGTAGAGGGATGGATACCTTGAGCATCGATCCTCCACTGGGATAACCTTGTGTCTGAACCTTGCTGGAAGGGAAAATATGCATTTAGGTTTTGAGGAAGAAAAACGACTTCCCTTCAAGGACAAAGTTCTGGAATTTTTATGCCTTAGCACCCAAGGCAATCACAGCTGATGATTAATCCCTAATGAAAGCTAAACAGAGCAATTTTGCTTGACGTTTCCATTTCTCATTTGCCTTCACTGTAATTTTAAAGGGGTAGCGAACATTTGGGAAACCTGGAGAAAGTATCTCATGTAAAATATTATTAGGTTCAGTTTATTCCCCAGTAAAGAGAGGTAGAAAGGTCCTCTAGTTATCATTTCATATGTAAATATATCTGTGACTTGTAGAGGGAAAATTCTTTACAGAGTGCAAAGTATATATAGTTCATTATGTTATTTCTATGTAGCTTTCAAATTCTGAGAAGCGTTTGAGCTATGACCTCTGAGGATAGCTACAGACAAGCAAAAACAAAGACAGTGGCGTAGGTTATTTTATGTCAGTTTAGCAGATTGATTCTAAAAGAGCCTCAGCTTACTGCAGATAACGTGGCCAAAAGAATTTTACGTGCCTTTCCCTGCACTGGCCTCTGCATCTTAACTGGGATGTACTCAATGACGGGAAACCTCACTCTCCATTTTAAGCAAAGTCCTTTTCTGACTTCAGTCTTATTTCTTTGAATCTGGCCTACCGTCCTTCAAATTTCAATCCCGTGGGCAGGTGCCAGCCCAAGAACTTCAGGAGGTACATTTGAATTCTTAGCCTTCCCTTGGGCCAGGTCAGAGATGGAGCATCGAAACAAAGTAAATGTCGTATTTCTTTCCTTGGTGAGCAATGGGATGCCTCGCAAGCTTACTGCAGGTATCTTATTGACAATCAGAAACCAAGCCTGTCAATGAGTGAGAAAGTATGATGAGTTGCCACGTTCCACTGGTCTCCACTGCCAAGGAGAGGGGTCTGCAGTGGCTCCAGTAGGATGATAATTTGGTGTTGATAAGATTCTTGGGTTTGTCATCTAATGAGTGGTAAAACTGTTCACACAGCTCTGGTTATTTTCCCAATGAAATGTTCTGACTGCCCTAAGAATATATCATTGAACGTTCTTTCTTGATACCTGTCTTCCTAACCAGAAAAGATAATTTCTTCTTAGTCAGAAATGATTGCTCCCCAGTGTCAGTAGTCACAATAATGAAAACAATAGCAGCCATTTATTGAGCATCTACTATGTGCAAAAAACCATATAGATCTGTCATTTCATATCCCCAATAATTTTAAGGATAGAGACATTACTATCCCCACTGACAATTGAGGAAGCGGGGGTCTAGATAGATTATACAATTGCTGGAGGTCACAAGGCATAAGAGCCCCCAGGTTTGTGTGATCCCCAAACCCATGCTTCTGTCACAAGCATGATGGGACCTCTGGGGTACCGGGGAGTTGATTGTGCAATGATGTCCTATCAGTCTCATTACTGCCAGCTCCTGGTGCATGTGTGCAAAAATTCATTAGATCCAGAAGAGCTTGGCTGTAAAGAATATGTGTCACTAGCTCGATTAGCTATTACTTAGATGTTAATGCATGTAAATTATACACTTATTAGATATTCATCAATTATTATTCAATGTCAATCAGATATTAATTGGGTATTTATAATTAATCAGTTATTTATTAAATATTAAGTAGCAATTGTGCCAATTTCAACTTCCACCAGCAAGGTAGAGAATCTACACCCTCTCCACATCCTTGTCTACATCTGGATCTGGTATTGCCAGCTTTTAAAAACAACGCCCAATAGACTGGGTGGTGAAGTTCCATCTCATTGAAATTTTGATCTGCATTTCCTTCATTACTAATAGGTTGTGTATTTTATTGGTCGTTTGGGTTTCCTCTTCTGTGAATTGCCAGTTCACGTATTTTTCTTTTTCCTGTTGGGTATTTATCTGTTAAAAATTGATTGACAGGAATTCTTTATATAGCCTGGGTACTAAGATTTCATTGATCGTGTGATATGTGCTGCAGATAATTTCCTTCCAGTCTTCTCTGTTAACTTTAAGGTGACTTTTACAAAAGTTTTATGCAGTATAATTGTATGCATCTATTTTTGCTTTTGGCTTTTTTATGGCTAGGTAGTTTTGTATATCACGTACAGTCTCCTATATTTTTTTCCTAAACTTTATTTTTTTTCACACTTAGACATATATTACGTCTGAAATGTATTATTTTTTCTTTAGTTTGAGGTGTGATCTAAGCTTATTTTGCACAGAAGAGTAACCAATTCTCCCGGTAGCATTTATTATGAGTGCATCTTTTCTACTCTGATTTATAATCCCCTTCTCTCCTATATCAAGTTTCCATGCCTTTGTGGATTTGTTTCTGAATTTTGTCTATCCTTGTGCCAGCACTGATGAAGTTAGTATATCTTTATAAAAAACAAGTCATGCTTCTTTATTCTTCTTCAAATGGCTTATTGTTATTCTTAGTCATATGAATTTTAGCCTCAGCGTGCCAATAATCTACTAAAAGATGAACTTGTTGTCTGATGAACTAAGTACACCGATCTTTGAGGAGTTCAAGGGCTTGATCATATAGTGTGCTGGCTTTCACCCACCAGGTTAATTCATTCATCAAAAAAAATTCATCTGCAGCTCACCTGAACTAGCTTAAACCTGAATGTGGAGACATTTTTAAACACCCATTCTATGTTTAATTAAATAAAAGTCAGAGTTTCAGCCAATTTAATTAGAAAACGGAATCTGACGTCTACAGGTCAGAAGGCACCAGCTCTGGAACACTGTAATTGTAGATAAGAATTACGTGAAATCATATGAAAAAGGAAGAAAGTCATTCCTGCTTACGATGTAGCTTTTCCGTTGCATTTTATTAAACCAGCCACCAGGGGGCAGAATGAGCATGAGAGTCCTACTTGCTTCCCCTGGAAAAAGGAAGATGAGTCCTCATTAGTTCCCGCTACGACTAGGCCATGTTCAGTGTGTCGAGAGGTTAGAACGTTCTTTGGGAGGGAGATGTTTTTCAACTGCTATTCAAGATGGCGTTTCCTGCTGGTCTTATCTCAGCTGAAGAATTTTTTTTCCTCAGCACGGTGAAAGAGAAGCTCACTTCCTAATTGTTGAGATCAAACCTTTGACTTTTGTCACAAGGAAATGCTGTTTAATGAAATTTAAAAGGAAAAACCCCACTCCAACCACTTATCAGAATCTCAAACACCCTAATGCAAAGTCCAGTGTCCCACCAAATAAAATAGGGTAATATTTCCTACCGGGCTATTTTCTAGCTGACCACAGTATTCTGTTACTACTGATAAAGGGTCCAGTTTATTTAATTGAAAGTTGATGGGTATATATTTCATGGCCTGGGCATTTTTTTGGGTGGCAACCAGTACACCTTTACTTGTATTGCCAACACAAATAGCATGCTTTTCTAGAGTACTGATTTTTCATAAATAGAATAACACATGTTATAATTCTCTTTGCCAAAGGAAACAAGCCAAGAGACGAATGTAGTTTTTCCATTCAAGCTACGTAGAAGGAAAGAGGTGCTGAGCCTTCTGTGGGGTGTGCCTTCAGTTCAGCATGGCTTACTGAATGCCTGTTAGGTGTTCTTCTTTGTTTGAGGCATCACGGGGGCCACTGTCTTGCCTTTAATTAACTGAATCTCATTTGGGAGCAATGTCTTCAAATTGGGGAAGTCATTCAGTCATCTAGAAGATAAGGTCATTTAAATGAAAAAAAATGATGACTAATATGGATCTTGAATTTGACTAAATATGTGGTACCTAAGATGATTATGATTGTTATTTAGTTCAAAAATTCTTATTGGTTCCCCAAGAAATTCTTCCATATTTGTCTTCAGGGTAAACCCTAGCTGGAACCTCAGCTCCAGTGCTCCCTCCTCTGGCAGGCTTCACCAGGTAGCATCAGCTCTTCTTTCCCTAGGTTTCCCTCACCCTTACGTCGCTGGTAAGGTCAATCCTGGTTTGCGTATTCACGTCCCTGTTGGACCACAAGGCCATTGAGATCAGAGACCATGAGGTGCTGGTCATCTTTGGGTCCCAAGCACCAGCACAGATTTGTACACACAGCATAACCCAACCAATATTTGCTGAATTGAAGGGAAGGTCACTCCGCTCTCCCTAGCCCTCGCGCATAATCTTTGGAAGGCACCGACAAGCTTTCACTTAACCATCACAGTGGAATCCAGCATGCTGCTTTGATGCTAGAGCTTCAGCCACATGGCTCAGCTCTGTGCTGGCGTCCTGGTTGTGCGTGTTCTCCAGAGTTCTGCAATATATGAAAATGGATTTACACTAGCTTAAATCCAAAGCTTTTGACACTTCAAAAAGTTGAATTTTTCTCATTCAACATAATAAATGACTTTCCTGTGCCCAGGAGTTTAAGGTTTATGTCCTGGGAGGGAAATGAAGGGTAATGAAAAGAACATGGCCTTCTGGGTCTGTTAATAGGCACTCGTATTTGCTGCATGAATGCAAAAAAAAGAATGAATGATTCACAGGGTTGGAAATATTGAATACACTAAGAATAATGCATGCAATAAGTGCTTACGATATGCTGGGATCTTTGCAAGTGGTTGCTTTAAAGGTTTATCTCATTTAATCTTCAAAACTCTTTGAAGTAAGTACTCTTAGCTCCATTTTATAGGTAAGGAAACTGAAGCTCAGAGAGGATAAGTAAGTCTCCCAGTGCCACACAGCTAGTAATTATCTGAGCCATGATTTGAACTCGGGCCCTTTTGACTCCAGAGCCTGTGCTTTTAACCCCTGCATGTAGAGCAGAATTCCTGGCACATGGAACACATTAGATAAATAATAGATGGGCTCCCCTTTCCTGATCCTACTGCGCTGCGTCCTAAAGCTTTAAACAAAACTTTATGGAATAATGAAGGTCTGAAGAGTGTTATATACATTTCTCTTCAACTCCTGGCTCTTTTGATCTTTCTCTAGTAAGGAAATGTCTGGAAGTTACTGTATTAGATGAAGACAGGACCCTGAGTTTCCAAGGCAGTGGGCCTCCTGAAGCTGAGACAAGATTCCAAAGCAAACGGGTCTTTTAAGGAGAGACCCATGGTGCAGCCATCACAGTGACTTTCCTCTCCTCTCCTCCCAATAGCATCAGACTTCCCTTTAAGAGCCCCAGTTGGGAACAACTTCAACAAGGGCAGGAGTCCCAGGGGATGGGACGGAAGCCGGGATTTGCCCTCCTAAATCTGGCCCGAGCGATAGAAGGCATCTTTGGCCTGAAGAAGTGTAATACAAAGAAAATCCTAATTGCTACAGCTAAGTAATTAGAAGATCCAACCTATAAATCATAGTGCAGGCAACCGCTTTAATTATGTGCACAATTGAATAGGTGACTAATGCACATTCTTCCCTAGATGAGCATATTTAATATCCTGTAATCGCAACAAGTTTCGAGCTGATTTATCATTATTTTGTTTGGTCAGATGATTTTTCTGCATTGTAATGTGTTTTGTGGTTACATATTTGCTGTGAACAAACAATGCTTTTCCCAGGTAGCGTGCTGTAAAGGACTAGCTGCATGATTTGTTTACAATTCTTTTAGGCGTCTCAGAACTCAAACAACATTATGTACTTATTTTTAAGTAGCTGCACTAAAATCTTAAACAGCCTCCTTAGAATCTTTCTTTGCCAGTTTGTACACACACAATAATACAATATTTGAAAAATGGTCAGTTTCCTTGAGTCTCATTTTTGACACGTGGATGTGCAGTTTTGATATGAAATTAATAACTGTCCTATCAGAAGCATCTATGAACTCCAAAATGGTATCTTAATTCAAAGGAGCTAAAGACAACCCAGGCGCATGCACATGGTGTTACATTAGGCACGTCATTGAAATTTGCAAGGGTGATAATAATAATACGACAGGAAATTTTAAACCTGCCCTCTAAAAGCTTGTGTTCAGATTCACTGGAATGGTGGAAAGATTCCAGGCATTGGAATCAGATAGATTTGGGTTCCAGTCCCAACTCTGCCTTTCATCGGCCTGATGAAGTTATTTGTCTTCATTGGAACTAAGTTCCAGGAAAGAAGGAATAATCCCACAGGCCTTGCAGAGTTGCTGTGAGAATTGGAGACACTGCATGTGGGGCTCCAGCGTGGCACCTGGGGTCTGGTCGGTACTCAGTAAATGCTAGCTGCTGTTGCAATTGGAAACCGAATAAATTTGGGCCTTCCTGCTCACAGGATCCAAAAGGAACTCAAATCAGACTCCAGAAGCCGTAATGATAATTTGTACGTCCCTACAGGACTCTTTCTTGCCCTCAGGTAGCAGAGGGAAGACTGTAGACACAGCACAGCTAAACTGCTTAAATACCTTCTTTATTCATCTTTCTCCCCAAAATGCCCCAAATCATCTTTCTCCCTTTTCCCCCACAAACTTCGGCCCATACCAGTTTTTTGCCACCCCTCTGCTCCCTTGGGGTCCCTCTCCCAGCCTCCTGGACCCTTTCTTTTCTCCAGGTGAAGCTCTGAGCCTCCCTGAGTCAGGGAGTCCTTGTGCCCTTAGCTTCCTCTCTCCTCCTTAAGAGAGAGGAGGAGAGCTAAAAAATTCTCACGCTGTCATGTTTGTCTTTGCCCGTGAAACACTGTCAAGTTGTTATGCTTGACGGACATCCTTTATAACAAGTAGGTTAGGATATTAGAGTTTTATGCTTTTGGTGGGGGGGGGATGGAAGAGAATGATTTGGAAGTATAAGAAAATTGTAGGCTAGGAGAGAAAGAGGGAGAAGCTGACGAGGATGATATTAGAAGGGCTGGGGCAGCAAAGGGCAGAAGAGAAGAGAGGGAGGCTTTTATCAGCCTAGGAGCCCATAGCTGTGCCTTCTGCAGTTGCAATACACAGCTAATGTGTGTGGAGAATTCATCACTGTTCTTGATCCCGATATGTGTATTGATGAATTCTTATAACCCTCAGAGGTAGGAACCTTAGTAGCCCATACTACAGATGAGTCAACTGACGCACAGTAGGTCTAAGTGACTTGTTTGAGGTCACAAAGCCAGAGGTCAAATGCAGGCATCCTGGCTCCGGAGCCCAGGCTCTTACCCCCATGATATCCGGCCCCGTGGTTGCACAGAGGGGGACCCAGGGAAACTTCAACCCTGCCGACTACTCTGCATCGAACAAAGTCTTTTAGAAGAAAAGAACGGAGGCCTTTGGCCGCACAGTGGTGTCCCCAGTGCCTAAAAGTCTGCTGGAGCGTGGTTGATAAACATCTGGACACGGTGTCTACTGGGTAGGGAATAAACACTCTCCCTCTTTCAGTAGGGGAGAGAGGTGGGGCTCTCTCTGCAACCGTGCAGTTGAGAAATTTCCCACCGAAAGATTCCAGACTTAGGTGGCCGATACTAACATTTCATGTCACAAAATAACCAGAGATCCAGAGAGACACAGAGCTATTGAAAGTTTGAAAAACTGCCATGATGGTGTGGATGGGGGTAAGCAGAAATTGCTATTTTGTTTTTTCCTTTAAAAATCTGGCCTGGCGGTCCAGTGGTTAGGACTCCGCGCTTTCACTGCCGAAGGCGTGGTTTCAGTCCCTGATCAGGGAACTAAGATCCTGTAAGCCACGTGGCGCAGCCAAAAAAAAAAAAAAAAAAAAAAAAATCTGACCTGGAAGCATAAGGAGTATATCCTTAGAATAAGCCCTCCTCCCAGCAGTATGAAAGGATGTGATTGGAGGTGTCAGGAATGGCACCTGGCAAAGAAACAATATCCCCCCAGCAGGACACGGCAGAGAAAAGAGCAGGGATGTCTAGATACTGTTGTTTGGCTTTTGTTTTAAGACAGTTCATCAAGGATAAGGAGGACTTTTCTAGGGTTCTGGCTTAGAGGTTCCATTTAAGCAAATGAAACCCAGTAATACTAACCCTAAGTCGGCTGCAGCCTCGAGGGACCTCTTTGCCCCCTTGGACATGGGAATCGTCACTGTGTTTCTTGACGGGACTGCAAATAAAAGCAGAGGAATCAATGCAGAAGGTCGATTTTAAAAAGATTTTCTAATGCGGTTTTTCATACTCAGTGCGAGGCTTTGGATTAGCATCAAAAAATGAAGGTTATTCCTTTCTACCCAGCTCTAATTCTGAATCCGTTGAGGGCTACCCGTCCTATTTAGTGCGGAGAATTTCACAAGAGGTAAACAGCGTCTGGGCATCACTTACCTCCTTTGATGTTTAACACAATTTACAATGAAAGCTTTGAGAGACATTTAAAATCGTGCAAGGTCCTAAATCATTAAAGGAATGTGGTGCTAGACTTAAAAAAATGATAATTGAATGCATTCAACAGTAAAGCTGCCAAATTTTAGTGGCCTGTTTGCTAGAGGCTCTTTTGGAGAAACTGAGCTAGATTAAAAAAAAAAAAAATCACACGGCAGAATTTCTCAAATAAGAAATTATTGTTACACAAATTGAGCGTGGATTGATGCAGGTAAAAATGAAAATAAAAATAGATTAGCTAAAGGTATAAAAAATGCTAAATGGTCAGAATATAATCATACTGGACACTTTTTGGGGTATTTGACAGGTCTGTCACCTACATCTCTGGGCCCCTGTGACCATGTTTGGACCATTTGCCTGGGACAGTCCCAATTTATGTCTGGAATCCTGATATAAAAATTAAAAAAAACTTTTCTTATGGAAAACTTTCAAAATATACAAAAATATGCAGAACAGAATACTAAAGCTCCATGCATCCTCATTTCCTCTCCTGTACTATTTTTAAACAAATTCCAGTCATCATAATTATGAAAGATAAGAACTTAAAAAAAGGCCTAACCACAATACCATTATCACACCTAAAATAAGGAACTGTAATTCCCTAATACAGTCAAGTATCAAGTCGGTGATAAAATTTCTACTTTTTTTCCCCCAGTTTTTGTTTGTTTGAACTGGGATTCGACTAATCACACGCACTGCAGTATTTTGATAAGCCTATTACGGCTCTTTCCATCTATAGTTTCCCTTTTTCCTTCAATTGATTATTTTTATATCATGATTAATTCATGGATTTAAGTATATTTTATGTGTTTCAATTCATTATGGTTATTATATTATTGGTGCTCAAGTTGTCCTATGTTTGTCCAGTGGGAACTTCTTCAAGGTGGCTCTTGAGTTCTTTGACAAGATCCTAGTAGTCTTTGATAACATCCTTGCTTCTCATATAACAAGAGGTTCCAGGTTCACCTTGTACACCTCCTGCTCCAGTACCAGGATCAGCTATTGCTCCAAGAAGCCCTGTTTCCTTTTAATAGGACCTAGTATTTAGAAATCACAATCTGGTCACGGGGGTGCTCCGTCCTGTCATTTGGTCATGGTTTCTGGGCATTTTCAGTGGATACAGCTAGGAAAAATTTAAAGATAGAGCACATCATGAGTTTATACTGATATTTCCAATTCAAGTTTGGGGATTACAGGATTTTTGCTTAAAACTTTTGTCTTACATTTGTGTTTGCATTTTGGCATGCCAAGAATACTGAGTCACCCGTCCTCATGTTAATGCCTCTCCTGCCATTTTGATCGTATAAAGCTTGTTATCTGATAGATTCCTCAGGAAGAGGTCCTGAGAAAACTTCTTTGGGTTCTTCCATGTTTGTAACAGTTTATCTGCAGTATTTATACTTTAATGTAAATTTGACTAGCTAAAAATATATAAAGTCACATTTTTTACCCTCAATTATGTTAAAGATATCATTCCATTTTCTTCTGGCATAAAGCATTGCTATGGAGCGATCTGATGATAATCTTTATTTTTAAATTTTATTTTTAATTTTTTTAATTTTTGCGGTACACGGCCCTCTCACTGCTGTGGCCTCTCCCATTGTGGAGCACAGGCTCTGGACGCGCAGGCTCAGTGGCCATGGCTCACGGGCCCAGCCGCTCCGTGGCATGTGGGATCTTCCCGGACCGGGGCACGAATCCGTGTCCCCTGCATCGGCAGGCGGACTCTCAACCACTGCGCCACCAGGGAAGCTGCTGAGGATAATTCTAGTTTCTTTCTAAGTGACTTGGCCCCAAAGATTTTCTTTTTCTTAAAGTCCAGTCATTTTTCAAGACTACATTGCAATGTTGGTCTTTCTGGGTTTTCCTTCTTTGCTTTCCTTCTTTCTTTCCTCCTTCCTTCCTTCCTTCCTTCCTCCCTCCCTCTTTCCCATCCTCTTTCTTTCTTCCTTCCTTCCTTCCTTTCTTTCTTTCTCTCTCTCTCTCTTTCTTTCTCTTTCTTCCCTGGCTCCCTCCCTCCCTTCCTTCCTTCCTTCCTTTCTTTCTTTCTTTCTCTCTCTCTTCCCTAGCTCCCTCCCTCCCTCCCTTCCTTCCTTCCTTCCTTTCTTTCTTTCCTTCTTTCTTCTTTCTTTCTTTCTTTCTTTCTTTCTTTCTTTCTTTCTTTCTTTCTTTCTTTCTTTCTTTCTTTCTTTCTCTCTCTCTCTCTCTTCCCTAGCTCCCTCCCTCCCTTCCTTCCTTCCTTTCTTTCCTTCTTTCTTTCTTTCTTTCTTTCTTTTTCTTTCTTTCTTTCTTTCTTTCTTTCTTTCTTTCTTTCTTTCTTTCTTTCTTTCTTTCTTTCTTTCTTTCTTTCTTTCTTTCTTTCTTTCTTTCTTTCTTTCTTTCTTTCTTTCTTTCTTTCTTTCTTTCTTTTCTTTTTCTTTCTTTCTTTCTCTCACTCTTCCCTAGCTCCCTCCCTTCCTTCCTTTCTTCCTTTTTCTTGTCCATGGTAAATCCTTTCAATATATATTTTCAAGTGACTTTCAGGAAATATTTCTTGAATTCTAATTTTCAGTACTTGATCTGCTCTACAACTTTGGTTTCCTTCTTTGAGTGGGAGGGGGACCTCCTATTATATGTATGTTGCTTCTCCTTCTTCTTTTTTTGACCTATCTCATGTATCTGCCATTTTCTTTTGAATCCTTTTTATCTCTTTATTTCTTTTCAATTAAATTTTTTTGTCATTTTTCATTTATTTTGTAAGGCATTATATGATATTTACTCATTTGTTTATTTCCTACAACTTGGTCTTCATTTATGAAATGATTTATTATTTTATTTCTAAATTTTTCCTGAGTCCTACAACCTCATGTCTGAGTTTTAAAAATTCTGACTTTTGATTTTCTTCTATATTTTCCATAACTTTATATCATCTTTTTTACTTCTTTTAGCTCATTTTGAAATATTGCTTGCATTTCTTATGTATTTTCTGGGCATGTCTTTCTTTCTTCTTCTTTTTTTTTTCTTTTTGCCATGTTGGGTCTTAGTTGCAGCATGTGGGGTCTTTGTGGAGGTGCGCGGGCTCTTCGTTGTGGTACGTGGGCTCTTTGTTGTGGCCCGCGGACTTTTCTCTAGTTGTGGTGTGTGGGTTTTCTCTCTCTGGTTGTGGCGTGAGGGCTCCAGGGCTCCAGGGCTCTGTAGTTGTGGCGTGTGGGGTCCAGAGCACATGGACTCTGTAGTTTGCTGCATGAGGGCTCTCTCGTTGAGGCATGCGAGCTCAGTAGTTGTGACGCGTGGGCTTATTTGCCCCACAGCATGCGAGTTCTTAGTTCCCTGACCAGGGATCAAACCCGCATCCCCCTGCATTGGAAGGTGATTCTTTACTACTGGACCACCAGGGAAGTCCCTGGGCATGTCTTTCTGACATCCTACTTATTCTCTTTTTAAAAAATGATAACTTTGTATAGGATTCAACTGCAATCATATTTTGTTGGTTATTATCATGTAAAATGAGTTTTCCTTTACTTTTAGGTGAGGGGGAGTTAGAACATTTTTTTCTAACTCTAGAACTCTCTTATTTTTTTCTACAGAGTGATACAAAATATGGCTTCGTACTTTGGAAAACTGCCCCCTTCATTGCCTACCCACAGTTTTATCTTGATCTTACCTTTTTCTTTGCCGTCCCTGTCCTTCTCTGGATTATACTCTCAGAGAAGAGATTCATCCTGGAAGCAAACTTCGGTTTGTTTCTTTGCGAGTTCATAGGGCCCAGACTACTGCAGTCCCTTATGATATTTTCATAAGCCTTTGCACTCACCTGAGAATTGGATTGTGCAAAAATCTCTCAGTTTCACTTGTTGTTTTCAGACTGACCTGCCACATTTCTAGTATGAACTTATTGGGGATTTGGGGGATTCTTCTGTTCTCAAGTCCACTTAATGTCCCCTAGCTTCCTTTTGCTTCCTCCTACACAGATGATAAGTACATAGATCTTGTAGCTCTTAAATATTTAATTGCTTTTTGGAGTTTATGGGGATATCCACCACATAGTTTTTGTGGTAGATATTATTCATGAATTTTGCTTTTGCTGTCTTAGTTTGCTCTGACTGTAATTGTGAGAGGGTTGCAGAGATTGCAAACTGACACTTCCACACTGCATATGCTCAGCATTCCTGTCCTGTGCAATTACTAATAGCATTCCCTTTACTCTCAGAAGTGAAGTTTGGACAATAAATTACCTGGTTACCCTACTTATCCTCAATCAGAAATCCAAATGGCTCTGAAAATTGAAAGATTTTCCAACTCATTTGGGGCAGATTCAAACCTGGCCTGAATTCATTTGATAGCAAAAGCTGACCTGGTCTGACCTAGAGCTGTTTATAATTTTTATATGTTCCATTTATTATGAATATCCATACTTTTTTTTGCAGAAATGTTCATGTCTTTGATTTTAGAATATGGCTGCAGACCCAGTGATGATGTTATGTAATATACAGTGTATGAATCACATTACCATTTTAAACTATGAAAAGCTGTAAAATCTGAAACATTTTTGGACCTACAAATTTCAGATAAGGAATTACAGACCTGTAAAGGACTTCACCCCCACTGCCATTGAGAATTGCAGTAGGGTGAATTTCTGTCCCAAGTCAGCTGCATTTTTCTCCCCACTGGAATTAGGCATCATTGACTAAATCATTGGTGATTGATTTAACCTCCAGCCCCACTCCCCTCCCAGGAGGTTTTGGGGGTGGGACTGAAAGTTCCAACCCTCTAATCAGTTGGTTGGTTCCCCTGGCAACCAGTGCCCTGTCCTTAGGTGCTGTCCAAAAGTTACCTCATTAGCATAATAAAAGACACCTTTGTGGATCTCTTCAGGAAATTCCAAGGGTTTTAGGAGCTCTGTGACAGAAATGGGGTCAAAGACCGAATATTTATTTCTTATTATAAATCACAATAGCGCAGAAAGCAGGGTGGAATCAGGGAGAATCTGGGGAAGGCATTTCAGAAACTCAAGGAGAGGAAATAGTGGCTGGCCCTGGCAGGTGGACTGGAGGTAGTGTTTTTTTTGTTTGTTTGTTTTTTTGCGGTACGCAGGCCTCTCACTGCCGTGGCCTCTCCTGTTGCGGAGCACAGGCTCTGGACGCGCAGGCCCAGCGGCCATGGATCACAGGCCCAGCTGCTCCGTGGCATGTGGGATCCTCCCGGACCGGGGCACGAACCCGTGTCCCCTGCATTGGCAGGCGGACTCTCAACCACTGCACCACCAGGGAAGCCCTGGAGGTAGTATTTTTTGCTCAGGACCATGTGTGTTCCAATTCCATCAAATATGCCGCATGTTCTTCTGGAATTTTTAAGTGTGCTATTTTTACGATAATTACGAGTTGCAGGTTTATAGGCGTCCCATGTTTGATGCAGTGATTTATGAAACAATGACACCATTTCACACCTGTCATCCTAGGGTTTTGAAGAGGATGACACATTTGCTGTTCTGAGGAAGCCAATTAATTAACTGATTCCACCCTTCCCACAGAGGACGGTGTTACACGCCCATTTCAGAGCTGTTAAACTGAGGCCTGGCTGTACCGGGAAACCCCCTTAGCTCTCAGTTCTTCCCTGTGCACTTAGGGAACCGAATTTCTATTTCAGAATATCCTTCTCCAAACTTTTTTGAACCTTTGGAACTTACGTGTAGGTAGAAACGAGAATTATTCTGGAATAATTCTAGAATCTTCTCGGTGAAGAAAGGGGCAGGAATTCTAAATAGGAAGTTGAGCCCCCTTCCCAGCTATATTTGAAATGAAGATTCATTCCCAAACATGGGCAAATTCAGCTCTGGGCTTGGAGAGAAAATGCGGGAGAGAGGAGTGCGGGCAGAAGGACATTCCCAGGGAAATCGAGTCATGTTGGTGTCCTCCTGCTTTTGAGGTTCTGTGCCCCACTCTACTCGTGGGCATCTGCCAGGGGGACACTGTGTCCTCAGTGGGTCCCAGTCCCACATTCTAGCTTCTTGCTTCTCTGAGGCTAAGTCTTGTGTTAAAAGGTTTGCATTTTGTGTTCCTTAATGCAAGCCAAATACTTCATCTGGTGTTCCACCAAAGTGCTGGTGATTTGTTCCAGTGCTGGGGGAGAAATGCCTGTACTAAATGGGCTGATGAGCCCCAGGGCCTTCAGGGGAGGTCTGATACAGTGCTGTACTTATGGGGGACTTTAGGCATCTTCAAGAGTAATAGGCCTTTACACTATTAACATGGTCCACGTTGACCAGAGGTTAGGACCCTCTCCTTCCTACTTCTCTGCTGTGTGTTCTGAGGCTGAGTCAGGACCCTTCTGAGTGGATCTAAGAAAGCACTGGGCGCTCAAGGAGAGAGTGACCTGTTGTCTGTAACTGGAACTGACTGTACTGCCAAGAGGCGGTCAAGTTTACCTTGGCATTTTTCTTCCAAAGTCATGTTCGTATGTAACTTTGCGGACTGATGCACCTCTAGGAACTTAAGAACTCAGGGTAGTCAAGAATTCTTTGGATTCAGGGCACATTTAATCATCTTTTCTTACTAAGTGTGAGAAACTGTATCCCCTGTCTTGGTGGAGGAGAGAGAAAGGCAGTAAAAGCCACATATGCGTGTGTGTCTTTTCTGATTGGTTTTGGTTTCAGCAACAAGCCAGCTGGCTGTTTAGGAAAAAATAGAGAGCTCAGTGCACATGGCTTGCATTGGTCTGAATTCTACCGCTCTGCCAATGACTTAGAAGGGGCAGCATCTGCGTCCACGGCTGTCATGGGCATTCAGGCTCTTGGATAACAAGACAAAGGGCAAAAGCTGAATTTTCTTGTGCCAAGAGAAGGAAGAGTATCAGAGCCAAGAAGATCAAACCAATGCTGCCGAGAGTGGCTAAATGGTACCCATTAACCTCTGTCAGTGACGGAGCTCAGCAATGGGAATTTTGCCAGAAATCATCCCAGAGTGAAAAACGAGGTTTGGCTGGCTCCATATTACCCTAGGATGGAGGCATGGGAATTTCCAGGAAGAGAAGCTAAGTTGTTCCATCCCCAGTCTGCAAGGAGGAACCTGGGGCTGGAATCAAGCATTTGGTGAACTGATGGGATGCAGGTCGGTGCCTTTTCCGGTGGAGGAAGTGGACAAAGGGAGTTCCTGCTCGTTGTGGTCACACCCCTGGCGAGCAGCCACTTCACACGCGGAGCGTGCGTCTCATCCTGGGCCAGGAGTTGGCCCGTGTTGAATGTCTGTCTTTTGAGAAATGCTTCCATCTTTCCCGTTTCTGGCATCCGGGGGCCTTGCACTTTTCTGCCGCCGCTCAGATTCCTTGGCTGTGTTCTTCACCCTGGCAAGGAGTAAAGACTACTCGGCACATGTTAAACGATGGACGTATTGAAACTAGGATTTCATGCACTTTGCTAGAGAGAAGATGGGAGGCACTGATCACCTGAGAGCATCATTGGAAAACCTGCAAGCAAATATTGAAAAACCACTCCGGAGATTTCTTCTCCTCGTTCTTTGATAGGTTAGCATCCTGGCTTAGTTTCTTAGCAAAAACCACCTTTCCCCCAACTAATGAAACCGGATTAATGAATTTAGGTGTTTACCACAGTCACCCAAATAAGCCAAAACTCTGCACTCAGTTTTATGGAACAGTTATTAACAAAAGCCATTTATTCCCAGGCAAAGAGACCGAAAATTTGGCCAAGAGTCTGAATGCGCGTCTCTGCAGAGCAGCGCCCTCCTATGATTCAAACAACGCACATTTCAGTTGTTGCTGCTCAGAGTTGCTGCTTTTGAACTCTTCTGGATCTTGTGTTATTTGGGTTTTCTTTTTCCAGCCATTCAAGCTTTTCCAGTCACTAATATTAAGGAAAAACTGACAACTTACTGCAGGAGATATTTTGTTTCTGTCAAATGTAGCAGGTCGGCAGGATTCTAGGCTTGGATGAGGAATCTCCTTCTACTCTGTCTCTTGGACAGGGAGGTAGAACAAGAGCTTATTTGCAGAAAGTCCTTATTAAAGGAAATCCAAGAAGCCATTAAAAAAATTTATTTATTTAGTTTTGGCTGCTGTTGGGTCTTCGTTGCTGCACGCTGGCTTTCTCTAGTTGCGGTGAGCGGGGGCTACTCTTCGTGGTGGTGCGCGGGCTTCTCATTGCAGTGGCTTCTCTTGTTGCAGAGCATGGGCTCTAGGCGCACGGGCTTCAGTAGTTGTGGCACACGGGCTCAATAGTTGTGGCTTGTGGGCTGTAGAGCGCAGGCTCAGTAGTTGTGGCACACGGGCTTAGTTGCTCTGCGGCATGTGGGATCTTCCCAGGCCAGGGCTCGAACCCATGTCCCCTGCATTGGCAGGCAGATTCTTAACCACTGCACCACCAGGGAAACCCCAAGAAGCCATTTTTAAGCAAATGTATTCTAGAGCAGTGATTTAAAACCGTAGGTTATAACCAAAAGTATTTCACGAACAGTGTTAAAAAAAAAAGTAAGTGAAACAGAATAGAAAAGAATGGATCAGAGCACATCACACGTAATAAGTAGGAATTATTTCTTGACGTTTCGTTTCGGTTGCTTGGATGTAACCGTGGCTGCGTTTCAGTGGAAAATATGTTGTGTACAGTGGTTCATAAGTCAAGAAAGTTTGGAAGTCACTGTTGGGTATACGAGTCCTTGAGTTCTAGTTCCAGTTCTGCTGCTGCTGCTATGATTGGGCAAGACATGTTTCTCTGATGGGTCTCAGTTTCTTATCTGAAAAATGACAATCGTCTATAAAGTCACCTCAGTTCTGAAATCCAATGATTAAGCAAAATTCCCAAAGGAATCAATTTTAGCATTCAGCAATTATCCATTAAAAAATTCTCCTGTATAGTCAACCTCTATCTTCCTTGTTTTGGAAAGGCATGATTTCCCAAAGAGCTCTGAAGAGCCCAGACCATAGAGAAGAACATAGCCCATTCGGATGGAAGCTACTTCAATAAACGGGCTTGGCTCGAGGACAATCTCTTTGAGCTTCCGACAGATGTTTTGTACCAGATTTCGCTGGTTACACTACAATTATGTTCCGGTTACATCTGAAAATACCTACAAATCCTGTTTTGGATGGTGAGGGAGGATGGATGGGGAAGGACAACTAACTGCTCAGGAAATGCTGAACTTGGTTAATTTGGAAACCACTCCCAGCTAACAATGAGCCTTGGGCCACTCACAGTTCCTGCTTTATATTATGACTAATGGGACGTCGTAAGAGCAACCAAGGAGACCCAGAGCAAGCCAGGCCTCTGGGTGGCAGGGTACAGCAGTGATTGAGAACTCATTTCTGGGCTGAGGTTCTTTCAGAAAAGTCTTTTAAGCTATTGATCCCTTCATTCATAAATTCATAAGAGCCTACTTTGGAAGGCATCTCACACTATGACTTGCATCTCGTTATGCTTGTTGGGTATTAATCCTCCAAGTTAACATCCCCCTAAATTCACATAGAGAAAAACCAAGGCATCTCAGGCACAACCGGAAGTCAGCTGTTTTCTGGGAGTTAAAATGTATAACTTTAGGAAGGGGTTCTACTATAGAGCTGGTATATAGGTTCCAGGAATGAAAGGCTCCTTCAGGTTCTTAAATCTTGAATCTAACCTGTTTTCAGCAAGGAGGCAGTGTAGGGTCATTGCTGTCATCTGCATTCATTGTACTTTAATTGCCCCAGTGAATTTTGAAGCCTCACCAAAACGTCGGAACCGGAAGGAAGCCTGCAGACCATCTCGTTCAATATCTTTATTTTCAGCAGAGGAAAACAAGGCACTCATTTCTAGCTATCTTTTCTGTGTGAGGTGGCAATCAATGCTTTTGTCTCTTTACATAGATTTTAAGGAGATATTATTTTGCTTTTGAAGATTGACTATCAGTAACCAATTGGCTAAATTGTGGGTGTAGCTTTGTTTCACATTGACTTTTGAGATACTGAATTTCAGTAATTGGTAAACATGGTGCCCACTTACACCATACAACAATCTAACAACCTCTATTCACGGCCCAGTCCTCTTAGAACTCAAAGCCAGAGATGCCTTGACATGTACAAGAAAAATTGGGGAGGCTTTTATTAGCTTTGATTTTGACCCCATTCTCATAAATTATACAAAATGTGTCACTTATATGAACAGCCCAGACGAGTAGTTGCCAGTTGTAATATAAAAAAATGATACCACGGAAACTGAGACCTGGTTGTGGCAGATACCCTGTCAAAAGAATGATTTATAATCTGGAAATACAAGCAGCAAGAGAGGCCCACCAGCTAGGTCTGTATCATCTGAAGCAATCAGATCCCGCAAATATAAAGCAATTTTGTATTACCATTTCCAAGTGCTCCCCACAATAAGGACTCTTGTATGCCCAAGTTTAATATTCAGAGCAGAAACCACAAACTCTAGCAGCCGCTCCTGGTCAAGACAGTTAATAACAGTTCCCAGGCAAAGGCAGGCTGTAATAGCATGGCTCCAAGCAGCTGGGGATTTGCTTGTATGTCAGCCTCTCTCTCTGAGAACTAGAAAACGATGGTAGGTCAGACATCCATTTGCTTTATACACTGATATAATTTCATCAGAATTTATGATGTGGGAATTATTGCACAGGCAAGAAATGTAATCTAACCTTCATCTCACACAATGCAGAAAAGATATTATGTTTTTGAGAAAAATACACTGACTTGTTGAATCAGATTACACACGTGCAATCCTAATGGATTTCAATATTTCCTTGGACGAGTCATTGCTATTTGCATCATATGTATTAAATTGGCTTGGGTAGAAGATGTTTTTACAAATAAGAAAGAATTCTACTGCCGTTTCTTCTTTCATTTTCTCAAGTTCTGGCATGTGAATTCATTACTGGTAAATTTTAAACATCTGTGTGTGTGTAATAGTTTATCCTAATTTCTCTAGACTATATTTAGATTTTTAACATCCAAATATTGCAATAACATGTATGATTCTCTTTGATCCTTATGAAGAGTTCCTTGAGCTTCAATTGTCAAATGTAGTAAATGTTGATAGCCTTCAAGGGCCATCTTATAAATGGTCATCATAGTGAGTCCGTATGTCGTGTTCTTTGGCCCTTGAAACCATTGTGATTACCTTGAGTTCTATAGTTTTCTTCCAGTGGAAAACAACATCAAATATGTTTTAAGATGAAGGGCTTTCAAGATGGCACTTGTCTCATTTAAGAACTAAACATTCCTCGAATCAAAAAGTCCTTTTCGTGTATTTTTTAGAAAGAAATGACAACTTACAAATTTCAGAGTAACGCCCCAAACCTGTATGTCTACAGAAGGGTCTCTCTGTAATACTTTTTGATATCTGCTAAAGACATGAGTATGGAGATAAAAGACCATGCTTAATCCAGACAACCCAAAGCCACTGTTTTAGTTGTTCTATAATGGTTCTGTTGGATTGCAAATACATTGTAGCATTAAAATGTACACACTCCAGAACTTAATTTTTGAAAATGTGTACTTAATAGAAGGCATATTTTATCCAAATAGGAAAAAAACCCCATGTTTAATTGGCTGGTGTCTCCAAATAATAATAACTCTTCATTTTGTACATACTGCCACAAACTGTAGCAAGTGCCTAATGTATATTATCTCTGATCTTCACCTCTGCTCCCATTCTGAGGTCACCATTATTGCTCTCATCCTTCAAATGAGAAAATGGGCATTGAGAAAGGTTAACTGCCTTTGCTCAAGGACGCATGCGTAATGAGGGGTAGGGCCTGCATTTGAACCAAGGTTTGTTGGATTTTGGAACCTGGATTCTTTTCAGTGCTGCCTGGAGCTGTTCCTTCCAGAAGGCTGGCCAGGTTACAGGCTCCTTTCAACTGTTTTTTGACAACCCCCAAGCCACTCCCACTTTCTTCTTCCTAGTTATCTCCCACTAGAGAGAGTGGGCTCAAAAGTCTTTTATGAGATATAACCAAAAGTCTGCCGAGGTGGGCAGGGTTCAGGAAGCCATTTGTTTCCTTAAGAAAAGCAGAATAGGTTCAGAGGCAGAAACTGAGGGCATTTCAGGTACGTGGGCTTGATGATGCTAAGGAACTAAACCAGTGCGGACAACGTTCTATCTCCAAATGCCTTGTTGTGTAAGGAAAACAAACTCCTGTTTCAGATGTCTTAAGTAAAGGTTTCGTAGCCAAACGTCCCCTTCGGTACACCCACCCCACCATGTGGAAAATTTATTCAGTCCCTTGTTTCTCACAGGGAAAGTTCTTTCCCCTGAGCCTCTAGAAGGTAGAATCTGGTGACTGGATCCTGGACAGAAGCCACAGGTGGGATGTTTATAAGTTCCGGTGAACCCTTGGGCATAGGTGTGAAAGTCTCCGGAGGGGCAAAAACCCAACAATACTTGCTATTACTAGAAATCATCTTATTATCTTACTAAATCCATTCTTATCTTTTGAGAGACTTCTTGATGACCTAATAATGTTTGAATAAAATTGCCGAGTGGGGCTTCCCTGGTGGCGTAGCGGTTGAGAGTCCGCCCGCCGATGCAGGGGACGCGGGTTCGTGTCCCGGTCCGGGAAGATCCCACATGCCGCGGAGCGGCTGGGCCCGTGAGCCATGGCTGCTGAGCCTGCGCGTCTGGACCCTGTGCTCCGCAATGGGAGAGGCCACAGCAGTGAGAGGCCCGCGTACCGAAAAAAGAAAAAAAAAATATTGCCGAGTGAAGCCTCATGGAGTTTAACTTTCCACAAGCTCGTTGCACTAGACTTGTTTGCCCTTATTTCTATCCTGGTTGTTCCACTAAGATAGCATGGCCAGATTTACGAAATAAAAAAGTTAAATTTGAATTTCTGAAAAACAGTGAATTTTTTTTTTAGTATACATTTCATGGAGTATTTGGTATAAGATGTCCCATGGACTATTTGGGACATAATTTATCTGCCAAATTTAAGACTCTGTCTTCAGCCCAAAGAGTTTGTGCCAGGCCACCCCATAAAGCCCTTTGTAATTCATGTACTCAGTCACCCCAAGTCATCTGCTTGCCTTATTTTATTTTCCCATCTTCACCACCCTTTATTGGTTTTCTTATTCCTACCTTTGCTCAGTCTCTCCAGTCCTGATGCCTGACTGATGACTTGTAGCTTTCAACCTTTGGTTCTTACCGGAGGACAGATGCATCAGAAATTCCCCTTACACACAGACAGACAGACAGACACACGCACACACAGACACACATACACACACATCTTTCAAGCCCTTCTCTGGCAGGCATTGTCCTCATAGAAGTTCCCAGTACCATGGGGGAAGGAAACCAATCTCTCCTATGTTAATGGACATGGCAGATTTATTCCCACTTTGATGATGAAATGTTCATTCACTTATTTATTGGACACTGATGGAGCATATACTATATGCTAGGTGCAGTGGGGAAAAATGAGTAAGACATGGTGCCCAACTTTGAAGAGCCTGCAATGAGTTGTAGAGATGGCCTAAAAGCAAATGATTATAACGCGGTACTATCAATGCTAGTAGACAAATGGGTAATGGATCACAGGACCAGAGAAGGAGGGCTGTCTGCATTTACCAGGGACATGAATGTCAGTGTCTCCCATGGCTCTCTTCTTCCTGTCCCCTATCCAAATCCACTCTTTCCTATTGGCTCTGTTTTCTACCATTCCCGCTGGCCTGTCACCTGCCTTGTGCATTCATGATGTCAGCCTGGCCCCTAATCTGTGAATTCCCTGAAGACAGGCACCGGGTCCTTCATATTTGCCCGTCTCGGCATCTCTGGCACAATGAAGGGCCTCAAAAATATTTACAGGGTAAGACACTGATGTGATTTTTAAAGCAGGGTTTTTAAAAAATAGAGGAAGTGAGAAATTTTGCAGCTTGTATAGGGCTATAGCACAATTCAGTTGCTGAGCACCATTTAGAAGTCACAGCTTTGGAATTTATGGTCACTTGTCAAATTGGTAGAGTCAGGCAAAAGTGGCATAAACATAATGCCCAATTCCATCTGAAGTGGAATATCTTGGGACCTTTTCCTTCTAGTTACCCCCAAACAGACCTGATGTATTGCACTGAAGCATTCCTACACAATACTTGTATAAATAATTGCAACATGGAAAGCCTTCTTCTCTTCTGCAGTGTGTCATCACATAACTTTAGGGTCCCTGTTGGGATTCTTTTCGCTGGCCAAGGCCTCTGCATACTGTATGTATTTGGAGAATCCCTTCTGCCTTTTTGACTGGTTGGTGGGTCTGTTTTTACTTAAGGGCACGCAGGAATGGAAATGTAGCTGCTAAATTAATCTGGCCTTGGTGAAATGTATCTGCTTCACTAGTGAGATGACTGAAATTCACACTTTTATCACCCTTCAGAGCAGGCAGGCCTTTAACTCCTCTTTGCAAGATCTTTCCTGAACACATCTCAGGGGACCCACTACTCCAATAATGATGTCAGTAATGTTGGGGCAATGTGAAATGAAGAATTAACTCTATTATTGTAGTTTACTTTTAACAATCAAGTAGGGATGAGGGGTGAATGGTGGGCTTGCAGTAGACTGGGGCTGGGAAGTGTGGGTGCCTCACTTTCCTGCAGCTCAAGCCCTAATCAGATTGTCATGTTGCGTTGTGCTATCTGGATGACGGGATGCTTACACAGAGAGAGCTGATGAAAGGGCAGCTCTTAGAGATTTTCTTTGGGGGAAATGTATTCTCCTTACTTGCGCTCAAAACCAATACTTGATTGTCATGACTGCCCAAGAGAACTGAGAGCTGTCAGTCAGCGTTTTGAATTTGTTCAACATCAGATGGGTTGCATGACAGAGCGATCCATTTTAGTTAATGCTGCAGCACATCTGATTTGAATGAAATCAATTAGAATGTATCTCATGGCCAGCTTTTGTTTTTGTCTATTCCATTGTTACCCTAATCTAAACTCATATTGCTACAGACACAGTTCATTGCAAAGCTTCCTAACTGTTCTTGCTGCCCATCACTCCTCCTTTTCCAGACTATACTTTAACTCCTAACCAGCCCTTACGTATCTCCTCTACAGGAAAAGATTTGGAATGATGATCGAACAGGAACAACAGGAATCTTCTAAGTTCCATCAACAAATCTTTAACATTATCTGAAATATCGACCATTTTCAGAAGTTTCAACAAACTTTGGAGGGTGAAAGTTAAAAATGCATAAATAATCAGGTTTAAAAGTAGCTTTGAGAACAGGTTTGCAATGTCAAAGAAGACTACATCTGAAATGAAAGTTCATCGAAAGAAGCAGAATATTTCTGAGAGTAGCTGGAATTTATATTCAAAGGGATTACGGAAGATGCAGAGTTATTATATGTGCACAGCCTGATATGGGAAGAAAGAAAGGGAGGGAAGGAAGGAGGGAGGGAGAAAAGAAGAAGGAAAAGAAAGAAACTGAAAAAAAAAGAAAGCAGAGCACTAGCTTATCATTGGAAGTAATAAAAATCAGGATGAAAAGACTAAAATTAGATCATTAATTTGGAAGATAAACATATGTCATATAAGCTTAATATATAATTAAAAAATGACAGAACTGGAGGATAGAGGTTAGAACCAACAGGTGAGTAACAGAAATTCCTGAGGAAGGTAGACAATATATACACACATGAGATTGGAAACTGAGAAGGCTCATAGAGTTGATGTGATATAGACCCAAATCAACATCCGGGTCTAGCCTCATGAAAAGAAAAGGGTATTGCTAGTTTACAGGTCAAACATTGAGGTTGCTTACAAGAGTGAACCATCTGAAGAGGCTTTTTGTCCTTTCCCTTTTAAATGATCAAAGCCAGAAACAATGGAACAACATTTCAAGGAGAAAGAATAAGACTAAAGAATGCTTTCCATTTGCATATCACCTTAGTAATTCATTTATTCATTTAACCTCTCTCCCCCAAATCTACACATTTATGTATCTATCTACCTGTCTACTTATTTATGGGGCACTCAGTACTCTAAGGAAACATGGAAGGTTTCTGGGTGGTGGTAGTGCTGGCAGCTACCCAGTGGCCTGCCTAGTCACTTCAGGCCTAAGAATTATGTTTGGCAGAGATAGTTACCTACCAAATAGTCTTCTCTTTCAAAGTAATAAAACCCAATTTTAGCTGGACACATTGCTGCTGAGTAAAAAGATGGCAACTTCCATGCTAGATGTGATCATGTGCCTAGGTTGTGGCCAATGAGCTGTGAAACTTCTGGGAAGTCTCATTAAAATGGGGCGGTGTACCTTTCTTTCCTCCTTCTTTCCCTTCATCCTGTGACTTGGAATGAGGTTATGATGGCTGGTGCTCCAACAACCATTTTGGAGCATGCAGATGAAGGCATATATCCTTGTGGCTTGGGGCAGAAATCTATTCCATCATGTTCTCAGCTTCAAGAAGCCTCGGCCTTGAGGACTGTGAGACTTATGAATCTGTGAGACTAACTTGTTTTAGCCATGATTTTCTGGGTCTCTGTTACACCCAGATCTATCCTAAGTGATAATATTCTAAGAAACGATTTTGAATTGGCTCCAGTATATAGGTATATAAGTGATCTAGGTCCCAAAGTCCATGACCATCATAATTTCAGCTTAGTTAATTTTTAAAGGAGTATAATCTTTTTTTTTAATTTTTAAATTAAATTAATTTATTTTTGGCTGCGTTGGGTCTTCATTGCTGCACGTGGGCTTTCTCTAGTTGCCGTGAGCAGGGGCTACTCTTCGTTGTGGTGCATGGGCTTCTCATTGCGGTGCCTTCTCTTGTTGCAGAGCACAGACTCTAGGTGCACAGGCTTCAGTAGTTGTGGCTCATGGGCTCTAGAGCGCAGGCTCAGTAGTTGTGGCACATGGGCTTAGTTGCTTTGTGGCATGTGTGATCTTCCCGGACCAGGGCTTGAACCCGTGTCCCCTGCATTGGCAGGTGGATTCTTTACCACTGTGCCACCAGAGAAGCCCCTCTTTTTTTTTTTTAATTGAAGTATAGTTGATTTACAATGTTGTGCTAATTAAAGGAGTAGAATCTTAACATCCACATTGGCTAATTAAAAACTAATTCTCTATTTTCAAAATTAGATAACTAAGTAAGATGACTTGCTATGGGAGACTTCTGGCTATAAATAACTTAAAGGTGAGGAATGCTCATTGAGATGATGGCTGAGGTTAAGGTTTTATAATAGTTAATCTATAATCTTTCTTTCTGGCAAAAACTACATATATATAAAATATATAACGTATGTACTATATACTGTATATATCTACTATATATATATATATTGCTAAATACAAATTAAACATACAAAATAAATTATACTCTTTTATTCCAACAAAAAGTAATTAGAAATTGCACAGGGATCTTGTTGATAATAACATTAAAAAATATAAAAACTTAAGAAATAGTACAATAAAAGGTATGAATGACTTACATAAAGAAGTCTTTATTGGGAAGTACAAAAAGGTAAAATAAATGATCTAGAAAGGTTAGAATAAATGAGACATAATAGTGCTAATTTGTCCTAAGGTTACATATAGGCTAAAGCAATCTCACTGGAAATTCCAGATTATTTTAGAAAAAAACAAAAAATTTACAACTTTATTTGGAAAAAATAAACTAAAAATACTCTCAAAAAGTAAATTTTGCAAGTGTGGCTCCCAAAAATGTTGTTTAAAAATGCCAGTCCTATCAAATATAAAACCACGTTATAAAACAACAGTAGTAAAAAAGGAGAGTAGAATACTAGCAAATAAAATAGCTCAGTGGAACAGGATAGAAGCCCATAAATTAAATAGAAAAATGTAGTAAGTAATAAAGTGTCATAAGCAAGATGGAAATGAAGAATTATTTAATAAATATTGAGAGTGAGGAAAATTGCTGTATTCCTTCCTTCCTACAGAGCAAAAATAATCTCCATGTGGGAAAAAGATTAAGCTGAAAAATCAAATCAATGAAAATTAGCCATAAATAAAATGGAATCTCAGATATTTGGAAGGGTGAGAACTTTCTAAAGGTTGAAGCAATTGAAGAATACAAAGTCATAGATTGTGAAGAAATTTCAAAATGCCTCTGCAGTGAAAATATAGCAACTAAAAATAAATCAAAGCAGCCTGTTAGAAAATATATTCATGTCAAAAATGACAAATTGTAGTACAGTTATTTATAGTATTTAAAGATCTCAATCAACTTTGTAAGAAAAATATTAAGATTTCAATAAGGATATGGGCCAAAGCCTCACTCAGAGAGTTTAAGTCTGAAGAGATACATAGAATCTGTTTTTAAAATGTTTAAATTAGCTAGTAACAAAAAGGCAAACAAAAAGTACCTTTTCGTTTTATTAAGTAAAAATTGAAGCATCTAATAACAGATGACTGTGGGAGATTCAGTAAAATTGGCAAATAATAATTGTTGGCCTTAGTAGGAGTTAGTACAACCCACTTGGAAAACCATTTGACAATACAATTCAGGACCTACATAATATTCATACTCTTTGACATAGTGCAATCACTCTTGGGAATTAATTCAAAGGAAATAATTAGAAAGCAAAATATGATATGTGGAGAAAAATGTTTACTGAAGCATTATTTATAATACCAAAAAAAACCCAACGCACAACAGCAACAGGAACTAAACAAAAATAATTACAAATTATAATGATAAATATTATGCAACAACAGAGAAAAGTTTTACTTGATAACTCTAAGTTAAAAAAAATAACAAAACTATGTAATAGCTGCAGTTGCAATTATACAGAATGATGACAGCAGCTCCCCCCCCCAAAGTAAGAAGAAATTATAAGAGTGGTATTATGCTGGAATTATGGGTAATTTTTCCTGTTAAAGTATTATTTAATTTTGTTAGGAAAACCTTTTCAATCAGTATGTGTGTGTGTGTGTGTGGTGTGGAGGTATATAGTGTAGTGGTGAGTAATTATGTGACCTTGAACAGATCACAGGAGATCTTTAAGCTTCAGTGTGTCTGTTTGTAAAAAGGAGATAATAACAGGATCCACTTTATAGAGTTGAATGAGGTAGTGCAGGTAAAACACAAAGGTACTAATGCCTGGCACTGAGGAAAAGCTCATTAATGTTATGGAAAGTAACACTGACTTTGGAAGTGCTGATGTTGAGAACAATGTTGTCACCGTATCCTTGCTGGTGTATTTTCAGTGGTTCTCCACTATTCACAGAAAATTGTTCAAATTTCTAATCTTTGCATTAAAGGCCTCCATCATTTTGCCCATCTTATCTAATTTCATCTTCAACTCCCTAAGATGAGTTTTCTGCTTTAGTCAGGCTAATCTGAGATTTTTATGTACAGTTACTTAAACATTCAGCCACTAAATAAACACTTGCTGAGAAACAGTCATGCTCGGGCACTACTTCTGGTGCTGCGGGTACATTTACATTATAGAGGGGGGAGACAGACAATGGACAAGTGAACAAACAGAAAAATGTGAACCGTCCCAAGCCAGGATGATGCTCAACTGGTCTGCACTGTTATGGTTGTGGTGGTTGCTGATGGCAGGTGGTGCCCTCTCTGATTGATTGGTATCTGTATCATATCTACTGTTAAAGAGTTTTAATATCACCTGCTGTTAAATACCTTAAATACCACTCAGGCAAAGTGGCATCACGTTCATACTTTGGCTTGGTTATTATTATTGTTCAAAATGCTTTCCCGGTGATCTTCACCAACCCAAACTTTCAGCGTCCTCAGGGCTCAACCCAAACTCTACCCTCTGCAAGATACCTCCTCCAGCTATCCCACGCACTTCTCTTTCTCTAAACATTGTTATCTGTTTCTACTCATATTTCTCTAACTTGATAGCGAGATCCCCAGGGCAGAAAACTTGCTGTGCTGTCTGTTGATTGGTTGGTGGTGTTTTTCTTCTACTCTTAAGAATTTCTCACAATATTTATTACAATGCTGAACATGGGATAAGCACATTATTAAATATATGTTTGAATCAGCAGAAACTTTTAACTCAGAAAAGACCACTTGTTTGTCATTATTCCGGGTAACTTCAAGAGGAGGTATCAAAATTGCCTCATTAATAACTCAGTATTTCTGAGGTTATTTTCCCTGGGTCTGAGACCGGTTCTGAGAGGTAACTGTTGTCTTGATTTATACCCTGGCCAGAAAAAGTGACCAGTGTATAGTTAGGATACATTAGGTGATTTTCTTGCAACTAGGTCACTTAAAACTAACCTATAGGTGAGCAATAGCTAAAATCTTGGAGCTGTCTTGCCTAATTGAAGTGCCTTCTTTCTAAGGTAGTGCCCCGTTGCCAGTTCCTAGACATCCAGCTCAGGGGGAAACACAAGACTAGCGGCGATAGCTTAGTGTTCAGCTCGGATCGAGATTCTAACTTAGAGAAAAAGCTGTGTCCTCACCTTGAAAGTGCCCTGTTGTAAAGAAATCAGTCAGCTTTAGGCTGGCAATGCCCCAGCTCTGTATTAACTATCCAGATTAATGTCAGATCATAGCCCAGGAATTATTCATGAAGCCCCTCTGTACAATATAATTGCAGATTTTGGCATCCAGAGTGAAGCCTCATTGTTTTATAGATTAGCTTCTCTTCCTGTACTACGGAAGAGACAATGATCTGAAACAACTTAGTCTAGGGGGAAAAGGAGTTCATGTATTTCACGTGAAAAAGCATTTGTCAAATGGGAGATCCCAGGTCTCACTTACATTACACCTTAAGAGTGGGGACCTGCAGCCACACTGAGAAGGAGATGGCTGATGTCTGTTCCAGGGCCATGAATGGCTACTTTCATTGTGGATCTTTCCTGAGTGAATGGCATGGCTCTTTATCTTTGCTTAAGAATTAGTTTTACCAAACCGTAGCTCTACTAATCTCTACTACAACATCACCAAATGTAATTTATGCATGTGGATGAAGAAACATAGGTTTCAGTTCCATGGAAGGGCACTAATCAGCCAACTACCTCGCTGCAATGACTCATTAGAGAATATTCAATGCAATCAAAATATTAATACACCTCCAAAGAGGTTTAATATTTTAGTGCAAATGTCAGGTTACCCTAGTAATCAGCACACCTTAATTGTGAGATTTTAGACTCTAAGATCTTTCAGACTGTGACTTTTAAAGGTGAGGAAGAGCAGCTTGTTTCTTGCTGAAGTGGAGTGGGCTTATTTTATTACGTTTACATCAAAGGTAATGGTCTTGAGCCATTTTCCATGGGTCTATTTGGTACATGGGTATCTTGCTTTCTATGGGATAAGTGCATCTGTGTGTTCATGCATGTATATCTACAGATATATGTGTGCATGTGTGTATAATACATATGTATACTATATAATAAGTTTTATATAAAAATAAATACCTTATTTTGGTTCTAATTAAAACCTCTTCTGGGGAAATTTAACAAAACGTTAACCAAAATAGGTGGTGTACGAACCTAGCATGAACTTATATTTTTCTCCTCATTAAATTACATTAATTAAATCTGTCAAATAACCCACTTATCCTAGGTTATCCACCAGGAGTAGCAGGTTAATAGTGTTGCCTAGTTATAAGTTTTTCCAATTCTGTAAAATTTTTCTGTAAGAATAAGTCTCTGAAATAGATTTTCTTTGAATTTGAATCAATTTTCTCCCTGTTGTTTCCACATACCACACCAATGATCAGACCAAGCATTTTTTTCATTTAGCTGTTTGTTTGAGATTTTATATCTCTGTATATATAAGACTATATATGCATATACATATGCAGAGTACAGGGAAATCCTCTGGATCATAACCCAATGGTTTAGATGCCTGAGCAAGTATCTTCTCATATGTGCCTCATCTCGACTTGACTGTAGGTTTATAGTTTTGACCTGAAGATGATTAATTATTGAGGCAGGAGATTAAGGGAGCGAGAAAAGTCAGCAAGAGCAGAAGGTGGGTTACTAAAAATAGGGGTTTCACGCACACTGATGAAAAATAGGCCATCATCATGGGCTTATTCTGTGACACAAGAATGCTAACCACATGTTGATTCCTTCCGTGGCAATTCATTAAATAAAGAAAAACACAATCTAATATGCGGTAGATTCCAGTAATAATTTAGCTTGTCGTTCCATGCAGCTATGATTTATCTTGGCCTGAGGAACTATAGGCAGTTAATTTCCCTCTTATATTCAGTTATTTGGAAGTTCTGATAAGAGAGGGGATTCACTGTGTACAGTGTATACATCTGTGTCTTATACCTACAGATGCTCCACTTCTTAGCAAAGGAAAATATCTCCTGGCGGATCTACAATATCCCCAGTTACTCTTCAGCAACACTTAACAGTGTTTGAATTAGCACCTGCGCTAGCCTGCCAGCCCACTTTAATTCCGAGAACTCTTCAAGAATATTCCACAATGCAGCAGCATGCAGTTTTATCAAACACTGAGAATGTAGTTCTACTTCGTATAGATGAAGCACCTTGAGCATAAAGATGCAATGTTTTGCTCTGGTGTATTCCTGAATTGGTGTTGCAAATCCCATGTTATTTTTTGCAGGCAAATATGTCCTTCCAACGATTGGTTTTCCTGAATATAAAGTCTGCCTCCCCCCCAAATAATGAGGATTTATAGCTCTTCTATCACTTTTTAAGAACACTATGACATTTTCCTGCATAGAGATCTCTCCATGCAAAGGAATCTCATGTGAAATTAGAAAGTGGGCGTCCAGGTGAGGTTGTGTACTCCATGGGTCCCAGTCTTTCTCCTTTTAGACCATTCACATTGAATCACTTGTTTACTATCTGTATTTCCCATCAGTCTGTAATGTCCGTATTTTGGGGTCTGTGCCTGTCTTATTTATATCTATATCCTCTCTACTTAGCCCAGGGCTTATAGGCACACAGTAGACACCTGATAAATATTTGTTGAATAAGTGAATGGATGGATAGTCTAGTCTTTAACGTGTGCTTAATACCTTAATACATAAAAGTCAGTTCAACTTCTAACCTTCCTTTACAAAGTCCCGCAAAGAGGAGATCAGCAATTCCTGAGAAGCTATCCCTTTTACTCAAGACTTAGAATCTAAAGAGTGTTGTCAGTTGCATACGTCACTTTCTTACTTGCAGAGAAGGCAAAGAAGACACTTCTCTGAGTGAAGTTTCACTGAAAATTCTATTTCTTTTCTTGGGGATGTGTCTATTTTCAAGTTAGGAGCTATGGCACTCATCCCCTTGGAGTAAAGGTAAAAAAAAAATCCCCAAAACAAAGATCTGGAAAAGCTCTACTCCTCTCTATTCTGCTATGAACGTTGAACTTAGAATTCTTACGTTGTGCCATGCATGTGACACTATTCAACAGTTACGCAGTGCTTTCTATGTGCCAAGCACTAGTGTAAGTTTTTTATACGCATTGACTCCTAACAACTACCATGGAAGGCAAATATTATTATAACTTCATATTACGGAGGAGGACTTGGAAGCTGGGAGAGGTTATTTAACTTGGCTAATGTCATGCAGGTAATAAATAACAGAGGAGGATTTGCAGTCCGTCCCATGATCTTAACTCCCATGGTATTCCACTTTTTTTGTGTGTGATTCTTTTCTCTTTTTTAAAAAGGTAATTAATTAATTAAGTTTTGGCTGCGTTGGGACTTAATTGTTGCACGCGGGCTTTCTCTTTCTCTAGTTGCCGCGAGCGGGGCTACTCTTCGTTGTGGTGCACAGGCTTCCCATTGGCTTCTCTTGTTGCGGAGCACGGGCTCTAGAGCGCAGGCTCAGTAGTTTTTGAGCACGGGCTTAGTTGCTCCGCGGCATGTGGGATCCTCCTGGACCAGGGCTCGAACCGGTGTTCTGCATTGGCAGGCAGATTCTTAACCACTGCGCCACCAGGGAAGCCCTCTGCTACTTAATGCTGTGAGAACACTATGAAAATGCCTCTGTTTGGTATTGTTTTTTTCCCTCATTGCCAGATGGTTGGTGCCTGAATGGGGGCTCACAGAACACTTGCATGTCAGAGATTGATGTGAGAATTCCTCAAGGTTTTCACTCTGATTATCTACATGTTAAAAAAAAATGCAGCTATGCTTCAAAATGGAAGAAGCAGAATAAAGTGATGTACCAGTACAACTAGACAGAGAACATTTCTAAGATGCTCTAGCAGGAAAGACCGTTTTATTTCTTAAGACACCTAATTGTTTCACCGTAGCTTAGTGAAAACCACAGCCGCCTTAATAGGAAAGGTGGGTGTTAGGCTCCTGTGTGAGCAGTGGCGGATCCGTCCAGCAGAGGGCGACAAGGTAACAAAACTCTGCCGGTTTCCACCTGTGCTGCCTGGGTTTTGGGCAACTCTGGTGCCCTCAGAGTCACAGTCTGAGAATGTCGTGTACGATGGTTGTTGCCAGGCCCTTGGTACAGGAATAAAAATTCCTATGTGTACAGAAAAAAATAGAAAATGAAAAACCCTTGAAAGAAGGACTTGGCACGTCTGTAGCGTAGTCTGGACGTTGTGCATGTGAGAAAATTTGGTGCTAGTGTGTTCAATTTGGAATCAAAACAGAGTTTAGGGCTTCCCTGGTTGCGCAGTGGTTGAGAGTCCGCCTGCCGATGCAGGGGACACGGGTTCGTGCCCCGGTCCGGGAGGATCCCACATGCCGCGGAGCGGCTGGGCCCGTGAGCCATGGCCGCTGAGCCTGTGCGTCCGGAGCGTATGCTCCGCAACGGGAGAGGCCACAGCAGTGAGAGGCCCGAGTATCGCAAAAAAAAAAAAAAAACAGAGTTTACCCCAAGGACGCTCTGATACCATTTTCATTAAAGAAACTGAGAGCAGGAAGGGAGGGAGGAGCTGACATGAAATCACAGAGTTTAGACGTGAAGGGACCCAGAGGAAGTTTCTACTCTTCGGCAACAAACTTAAGCCATCCTAGACGAAAAAAATTTTTTTTTGCTTGTTAGTTTGTTTATTTATCACCCTTTTTGCCATTTCACAATACATGGTGGGAAGGCCAGGGGCCATTCTCTGCCGTTTTCTACATTTGTGCCCCAGGGTTAATTCACTCTTTCCTCATGTTCTTGCCTCCTGATGCTGTTGTGAGATCTAATGAGAGGCCGGATCCCTTAATTCAGCATCTACTATATTCACAGAAGACAGTCTTCAGAACCGTGCATTCTGTGCTGGGAGTGTACAGTGTTATCATCTGGGAACTCTTTGGAACTCCAGGTTATTTGGAAAACATGGGGTATGTGTCCTATGAGACAAAACTAGAAATTCAAAATGTTCTGGCGAACTGGCAGGGATGAAGCAGGAAAGCCGGGGTAACTGCGCACAGACGTGGGCTGGCAGACTCCACAGAGCCAGGCCACATGCCCTTTCTTCTCCAGTGTCCCTTTGAGTATGTCCTGGATAATATGGACCTTCAGGCTTCAGAAGTTACATCCAGAACAGGATGACGATACCATCCTGCCTATTTGTGGCCTTTTCCCTCACTATATTTTATTTTTGCCATTGAACAATGTGGAACGGGCAAAAGGCTGTCGTTTTTCTCATTTTGACAATAGCGGGGTAATAGTAACAATAATAAGTAAATAAAACACACTCTCGACTAGAAATTCGTGGGCTTAATTTCAGAGCCACTCCAGTTTCCATGGCTGGGTTATCAGCAGTGCCTATTTATCATGAAATTTCCAGCAGTTTCCTCAGCGCGGTGGCTGCCTTTACAAAACACACAGAATTGGGATGTGACAGTCCAGTGTCTCTGGTCTCTGATGTCATGATTTTTGCTTTCTTCACCGGGGCAGGTTGGATGCACCCAGGGGCCAATCTGTCCTTCAAAGGGCCTGCTTCCTTTCTGTGCAGAAAAACAGAAGCAGCGTCCAGAAACTTCAATCAGTGCTTTTAGATTCCAAAACTATGACACCGTCACACTGGTGTCATTAAAGCTAACTAACCATATTAAACGAATATTAAAATATGGGCTCCTTTGCATAATGTAATGAGCAAAACCGCTTTTAAGTTTCTCCCTGTGCTTTAAAGTGAGGTGGCATTTACATTCCCAAACTTTGAAGTCGGGACAAAATGTACAGGTAGAGGGTACTAGATCAAATAATAATCAACTTCAAAAAGCATTTTGGCCGTTGGATGTCCCGGGGCTAATTTCCTCTAGACATTTTAAATGTAAATGTCTAAACTCATTTAAAAATTGTAAATTGGTCTAGGTTCAATCAAAAAGCATCCTGATGCAGAACCGGGAGACCAGGCTAATTGTCATTTGTTTGTCAAATGAATTCCATTTGGAAAGCAATGAAACCTCCAAGCTAATTCTTTTAAGGTGAGCTGGTAGTTGTATTATCAGTTAAATGCAGTAAAATGCATAATCATACGATGATAATGAAAACTGAACCTGTGTTAGCGGCTGGGGCTTTGCCCGCCACGGGGCATGGAGTGATGAAACTTAAGTACTGTAATGTTGCCTTGGCCACAATGGCACCAAGTCTGGTCTTTAGCCTTACAGATACTTTCTTTGCATTTTAAAAAATTTTATCAAAGCACCGTGGCAATATAGAAAATGTCAAAGTGAAATGCACTGTAGGCAAATTGAGATTTCATTAAGTTTAAATTTATTGCTTTTGACTGATGTATTACCATGCTTGTTAAGAACTAGTAATTTGGAATATCTGTCCGCTTGGTAAAATAGCTTTGTCTCCTTGCATATTACTTTGCATAGACTTTGAAAGACCACAATAATTCAGATCAAGTGTGGGCTGTTTTTCAGTAGTGTTTTGAAGACTGGAAGGCCTTTGGCCTTGTGCTCTGATAAACTTCCACACCCTTCCTGAATGTCTTGTCGAGGTATTGGGGCTAATTGTAGAGCTCATCTTACTAGGACTTCTGTGAGTTTGGCCAAATGGTGTGATGGGCTCCAGATTGGAGAATTGAACGTGACTCTTCTGCTGGAGCTGTCTCTTCTTCACAGGCACGAGGTAGGCATGGGTGAGGGATGACAGGTGAGGACCGATGGGAGATACACTGTGTGCAGTCAATAGAGACACAGAACTGCAGTGGTTCGGGCAAGGAAGATGGTGTAGTTCAACCCCGATGTCGTACCATCAAGGAAAGGGAGAGGTCCAGAGTGCCCACAGCTGGTGCGAGCAGAAGTAGCTGGTCTCAGCTCGCATGTCAAGTCATCAGAGAGGCCTCCCCTCATTGTTTTGCCACTGTTGTGGCAAACAGAGCCCCCCCGCCCCGCCCCGCCCTGGCTCTCCTCCCCGCCCTCGGCCCCTCAGTTGGTTTCTAACACATTAGTCAGCAAGATTTTTTTTTTAAGCTTTATTGTGGTGTAATGAATACACAAAAAACTGCAAATTTTTAATGTTCACATTTTGATGAGTTTGGACATATGCATATGCCAGTGAAGCCATCATCGCCATCGAGGCACTTAACGTATCTGAAATGCCCTTGTGTTCTTTTGTGTGTGGGGGGTTTTCTTTTTGGTGAGAACACTTAACATGAGAACTATCCTCCTAACATAAAGGGCACGATGCCCCGCTGTTACCTCTACAGACACTCTGTGGTGCAGCAGCTCTCTAGAACCTGCTCATCCTGCATGATTCAAACTTTATCCTCACGGAGCAACATCTCTCCCTTTCCCCCTTCCCCAGCCCCTGGCAACCACCATTCTATTCTCTGCTTCTCTGAATTTAACTATTAAATTAAATTAATTTATTTATTTGGCTGCGCCGCGTGACTCCTGGGATCTTAGTTCCCTGACCAGGGATTGAACCCAGGCCCACGGCAGTGAGAGCTCAGAGTCCTATCCGCTGGACCGCCAGGGAATTCCTGAGTTTAAGTATTTTAGATACTTCATACATGTGGAATCCTGTAGTATTTGTCCTTCTGTGACTGGCCTATTTCATGTTGCATAACGCCCTCTGACTCATCTACGTTGTAGCAAATGGTAGGATTTCCTTCTTTTTTGAGACTGAAATTTTTATGTAGAGAGACACAGTAGGCCAAGAAGCAAAGCTGAGGAGAATATGTAGGTATTTCAATGACAAGGGGGGGAAGAAATTTGCACAATTTTTTGTTGATGAAAGTCAAATTAGAATATAGAACTTGAGTACGATATTTTGTAATGTAGGTCTACTTATGAGAAGAATGGAATTCTTTTGGGGGAGGATAACATTTCACTTAATTGGGGTTCAAATGTAAAAACTATTCTCAGCTCACGGGCCTAATAACCACAGGCGATGGGCTGGTTTGGCCTGCAGGTCACAGTTTGCAGGCTCAGGCTCTAGTACGTGGTAATTTTAATTTTCTCCACTGGACGAAGCAGTCTCTAGAACCACCTTCTGATTGTTTGCTGTTTAATTATCAGTCTGTCTGCCCGAGAAAAGCAAGGCCTGTTAGAACAGAAGCCTTGTCTGTTGGGTTTTCCTCTGCCTCTCTGGCTCCCAGAATAGCAGGTATGGTAGATATAGGACTGGCACGTGGTAAATGTTCCCTGGATGTTTGGTGACAAACAGCGAATCCAGATCCTATCTGCAAGTCGAGTAGATGAGAAGATACATAACCTACCAAAGGGATAGGGAAGGCTCAGTTGTTCATCAGTACATCTTGTTTACCTTATAGCAAAGGTATTACTGAAATAAATAACAAACTTCAGGTTATTTCTGATTTTGTCATTAGTTCAGTCCCTTGATTCCTTCCTGACTTTGCTATTACAAGGAAATGATAACGAACCAGAACATGGCGTATTTTAAATACCCTCACTATTCTGTAGTCTTTGGCTGTGTGTAAATACCCCAGTACGCCTTTGGTCATGATCATAAATGCACTGAACTCTGTGTCCAGCTGCCCTGCCACTTCTTGACCCCCCAAGTCCAGGCTTCTCTGCAGGTGAGAGCAGCACCTGTGCAGCCATTCACATGAGCATCTAATCAGGTGAGGTTGGCTTGGACTGTGCTCAGTAGAAATGTGAGCCTTTCAGAAACCTAGTATCAAAAAATATTGAAGAGATATTTATTTCCTAAGTGACTAGCTCTAAAAGCTCTACCATGAATATGTTTATATCTGCTATAAGAGGCATAAGTCCATTCTGTAAGACTCTATGGGAATGAAGTAGTCTCTCTGCTTTGCTTGCCCAGTCAGAAAAACTAGTAGGGGACTTCCCTGGTGACGCAGTGGTTAACAATCCACCTGCCAGTGCAGGGACATGGGTTCGATTCCTAGTCTGGGAAGATCCCACATGCCGCGGAGCAGCTAAGCCCGTGTGTGCCACAACTACTGAGGTGGCGCTCTAGAGCCCGCGAGCCACAACTACTGAAACCCACGTACCTTAGAGCCTGTGCTCCGCCGCAATGAGAAGCCCACGTACCGCAACGAAGAGTAGCCCCGACTCGCCACAACCAGAGAAAGCCCGCGTGCAGCAATGAAGACCCAATGCAGCCAAAAACAAATAAATGAATAAGTAAATTTATTTAAAAAAAAACCCAAAAACTAGTAGGAAGAGAAGAAGGGCCAGACTCCCAGAGGAGTCTCTGGTCATTTCCACACCAATTAACGGAGGGAACAGCAGGGAAAGAATGTCCTATTGTTATTCAAACCCAGGGCTGGCCTTAAGGCCGTGTTTCTCAACTGGGGGGTTCAATTTTGCACCCCAGGAGACAGGTAGCAATGTCTAGAGACATTTTTGATTGTCTCGACTTGAGAAGAGGGATGCTGCTGACATCTTGTGGGTAGAGGCCAGGGATGCTGCTAACATCCTTCAATACACAGGACGGCCCCCACTACAAAGGATCATCTGGCCCCAAATGTCAGTACAGCCACTGTTGAGTATACGCCCTCTTTTCGGGCAGCCTCCAAAGTGCAGATGGGGATCTAGGGCTTCTTGACTTGACATTTGAATCATACATTGTGGAGAGCAAATAATCCCAACTATGAAGAGCTCAAGGGAACCTGAACTTGGTCATGGAGAGGTGCATCCAACAGTGTCTGTCTTTGAAGGACATGGGGTGATGGATTTGGAGGAAGAGGTGCACCGCTTCCTCCCTGAGCAGCGTGACTGTCCATTGCTTGAACCACCCATTTATCTTTTTTTTTAAACATTTTTAAATTGAAGTCTCGTTGATTTACAATGTTGTGCCCATCTCTGCTGTACAGCAAAGTGACTCAGTTATACACATACAGACATTCTTTTTTTTTAAATATTCTTCTCCATTATGGTTGAATCCCAGGAGATTGGATATAGTTCCCTGTGCTCTACAGTAGGACCTTGTTGTTTATCCATCCTAAATGTTTATCCACCCACCAACCCCAAACTCCCAGTCCAACCCTACCCCTCTCCCCCATCCCTCCTAGCCCTGCAACCACAAGTCTGATCTCTATGTCTGTGAGTCTATTTCTGTTCTGTAGATAGGTTCATTTGTGCCATATTTTAGATTCCACATGCAGTATGTCCCCTACATATGAACCTTCAAGTTGCAAACCTTCAAAGACGCAAATGTGCATCTGGTTCCAGCAAGGAACCAGAACCTGTGCCATCAACGTCAGGCGTGAGCGAAATTGCAGCTTGCCCTCTGTCTCTTATTGCTGATGATCCTTCAGCTCTACCATCTCCCACCTCCTCTCCCTCCTCCAGTCAGTAACTCTTCTTGCCTGTTCACTCGATGCCAGCCCCTGTATGCCAGCTGTTGTACTGGACTACTGTACTTTTCAAGGTACTGGACTGTAAGATTAAAAATGTTTTCTTAATTCTTTGTGTTAGTTTTTATGAATTATTTGTGTGAAATGTATTATAATCCTATTACAGTACAGTACTATATAACCGATTGTGTTAGTTGGGTACCTGGGCTGGCTTTGTTGGACTTACGAACAAATTGGACTTATGAATGTGCTCTTGGAAAGGAACTCGTTAGTACATAGGGGACTTACTGTATAAGTGATATCATATGGTATTTGTCTTTCTCTTTCTGACTTATTTCACTTAGTATGATAATCTCTAGTTGCTGCAAATGGCATTATTCCATTCTTTTTAAAAAAATATTTATTTAATTTATTTATTTGGTTGCGCCAGGTCTTAGTTGCGGTAGGCGGGCTCCTTAGTTGTGGCATGCATGTGGGATCTAGTTCCCTGACCAGGAATCAAACCTGGGCCCCCTCCATTGGGAGCACAGAGTCTTATCCACTGGACCACCGGAGAAGCCCCTCGTTCTTTTTTATGGTTGAGCAGTTTTCCATCATATATATGTACCATATTGTCTTTATCCATTCATCTGTCAAAGGACCTTTAGGTTGTTTCCATGTTTTGGCTATTGTGAAGAGTGCTGCTATGAACATAGGGGTGCATGTATCTTTCTGAATTATAGTTTTATCTGACAACACATATATCTTAGTCGAACTGCACCTTCTGTGCTCCTCCAACACCCTACGGAATATTACACATTATCAATTTTCTAAGCCCTAACTAAATCACTTACTTACTAGAAGGTTTTCTGTGCTCTAGATTTGTGTGTGTATGTGTGTGTGGTGAGGAAGGCATTCACAAGAGGTCTACTTTATAATAGGAATTATATATTTTTATTTTTATTTTTTATTTTTTTTTTGCGGTACGCGGGCTTCTCACTGTTGTGGCCTCTCCTGTTGCGGAGCACAGGCTCTGGACGTGCAGGCTCAGTGGCCATGGCTCACGGGCCCAGCCGCTCCGCGGCACGTGGGATCCTCCCGGACCGGGGCACTAACCCGTGTGCCCTGCATCGGCAACCGGACTCTCAACCACTGCGCCACCAGGGAAGCCCCTATATATATATTTTAAAATAGCTTATATTCTAGAATCACAGCTCAGTATATGTTCCATTATGTTCTTTGACTACACTGTCAATTTGATGTACATGATGACTCTGAAGGGTTGTATGACCTTAACTCAGCAAGGAAAGATTATTTGAAGATATACATAGCTTCATAAGACAGAGGAGTTAAAAGGAATTTCAACCAGGGTGGAAGAAAGAAATTTCGAAAAACTTCTGTTAATTAGAAAAGTAAGTCAGCCTTCATATTCTAATTACCTAATACTTTATGCGATGTTGTAATAGTACCTAATAAGGAGTTGTATCTTTGTAGCAAACTCCATGGCTTTCTCTGAGTTATCTGTGGTTCTCCAAGTTATCTTTAGTTCTCTAAAGTTATTAGAGTTGTACTGAATTGAATGTTTTGAAATGAGTTGATAATATGTTGCAACTGTTCTAGGTGCACTAAATAGGGGCTTTGTATTTACAGTTTTCACAGCAATCCGCTGGGATTTGTATTATTACTCCCATTTTATAGATCTGAGGACTGAGGTTTAGAGCTATTAAATGACTTGGGCAGAGTTATATAGTGGAAAAGACACAGCTATATATAAATCCAAGTCTATCTGGCTTAAATGCTTCGTGGATACATATGTCAGCGCAAACGTTCTTTGTCGGGGGTGAAATTTTTATGACTCCATATTAAGGTGGTTCAAAATAAAATAAAAATCTGATCAGTCTGGCCAACCTGCGTTTCTGAGGGCACAAAAAGGATATCTACGGACAGAATTATTTGAATTTACATGAACTTGATCAAGTTAACTGAGAAACAAACAAACAAGCAAATAAACCTTCCCTTGACTCCAGAGCAGTGGGTCTTGCAATGTGGCCCCCAGACCAGCAGCATCAGCTGGGAATTCGTTAGAATGCAAATTCTTGGACCCCACCCCAAACCGACTAAATCAGAATCCCTGAAGGTGGAGCCCATACTCTTTCCACAAGGCTCCTCTTGTTCTCTGTGCCTGTTTGAGACCCTCCGCTCTGGATATAACCCGTTACCTACTTGTGCTCATTCACACGACTACGTCTCCAGGACTTTAATTAGATTTTTTTCACATTCTATGCTCCATTTTTATTGGAAAAAAAAAAAACCACAACAGTTGACAACAATAAACTAAAATCTTAGACTTGTTTAAAAGGCCAACTCCCTCAGGTATGTCCTGATACATTCAACATGTGGTCAGCACAATCTCATATATTTTCTACAGCTATAGAATTATGGGATGTTAATGGGTTGACTCAACATTAAGCTGGCAGTACTGCACATTCCTGAATTTAGGTAAATTTTATCCTGGGTAGTTTTAGACTTTGATGTTGTTTAGTTTACTAAAGTTCTTTTAAAAATTGGTACTCCATATTTGATATACATAAGTCTTTATATGGAATAAACACTCTTAAGCCATTCTGAATAAGTGGGAGCTTGCGGTTTATTTTTTTACTCTGGAGCTAGCCAAATTTTTAATAGAAACCAAAGTGCCTTCTTTGAGTGGTCATTATAAAAAGGAAAAACTGGCTGAATCTTGGAGAATTCCTGTTTCATAGACACAGCTTCTAAATTCAATAAATTGTAGGACCATAAGTGGCTCATAAAAATTATTATAGCTTCTGTTTTCAATAGAGAGTCCTCATTTTGATCCTTTTCTTCCCTTCTAAGATGTCTCTTGGGAACTATCCCAGGTTGGGAGGCTGGTGAAAGAAAACTAATGTTCTTCTCAGCAGGCTACAGTCACTCCCTCTGCAGGGACATTAAACACTTGCCTTGAATGTATTTGCCAAAGATCATACTTATTAACTTAATTCTATTGGATTTATAAGATCTAACATGCAAATTCATGTATGTCAATATACTCATTCATGGGAATGTGTATTTCTGGGTAGCAACCAGTCAAGGTTGCCAAGAAAAGAAGTGGGAGCCCTGTTGTAAGTTATCCACCTGGCACCCTACTTGCTGGGTCCCACTGAGATGATCTTAATTTAGGATTAAAAAGTGCTATTTAAAAAGGGAAATTACTTCAGTCCAATTTAGAACACGTGAAACTGTGAGTATCAAAATATATTTACCAGGATTGCTATTAAGGTTGCCATAGGAAGGAGTCAGGAAAAACGCATCATCTTGAATAAGTTTTACCTTTTTCACCTTCTCTCTTAGTACGTCACTGAATAATGGTTTGTGGACCATGTTTATTTCAGCTCTGGAAATAAGGTCGGCAACTCAGAAGGAGAAAAAAGATAGAGGTTTCCAACCACTAGCAGTGATAAGTGGCCCTGCGCGAATAAATTTGAAAGAAGGAGGCTCTACAAATCCTTCTCATTAGCACCTGACACCTTACAAGAGAAAACTTGTAGTGGAGAAAAAAGTTGGGAGCAGTGTGACACTTAAGAGGAAAAAACCCTAACCGACTGCCCCCACCCCTCACACACGCACACACACACAGACCCAGGTCCTTCATGGTGTAGAAGCAACAGAAGCACAGGCCCCATTTGCCTCAGGCTCCAAGTCCCGAGAAACCGAAGTCAGACAGCCATGGGAGGGTAGTCTGCAGGACAGTATCCCGTGGATCCGTACGAAATAGCACCTCTCGGACAAAGATATTGGAAGCATTTGCAGAGCAGCCTCGGGAGTGTGAAATCACTTCTGGTGGAGGCAGACATCTGGAAACAGATAAAGCCCATGAAGAATGCCTCTTTTTGACTTCAGAGATTAATGTAGATGTGAACACATTAGTTCTGTTTTAGGGAGACTCTTCTCTGTTACAGATCATGGGGATTGGGGCGATTGGATTACTTAATAATGGGTCGCTTTAGTTCTGCCATCATCACTTATCAGGTACATTAGTTTAAAACCTGCAATTTTGAACTTAGCATTATTGAGCTTTCCAAAGATTAAATTACCGAACTTTTGTTGGTGAGTGTCTCTGTGAAATTTCCTGAAAAGGATAGTCCTCCTTCTTTGTGTGAAAGTGAAGCCAAATCACATACTTTATTGATATTTAGAGACATACAAATGATAGTGCTAATGTACTTTAATGTCTGTCTACTTGACTGGAAAAGCTGTGGGCTGTGCTTTGGGACTTTTGTTTTTCTTAAGATAATGTGGAGTACTGTAGTCTCTTTGTGAGCTTAATCGGAGTAGGTAGCCTTTTTTTTTCCTTCTTGTTTTTCCCAAAGCATTATTTTAGAAGAAGGCTTGCACCAAAAGTCTTTTTCAAAAAAGCTCCGTGTTTGTCCCTGATGTGGGTACAGTCTCTACCATGTTCTGGGACCAAAAATATATCCCTATGCCTGTTTGTCCTCTGAATAGCTTAGGTGGAAAATGTAGGAACATTGATGCTTTAACAAAAGCAAGTCGCTTTTAACACTCTGTACTTGAAAATGCCTGCACTAAGGGGGAGGGTCTTAATCTCCAAGCCATGTAGATTTAATGTTTTCAGAGTAATTTTACAGACATTCTGCCTGCCAGTGCCCAGTAGGGTTTAGAGTTCTTGAGTCACCACAGGCTTAACAAGCATCCAGGCATGAACCAACTTTGTAGTTTTGAGCGAGAGTAATAAATGTTGATCCGTGGTGACTGGGCAGAATTAAGAGATAATTTACCTGCCCTCTCTTTGGGAGTTGGCATACACCTTCTGCCCATCACTGATGAATTATAAGCTAACTTCTGGCAAAGATAGCAATGGAACCAGAATATCTCAGCCAAAATGGTTGATGGCATCTTCAATTTCTCTCAGAAAGGAATGAATATGCAAGGATAGTGTAAGTGATCTGCACATATTGCTAAGATACTGGAGAAAGAGGTAGGATTTGTTTAAACCAAAATCAAAATCAAAATCCAGCACACATCCAAGTCCATGTCTGTTCTGGGACAAAGCTTGGGTTTCTGGTAGTCGTTGTTAAAATGAGCTAACAACGACTCGTCACTCGTGTGTGATGTGATAGTCATGGTTAAATTATATTTTTTACCTGTATAGCCTCTAGGGTTTGGTACTGTATTGATTTAAAAAATGAACTTACTGAAAAGTTGGTAAGGAATATAAACAGCAGGCCAAGATGAATATGTTGCTTTATTCCTAAATTTTTATGCTGCAAAAATGGCAGAGCTCAAGCTATTTCATGTCATTATCATAATCCATAAGTATTTAGCAACCTATGTAAGTGATATCTGCCAGTTCGGTAACACAAAGAAATGTATCTTAATTAGTCAGAAAACTGTAGCCTGTTCCTGTAAAGTTACTGATGTCTTGGTAGAGGGCTCAGTGTCCGATTAAATGAGAAGATATTTTTAGTGGTGAATTGCTTTAAATGGTGAATCTAAACGTTAATACTCATAGTATCCTACTGGCATTAGAACATTCTGAAACACCTCTCTCTGTTGTTGATTCTGAATCCTACATTTGGACGTAGAAAACTTTCTAGGAGACTCTGTTCTCCTGGCCTGAATTAGAATTCAGAGTGGGCTGAGCTGTTTTCCCCCATCTTTCTAGACACCCCTAAGTTTGTATCGCTCACTGGTCTATTTCAGGGTGTTTATTACACACATTCACTCCCAAGTGTGGGAATGCATGCGAATGCCAGTATCTCCAATCTTACAAATGGCTCTTCAGCTCTGGCCAAATTCTCTGAAGGGGCTCTGGCTGCAAGAGGAGCTTTGAGCAAATAGTTTATTTCATTTTTAATTGAAGTATCGGGAGACCATCTACCAAGGCTTTTTCCCTAGCCATTTAAATCATATATGAATTGAGATATCAAAAGAAATTGAGTATTTCTCTTTAAACAAGATATACTGTTTTCAACCGCAGAATAAAACCAGGCGTTAGATTATGCCTGGAGGCTGAATTCTCCTGGAGCACAAAGGGACTCAGAGGACAAATGAGTGCGGGGTACACTCATGGAACACAGAGTTCCACAGTTGCTTCTCAGAGGCAACTCCAGAGAGACGAAGAAAGGAGAAGCCAGGAGTGAGAGGTCACCCCCGATAAGTACAAAGAAGTTGCTTCCAGTGCCTTCTCCCATTGTGCCGGTTACACTTATGGGTGTGAATAATGTTGTTTTGTTTTCAGAAAGACAGTCATGAGCAAAAAAAAGAGTGGTGAGTGATAAGCCGAACTCAGGGAATTTGAGAATGACACATTTGTGATAATATATGTTAATTTAGTTGGATGGATGTGAATATTTTCATAGAGAACAAAGAGAAAGACGGACTCTAGCTTAGATTCATCCATTTAGACTTTTATAGAGGCATTACCCGTGTTCAAAATGCACCAATCTCTTGGAAACATTTTTTTTTTAAATGCATTTTGTTGTGGTGGTTTATTTATTTAAAATTACCATATTTTTCTTGCTTTGGAGATAAAAACTCTAGTGGAGCCAGACTTCAAATAGATGATGTTCTGAGCACATCAAAACAAAGAAAGTGTTTCTGAAACCAAATAAAAGCATTTTTTGAATGACTCCCTCATCCATTCAAGGCTCCTTTCAGCTTAGCGGCACTGGCTCAGATAAAGTCCCGAACACCTCACAGCCTATTCAAAAGTATCAGATTCAACTGAAGGTGAAGAAAATGGGCTATCTGCAATATTCATGAGTTGGGAACATCCCAAGTTTGACCATTGTCTGAATGACTTTACAACTGCTTGGGGTATGTATTACATAACAGATATTCACAGGCACCCAGCGCTCCTATCAAGCCAAACCTTGTAAGTGAGTCCAAAGCATCACCACCCCCCAACCCCACCCCATTCTTTTCTAATTCAGGTCCTAAGGAAAATAGTGCTCAGGCTTTGAAGTGTGCTATCCTACTCCTTGGTTTACCAGACTGAACTAAAGGCCTTGATAACCCTTCTTCAAGTGAACTAACTGAACGAAAATGTTTTGTTTTCGTCCATTGGGGGTAGTTTTTTTTCTCTCATTGGAGCAAAGCACAATTTAACACAGCAAACATTTCTGAAATGAGGTGATAGATTCATTTCACTGGGACAAGCTGAATCCTCAGAAGAAAGTCCTAAGCAATCCGAGTAGCCCTGGAAGGAAGGATGGAAGGAAGAGAGGGAGGGAGGGAGGGAGTCTGGTTATGCTCTGCCCAACAGGAGTGGAATTTTCAAGGTTCTGCCACTGGATAAGGAGTTGCAAGGTGAATGATACTTACTTTTACTATTTCCTCCTCAAAGGAACTGCCCTCTGCCAAATACACAGCCTTTAACAGAGGTCAAACATAAATACCTAGAATCTTATTATCCTCAGAGCATAGGGTGTTGGAAAGACCACCTGGATTTGGGTCCTAGCTCTGCCTTTAACTGTGACCTTGGACAAGCAATGGGATTTTTCTGGCCAGTTTTTCCATCTAAATATGAGGATATTGAATCTCATCTCTAAAACCACACCATTTGGTTATCTCCACCGTTCTCCTTCTACTCCAGAGCAACTTCCTAGCTGGATGACAGGCCAAGTGTGACATCTAAGGCTGCCCTCAAAGCTGGTGGAGACAATTGGGAACAAAGACCTTGGGAACACCAAGGCAAGTGATGAAGCATCTGTAGTAGGCTGGATTATGACCCACCCCAAATATATGTTCACATTCTAACCCCCAGGAACTATGACTATGACCTTATTTAGAAAAAAGTTCTTAGCAGGTGTAATTAAATTATGAATCTTGGTATGCGATCATCCTGGATTATCTAAGTGGGCCCTAAAGCCAATGACACATGTCCTCATAAGAGACAGAAAAGGAGAAGACACAAACACCAAGGAGAAGGCAAGGTGGAGGCAGAGACTGGAGTGATGCAGCCACAAGCTGAAGAGCATCTGGAGCCACATCCGGGGCTGGAAGACGCAGAAAAAAATTCTGCCCTAGAACTGGGGACAAGCTGAGACTCAAGCAAGAAAGTCCTAAAAGTAGACATCTTGATTTAGGACTGCTGACTTCCAGAACTCTCAGAGAATAACCTTCTGTCATTTTAAGCCACCTGTTTGTAGCACTTTGTTACGGGAGCCCTGGGATACTAATGCAGTGCCAGCGAGAACGCCCCACATTTTCCCTTGAGGGCCACAGGCCCGGGCTGTCTGCAGGCTACAGAGGACCATGCCAGGCACACAGCACCACAGCTCATCTCTTCGGATGCCAGCTTTTGACTCAAAAAAGAGCAACTGTAAGACATACAGGAAAGTGGCAGGGCTGCGGGGCACGTATGAGGTGCTACTTCAGGGGAAGGCAGCTCTCGCTCCTGTCTTGATTCTGTGTTTCCCTCCATGGGACTTGAAGGAATGATTGGTCCACTTGTAAATTGTCAGAGAGGTTTTAGGCCTCAAGGAGGTGCTGCTTTCTGGGCAGGGGTATTAACCCTAATGATGGTCATTGGCTGATCTCTGTGGAAGGCAGAGAAAAAGGGTGAAGAAAACAATGCCTGCTCTGTTGTCCTTACCTGCATCTTTCTTGGCCGCCTGCAGAGAGCGTCCTGGTACCTGGTCGGGTGGGAACGAGTGAAGATGTCCTGGGGGAGGCCAACAGGCCAGACTGTGAGGGAACAATTCCAACTGGTGACCTGACCTTCAGAGATATTTTTCTTAGCCACGTTCACACAATTTTACCAATTCTCCTAGCTCCCAGGGTCTCACTGGAAGAAAGGAGACTGTGAGAGATGCGCTAGGTGGAGGCGCTGCTCCCACACCACTCCACCCCGCCACCGCCAGCTCGCACCTCTTGGGGGTCTGGAGCTCTGACACCCACTTCCTGAAGCAGGAGGCTGGAGGGAGGTGAGGTGCCTTGATATGGCTTGCAAGGACCTTCACAGCCCTTCGGGTCCCCTGCCTTCTAATCTGACCATTGCTACCCACCCTCCAGAGTTCAGCTTAGTCATCATGGCTTTGGGGAGGCCCTCCATGATCTAGACTGGGTTGTGTGCCTTTTTGGGGACTGCTAAGCCACCTTGAAATGACTCTGTCAGAGCCCCTGAGATGCCAATCCTAGTTTTCCTACCTGCATGTATCTGCCGCATAAGCCTCTCAAGGAGGGCAGCACATCTGCTTCTGTCTTTTTTTTTTTTTTTTTTTTGGCTTATGTGTCTATAATCACGTGCATGACACAGTAATATGGCGCCATGAGAGTTTCAGGCATTACATGAGCATGATAGTAAGAAGTGAACATCTCCCTCACCTTACCTGTATCCCCAGTTTCTGTCCTAAAGGTAACTTCTGGTAACCATTTGGCAAGTCTTCTGCCAGACCTTTATCTTGGCATTCACAAGCAATGGCTACCTTCCTATCAGCTAGCTAGCTAGCTAGCCATCATCTGTCTATCATCCATCCATCTATCTATCTATCTATCTATCTATCTATCATCCATCTATCTATCATCTATCTAATCTATCCATCAATCCATCTAATCTATCTATCATCTATCATTCCATCTAATCTATCATCTAATCTGTCTATCATCCATTTAATCTTTAATTTTACTCTGTTTTTCCACAACTTGCTTTTTTTCCTTTAACATCACATTTTGGAGCTCTTTCCATGGTAGAACATAGTGATCTACATAATTTCATGGAAGCTGCTCGCCCACAGATAGACAGTCAGCTTGCTTTCTCTGTTGTGAGCCAGGCCGCAAGGCCCATTCTCATTCAATTCATATGTACCATTGCACAAATGCAAGCATTTCTTTTAAATAGATACAATTGCTGAGTTACATTTTTAAACACTCTAGTGATTTCTATAAGGACACTTCTTCCTTTTATCCTTTGCCTCTGCACTTGGAGCTTTCCCAGAATTGATCATATCTTGGGGGTAATTTTTCCCTTTTATTAGCTGTAGTTTCTGGTAGACCCTAGGTTTAGTTCTCCATAGATTTGATCCCTTCTTCCTATCTTTCAGAAATTCCTCAAGGTCTCTCTTATTTCCAGCACTATTATAAACACACACACACACACACACACACACACACACACACACACCCCTCTTCTGATGACTTGTGGAGTTGGGGGGGGTGGTAGACCCATGTGCTTAGCCTGCTGTCCTGAGCCACGCTGTGGCAACTACTCTATGTCCCCTGCCCAGTGCTTGACAACTGCTGTGCCGGGACAAAGTCTGTGTTGAGAGAAGAAATGAATTTTTGCTTTAGGCAGATACCAACATTTGACCAATGACAAATGTCTCCTTCCAGGGACTGATTTGGCACTGGTTTCTGTGTTGGTGGATTACCCTTCAATTAACCACTCTAAGATATTGTGCAGCTGACTACCCATGTGGAGGTAAACGTGGGATTGGTTTGTGGGAAAACATTTGCATCTTTAATTTCACATAAATTTACCGTGCAAGGTGATGATTGCATGTTGTTCACAGAGGTCTTGAAAATTCTTACCAGCCAGCAGCAAGTAAGTTTAATGGAGCTCAATTTGATGACTTGTGTCCGATAAAAGGATGTGTTGGCATACATGTCAGGCACTCAGCTGCTGTTTAAATTTCCTTTAGAGATGTAATACCACTGAAATGTAAAGGGCTGCATGACTGTTAATGGGACAGTGTCAAAGGATACTTATAAACAAGTACATGCCCAGAATACTTGGCTTAAACTTTCGAAGTTCCACTTGAGATTCATGGAAACACTCTAGCAACCTGTATTCTATTGATTGAAGCCAAACCTGGCCCTCCTCTGCAGCCCTGCACCTCCCACGTGCCCCTGCTGACAGGTGCTGCGGATGTGAGCCCTGCTGGATCTTCCTCGGCAGCCATCTGTCAGTGAGGCCTTCCCTCCTCCAGGCAACAGGCGTGTTGATAAGAATATACACTTTCTGCAGTTGACAGACTTTGCTATTCAAAACACTGTTTAAAAAATGGCTATAGGAATTTAATTAGCAACTTCCATTAAGAGATTAGATGAGAAGAACAAAGAGAAACCAAGGGAAAGTCTTCTTAATAAAACTGGAGAAGCTGCAGGATATTCATAGCGTAACAAAGGAAATGGAGAATCTGTCCCGTGCATTGTTAGAGGTGACAGAGAAGTTCTGATGTTTTCTCACGGCCCGGTTTGTCTATGACTAATGAGGTGCAAGGTGGAGGGCAGAGCTCTGAAGGAGCATTTCATTCAGGCTCCAGCAGGTAAAAGGTGTGGGAGCCAGCAGCCCCGTGATGCGGCAGAACCCGTGCATTTTCTCATGCTGCTATGTGGCCCCTGAGGTCTGTGGCTAGTTGACTTAGCGCCAACATTCAGGGGTGGACCCTAAATGGGTCAACTGGCTTATCACTGTGCCATGGCCTCTGGCCACCTCTGTGAGTTGGTCACCTAGCTCACAGATGTGTGTTGGGTCAAAAATCCATCCCTTCTACTACGAAATCAGATTCCTATGAGGTATTCAGCAGTTATCATTGTCGTGTGTGTGTGTGTATGTGTGTGTGTGTGTGTGTGTTGGGAGGTGGAGGTATGCAAGGCTTACACAAGGTCAGGGCAATTGTAGGGCTCATTTTACTTGTACCCCTTAGATTGGCTAACAAAACAAATGGTTGGCTTCAGACCCTATGGTGAAGACCCAAGCATGAATTCCTGTGATTCCTTAAAGCCAATACTCTTCCTAAAGAATGTACAGTTAAAGGAACCTGGTGATGAAATAGGTCAAGTAGAATGACATTTGGGAAAGCAAGTTTCAGCCCCAAATGCTACCAACCATTCCTGGCCAGTAGCTACTTATATCAGAATCAACTGTCTCCCCATGCCCCTGAGACAGAAGAATGGTTTCTGTGTTATAAATTATATTTTGATTTTGATCTGATTTGATAAATAGATTCAGATGGGAACTCCCCTGTCATTATTAGATAGAAAACAACTAGCTCATCATTTTCATTTTTAGTTGACATAAACTCAGATGTATGTAGTAAGACTGTCTTTACACTTTCCAGAGGAAGTCCTAATATCCACAGGAAATTTGAAAATACAGAGATTTATATAAACTTGGGTTTGCATCAAAACCGATCCACGCTATAGGTCTGCCAAATGCACACACACACACACACACACACACACACACACACAGATATGTCTAGGAAAGTTAAAAAGAAATTCTTATGAGATTAACTCTTCTTAGTTCCAGAGCTAAAATTAGGTAAAAAAAACCCCAAACATTAATTAACAACTGAGTCACAGCCTACAAACTGTGAATACAAGGTATCTCTGCAGTGGGTTCTAGTTACTAAAAGGTTAATTGATTTTTTTTTTTTATTTCTAAGGAAAAATAAGGCTAATTCAAGATAATGAGATAGATGGGTGGATTTAAGTGGGGGGAAAAAGCTAGATGGCTTGGCCAAAAAGCCAAAGGAAATTATCATCATTGTCTTTTGTTCTTGTGAACTCAAAGCCATTTCTCGTAGTTGTTAGTGTAAAATGACCTAAGTTAGAGAATGTGTGATTTCAGTGGCTGCTAAATGTAGCCGGCCCCCTTTATGTGGGTCAGAAGTTCTGCTCTCAGGCTTTTTGTGTAGGTTGACACAATGATGGCCCTGACACTTTCTGGGGATTGGACTTCCTCTTGGGCTTTCCAATGCCTCTGTTCCTCCTTGCTGGTCCTCCCTGGGAGCTCTTTCTTCATCTACTCTGAGTAAAGTTCCCTTACGACTCATGGCTCATAGTTATACAGCCTTTATATCTCATACGGAGAATCACTGATCTGTATTTCTACAGAAAGAAAGGGTTAGAAAGGGCCACTGGCAATAAACATTATTTCCCGAAATTGTTGGTAACAAGAAGACCGCTGACCCCCACCGCACGGTCTTCTCTCCCCATGTGTATCATTACAGGAGACTGGAACAACATCTCTCTCTCTCTCTGGATCTGCTTCTTTAGGCCCAGCTTCAGAGTTGAACAAATTTCCATCTTTCTTTCATGTACCTAGGAAGCAAAGGTGCTTTTTCAGTCACTTCTGGTGTTCTGGAAAGTCCCTGCTTCCCTTGGGATTTCTCTACCAGCCAGGTTGAGGCCCCTGAGCTTTGTACTACAATGCTAGGAAGCTCTTCTAGCTTCGGCTGCAGACAGGAATGCATTCATTCCTCAAATCTTTCTTGAGCACCTACTATATGTCAGGCTCTGTTGTAGGCACTGGAGATATAGCAGAAAAAGAAAAGAAAAAAAAGGACACAAATGTCTTCCCTCATGGAACTTACATTATAGTGGAGAGAGATAGGCAATAAACAAGTAAAAAATAGTGTTAAGTGTTGTGGAGTCTCCATTAACTAAGAAAGATTGGGAATTCTTTTTGGATGTGGTAACCTCTGTGGAGAGAGGGGGTTAACGTGTGGATCACTGAGTAGGCATCCCCTACCCCCGATAAGGCAGGGGCATCTGTGACTTGTGTACCTCAGGGGTCTAGTGAAAAAAATGAATATCAGACATAAATAGTAGCTCCCTTATGGGTGGGGAGGGGGTGATATTTTCTTCACCCACAAAGAGAAGCTCACAGAGTTAAGACTTAATTAAACCTATAGTCAGTTCAAGAAGAAATGTGCTCCAGAAAATTAAATACCCCCTTAGATATTTTTTCTTCTTCTGTTTTTAAACAAGCATGGAACAGAAAAGTCTTGGAATGAGGAAGCATCCTTTGGCCCTGGATCCTGAGAGGTCAGAGGTGGCCAAAGCTATTTAGGGGTGAAGAGGGCTATCTGATCTTTAGGGAACAGCCAGCCAGCTTTCCCCAAGATTATCCTCATAGGGACAACGTCGTCTCTCCATCCTGCAGTATCTCTTTTAAACTTATGTTTAAATAGCTATACTTAAATGATAAGGCGCTAGCCTTTCACCTTCAGGATCCTAACTGGATTCAAACTCTAGTCTTCTGGGAAATGAGTTTGGTCATCTAAGCTGAGCCTGGTAGACAAAAGTCCTTATCTCCAAACTCCAAGCATAATTCAGTCCATCATGGTAGGACTGGAAGTCTGCTTCTGGGGAAAGAAAGGGAACGAACTGGGGTGGAAAGTAAATTACTGAAGGAGTTAAATCAATCCTGAATTCAAATCCCAACCAGTTAAGTCATAGTACCTTTTTGTTCAGACTACAAAACTGCTTTTCACACCATGCTCTCTAGCTGCATTCCGAAAGGAGGAAGCCACTTAGAGCCGTTGAGCCTCCAAAAACGAGGTCAGAGCTGCAAAGAGGCAGAAGTTCGAGCACCTTAATAAATTTAAATTTTTCTTTGAATGCTAGTTTCCTTATCTACCTCAGAAGAATACCTCACATCTTTGCCCTGTATGTATGCTGCCAGCGACAACTGCGACTTTTATCCTTCATATACTTGAAGATGTCTAAACATGTCAGGGAAATATCATGTGTGAAGATTGTGTGCTCGAAAGCAAATTTGGTGAGTTTAGAATAACACAACCAATGTTGTCCCCAAACACTCTAAAAATAAAAATAGAATTGAGCCAAAAAGGGACTTCTGGAGACCCGGTCTCCAGCTTACATTGCTTGGGACTCAGAAAGGAATAATTACAGGCAAGGAGATTTGACAGCTCAGCTTATTGATGAGAAATAGACTAGGGAGGGATACTTCCAGGTATTCAGAGGCTGGCATGTATTTCCGCCGCCGCTGGCCTGCTCCCACCCGGCTGCTCTCCGCCCCTCCGTGAGCCCTTTATCAAGTTAGCATTTTGCTCACAATAAAATGGATGACAGTTTCATTACAGAATGGCATCACTTGTCAAACTTTGAATTACTGATCATAAAAATATCTGTTATGCTTTGAAGGATTGTTGGAGGACTTCCATCTTTTATATATATATTTTTATCAGTAGGACTGTTTAGTGCAACATGCACAAGGAGAGAGTGGGGGCGGGGGGGCGGGAGTCAAACCCAGCCGCGGAGCCCAGGATTGGCTGTATCCTACCCATACCAACAAGCTTCTATCACAGCTCTAGACAGCAGAAATAAAAGGGCGCTTTTTGGCTCACAGCTATAAAAAAAATTATCATAGTGATGAAGTTCCTCAGCCATCAACAGAGCTGTGATAACGCTGTTTGATGATGATTTTCCCATGAATGTTAAACAGCCGCCACTGCGGAGGGAAAGGAGCTTATCTGCACCTAATACTGATCTCTAATTCCTGCCCTTCTTGAACCATCCATTTTCTAACAGCATTAACTGGCAAATTTACATCCCATCTTAATGCTGCTAAAGAGGACAGGAGATGAAGAGTAAATGACAGCAGTGTAATGAGGGTGGCTTTTTTCTCCTTTCTCTTTAATGGCTGAAGATTTACACAATTGTCTGTAAGCTTATATAGAGAGCTTACCTGAACCTTTTCCCAGCATGGATTCAACTTACAGGAGCTTTTGTTAACTAAACACACATAAATATTTTTAAGGAGGTTTAATAGTGTGACTTCAAAAGAAAGCCAAAGGATGGAAAAAGGAAAAAACAAATTTAAATGTCATAAATAACATATAAATGTCTTAAAGGGCTAATGATTTCTGAACAAACAAGGTGGTAAAAATAACATTCTCTTAGGTTAGCACAGAGCTAAAAAGATTTCGAATACTAAGGAATAACTAATTAAAACAAGGATTTAGAGAGAGCTCTGTTCCACATGCCACCAAGACCCAGGATTTCTCTGATCATATAACATCCATCAAAATACTACCTGTTCACTAACAGGGTGTGAAGAGATAGCAGGTAATTTCAATGGTAAGTCTGAAGGTAGGGAGCTACAATAGCTCGATGTGGGAAAATCCCATTTGTGAATCCAGATGATAAAAGTAAACCAAATAAAAAACACCATGGATGAGCCATTTAACATCACAGGCTCGAAACCTTGAAGTTGTCTTTGACTCTTGCCTCTCTTTCATCCTCTTTATCCAGTCCATTACCAATCCTGCTTTTCCTTCCTTTGAAATATTTTTTGAATTTACTCCCTTTTCTCTCCTGCTCCACTAACCCATGTCTCTAGAACTTCTCATTTATTATTATTATTATTATTTTTTTTTTTTTTGCGGTACGCGGGCCTCTCACTGTTGTGGCCTCTCCCGTTGCGGAGCACAGGCTCTGGACGCGCAGGCTCAGCGGCCATGGCTCACGGGCCCAGCCACTCCGCGGCACGTGGGATCTTCCCGGACCGGGGGCACGAACCCGCGTCCCCTGCATCGGCAGGCGGACTCTCAACCACTGCGCCACCAGGGAAGCCCTCTCATTTTAAATATTGTAGATTCCTCTTGTTTTCTCTTCTACTAGCCTCTGTGGGCCCTTCCACAGTATTATTAAAATAATTGTAGTATTTTCACCATGTAATCTGACTCCTTAAAAAAAAGAAAGTTAACTCTTAGTGCTCCCTGCCTCGCACTGCTTGCAGCGATGGTTCCTAAAGTGTGGTCGTCCGCAGGAATAAATGTAATGAAAGATGTGTATGACTTGTGCGTTGAAAACTACAAAACATTTTAAAGGGGAATGAGCTAAATAAATGGAGAGATGTGTCATATTCAAAGGTCTGAACAGAGGTTGACAAGCTTTTCCTGTAAAGGGCCAGATAGTAAATATTGGTGGCTTTTCAGGCCTCACAGCTCTCTGTGGAGTATTTTTCTTTGTTTTGTTTTGTTTTACAAAACCCATTCTTCGCTTGAGGGCATACAAGAACAGGCTAGATCTGGGCTACAGACCATAGTTTGCTGACCCCTGGGTTGGAAGATTCAATATTGTTAAGATGACAATCCTCCCCAAATTGATCTAAAGATTCAGTGCAATCCCAACCATAATCCTACCAGGACTTTTTTTTTTAAAGAAGTGAATAACTTTATTTTAAAATTTATATGGAAAAGGAAAGGACTTAAAATAGCTAAAACAATTTAGAAAAAGAAGACCAGAATTGGAGGACCCATACTACCTGATTTCATGACTTACCATAAGGCTATAATAATCAAGACAATGAGGCATTAATATAAAAATAGATCAAGGAACAGACAGAAATAGACTCCTAGTTACATGGTCAATTGATTTTCATTAAAGATGTCGAGGTAATTCAATGGAAAAAAGACAGTTTTTTCAACGAATGATGCTGGAACAAATGGATATCTGTATGAAAATGAAAAAACCTCAACCATTATCTCACACCATATATAAACATTAACTCAAAATAGGTCATAGATCTAAAAGTAAGAGCTAAAATGATTAAACTTCTAGAAAAAATATAGGAGAAAATCTTTGCTGTATTGGCACAGGCCAAGATTTCTTAAACTGGATGCCAAAACACATTTTATAAAAGAAAAAAACATGATAAATGGGTTACATCAAGATTAAAAATTTCTCTTCTTTGAAAGACATAATTCCAAGAAAACAAAAAGGGAAGTCACAGGCTGGGGAAAAATATTCACAAAATATCCAACAAATGCTTTGTATCCAGAATATATAAAAAAGCTCTTACAACTCAATAATAATAAAACAAATAACCCAATTAAAACATGGGCAAAAGAACAGAATAGAAACTTCACAAAAGAAGATAGTCAATAAGCATATGTAAATATGTTCAACGTCACTAGTCATAAAAGAAATGCAAATTAAAACCACAGTGCAAATGAGAAACAACTACAAAACTACCAGAATAGGTAAGGTAATAAAGCTTGATAACACCAGGTATTGGCAAGGATGTGGAGCTATTGGAGGTCTCATGCATGGTGGGTTGGAATGTTAAATGGTGCAGCCACTTTGGAAAACAGTATGTCAGTACCTGATAAAGTTAAACATATATATTTATAATATGATCCAGTAATTCTGTCTGCAAGTATTTATGTATCCACATAAAAATGAGTATGTCAGGGTCCCTGGTGGCGCATTGGTTGAGAGTCCGCCTACCGATGCAGGGGACACGGGTTTGTGCCCCGGTCCGGGAAGATCCCGCATGCCGTGGAGCGGCTGGGCCCGTGAGCCATGGCCGCTGGCTGAGCCTCTGCGTCCGGAGCCTGTGCTCTGCAACGGGGAGAGGCCACAGCAGTGAGAGGCCCGCATACCGCAAGAAAAAAAAAAAAAAAAAAAAAAGAGGAGTTGATTTTTTAGGTCCAGTCAAATTCAAAGGGGGGATTTAATTATTTCCCCTTGTTGGTATGAAACCTAAGCGTTTATCCTTTCAAAGATGTTTCCTGAAGTCCATACACAGGCTTCATAATAAATTTGTGGGTTTTTTGGGCAAAGCGTGGTAAGTTATCACAATGTCCTCCAAGAGGAGATGCTTTCAACCTAGGTGTGGTGGATTATCTGCCAACACCACATGCCTTGATGTTTCTGGAAATGATCATCACACACTCACACTTGCTTCACTTTGTCATGTAGACAAAACCCACACAAACTTTGTGTCAGAAAACACCAGCTAGTGACGTTAACAAAATGCATACATTTGACCCCTTACTCAGTTACTGTATTTCCCATATGAGAGCCTGGAATTAATGGATTTCCATCCATGGATGCAGAAACTGTCAACAGCTGTGAGCCAGTTGGAAAGGGTTTCTGAGGACAGCCTTCGGACCCCTTTCATTGAGATCGCTGCTATTTAGCCAGAGGAAGGAGAATGTTAATAACATAAGAAGGTTTCTTCCCACTCTCACTTCTTGTCAGCCCTTAGCCCAATAAATGTTGGCTTCTCAAAAGCCCATCCTGAAGGTACTTTGGGGAGGAAAAAAAAAATCACGGAAAACTTTAATCTGGCAGCATATACAGCCACTGTTCACGGCCTCATTCTTCATATCTTGGCTTATTCAGCACTGCTTAATATAGATCTAAACAGGAAGGCTCCAGCGTGTGAATGTGCTTGGTTCTAGAAGTGTATCTTTAGGTTGACTATGTGGTTCCGAGAACATAGTTTCTCTCAGGAAAAAAAAGTGTTATAAATGGTAGTTATAAAAAAATGTTATAGGGCTTCCCTGGTGGCGCAGTGGTTGGGAGTCCGCCTGCCGATGCAGGGGACACGGGTTCGTGCCCCGGTCCGGGAAGATCCCACATGCGGCGGAGCGGCTGGGCCCGTGACCCATGGCCGCTGAGCCTGCGCGTCTGGAGCCTGTGCTCCGCAACGGGAGAGGCCACAACAGTGAAAGGCCCCAACAGTGAGAGGCCTGTGTACTGCAAAAAAAAAAAAAAAAAAAAAAAGTTATAAATGTTATAATGGTAGTCCCAGGTGGTCCCCAAAGCCAATATAACTTAATGTTCCTGAACTATTACTTTAAAAATAATAGCCTAAAAAAAGAGAGAATGACTGTGTTTACTGTGCATATGGCTTAATCACGTGGAAGTGGCTTCCTGGAGGTGCCTTTCGTACCTCTTGAATTTTGAACCATTGGAAATGTTATCTGTTCCAAAATTTTTTATTACAAAAAATGGAAGCCCAATTAACAAATGATAAGAATTATATCAGCCTGGGCTCTGATCTCAGGAACAGGAAGTGAAACAAGAGGAAGAGAATTTCACCTCTTTCCTGATTCATAGCTGGTCCTAAGTAAAATTTGGGGGAGCATTGACAGCAAAAAGAAACTTTGTTTTCCTCTTTCTTATACCTCTCATCTGCCTGCTGCTGTACCTGAGCCCGGGCCCCCTGTGTCCTTAGAGCTCCACTGGTCTCTCTCCCTCCCCTTTGTGGCACCATCTATTTCAAGACGGTTTCTCTCGGTCTCCAAAGATCTTCAATTATATTATTTATTTTGCTTTCTCACCACAGCCCGTCAAGCTGCAGATTTACCCTTACGACTGCTCTGTGCTAGATATTGGGAGGAAAGCGACCGTGTCGAACTGTTTTACCGTACAATGTGAATGATTGAAAATTTCATAACTTTCAATGAATTATTTGCATATTTCAAAGGGATGATTCTGAAAAGAAAATTAAAAAATGAAATTGAAACACTGCAGGTAACAGGGGGGTGGGCACGTCTGGGTCTGGTGGGCTGTTCCTGGCTCTACACCTTCTCTAAGCTTGCTATTTTCTTCCACTTCTGAACAGGCAGCTCTCCTACAAGCTCTGAGTTTTCCCTAAAGGTCTCTCACGGCAGTGGCTACAGGACCCCAGTGGAGAGGCCTTGGTACAGAACAGGTCTGCATGGCAATGTTTCCCTCTTTGGGTGGCCTGAGTGGGTCCATCTGGGAGCTGGTCAGGCTGATGGAGGCTGGTGTCTAGGCCTAGGGCCAGAGCTTGAGCAAAGCATTCCACCTGAGATGTCGGGGGGTGGAGGGAGCCAGAGGCTGAGAGGAACAGAGTCCTGGGAATGCACAGAGGTCAAGATAGGCAGAGAGTCAGTTGTCTTCACTGAAGGACAGGAGAGCTGGAATGGGAAACGAAATGTGAGGATCCTGGTAGAACTGGAATGGTGAGGGCAATGAGAAGGAGTCTTGGGGAACAGCCACAAACTACGCTTGATTGTCCCTCGTCTCTTTTTCTGACCATCAGCTGGGTGGTTATGGACGAGGTGACTCAAAATGGCAGGGCTGGGAGAACAATGTATACAAACAAGCATTGTTCCTTGGTCTGTAGCTATGGCCTTGACCACTTGATGTTCTTTTGTTTCGAGTAGACACTTGGAAAATTGTGGATATGCCTTCAGAATGTTGCCTTATAATACTGTGCTTTAAGATGTCACGAAGTACGTCTGTGGTTAGTCCATAATTGTTGTCTCCCGTCACTTCATAGCACAAGCAACATCCTTTGAAGTTTAAAAAAAATAGCTTTCTTACTATTAGCCTTAGTGCTAATTATTAGAGAATTCAGACCTTCCCACCTGAGCTACCAACAATGCTGTTTGGCCCCTGTGGGCTTAGCCCCACCCAGGTCTGCTGGTACATTAAGAACCTGAAGTGGACAAATCCCTGGATGTCCCATGAGGACTGAGACAAGCCTGCCCATCCGGTCCTTCTACCCCAGCCTCTGCTATCTCTGTATCCTGGCACCCAACATAGCCCTCATGTCTGCCCTCTCTCCTAGGGTCTGCCAGCTCCCTTTCCTTAGAGCTAGCCCTGGTTTCTAAATGCCGTCACCTAGTTCGAGGAATAGATTTGTCTACAAATGACCTAGAATCGTCTGGATACTGAGGACTATGTCCATCCAGAATTCTCAACACTGTATTTTAATCCACTACCTGGACTAGTTATTATAAATGTATCTTCAGCATCTCATATTTGGGGTAACTAATTTGAACTCCTGCCCTTTTCTTGACTGCTTCCCCCACCCAGCTCCTCCAGCCCACTTTGTACCTCATTATGGGTTGTATTGGTTTCCTTGGCTCTTACTAGGTTGCTTCCAGCTCAGGAGCTGTCCAGGTCATGGCTCCCAGCATGCCCTTGGCCAGGGCCTTTCATCACATAGGAGAGCTTGCTTCTGTCACAGAGTTCCTGCCTAAACTTTTCTGCAGTAATAAAATGGCTACATCTCAGAATCCATTCGCTGATAGTAACAAAATCCTACAGCACTTTAGAGTTTGTCATACTCCATCTAAATTGATAAGCATTAAACCCTAGGTCCAATATTATCCCAGTTTACAGATGAGAAAGCTTAGGCTTCTGAGTTATTTGTTCTTACAAAAACATCCAAAAAAGTACTTGGCTGAGATAACATAAGTAAATGACCAGTTAAAAGTCAGATCTGGTACTCTTTTCACTCATGTTGCCAACCCTGGTAATATAGGGTCTCATGAGAAGGTCGAGTCTGATTCCTAGCTGGCTTATGACCTTGATCAAGAAGCTGATATTCATTTATTCAGTAAATATTTATTGAGTGCCCACGATGTGCCAAGCACTCTTCTGGAGGCTTAGGGCACTTAGTGGACAAAAGGGACAGAACCCCTAGTGTTCATGGCACGTGTATTTGGCGGTCTATTCCTCAGGAATGCTGGATTGTTAGTCCTGAGCTCAGACCTGACTCTGCCTCTACCTTAAGATTTCCAGATGGAGATAACTGTTCCAGTGACCCTAGGCTTTGCATCTGTGATTCTGTGGCTCCCTCTGAGAGCCCCTTTCAGTCAGGAGCTGACAGTCTGCATGTGAGTCCCTGACTTGTTCACGGTAGCAAATTTGGACACTATCGAAAATCATCTCAGAGAAGAAGCAAGAAATAAAATAACACGATTACTTCTTAGTGCAGCTGTTAGAAGGGGTTGGTGATGTAACAGCTGAGGCATCTCAGTGTCAATATTTCGAGTGAGGCTGAATGGTGACATTGAACAAAAAAGCAGCTCTATGATGTTGCTTGATTTTCAGCTGTTTTTACAAAACCTATTTCACTGGGGAAAATCATTTTAGAGGAAAAACATAAAGCTGGGCTAAAAATATAGCATTTTCGTGGTCATATTGAGCTTTAGCACAGAAAATAATACACAGTTGATTTGGTTCACAGAATAAGCCTTAAAGATCTGTTATATGCTATAATTATCTTGCAATTTTTTGTATGATGGGAGCATGAAAACCCAGCTCTGTGCCGTCAGAAATGTTTTCTTTCATTCCTTTTTTTTTTTGTAATCTTCCTTAAAATATTGGTGTGAATTAAACACACCGAGGAGGAAACCAGTGAACATCTTCCATAATGAAGTTATGAAAATAAGAGCAGAGTTGTTATTACTCCCATCTGGGACACCAGACGTTTGCAGGCTGGTGTGGGACTTGCAGCACATTTCTGACCCCCAAACTAAGACCTGGTTAAATGTGTTTAAAATGTCCTCTTTCCTGCTCCAAACATGTAAATGCAATTGAGCAACAGCAAAAACAGAAGTAATACTGGCAGCCTGTTAAGAAGGCATGAGAAATAATCACTGGCAAAGTAAAGTGGCTTAATGGGAATCTGGGTGTATATGGTGCTGATAATATAGAAGGAGGGTCAAGAGTTTGGACTGTGCCATGCAGACCTTCCTTATTTTTTTATTTTTATTTTTATTTTTTTTGCGTTACACAGGCCTCTCACTGTTGTGGCCTCTCCTGTTGCGGAGCACAGGCTCCGGACGCGCAGGCTCAGCGGCCATGGCTCACGGGCCCAGGCGCTCCGCGGCATGTGGGATCCTCCCGGACCGGGGCACAAACCCATGTCCCCTGCATCGGCAGGCGGACTCTCAACCACTGCGCCACCAGGGAAGACCCAGGCCTTCCTTATTTTAATAAAACTGCACCCTATCAGGCTACTGCCAAGAGCAGGAAGTCCAGTAAAAGAAATGTCCTCAAAACTTTTATCTTGAAATATCAGAGGTAATATATATTTTCTTTATCTGTATATCTAGAGGGTCAAGAGTGGACACATACAACAAAACTGAAAGTACTCTAATCAGTTGTAATATTTCTTTGTCATTTGTTGAAGGCCAAATGGTCCACCCATTTATCATCTTAACGCTAGAATCTCAAGAAAATGCCCTCATCTGGGATGGGTTCTGTTGCCCATCACTTTGTCCATCCATAATCATTGGAGAGCGGGGCTCCATTTGAAGTCTGTAATGAGAGAGGGAAGGGAAATGGGATGTCTAGCAGAGTACTGACCTTCTGCTATAAACCAGTGGACTTCTAGAAGCTTCTTCTAAGTACAAAATGTTTGAGAAATGCTCCTGACAATATATGTGCAATTTGATAGGTTTATAATATGGTTAGTTCTTCAAAGTTAAAAAAAAAAACATATAGTAACTGTCTTGACCTAGAATGGAATGAAACAGTTCTCATGACAGTTTGATGACAAGGATACGAGGAAAAAGTTTCTTTGCAGTAAGATCATGAGTCTACTTAACTCTGTTGACTGTAAAATACGGATTTCAGATTAGTCTATGGCTCGGAAATGCACTTTGTTGAAACCATAGTTTTATGTCTTTCTTTTATAAGACCAAAAAAGATTACAGTATGACTTGCACAACAAATACCTCAAGATTTTTTAAAAAATAATTGAACTTAAAGAAAACATAAATAAAGGAGAAGAGAATTTGCATCATATCCGGGCTAATGAATATTTTTATGTTTATATTTATAAACAGGTACTACTGTGCTTCCCTTCTCAGTTGAGTCAGAGAGCCTACATAGAAATTTTTGATACAAATAATTTTTGTATACTAGATTTTTTTAATATACTAGGTAGGTTGTTATATGATTAAGCCCTGGAATGATCAGTTTTGTAAGGCAGGTAATTTATTTGCAATGTAAAGAATCATCCCTTGATGTACCTGTTTTGGAAGTTTGGGCTTTTTTTTTTTTTTTTTTTTTTTTTGCGGTACGCGGACCTCTCACTGTTGTGGCCTCTCCCGTTGCGGAGCACAGGCTCCGGACGCACAGGCTCAGCGGCCATGGCTCACGGGCCCAGCCGCTCTGCAGCACGTGGGATCCTCTGGACCGGGGCAGGTAGACTCTCAACCACTGCGCCCCTAGGGAAGCCCCAAGAAGTTTGGGCTTTTACGTATCATCTTTTTCTAGAATGACCCAAATGTGTCACATAGCTTCAATTTTCTGCTCCCTGCGCTTTATAATCCATAGTTAGCCAGGAATGGGGGGAAAAGAAAGAGATCCTTTTCCTTGCCTAACTGTGTAGAGATAAACTATAGATTGCTCTAATCCAAAGGCTTCATAATAAAGTTTTATTAAAAGCCAATATTTATTAAGACTTCTAAAAGACTAAATAGTTCTTCTAAGCCACAAAAGGTTTTTCATCTTGCAGAAATAATATTTTTATAAAATCTTCATATAATGTATATGCAACAGCAAGGCAACTCTCTACCTCAATTTCCTCATTGGCAAAATAAAAAGGTTAAAATTTTGTACGTATGACTCCAAAATCATATGATTATAAGCCATTTCTAGCAGGTAGGAAAAGTAGTTAAAAGAAAGTTTGTGTGTGTGCACTTTATAATGGGCTTTGGGCCTCAGAATTGAAATCTTCTCTTCCTTGTAAGATTATTCTGTATAAGGACATGATGTCAATGTATGAAATGCTAATAGACATTTCCTTATTCATAATTCATTCATGGGGGCTCGTTATTACGTAAAGCCTTTGACAGTCTCTGCCCAACATACTGTAATTTTCATCTTGCATTTAAGACAGAGGCCTGCTCCTCACATCCTTTGTGGATAGAGCCAGGAATGAGACTGTGACATCCAAGTGCTCAACTATAAAATCTGAAACACATTTAGTGGGCTGACCCCAACAGATGTCTTAGTGAGAGCTTCTAAATAGAGCCAAAGAAGGGTGGAGAGTTAGGTCACTCTGCTAGGAAAGAAATAAAGAGAAAAGACTTGCCAAAGAATCAGAGTGTAGGAACAAGAAAAAGACCCATGGGTTTATTGCTTGGGTGTAGGGTCTAGTTCTTTCTCTGGGCACTAGTGAACAAGTGGCCCCTCTGGCTTTGTCCTGGAGAAAACAGTGGACCCTTGGCATACTATGCAGGGGAATTGTGTCATCTTCCTGGAACTACAAGATGCTCCAGAGTCATCTTGTAGGATTGGTCATTTCTCTCAGGAGCCCTGGTTCCTTTCACTGGAGAATGAAACCAATATCCAGGCACTAGGTGAACTCGTTGCTACTGGGGTGTCATTGCTTCTAGTACCTCTCAGTTGCCAGAGCAAAAAAATATACATATGTATACTAACCTGTGTATATACATATATCTATAAATATTTCT